>NC_136316.1:7926022-9126022 GCF_964198595.1 Lampetra fluviatilis
GGTAGTGTAGGTGGCACCGCGGGGGTGGGTGCAAAGGAGGGTGTGGGGGGGAGGCTATCACCCCACACCCATTCGCTCATTCTTTATTGTTTGTATGTTGAACTTCTTTCGCACCATACGTAGCCAACCGAGCACAAAGTGAACTTAAAAAGGTGTGGGAGAAAATGTATTGGAGGAATAGATAGGTCCTAAGATTCTGACAGCAGCGACGATGCTAGTGAGAGAGGAGGAGACAGGGAGTGAATTCCAGACGAGGGGAGCTGCGACGGAGAAACGACATTCAGCTCGTCTAGTTTGAGAGGTGACGAGCTCGATAATGAGGAGGTCGCTTGAGGCCAATCGGAAGTTGCAAGATGGAACGTACGATGAGACGACGGAAGCTGAATCGGCCGCTTGACTCAGAACGCATGCGTGGGGCCTCACGGAGCTGATTAGCCCTTTACAAATTCCGATGACGTACGTGTAAGATCATCGACATGAAACCAGATGAAAAACTAAAATAACTTTATTGGCACCGATGCTTCCACAAGGCCATGTGTGTGGCAGTTTATCAGCAGCTATCATAGAGTGCAGCCGTGTCGCTACGGTTCTCTGCGTTGAGTACAATGTCTTTAAAAACAACGGCGCTACGGCCCTCTAAATAAATTCACGCTGAGCCTATTGTGCGTGCCGAGATTCAGCGGTGAATGGGCACCCACCCTACAACTTGCAGACGTCTCGGAACGGGAAAGGGTTAAGAAGCTCTCAGGGACGGGTGGAATTGGTCGCGTGTCGTACCGAGTAAACCGCCCCAACTCACCGGGGCACGGAGACAACCAGTTAGAAAACAAGTCCCAGGAGTAACGATTCGGTCCCCGAGCGAAGGCGCGGCACGGATGCTCATCACAGCTGGGGCTGCACGGCGCTCTTTCACCTAAGCCATTTCTAGCTGGCGGTGTGTGTTATTGGTGTTTCCAACCACGGGTAAATCAGCCTGAAATGTTACCGTTGAATTCCTTGCCCCCCTGTCCAGGGCCAGACTCAAGACCTTCCATTCCTTTCAGCTGACTCGGCACTCCGATTGGCCCCATAAAGCAGACGCGGGGCGCACCGGGCGGAAGACAACTCGGCGCCTTAATCTCACCCACAGATCCAATTACACCCACAATTAATTCTCATGCGCATGCGAGAGGCGCTCCTCATCCGCACAATGCCGACTCGCTGACCGCGGAGGTGCAGTTTGGCCTCGCCGAGCGTGAAGGCGAGCGAACAGCGCGGCGGCGTCAGGAGCCGACGACGCAGTCTTCCCGCTCGCACCGAGCGCTGGGTTGGCAGCGGTGGAAATTCCACATTCCTATGGAGGGACCAGTCTACGGCTGACTAACCACTGCTGACTGACAACAATGTGATACTTATTTTGCCCATGGAGAGAGAATAGGCCGCACTCCTGCTCTAGAATGCATTGATTGACATGCGAGCAGGTGATGGAAATTCTACATTCCTATGGCAGGAGCCAGTCTCTGAATTGAACAGTTACTAATCTTGGTTCTTTCGGTAAAGTCATGTAGAAGGGAAATAATAAAATAATAATAAAAATTCAAATAAAATAATAACATTCTCACGACGTTTCGATTGCAACACAAGCAATCATCATCAGGTGTGAAAACCACAGCAGGAAAATTTGAAACAAATATTTGAGGTTTTTTTTCGCTGTGGTTTTCACATCTGATGATGATTGCTTGTGTTGCAATCAAAACGTCGTGAGAATTTTATTGTTTTAGTTTTATTATTATTTTATTATTTCCCTTCTACGTGACTTTACCGAAAGAACCAAGAATATGAATCCCTGCAGTCACGAAAGCTTTAAATCGAAATTGAACAGTTACTGTTTTGAATTCGCACCGAATCGTACGTAATTTAGTGTCCCTTTTGTCTCCCCGGTGCTGATGTTTACACACCACACCAGGTGGTACTTGTTTAGGGCTGAGTCGACTTAGGAGAGACCCAGGACCTGTACAGGTATTCATTACCCTCGTATTTAGGGGGCGTAATGTCGACATCATTTCACCGGTTTACTTGGATCCTTAGGCTTGTGATACTTGCACGGATTCACGTGCGAAGAAATCGACGTTTTTAAGTTCATATGCTTCTAATGTCATGGGTTTGTGTGGCCTCTGCAGCTGCTATGTTTACTGCAATGAATAGATTTTTCAATTAAATTGTGATCCTAAAATGTGGCAATTAATTCGGTGGGGGGCGGAGGGCAATGGTTAAATCTCCGAGACTATATCTTTATATATATTACAAATATGAGCCATAGCACTGACTCCATTGCGCTTGTTTATCCACCAGAGGCTCACCGAGTCACAAGATTTCGTTTTCAGGAGGGTCCTGCCAAGTTTTGCGCAGTAACGGGAGATGTCGCTACTCTGTGCAATCCCAATATAGTAAGTTGCTAGTAAAGTTTGACCGATGGGATCTTTTTGGCCAATCCCACTGACGTTTTATGTTGTTTCGGTTTAGCTATGGGGGGAAACAGGAGAATCCCGAAGGAAACCCATGCAGGGCAGGGGATAACTTACAAACTCCGCATGGAAAGTCACCTACATCGGGAATCGAACCTTGTTCCTTTCTTGCTGTGAGTCATGAGTGCTAGCATTGCACCAGCACCCTGCCACCCATTGGCGTCATCGAGTCGTGAATGTTCATAGATGTAACAAAGGAAATACGTTTACAAGAAAATTAAAGTACAAATGTGTAATCAAAAAAAGACCCCATAGTAAACTGACGTTAGGACGCCAAAAAAACATCAGACAATTGCAGGCGGCGTGAATGTCAAATCATTGCAAGTGTAGGACGAAGCACAATTTATTAACATAATTGGCAATAATTTCCGGCTGTATTTGAGTCTCAGCGGACCACAATTAACCTCGAGACACAGCCTACCGGCGAATTAGCGCTCACAATTTGTCTTGCGATGACTCAAGCGCTTGCAACAACACCATTCTGTTGGCTGTGCGCCACGGAGACAGTGCGGGTTCAATAGAGAGAGAGGAGGAGGGTGGAGGACAGGGGGAGGAGGCCGTGTGGTGAGGCTCCGAGGGGAAGCTGTCAGCGTGTGATTAAAATCTGAGCGCAGAGTCATAAATCTTTTGCTCGGAGAAAGTTGGCTGCGCTAAGTTCTGGCCGAAAAGACACCCCGTAATAAAAACGCGTCTGAGCTCGAATAGCCATGATGATTATCGTGACGTTGTTGCTTCTGACAACAATGATTATGTTGGTGTTTCTGCCGCCGATGATACCAATGACGAAGATGCGGACACCGATGGTTGTGGTGATGATGATCACGATGTTGCTTACGACAATGATCATGATGATGGTCGTAATGGTGAGTGATGATGCTGGTGCTGATGCTTACAATGATGATGCCCACACTGATGACGATAGCGATGATGATTATACTCCTTCTGCTTGTGACAACAATGATGAAAATGATGTTGGTCGAGATGGTGATGATGACACTTAATGTCTATTCATGACAACAATACTGATGATGACGACGATAGTGGTGATGGTGATGTTGTGAACATGATGGTGATTCAGCAATGACATCCTAATTTTCCCAGCATCATCGCTCTTGCTGAGGAGGTAGCTGTCCTGGGAAATTTGTAAGTTTTCACAGAATACAAAAAGTCTCAGATTTTGTGAGTTGCACAATAACAATAACACAGCGCTCAAGACGACGAATTCACACGCAGCTCTCCCCTTTTCTGGATCTGTGAGATATTATTCTTCCCATGATGTGCCAACTGGAGTTGCCACCTGTCCCGGTGTTCCCAGGAGCATTCTTTTGTTGTTCCGGATTTGTGTACCTCTGAGGTGGCAAGCCCACCCCACTCACCATTCTCCACTGTTCCCCACTCACTACTCCATACTCACCACTCCACCCCACTCTGCACTTACCCCCCCCCACTCACCACGATGTTGTCCTTGAGCAGAAGGACGTCTTGGCACATGTAGAAGTCACTCAGGTCAAAGATGACGGGCAGGCAAACCACGGTGCGGCCCAGAATACGATATGTCTGCGTCGAGAGGGATAAGGGCACAGCGCCGTTGGTGACACAAACACACAGAGGGCACAACAAATACAAGAGACCCAGGACCTGCTCCAGACAAAGACAAAGATCCCCCGTATAGCCTTTACAGACTTTTGGGGAAAGTGCTGCTAGCGAGCACCGATGAAGTCCGGCACAGCACATGAGGCGATGGGTGGCTAGCACCACACCCGGCCGCATTTGTCTCCCCGGTGGCGATGTTTACACACTGCACCAGGTACTCAATTGAGGCCGAGTTGACCTAGGAGAGGCCCAGGAAGGTGAAGGATGTGACAAAGTTAATTTTAGAACTTTCGTGACTGCAGGAATTATTATTGGGTTATTTCGGTTAAGTCACGTCTAAAGATAAAATAATAAATTAAATTAAATAATAGAATACGACGTTTCGATTGCAACACAAGCAATCATCATCAGGTATAATGAAATAGCGACATAAAATCTAACCAAAAAACTATAGACAGACATATTAGGAGACAGATATCACCAAGATACATAGCGGGAGCAACACATTCCTGCAGTCACGAAAGTTCTCTGTTACCTGTGTTGCTCCCGCTATTTATCTTGGTGATATCTGTCTGCTAATATGTCTGTCTATAGTTTTCTGGTTAGATTTTATGTCGCTATTTCATTATACCTGATGATGGTTGCTTGTGTTGCAATCGAAACGTCGTATTCTATTATTTAATTGAATTTATTATTTTATCTTTAGACGTGACTTAACCGAAATAACCAAATAATGATGTGACAAAGCTTAATTCGCTCGTAGTTCAATCGTCGGAAGATGATTCCGTTGGAACGGGACCGGTCCGAGAGCACGTCCGCTGGTGAGACGGAGCGATGAAGCCAGCTCTTCCGCAGGCAATAGGCGGATTGTTATATCGCGGGAGAGGTGGTGGCGGCGTGAGGAGGCCTTCATCCAGCAGCAGATTGACCACGGCTGGTGATGATTTTTATCATTTTTTTCTCACCCCACTAAGCTTCGATGCTTTACCAGTTTAGGAAACACATCTGATTTTTGTCGAAAGCACCCAGCGGCAGAGGGCAGAGATCGTATTGTGTCCTCATTGTATTCACCTATTATGCTGCTGCAGGATAGAGCTGTGGTGCAGCGGTTGACACGTCGCAATATCAACCCGGTGACCCGAGTTTGATTCCTAGCCACGGCTTACAACAGTCGCGAGTGATATCTGAACAGAATCCAGTCCCACACCCCTTACCAACCCCGCGCTAACGAACGCGGTGAAGTTACGTCCAAACAATCCCCACACCCCTTACCAACCCCGCGCTAACGAACGCGGTGAAGTTACGTCCAAACAATCCCCACAACCCTTACCAACCCCGCGCTAACGAACGCGGTGAAGTTACGTCCAAACAATCCCCACACCCCTTACCAACCCCGCGCTAACGAACGCAGTGAAGTTACGTCCAAACAATCCCCACACCCCTTACCAACCCCGCGCTAACGAACGCGGTGAAGTTACGTCCAAACAATCCCCACACCCCTTACCAACCCCGCGCTAACGAACGCGGTGAAGTTACGTCCAAACAATCCCCACACCCCTTACCAACCCCGCGCTAACGAACGCGGTGAAGTTACGTCCAAACAATCCCCACAACCCACACGGCATGGGCAGGCCTTCATCCAGCAGTGGATTGGAAACGGCCGAAAATACGTTTCACTGTCGTGCTACGGCACAGCACTGTACAATAATTTCCCTCCTCGTGTTTGGAAATCTCTCTCGTCGAGTTTCTACAACCCCGCTCGATTCGACAAACGCTGCTCCTCTCTATCTTGCTCATCCATCCATCGCGTGTTAGAGATCTTGGGTTGGAATCCAAGATTCAGTCACTTGTGCTTTATGTGAATTCCCAGGGAAAGCCGCACCGAGTCCCATGACTCTTGTCAAGGAGGGCCCTGCCATGTATTTGATGGGGCGTACTGCTAAGTGACAGCCTGCCACCGTGTGAGTGCGGGGGGCAGGAGACTGGAGTGCATTGCCTCCGCCTGTGAAGTGCGCCAGGGCGTGCTGGGTGGGCTGGTTGTTGTTGCCCTCACGTGCTGGAGAAGGAGGAATCTGTCACATGGCTCTGTGGCTACGCGGGGACTAACGTCCCCTCACGATAACATCGACATGCACATCTCATTATTTAATTATACATTTTCCTAGTGTACCTGGTGCACTAACCGTGTAAAATCATTCGCTCAGTAAAAAAAAACAGTCGTGGATGACGGATTGAATCACTCGCCGCCAATGTTATCCTCGGGGTGTGGGATCGAACTCGGCTTTCCGGATTCAGAGCGCGGCGCGGCGCGGCGCTAGCCACTGCTCCAGCCTAATACATGTCAACAGCTAAACGCGAGGTACACACAAGGTGTCAATGAGTCACTAAAAACACAGAGGGCAGAAAAGTCCAACCGCTTGGCGAACGGTGCCGTTGGCGAGACTAGCCACTGAATTAAGCAGCTGCTTTATTCTTCTTGGGTCTTTCGGTAAAGTCACGTAGATAGGTTCAAAGAAAATAACAAAATAACCTATCTACGTGACTTTTCCTAAAGAACCAAGAATATGAATTCCTGCAGTCACGAAAGCTTTAAGTCAAGAGCTGCTTTATTGACGAGAAATTATCAGTCATTAGCGTTGGATTAAATCAACAATAAGTGTTGGTGAATGCTAAACGCATCATTACTTCGTCAGGGCATTACCTCATGATTAAATAACTAATTTATACACATTGTACTCACTTAAAAGTAAAAGAAAAATTGCAGCAACAGTAAAACGTTTATGGATTACATTTCTACCTCCGTTATTTAATGTCCCCCCCCCCAACACCGTGTTAATCTGCGTATGCGAGTGAATTAATAAGCGGATGATGCGGCCACATTACACAGTGGTAAATTATCGGTGGGCAGGACGCACAGGAGACGTTAAAATGTCAGGCAAATGAAATTTATTTTAATGCAGGGGCTGATGGAAAATTACCGTGAGCCAGCGCACAGCGGCTCCACTGGCAATCTGTTGCAATGTTTCGAACGGTACGGTGATGCTCGGGCTACTTGTCTGGAAAAGCATCGCTGAGATGTCCCAGGAATATTTTCACAAGGGTTCTGCATTGAAATCGTAGATATTTTATTCCGCTTGTGCCATCAGTGTCACATCACAATATGAAGAATCCATGCGGATCTCATAGCCCATGGGAGTGAATGCCACTGAGCTACCTCCCACACCCCTCCAAACAAGCTCTGGTCCACAGTGTGGAGGGGCAGCCCTTTCCCACCTGCCCCTGCTGCTACAGTGTAATTAATATTCGTCACATGTCTGGCCGAACCGACGTTTGTAATTCTCAAGATATTGGAATTTAGCCAAATTAAGAGCAGAATCAAATTTAACGTGATGGGGATTTTTTTGGTGCGGTCATCGGTGATCTGTCTGACACCATCAACTCGATCAACTTGAGAACTCGGTTTCATCACAGGAGGCTGCAGCCTGCATTAGACCCCAGAATCTCAGCGGTGCCAGGAAAGCCCTCGGAACTTTGAGCTACGTGGCCATCGGAGGAAATCCTAGAATATGATATCCTGCAACAGGCCGCGCTCACAAAACATCAGACAGCACTTCCTCGTCCTCCGTAAAGAGTGCTTCCCCACATATCAATCATCACAGATGTTTAAAGAAAATTTCAGGACATACATAAAGGAAATTAGAGCCCTTTATAAAAATTCTGCTGTATGAAGGCCTCCTAATGCTGTGTCATGGGAGTTGTTTGACCATACTTCACCTTGCTAATCAGTGTGGGTTGGTGAAGGAAAGCCTTAGGACTGATTCGTATAGCACTCTGCACTGACATTAGCCATGGCCAGCAATCAAACTCGGACGCCAGGTTTGTAGCACAGTCCAAAAACCGCCTCGAGACTGAAAACAGTATATTATGGATTAAAATTTAATTCTGAGGTCAATGGGTCGACTCAACCCAACATGATTCCAGCAACAATAACCTATGTACCACTTTGCAGGAAGTTAGCAGTTATTATTATATGAGAAAGGATGGCTCCTGCCACATTAATGTGGAATGTCCAGCACTAGCTCTGGAACCAGCAGTTCTCGTAAGAGCAGCATTGACCTGTGCATTAACATTCCAATTCGGGGTCGACTCAGTCTATCATCCCTCCTTGGATGATACAATAAGTACGAAGTTATTGGCAGTTGTCCTCTAGAGAGAATGGTGTCTGTCGGAAGAATGTGGAATTGACACCACTGACTTGAGGTCTCCAGTGTAAATGTGTGTCGCCAAATTTTTCGTTGGCGCGGTAAATACTTGTATTTGTTGACTTTAGATAAAAGTGTTATTCGAACCCAGGGTCTCTTGGTGCGAAGGCAAACACTCTGCTCTTCCGTATCCCAACCAATTTGAATAAATTCCAGAAATCTGAAAATCGGACTTATATACAAAATTTGGGATGAATCAAACACATTTGTTTGGGATTGATCCATAAATATTGCGCACAGGAAGTGATGTCAATTCCATGGCATCACTTCTTGTCAATTATGTTTTCAGGGGACATCACTTCGACGATACATGCTTCAATTATAAAGCATAAAACATTAAAATAATGGTTTTATTGATTGAGCTATGTATTAAAATGTGTAATGCAATTGTTAATATTTAACACTGAAGGTATAATTACACTGAGTGCATGTACAATGAATGTTAACAACATTGAATACAAATCCAGAAATATCGACATTTTTAATTAAATCCCAAATTTGTCTCAAAATCCGATATGATGGTTTCATATGCGAACAAAATCTGACCCATACCTCTAAGTATGCAGTAAAAATAATTTGGTAGAACACCACTGCCCTTACCTTGGCGGTGCCCAGGCACCCGATGGGACGTGCCGGCCGGCCCGAGAGGCCGAGCTTTGGGTTGAGACCCAGGTAAGAGTACGCCTGCAGACAACAACAACAACAACAAGTCAACGTGACTCTACCTTCACAGACTGAAGAGGTGGAGTTGGGCGGATCACTCAGAAATGGGGGCCTGTGAGAGAGATGCCCAGATGGTTGGTGCAAGTGGTGGGGTGGGGAGGCTTGGAATGGGTAAGAATCGCTGAGGTAGCAATGCTGGAATTCTTGACTCGGATCTTGGGTTTCAATCACCCCGTGATTAAGCTGGCACGCCAAGTGTAAGGTATTGATAGCCATAGCCTGGTAACCAATCATTGCACAAACCACCATTATATTTTAAATGTGGTTATTAATTTAATCCTGCATGTTTGAACTATGAGGCCTCAAATAGGTTGTTATGATTGCCCTTTGGGATGTAAGGTTTTGGGATGTAAATTTATGGTCTCAGTATGGTCACCAACGACTAGTAAAAAGACACAACGGGTTAGATTCTATTTTCGACTTAATTCGCATTATTTCGGCTCTAAGATTCGTACAAGTTTTTTTGATTGCCATACAGTGAACTCTCTTTTCATGGCATATACGTGTTGTGCCCTTCGTCTGGATAAGAGGCAACTGAGAAGATGGTTCAATCTTGATTTGAGGCTTTCGTGACTTCAGGAATCCATACTCGTTGGTTTTGTCGGTAAAGTCACGTAGGTAGAAAACGGCTGAAGTAAGCCTACTTCAGCAGTTTTTCCTTGCTGTGGTTGTCCCACCTGATGACGATTGCTTGTGTTGCGATCGAAACGTCGTGATCTATTATTTTTCTACCTACGTGACTTTACCGAAAGAACCAAAGAGTATGAGAAGATGGTCTTCATCATGAGTAAGTCTGTGATGTCATATTCTGTGGGCCTTTCTGACATCAGCTGGTGCACTGCTCCCTGCAAGAGTTCCAATTAGGAATGTCCTCATCCTGTGGCCTGACACAACTCAAGTAGAATTGGAAAGCATTTTTTTGACAACTTCATGCCACGACCATGTGCAGGTTACAATGGCGTGCCTTGTGCAAGGCCGTGCAGCAAGTAGGCTGGCAATATAACTCTGCGGGGTTTGAGTATTTGCCTCCCAGATATGTTTTCCACCCAGAAGACAAAGATCCCCCTTATAGCCTTGACAGACTGGTGGGGCAAGTGCTGTTAGCGAGCACCTATGAGAGTCCGCACGGCACACAGGGAGGTGGGTGGCCAGCACCATGCTCGGCCGCCATTGTCTCCCCAGTGGTGATGTTTACGCACTGCACCGGGTAATCATCTGAGGTTGAATCGACTTAGGGGGGGCCCAAGACCTGTTCAGTTAATCGTCACTGTTGTTGGCCACAGGCGGAAATCGAACTCTGCGTGCCAGGTACGCAGCACAAATACGATAATCATTGCGCCACCGATCCCAAAAGACAAAGATCCCCCGTATAGCCTTAACAGACTGTAGGGGCAAGTGCTGTTAGCAAGCACCTATAAAGGCCGGCACGGCATACGAGGGGTGGGTTGCCAAGAACATGCCCAGCCGCCTTTGTCTCCCTATTGGCGATGTTTACACATCGCACCAGGTACTAATTTGAGGCTGAGTTGACCTAAGTGAGGCCCAGGACCGGTTCAGATAATCGTCAATGGTGTTTGCCATGAGCGGGAATCGAACCCGGGTCGCCAGGTTTGTAGCGCAGCGCGCCAACCGCTTCACTACCGCTCCCCACACACGCATGCGCTCGCATTCGCATGCAAGGACTCCCCGCGGTAGTGAGGCCCGGCGCAGCTTGATGGATGCCATTTAATTTTTTTGTTGTCTCCCCGTGCCAGTAGATTCATGGAGGGTGCGACGTGTCGGGCACGGGAAGTCAAGGCGCCGGCGGGGGCCCCGGTACCCTCCCCCCCCTCGTGAGGTCGAACGCCGGTGAGCCCCGACGCGCTTCGTCACGGCACCGCGAGCGGCTCAGTTCAGCCGCAACGCGGCACCAGGAATTATATCGGCGCGCCACATCCGTCTCGCCTTGTATTACCCTCGTAATTTATATTAAAACCTCTTCATGGGATTATAGGGATATAGGAGTGAGGGGTAGTTTGGGGGCTATCACTCTAAATGGGGAAATGCCAAAAGGCTCAAAAACCTCCCAAGTCTATGACACAGCAGATGGAGATGTTCCAGCTGCTGTTCATAGGAATCAGAATATATTAAGTCATCAATGATGGCGACATGTTAACTAAGTCGCCTGGTATACAGGAGGTCGTGGGTTCGATCCCGACCCTGATGCCTGCTGTATATTAGGAGTTTGCGTGTCTCTCTCTCCCGACGGTCACGTGGATTTTTCTCCGGGGCCTCCAGTTTTTCCCTCCACATTTAGAATCAATGTGCGTTAAGATTATTTGGCTGCTGTAAATTGATAAGCCACTTCGTTGAGCTATCAATTGTAGCCAGGTCGCTCAGTGGGCCTGACTTGGAAAAATTAAAATAATTGAGTTTAGTTTTAGTTTAATCTGCTGACGAATGTGCAGGGCTTGAATCCAGGATTTCAGTCGAGTAGGATCAGCAATTTGACGCGGACTGCCACCTCCCCAAGCGGACTTTAGTTTACACAACAACAACAAACAATTATAATCACAAAAGCCTTAAGTGTTCTTCGATGCTGTTCATAATAAATGTAAAGTATTGCTCCAACTGCGATGGCGTATTGATGAAAGAGAAAGTGGTTGATTTCTGGGTTAACAAAGTGGATGTGTCCTCTACAAGACAAACACAGCGGTGCTTCATTAGAGAAAGAAAATAAAAACTGGCCATTATATAATTTAATTCCGCTTTCATAATTCATATTTACCACCTCGCTAGACTATATAGAACCGCAAGTGATCACGGTTGTGAGTTCAATCAGCAATATTCTTCATGCATCTCCATCACTGCTGATATAATCATAATAGTCATCATCAGTCCTGAATTCGTCATCGTTGTTACCATCATTATCATCACCATCATCCAATTACAAATAGTGTAATCTAAACCTTCAGCAGTCATTAATCCATTATCATTGTTATAATGATCAAATTTCCAAAAACATAAAAAGGTGCAGCCCTGCAATTGCTTGCTCACGACACTGCTGCTGGAAGGGGCCTCTACGAGAAGAAGCTTTGGAGTGCCCCTCCAAAGAGGACTCTTGGCCTCCTCTTCCACACTGGCCTGACGTCGTGGAGGAAGTAGGCGTATCCACACTGTACCCCACCGACTGACCATGATGAACCCATGCACTCACATTGCTGAGTGGACAGGGGCAGGGGAAGGGGAAGGGGGATGTAAGAAACTTGCCCCATCGTTTCAACTGCCGCGCCGGGAGGTGGGATTGAACCTGCGACCATCCGGGTTGCAAGTCTGGTGCGCTAACCGTTGTGCCGCAGCGGCAGCGTCAATGTGGCACGATCCGGAGGACATATGAAGCCAAAAAATACTACAGAAATGAAGAGGAACACGATGTTTCCGAGATGTGTGCCAAGCCTGCGTCAATGCAATTCAGTAATCGCTCCTTCACAATCTTGTCTTTCGAATATAACAAATATACAGACATTGATCTCCCGTATGGCCTTAACAAACTTTTGGGGAAAGTGCTGTTAGCGAGCACCTATGAAGGCTGGCATGGTGCACGAGGGGGTGGGTGGCCAACACCACGCCCGACCGCCTTTGTCTCCCTAGTGGCGAAGTTTACACACAATGGCATCAGGTACTCATTTGAGGCTGAGTCGACCTAAGGGAGGCCCAGTACTGGCTTAGATAATCGTCACTGGTGTTGGCAGTGAGCGGGAATCGCACTCAGGTGGTTGGGTTCATAGTGCAGTGTATCGCTAACCGGTGCACTAGTAAATACATATATATACACACACGATTTAAATGTAATGTGAATCTATAATGGGTTTAAACTTCGAATATTGAAGTATATGCTCTCCACTTGTCTATGTGACAAAGAGGACATTCACCGTGTTAAGAAAGCCAACTTGTGCTTAATCCACATTGACAGGGTACGTCTGCTCACAATCATCGGCTCTGTACGACGTGGCTTCTGGGGGGGGGTTATAATGGCCATGTCAGATCACTCAGCTAACACCACTGAGATCCTGGGTACAAATCTAAGTTTCAGTCACCTGCAATTGCATCATGTTCTGAAGCGCCGTGGTGCTGAGATGTTAACTACCTCGCCTGGCATACAGGAGGTTGTGGGTTCGATCTAGACCATGACGCCTGTATATTTGGATTTTGCGTGTTCTCCCTGTGGTCGCATGGATGTTTCTCCAGGTACCCCGGGTTGTCCCTCCGCATTTAGAAACATGCGTTTGAGTATTTGGCTGCTGCTATCAAGTTCCACGCGATAAGCCACCTCGTTGAGCTATCATTTGTGGCCAAGCCACATCTGAAAAAGAGCAATATAGTTTAGTGGGCCTTACCTGATCAAATAAAACATTGTTTAATATAAAAAAAAAATGTTGATGATGATGACGATGGGGTGGCCAGGAACGGGTGTAGAAACACGGGCGCTGCACATGCTTGATGATTGCGAAACTTGTCCTGCGCTACTTTAGAGAGCGCCAATTCCAATTAAGATGGAGATCTTGAGTGCATGCGTGTGCACGTATATGTGTGTGTGTGCGTGTATGTGTGCGCGTGTGTGTGCGGGTGTGTGCGTGTGTGCGTGTGTGTGTGCGCGTGTGTGTGTGTGTGCGTGCGTGTGTGTACGTGTGTGTGCGTGTGTGTGTGTGTGCGTGTGTATGTCCCGCTGCGTTACGAAACTGCCGACCCGAGTTTGATTCCCGATTCACGGCCAGCACCAGTGACCAGTCCTGGGCCTCCACTAGGTCGACTCAGCCTCAAATGAGTACCATGTGCAATGTGTAAACATCGGTATAGGGGAGACAAAGGCTACATAGCTCAGTGAACCTTATCAGGTAAAATAAAAACATAGTTTAGTTTATAGCGTAACGGCATCAGCCTCGGTCACCAATGCCTGTGTAATGTAGTAACTCGGCGGGAGACGACTTCACGGGTAACACACTCTTTATTTTATCAAACTCGTTCACAGGTGACTAACACCTACTTTGTATCTCGGGTGACAAACACCCACTTAGTATCTCGGGTGACAAACACCCACTTAGTATCTCGGGTGACAAACACCCACTTAGCTACTTGGCGACTAACGCCCACTGAGCTACTCGGATGACCAACATCCACTTAGTATTTCGGGTGACAACACCCACTTAGCTACTCGGCGACTAACGCCACTGAGCTACTCGGGACACTCCCTGCCCGGGGTATCCGTCTCGACTGTGGGTCCCCAGCCCGACCCACGGGGGCGTCGGACCCCGGGTCCCACAGCCTCGCCTCCGAGCCACACAGGGCCCCGGTCCCCACAAGGACGGCGGGACTAGGGTTCTCGTGGCACTAGGTCTTCAGCTCCGTCTTCGGGTCTTCAACTGGGTAACTCTCCCCGAGTGCTCTCGCGCGTCCCCCTTTATACCCCACCTGCGGACGTCGCTGCGAGCACCCACTTATTCGACCAATCGCCGGGCGCTGGCTACGATCCTCTTTTCCCCCATCTCATCGTGCCTCACCACTCACGCCGCGCCGCCCCGTCATCTGTCACTCCCGGCGCGCGCGTCCACACCACGCCCACAACGCGTGCCCAACCCCGCACCCCGCGCCGCCCCGTGATCCATCACTGTCACAGTCGGCGCACGTCAATACCACCACTACATCACCCCCTACCACATAGCTCGCAGCCGCCCCGGCTGCTATAAAAATATACAAACCCCCCTGTGTGCCCCGTAACACAACACAACAACAAGAACAACAACTAACCTAACAACACAACACGACGCGAACACTACCATCCGCAACCCTCAACCAATGCCACCGCGACAATAGAACAATATATACAAACCGGCGAGTGACAATAGCAATGTGTATGCAAAAAGGAAAATAAATGGAAATTTTTTTTTTTTCTTTCGACTCGTGCAGTGTCCCCTTTTTCTTCCGAGCGTCCCTACAACGGGACATTACCCCGGCAGAGGGGAACACCGGGCGAGCTCGGTGTAGAGCAAAAAACGTCTTCATGAAAATTGTTGAGACCTAGCCCGAGTCCGCCTCGCCGGTCCGTCGTACGGCACCAGACGCGGTTGAACGTCCGGTGGTGCCGGCGGTTCAGGAAGACATCGGCCAGGCATCGAGGACTCGTGCGTGCCCCGGGGTTCAGGCTCTCGACGGTCAGCAGCCGTCAAGCCCGAGGCACCTGGGGGTGGGTCAGGTGGAGACACGTGAGGATCAGCCTGCGACACCTCCCTCCCCGAGTCGACGGTCACATCACACGCCCGGTCGTCACGGCACAGAACGGGGTCACACGGTGCCGCATAGGGCTTCAGTCGGGAGGGGTGCACGTACCAACGGCGTTTCCCCCATTTAATCTGTATACTCTGGGGTCGTGCAACCCGCACAATTTCCACCGGTCCCCTCCAAGGTCTCAACAACTTGGGGGACGTAGCCAACGGTGCATGTGGACAATGCAGCCAGGCCTTATCGCCTGGTTTCCAATCATGCGTATGCACCCTCCGCTCATGCAATTTCTCGTTTGCAATTTGCCGCGACCGCGAATTCAACCTTGCCGCCTCCCGCGCTTCAGTCAATTTGGCGATATTAAATTTGATGTGGTCTGCCAATTTAGATTTTGCACGTGGCTGGGAAATCCCCAGTTGGACGTCCATGGCCGGATCGGCCTCCCGCCCATACATAAGAAAAAATGGGGAAAACCCCGTCGCCGCATGAGGGGCCATTCGATAGGCCGCGAGTACCCCCGGCACCTGTAAGTCCCAATCAACCTGATCGTCGCAGACCTGTTGGCACAACATAGACGTAATCGTCCTGTTCAGACGCTCAACCATCCCGTCAGTCTGCGGGTGGTAGGGGGAAGTACGCACTTTCTTTGTACCCAACAGGTCGCACACCTCGCGCAACAAAACGCTCGAAAAATTCTTCCCTTGATCCGTCAGCAAGCGTTCGGGGGCGCCCTTGTCCAACACATAACCCTGGACAAAGGCGTCCGCCACCGCCGCAGCCGACTGGTTGGCGAGCGGCCATGCCATAGGCCATCGGGTGAAGTATTCCACGCCAACTAGCAGGAACCTATTTCCCCTTGGTGTAGCCGGAAAGGGCCCCAAGATGTCCAACGCTACCAATTCGTTTATACGCGAAACCTGAATGGATTGCAGCGGTGGATTAGCTGCCAATGGTGGCGGTTTCCTTTTGGCGCACCCTACGCATCCCTTAAGAATATTCGCCACGTCGTTACCCATCCCCGGCCAATAATAGTCTCGCTGGATTAGGGCGAGCGTTTTGTGAAAACCCAGATGCATGAGCCGTTCATGAGCTGCCAGAACAACCCTACCCCGCATAGCAACAGGCACAACGAGCACGTGACGCCGGGACATGTTGTCCCACCTCATCAAAAGGCCCTGTCTGCACACCCAGGAACCGACCCGCGCCTCCCCTTCTTCGGGAGCGCCAACTTTCCGACGTAGCGTAAGTAGGGAGCTGTCGGACATCTGGAGGCGGCCCCACTCAATGAGGGGCAACGACAACAGCGAATCCCTCCCCGTGGGGGCGTCCTCTCCCGGGGTGTCAGTGGCGGCGAGCGCAACTCCCGGGGTGCCGGCGACCGGGGGTTTGCACCGCGCCGATCCCAACAAACATGTGCAGTCCGTGCACGGCGGCAACCGCGACAAGGCGTCCGCGTTTGAGTGTCGCAACCCCTTGCGGTAAATCGTCGTGAATTGGTAGTCTTGAAGGACCTCCAACCATCGGGACAATTGGCCCGATGGCTGTGCCACGCGCATAGCGTATTGTAGAGCCGCATGGTCCGTCCGGACCGTAAAATGACGGCCGTAAAGATACGGCCTGAATTGCTGTGTAAAAAACACAATGGCTAACAATTCACGACGAGTTACGCAATAGCGTTGTTCTGCGGGGGAAAGAACCCTACTACCGTAGGCGACCACCCGTTCAACCCCCCCGACCACCTGTGAGAGCACCCCCCCGATACCCGTATTGCTGGCGTCCGTGTCAAGCAAAAACGGTTGTGTGAAATCGGGGTAACACAAGGGGGGAGCCTGCACCAAGGCGTCACGGAGGGAGCAGAACGCAGCCTCCTCTTCCGCCCCCCAGTGAAACCTCACACCCTTAGCCGTCAAAGCGTGCAGGGGCTTGGCTATGGTGGCAAATTGCTTGACAAAACGACGGTAATAGGAGGCAAAACCAATGAAACTACGAACCTCCGTGACCGAGGTTGGCGTTGGCCATGAGCTGACGCAATGCGTCTTAGCAGGGTCCGTCGAGATCCCTGAACGACTCACGATATGGCCCAAATACCTGACCGATTCCCGAAGCAGAAAACATTTAGCCGGTTTAAATTTAAGCTTAGCGGAACGCATCCTGAGGAACACCGCTCTCAGACGCTGGAGGTGCTCCTCGAAAGTCCGACTAAAGACGATGATATCGTCAAGATAAATCAAACAGGTATCCCATTGGAGGCCCGACAAAACCAATTCCATGAGTCTCTGGAACGTGGCGGGAGCGGAATGTAAGCCCATGGGCAAACGGTTGAATTCAAATAGGCCCCCAGGTGTCCGGAAAGCAGTTTTAGGTTTAGACTCGTTATCGAGTGGCAATTGCCAAAATCCAGAAAGCAGATCGAGTGTGGAAAAAAACTGCGCTCCCGCCAAGGCATCCAGCGACTCATCCATCCTGGGGAGCGGATACGCATCCGCCATCGAGATTTTGTTTAAGCGGCGGAAATCGACACAAAACCGCAAGGACCCGTCCTGTTTCTTTACTAGGACAATAGGAGCACCCCACGGACTAGAAGAGGGCGAAATGATATCGGCCGCCAACATATCATTAACCGCCGATTGCACATGTTCCTTCTCGGCTGGGCTGAGCCGGAAGGGATTCTGACGAATAGGGGCCGCGTCCCCTGTAGCTATGTGGTGGCGCAACAGGTCAGTGCAGCCGATATCGTACTTATGTTTGCTGAACACGTCAGCAAACTCGATGAGCAAACCCCTCAATGCTCCCAATTGCACCCCGGACAAGTTAGCAGAACCCGCACACAGCGAGTCCAACCACTCAGTCCCCTCATCACTTTGAGGATGCGACTTGACAGTGAAATCTGCTTGAGCCACGAGCCGTTCCTCAACGGGTAGCGGCGCGGCGTGAGCCAGCACCGTTCCCTGCGCAATTACGGCCGGCCGCGACCCCGTATTCAGGACCATTACGAACGGCTCACTGTCCCCTCTCACCATGGTTTGAGCAACCGCTAAGTCGAGGCCCTTACTGGCTCTGTTTGACGGCCCCAACAGCACCCCCTGTGCCTCCGCACCCACCTCGAGTGGCTTCCTGAACCGAAGGGGTACTAACATTTGCGATCCCGGGGGCACCCGTACAGTGTGAGTCGCCAGCGCCTGCACCGTCGCACAAACCGTGCGCACTTTGGTAGGGCTCGACAAGAACGCAACCCGCCGACCTGACGGAAGCTCTATGCAGGCCTGATCTATAAGAATTTTGATGGGCATTTTGGACAAAAAGTCCGTACCTAGCAAACAGGGAACGGCCAGCGATGATGATACAAAAATAGGGCCCGCTAATTTAATGTCACCAATGCAAATAGTCGCCCGAATCTGGCCGATGATCCCCAGGGATCCCCCATTCGCCGCATAAAATGGCACGTCTACTGGCAGAAGGGGTCTACTTTGGACGGGAAGAATGTTATAAATAAGGTCCGAGATGATGGTGGCCGACGCACCCGTGTCAACAAGCACCCGGACCTCAACCCCGTCAATGAACCCCGTTACCACGGACGACCCGGCCGACGCAGCCACGATCCTGTGGGCCAATTCGGACCACTCGACTGCTTGCGGGCCGCGTACGGACCCCCCTCGCCGAATTGAACCCCCGGCACCCAGCCGCGAACCCCCCACCGCGAAGCGGCGACCCGAATGTGCCGTGTTTGTGGACCGAACGTGTGAGGTGCCGCGACTTGCCGGGTTTTGTTGGGATGACTTGTGGCCCTGGTCGTCGTCCCGACGTGGTCCTGTGGCGCGCTGACGCGGGGCCCGGCACCCGGCTGCGACGTGACCCCGAAGGCCGCAGTTGTAGCAGACGACGGACGTCGTAGGTTTCGGTTGCTCCAGCTTGCGGGGCGAACGTGTGGGCGAACGACCTCCCGTTCTCCACTCCCCCGGACGCGATGCAGCGAAGGCCTGCTCCTGCACCGCAGCTGGCTGAGGTTCGGCGATCGTGGCGGCCAGTGCCGCGTTCCCCGCCCATTTGCAGACGACCCCCGGCTTGCGTTTGAGGACCTCGTACGCGTGAATGCTCGTGGCGATCGCCAGGGAGCAGATATCCATCTCGTCTGCCACGTTGATGGGGACCCCCAACTCGTGGGCCAACACCAGCAGCTGCTCCGTCACCATGGCGTCCTTCCCCTCCTTATCCATGCGGGGAAAAGCTGCGTCCGCCAAGGCGAGTAGTGCCGTGCGGTAGGCTAGCGTCGTTTCCCCAGCCACCTTCCGCCGATCGTAGAACTGGTGGCGACACGTGGAGGGCGGCCCGAACACCTTCGCCATCAGGTGTAGTGCGGCCTGGAGCGTAGAGCGGGACGACCTTGCAGCAGATGTGAAGGCTGCAAGCGCGTCGTCGTCAAGCATCGCTGGCAACGCACGCAGGGCAGTGGTGTCGGACCACCCCGACATCTCCTGATGAGCGAGGAACCTTCGTTGGAAGGCTCCCCAGTCGCCCCCATCCGCCTTGAACGCCGACAGCGCGGGCAATCTTTGCTGGAGGACCCGATCGTCGTCGACGTCGGAGAGATTTCCCCGCGCTCCGCTGGAGTTGTGTAAAATGTCGGCTCGGTTGTCAGGCGCAAAATGGAGGGCTCCGGCGCGCGCTGATGACGTGGGCTGCGCTGCGCGGAGGTGTCCGGCCACGTGGCGTCCGTCTTTCCCGCCAATCGGTGGCGGCCCCCCAAAAACGGCGGCAACTTCCAGACTTTTGGCGCGAAGCGCCTTTTGGCGGGAATCCTCCAACGTCGCTTCCTCCACGACCCCCGCAGCCGTTTTTCCGCTCGCCAGAACGGAGATGTCGGCCAAGACAGCGGCGGCGGCGAGTAGCAACTCCGCCAACCGGGAGTGCGCGTCCTGGAGGCTGGTGTCGGAGGCAAGCGGAGCGTCGGCCATCACCGCGAAGTGCTGCATCGGCGGCAACTCCTCGTCCTCTACTCCCGAGGTCGGTGTCCCCGGTACGCCGTCGTCATCCCGACCTCGCTCGTGGGTACGGGTAGTCTTCCTTGTGTCCATACTTCTTGAAGACAGGTTTACTTCTGACGCCAGTTGTAATGTAGTAACTCGGCGGGAGACGACTTCACGGGTAACACACTCTTTATTTTATCAAACTCGTTCACAGGTGACTAACACCTACTTTGTATCTCGGGTGACAAACACCCACTTAGTATCTCGGGTGACAAACACCCACTTAGTATCTCGGGTGACAAACACCCACTTAGCTACTTGGCGACTAACGCCCACTGAGCTACTCGGATGACCAACATCCACTTAGTATCTCGGGTGACAACACCCACTTAGCTACTCGGCGACTAACGCCACTGAGCTACTCGGGACACTCCCTGCCCGGGGTATCCGTCTCGACTGTGGGTCCCCAGCCCGACCCACGGGGGCGTCGGACCCCGGGTCCCACAGCCTCGCCTCCGAGCCACACAGGGCCCCGGTCCCCACAAGGACGGCGGGACTAGGGTTCTCGTGGCACTAGGTCTTCAGCTCCGTCTTCGGGTCTTCAACTGGGTAACTCTCCCCGAGTGCTCTCGCGCGTCCCCCTTTATACCCCACCTGCGGACGTCGCTGCGAGCACCCACTTATTCGACCAATCGCCGGGCGCTGGCTACGATCCTCTTTTCCCCCATCTCATCGTGCCTCACCACTCACGCCGCGCCGCCCCGTCATCTGTCACTCCCGGCGCGCGCGTCCACACCACGCCCACAACGCGTGCCCAACCCCGCACCCCGCGCCGCCCCGTGATCCATCACTGTCACAGTCGGCGCACGTCAATACCACCACTACACCTGCACGAAAGGTAAAGGCGCAGCGCTGCAATTGCTTGGCTCCCGCCACTGCTGGCGCAAGCGGCCTCCACTGGAGGGAGCGCTCTCGACAGCTCTCATGCTTATTTTAAATAAAGATCCGTCGGGAGGGCACAGGTGCCTGGGGCTCTACCCCTCCTCAGATGATGGACAGGAGTTGGTCACTGCCCTGCGGGGCTTTAGCTGCTGATATGCTCGCTCGGCGCGTGTTCGCTATTTTGCTTTGGAGTTTATGTTAAGTGCTCTACCCCTTCCACATCCCCCTCGATGTCCCTTCTACCCCCTCCCTGTCGTTTGTCGCTCTTCCCTCATCTTCCCTTCCCCACGTAAAAATGCATGCTCCCGCTCGCGGTCCCCACACGGATGGAACAGTGAGGTCAAATTTTCGTCCCCTCCCCTAAACCCAGGAGTGTTGAGTTCAGGTCTTTTGTCCAGGTAATTTCTGCGCCCCCCCCCCCTCCCTTTGCCACGATTTATGCTCGTGTTCAATTACAACAAAAAATAAAGATCGATCGTGCCAATGTTAAGAGACACGGACGAAGAAAATGCAACAGAAGCTGAAAAGTGCACAAAAAAGCGTTTCCAGAGATACACGCTTTGCATCGCACTGGGAGACAGAGAGTAGGAATACGGTGTTCTGGGAGCAAATGCAAAAAGGAGACGTAGATTTATTTTTGCATGGAAAGTAAAGGAGACTTGGGCCGGACGCGCGGTGGCGTGGTGGGACGATGGACGAGACTGGCGGTGGAACGGCAGCCAATGGAGTGAGCGTGACCGGGAGGACATGAAGTGTGGAGATGGAGCGACGAGATTGGCTCTCTCGCAGGAGCTGGGTGGATTGATTTAGCCTTATGTTTGAATGGATCGTAACTATATTGCAGTGTTTATTAATTGTGCGTGCAGAGCTTTGAGATGTCGGTTCGAAAGACGCGTTTTAAAATAAAGATGATCGTTATTATTATTATTATGATTGTGGCATCGTGTGACCGTGATGGATGGTGACAGCTTGAGAAGACCCTCATTCACCAGTGGATAGATCATGGCTGAACTTAAATTCGAACAATTAAATTCTAAAATGGGTGGTGCATCTAGCAGTGGATAGATAATAGCTGCTGCTGCTGTTAATGATGATGATAAACACAGACGGCATATTCTCTGGATTACAAGACACTCCAGAAAGTAAAATGCACTCCAAACGTGTGCCCGGTGTTAACAAAGTGACATAAATCTCATTAGACATGCACACAATACACAGCTACCGGGCTTTGTGACGTACCCCAACCTTCTGATTTGAAATACAGGGGGTAGAAGAGGGATCTTATGGTCTGGAGAATACGGTAACGGAATCCGACCCCACGAGTAGAGAGAGTGGAACCGCGGGGGCCACACTGGTGGTGTCACGGTAGCAAGACGTTAACTACTTTGCCTGGTATACAGGTCGTGGCTTCGATCCCGACTCTTGCATATTTGGAATTGCATGTCTCTCTCCCTGTGGACGCGTGTTTTTTTCTGCGAGTCATCCGGTTTTTTAGCTCCACATTTAGAATCAACGTGTGTTTAGAGTATTTAGCGGCTATACATTTACACGTGATACGCCACTTCGTTGACCCTATAATTTCACAAAGAGCTATTTAGCTCAGTGGACCATACCGGGTAAAATAAAAACGTAGTTTTGTAGTTTATAGTTTTAATTTAGAAGGGGATCGTTACCTTTACGAGCTCCGACTGCGGCCACACCTGGATGGGCTCCATCTGCAGGGGAGTCTGGGACTGGATTCCGTAGGTGTTCAGGAACGCCTGCAGGCTGCAGTCAGATATACAAAGATAAATACCCCCCGTGTAGCTTTTAACAAGGGTGCTGGGGCATCATACACTGACTCACTCACACATCATATGCTGACTCACTCACATATCATACACTCACTCACACAACCACTGACCCATTCACTCATCATACACTAATTCACTCATCATACACACTCACTCATTATACGCTGACTCACACATCGTACACTCACTCACACTACCACTGACTCACTCACACATCATACACTGGGAGTGTCATGCTGCCAGCTATGGCTGCAAAGTGTGGTCGTACATGTTATATATAAGGTTTATTGTTCAATTTAAATCACAGTTCCTATGACTACTGTTGTTACATTGTTTTTATAGCGTTATCTTGGTGATTTCGAAAACATATGGGAAATCTAAATTGTATTATGGTTGCTATTTTTGACTTGCATCACACTGGGATCTTTGCACACAGCGTTTTTTTTGTGTGGAAGATTTGCTGGTTTATCCAGGATGTTTCTATTGCGCGTCGTTTCTCCGTTCATATTTTGTTTGTTGCGGTTGCACCCGACTTAAAAGCCGCATGGCTCACAGGCTATACCTAATAAATGAAACTTGAAACTTGAAAGTGCTGTCAGCGAGCTCCTATTAAGGCTGGCGTGGTGCACGAGGGGGGAGTTGGTGTGGCTAACACCACATCTGACCGCCTTTGCCTAGTGTGTGCGCATGTATACACAAAGCACCAGCTACTTGTTTAATGCTGAGCTGACTTAGGGGAGGCCCAGCACCGGATATGATAGCAGTTGCCACTGATGTGGCTGGATTCATTGTGCAGTGCATGAACCACTAGGCTGGTGCAGTGTCAACATCAGCATTCCATGACAAAAAAAAACTCACTCCGCCACCACTCCCATCAACCTCATCATCACTTGTAACACCATCATCTGAATATCACCACCACAACCAATGCCATCACCATATCTACCACTACAACCACGATCAAAACCAACATGAGCACCATCACCATTTTCACCTCATGACCATTACCATCATCAACACCACCATCATCATCATTCCAGTATTATTATCACCGCCACTACTATTACTACGACCATAAATACCACGATCATCAACACTAAAATCACAACCTTCGCCACCATCACTACCACCTGCATCACGAGAACACACCAACACGAGCATCACTACTACCATGACCATCACAACTACCACCAAAATGATAATCACCACCCCTTTTTGTTTGACTCGCCATTGAACAAAGACAGTCACCGCATCGCGCCCTTTCAGATGCGCTTCTGCGGCCATCTGGAACGCTCTTCCTTCCCACATTAGGAAGCCACTGGAGCTATGCACTTTTAATTAATCCAGATTAAAAACTCATGAACTAATTTCTTTAGAACTGCTTTTTGTGTTTAGTTTGTTGCCCTTCCCCCGCACATACAATTAGCATGGTTGGCTACTTACAGTGTGAAAGAATTTGAAATTATATGCATAAATTAATAACACATTTAATCTAATAGGGGGGTGGGGGGTTGGTGGTTTGTGCAATGATAGGTGACCAAGCTATGGCTATCAACACCTTACACTTGAAACCCAGAATCCGAGGCTAGGATCTCAGCGTTGCTACGCACGGTGCGAAAAAAGTTCTACATACATACAACACGACCGCCACCACCGTAATCATAACGGTTTCCTAGGGGGTCATCATCGTCGTCCTGGCAGTGGTGTCCTCAGGAATATCGAGGCCTCCCTCCCACTCACTGTTGGCCCTCGGCGACGATCGTGACGTTGACAGCGACGTTGGTACCCAGGGGCCCCTGGTTGTTGCGGGCGACACAAAAAAAGAGAATAAACACCGCGAAGACTCCGACGAGGCCGATCAATAACAACAACAACAACACCCGCTCCCCGCACGCTCCCAAAACAAACCCGCAGGCACACAGCTCGCGCACAATGCCGGCAACGCTCAATCTCATCTCCAGGCGCGCTCTCTCGCCCAACCTCTCGCCGTGACCTGTTTGTAAAATAAACCGCCGCGGCATTTATGATAACATCAAGACCGATTGCCGCCCCGCTCAAATTGTTATGGATTTTAGCAGAACTTACCAACAGACGCTCGTAATGTTCCTTTCGCTGCATTGTTATTTTAAAGTCAGCAAAAGGTTTCTGCTCATTGGGTGAGGACTTGAATGTGGAATTTCCACTCTTCGGTCAGGGTTATTTTGGGAAGCTTCGTTTGAGCAGCGAGATGGCACCTCGACTTCAAGAGTGCCACCAAAATCCGCTTTGGCCAAGATAAAGTTCGTGTGAGGACCCATGATGAATACATACGTCGCCGGATCACGAGAGATAAAAGGCGCCTTGGGTAACGCCTTCATCCAGCAGTGGATTAACCAGAGCTGATTATGACGATGGCGATTCAACGGGGGTGAGTTGAACACCCGTTAATTTTTCATGGGTAACTCAGTGAGCGGCAGTGGAAAACAGCCGCACTGTGGAGGTTGGGGCGAATGGTTCCCGCTCGTTCTTGGTTAGATGTGTGGTGCCACGGATGAGTAGGAGCTGCCCCATGACTGCATTAAGTTCACGCGACGGCTGGTGAGTGACTCGGTACTGGGCCCACTAACCGTACGCTAAACGTTTGCTCCTCCTTCCCCTCACCAACACAATCATCAATTATGTCACCGTGTCCAACAAAGAGATTCGCAGATTCAAGCAAAAAAAACAAACACGGATGTTTCTTGCGTTTAAATCTGTAAATAATGAGAAAAACACCGTAGAAAGACAATAATAGTGCATTTCGATTTAAAGCTTTCGTGACTGCAGGGATTCATCTTCTTGGTTCTTTCGGTAAAGTCACGTAGAAGGGAAGTAATAAAATAATAAAAATAAAACATAATAAAATAAAATAATTCTCACGACGTTTCGGCTACAACGCAAGCAGCCGTCTTCAGGTGAAGAATGAGACACTACCAAGCTAGGAGCTTATATATAAGCTGGGTTGGAGGTGGAAGAGCGCCTTAACAAAAATAATGTGCATATGAAGAGGAATTTAGCATATTCATGGAAAATGCGTAGGAGGTAGGCGGGGGGGTTTCAAAGTCATATTATGCCCATGCATTATGCAGGATCAGCAGCACCAAGGGGGGGTGCAGGGAGTAGCATTAACAAAGGAAAGGAATGTTAATGATAAAGATGGATTCTGGCTTAGCAATCATTTCGATACACATTAGGGTGGGTAGAATAATACATAGTGTTATATTAAAATGTGGTTTATAGCAATACAGTATATAATTTAATGTTGGGTTTATCTATGGCAGTATATAGTACGGTATATGCTCGTGTGATGTAAGAGAATGTAGTTTAGATGCAAGCATATTATATAATTTTTACGACGTAGAATTGTAATGTATTACTTGCTGTTAGTAACTCAGCTTATTGTAGAGTATAGTAAGTATACTGATGGTGCTATGCAGTTTATACTTTAGTTTTTTTTATATGTAGTTTATACTTTAGTTTTCTACGTGGTTGTTTAGTAACTGCAGCTACATATCATTAACATTCCTTTCCTTTGTTAATGCTACTCCCTGCACCCCCCCTTGGTGCTGCTGATCCTGCATAATGCATGGGCATAATATGACTTTGAAACCCCCCCCCCCGCCCACCTCCTACGCATTTTCCATGAATATGCTAAATTCCTCTTCATATGCACATTCTTTTTGTTAAGGCGCTCTTCCACCTCCAACCCAGCTTATATATAAGCTCCTAGCTTGGTAGTGTCTCATTCTTCACCTGAAGACGGCTGCTTGCGTTGTAGCCAAAACGTCGTGAGAATTATTTTATTTTATTATGTTTTATTTTTATTATTTTATTACTTCCCTTCTACGTGACTTTACCGAAAGAACCAAGAAGAATAATAGTGCAGGCTGGAAAACCGTAAGCTTAAAAAAACAACATAAACGTGTACAACACACACAGCCACTTGGGCACTTACAAACACCTTCAGCAGTTAAATTTCGATTTAAAGCTTTCGTGACTGCAGGGATTCATCTTCTTGGTTCTTTCGGTAAAGTCACGTAGAAGGGAAATAATAAAATAATAAAAATAAAACATAATAAAATTATTCTCACGACGTTTCGGCCACAACGCAAGCAGCCGTTCACAGGTGAAGAACAGGTCTGTCGGAAAGACAGCGTCTTTCCGACAGACCTGTTATTATTTCCCTTCTACGTGACTTTACCGAAAGAACCAAGAAGACCTTCAGCAGTTGCTGAAGAAGTGCATTGTGGTCCTCTTGTCCTACGTTACCACAAATATAAATCTTAAACAAATGTGACCACCGACCGACACTTCTTCAGTACAAACACCAATGCTTTATTGCATTTGCACAAAGACTGTGGTGCTTTTTGACGCATTCTAATTTTTTGTGGCTATTTCTTGGCCGTATCTTTATACCCCTGGGTGGGTGCCCAAAAACCCACAACGGCCACAGTTGTAGCTGCTGCACCCCTCAACAGGGTAGACAAAACGATTATTTGAGCGGAATAAATTGATGGGTCGACAAAACGACAGGGCATGGTGGGGGGTGGGGGCTTCTCGCGAAGTCTTACGTAACCACGATGGCACGGACGCACGCTGCGTGCGTGAATGGACGCACGCGGGCAGAAATGGCCGAGGAAAAAAAACAATTTGGCACGTTCCCTGTTTTCACACGGTCACACAGCACGACCTCTCCTCGCGACAAGCGGGTGCTTTGAGAACGGCGTTAATTCATGCATTAGGCTTTTCAGTCACGGTTTCCATTGAGTTCTCATCTTTTACACTTTGCAGTTGGAGGATGAATGCCGGCCCCACGCTGCCGCCCATTCTCGGCCATGACGCGATTTCGTCGCTCCATCTCCGTGGCAGTCGTTCTCGCTGGCGCGCATTCCCTCCTTTGGCTGTGGTTCCATCGCCGCCAGTCTCGGCCATCGTCACTTCTAACCACGATGTGTCCAGCCCAAGGCCACGTGTCAATGATGCCTCTGATCTGTGTTTGATCTGCGTTGCGACCCTTTCTGTCTAATTACTCCTCCACGCTGCTTCCTTGGACACTGAACATTTGTCTGAGTGCATTCATGTCTCGGGTTTCACAATCACAAAGTGGCGAGGTGGCGCTGCGGTTTAGAAATTATTGACTCGCAATCATAAGTTTAAATTTCAGTTGGAGCACGGCTCATCATACTTGCAGGGTGGTAAGTCAACAGTGGTTTCCTGCAGAGAAAGCAGTCCCTGCCATGGGATTGAGGAGTTTCCACCACTGGCTCAGGACGTGATGAGTTCCAACTGGAATGCTCAGCTGACCAAGAAAAATACTGCGTTGGCCTCCAGACATTTGGCTGTCCCTCACTCCGCCCGTGCGGCAACACAGTTGGAGCTCGTCGCGGATTTCGCCGTTGAACCCCAGCAGCCGCCCCGGTTAACGCTACCAGGGCCGGCAAGGGGGTGGAGCGGCTAACACAACAGAGACAAATATCCCCCGTGTAGCCTGTAACAGACTGTTGGGGCAAGTGCAAGTTAGCAAGCACCTATGAAGGCCGGCATGGCACATGAGTGGGTGGGTGGCCAGCATCATGCCCTTCCACCTTTGTCTCCCTTGTGGCGATGTTTTACACATCGCATCAAGTACACATATACAGACACGCATCACACACACGCGCGCATCCACCACCGCTCACCAATGTGCGAGATAAGTCAGCAATCTCATTAATGGAACTTTGGTGGCGGGAAGAGGTGGGGTGGGGGGACTGCCAGCTGCACATGAATGAGCGTGCAATCAATCACAACTTGTCAATGTGTGTCAATGACTGTGGCCTCGTGAGAGAGGGTGCGTGTGTTCTGCGTGTGTGTACGTGTTCTGCATGTGTGTGCGTGGGTACGTGGAGCGGTTAGCGCTCTGAGCTCCACCCGGTGGCCTCGGATTTGATTCCCGCTCACGGCCAACATCTGAACTGATCCAGAGCCTCCCCTAGGTTGACACGGCCTGAAATGAAAACCTGATGTGGTGTATAAACATCAGTACTGGGGAGACAAAGGCAGCAGGGCGTGCAGCTGGCCATCTACCCCCTCGTTCGTGTGCTTTGCCGGCCTTCGTAGGTGCTCGCTAACAGCACTTACCCCTACAGTCTCTTGAAGGCTATACGAGAGATCTTTTTCGATTTAAAGCTTTCGTGACTGCAGGGATTCATCTTCTTGGTTCTTTCGGTAAAGTCACGTAGAAGGGAAGTAATAAAATAATACAAATAAAACATAATAAAATAAAATAATTCTCACGACGTTTCGGCTACAACGCAAGCAGCCGTCTTCAGGTGAAGAATGAGACACTGCCAAGCTAGGAGCTTATATATAAGCTGAGATGGAGGTGGAAGAAGAAGAGAGCCTTAAGAAAAGAATGTGCATATCAAGAGGAATTTAGCATATTCATGGGAAATGCGTAGGAGGTGGGCGGGGGGGTTTCAAAGTCATATTATGCCCATGCATTATGCAGGATCAGCAGCACCAAGGGAGGGTGCAGGGAGTAGCATTAACAAAGGAAAGGAATGTTAACACAGCGATCTCCCCGTGCAGCCGTGAAGACTCATTTCATATGTAGGCTTTTGCGACCAACATTACGTTTCGGGTCAGTTCGTGCGGGAATAATTTCAGTTAGAACTACGAACCCTCCACCACACGACAAAAGCCAAACCAATCAAGTTGTCACGTGGGGCAAATATGGCCAATTAATTCTGGTTCCTTCAGCAACACCAGAGGAGGGATGATGAAAAGCGAGCAAAGCTCTTGACAATTTTATTCGACGTTTCACTGAAGATGACACCCAGCGTCGTCAGGCATGAACGCGAGAGCTCACGTCTCGAGCGAACATCTAACAATATTTTTGTTACAAAAATGTTACTCGCTTTTCAAACGAAACCCAGTCTGCTGGGTCAGCTGGTGGAGGGTTGTGTGCTACAGCCCTGATAGACATTGTCCCCACACGATTTCGCCCAATACAAAACAATGTTGATCCCCAAAGGCTGTTGGGCCAAATGGGATGCAGTGGCCAGCGCCACGCCCCGCCACCTTCGTCTTCTCGGTGCTCATGTTTGCACACTGCACTTGGTACTAATTTAAGGTTGAGTCACCCTCAGGGAGGCCCATGACCTTACTGGTGAAAACAGGCTCTTAGTATTTTCACATATACTAAACATACAAAGCGACAAAGACAAAGAACTCTCGTATACTCTTTGGTTTATTCGGTAAAGTCACGTAGGTATAAAATAAAATAAATCACGACATCAGGTGGGAAAGCAATGCTTTGCAATGCCACCTGATGATGGACGCTTGTGTTGCGCCCGAAACGTCGTGATTTATTTTATTTTATACCTACGTGACTTTACCGAAAAAAACAAAGAGTATGGATTCCTGCAGTCACGAAAGCTTAAAATCAAGAACTCCCATGTAGCTATTTGTGAAGGTCACCACAGTGTCTGTGGGAGTGGTGTGGCTAGCACCACGCCCGGCCATATTTCTCTCTCCAGTGCTGATGTTTACACCTGCACTACAGTTACTCATTTAAGGCCGAGTCGACCTAGGGGAGGTTCACGACCGGTTCAGAATTTTGCCACCGACGTGAGGCGTGGACAGGAAACAAACTCAGGACCACGGGTTTGTAGCTTGGTTCGCTAACTGCTGCACCACCGCTCCACCCACACATCCACATCGACACGTGAGACACGCACACTCCAAAAATTCCACACCCCAAAGACAAGATACGAGCATTTAAATAATACCAACATTGTAACTCAACACAAAATACGCATTACTCATGCCAGTGAGGATAATTAAATATACGTGACAATTTTTTTCCCATTCACATTGTTAATACAGTAATAAATAAGACAAAACGATAAATATCCATCGCAGGTGCACTGTAAGCAATTTCCCCCCGAAAGAGACAATGCTGAATTTATTCCTTTATAGGAAAAGTGCCGTCCACGCAAATTAATTTTGCTCAAAAATGTTTCGCGTGGTGTTGGGCCGCGGTAACAATTTGCTTCCAAGATCGTTCGTCATCCTTGACCTGATGAAATATTAAAAACAATTTAATAGGAACGCAAAGTTAAGATCAGGAGTCCCAGCGGTGGCCAGGTGATTCGCTCGGCGCTGAAAGCGCTGAGCCGGCAACAGCTGGGAACCTGAGTTCGAATCGAGGTGATCAAATGGGGATCTCACACGCGGCGTGGTTGAGGGCCTCAGCCTGGTCACCGATGACTGCGTGAAATAAAAGCGTGACGTAAAATTTGGTTCTGCACTTGACGTGGATAAGTTTCAGTTCTGAAAATCGAATTATAAATAGATATTGGTCGCGTGACAAACGTTACTTTCGGTGGTGGCAGAGAAGGAGGGGAAGTGCTGCTCCCCCTGCTGTGTTTGTTTGTCTCACCACAAGTACGTGTGCTGCATGCAGCCTTGATGCCTGTTTGTCGTTTCAACATCCTAGCACCTCCTGTATTGGTGTTAGTTGTGTTTGAGGTGACGCGGTGTGCCTACAATGAGGAGGTCCATGACTGCGAACGTTCATCACCGGTGTTTCTTAAAATATTTAATCGGGAAATTAAATATTTAACACAAATCACCAACGACAAGCGCGGCACAGCGACATTCTCGCGGAACGGTTGATCCAACTGTCGTGGACCTGATATCATGCGGTGTAATCCCCCCCACCACCCCCTCTACCCCCCCCCCCCACCATATCGCGCTGACACCGGCTGCCAGCAGTTGTGACGACGCCGCTACCGCCGGCGTCCGCGCCGCACCTGGTTGGAGTAGCGGAGGCTGACGTTGCGTCTGTCTCCCATGGGGACGTAGCGACGCACGGGGTCCAGCTCCTGGGGGGTGATCAGCCCGTCCACTGCAGGGTGACAGCGGCGGCATCATCATCGTCATCATCGCCATCATCATCATCATCGCCGTCATCATCATCATCATCGCCATCAACATCGTCATCATCCCCATCATCATCATCGCCAATGCCATTATCATCATCATCATCATCGCCATCATCATCATTGCCATCATCATCATCATCGCCACAATCATCATCATCATTGCCATCATCATCATCGCCATTATCATCATCATCGCCATTGTCATCATCACCACCATCGACATCGCCACCGTCATCATCATCGCCATCATCATCGCTACCGTCAACGTCATCACACTTTATTTTGTTTGTCGCAGTCGCTGTATTCAGGAAAGCCTCAGTGAGTCTGACGACTCTTCTTGACGGAGGGTCCTCTGCATTGATGATGTTTTGGCCAATGCCAGCGACATTCTGTCTGTGTTTATGTAGCTACAGGCGGGACATACAAACTCTACACAAAAAGGCACCCAAATATGGACTCGAACCCAGGACTTTTTTTTCTGAGAAGCAGGAGTATTACCACGATGACGACGATGATGCTTCTCCTGATGCTAATGTTGCTGCTGATGGTGATGATGCTGAAGACGATGATACTACTGCTGATGCTAAAGCTACTGCTACTGATGACGATGCTGAATACGATGATGATAATAATGCTGATGCTAAAGCTGCTGCTGATGATGCTGAAGATGATGATACTATCGCTGATGCTGCTGCTGATGCTGATGCGAGGAGTCCCTCACCGAGCAGCTTGGCGATGACGTAGAGCGCTTGGCCCCACAGGTAGAGGCGTCCGTCGTGCCCCGTCTCGCTCGGGTACCTGCGCTGGCTGCCCGGCTCCTTCTTCTCCCCCTCCACAAACTCCCCGGGGACGTGATAATACCGTGGTATTATCGTGTGGCCTGTAGACATCACCACTGTTACCATCATCATAAAAAACAATACCACAATTACCATCATGGTGGTGGAACACGGGCGCAGCGGTTAGCACTGTGCACTGCGACCCTGGTGACCAGAGTTCAATCAGCGGTGTGTGACATCCGATAAATCCTGGGTTTCCCCTGTTCACCTTGAACCACGGTCAGGACAACCCTGATGCCCGCTGCACCTTGGCAAGCGCTATTCCAGCAGAGGCATGGTGCGGGTTCCACTCGCCACTAACGTTAGCCGTGGCTCGGAATCGATAGCCGTACAGTATGGTACTCTAAGGTTTTTTCGGTAAAGTCACGTAGGTAAAACATCAAAATTAATGAAAATAAAATAAAACAAAAATCATGACGTTTCGGAAGCAACACAAGTCTCCGTCATCAGGTGGGACCGTCACAGCCGAATTAGCTGCATCAAGTGAGGCAATGATTCAAGATGTAATCCCTTATAAGCAAGTTGAAGAGGGGAGGAGAGGGGGGGGGGAGCTCATCAGAATGTGGTAGCCAATGAATGGAACGTATCGGGAGGGAGGGGGGCGGGGCTCAAAGACAGCACGGAGTGCTAAGTACAACACATCGGGAGGGGGGGGGCGGGACCAATAAAATGGACGACGGCTTGGACGCGGTTGCTGCTGCACACGCCAACACATTGGACAGAGAGGGGGAGGGGAGGCCTGATACACATGATAGACAAAAGAACGAAAATGCCCATGTTTATACCAATGCTGGCTGAACAATGAAGAGAGTACTGTTAAAAAATAACTGGGGATGTTAACACTCGGTAAAGTAAAGTAAAATAGTGCCTGTCAGATAAGATGGTCCAAAAAAGTGTAATTAAGTCTTTTTTGCGTGGTTGATAACATCTTTCCAATGATTACTAAGTTTGTACCCATCATCACGGTTGAAATTATGTCTGTGTTTGTATATTTGTATGGCTTCGTGTACAAACCTTTGATGGTAGCCGGGAGGTTTGCAGAGAACCTTGGTCTCGGAAAAGACAATTTCATGAGAGCCCACCGAGTTGTAGCAATGATCGGCAACGGCAGAAGAATCAGTTCTGCCGTGTTTCAGATCTGACTTGTGCTCGCGGACACGATCAGAAACATGACGTTTCGTTTCTCCAATGTAGCAATCACCACAAATGCAACTCAATTTGTAGACTCCAGGATACTGTAAGTCAGGAACGACATCCTTCACAGATGGAATCAGATCACGGATTTTATGCACTGTACTGAATCGGACTTGGATCTTATGTTTGTTTAGAATTTTGGAGATCTTTTTGGTCACGCCTGCTATGTATGGTAACGTGATGGTTTTGGTCGGAGTTTCAAGTGGCTGTTTCTGTGTGGTGGGAGAGACAGCTTGGCGGATAGTACGGTCAGAGTATCCGTTCATCCTGAGGGCCCGATGTACATGTCTTAATTTTTTGGCCCCGCCCCCCCCCTCCCCCTCCCGATGTGTTGTACTTAGCACTCCGTGCTGTCTTTGAGCCCCGCCCCCCTCCCTCCCGATACGTTCCATTCATTGGCTACCACATTCTGATGAGCCCCCCCCCCCTCTCCTCCCCCCTTCAACTTGCTTATAAGGGATTACATCTTGAATCATTGCCTCCTTTGATGCAGCTAATTCGGCTGTGACGGTCCCACCTGATGACGGAGACTTGTGTTGCCTCCAAAACGTCGTGATTTTTGTTTTATTTTCATTAATTTTGATGTTTTACCCACGTGACTTTACCGAAAAAACCTAAGAGTATGAATCCTTGCAGTCACGAAAGCTTCAAATCTAGAAGTACAGTATGGTGTGCTTGCCGCTGTGCGGCCACTTAATAAAACACAAACATTGTCATCAAATGTATTTGTTAATAACTGAATTGATGGGCACTATTGGCAAATGCCCTTTTTCATTCGATATTTAACAAAAATGTGCCAATACCTCCATAATCAATGATGGGGTAAAATCACCGGCACGATTTGGTTTTGGCCGATTTGCCAAGATGTTAATGCTGCCCCGATCGACCCCTTTTCCACAAGCACATCCGAACCACACCAGCTAGACGGTGCACGTGTGGTTTTCCATTAGCCGCTTATTTTGCCAAGTCAGAACAGAATCGTGATATGCTGGCCACACAAAGTATCTGAATCTGGCTTGAGGCCAAGCAGGGCCAGCGGCAGAAATACTGAGAAACGTTCATTGAGTGTGACGTCGTCAGTCGGTACACAACTCAAATACGACACCACCACGTCACCTTGACACGTGTCTCGACTCGTTCGCTGCACATGACGTCAGCGGCACGGCTCGGCTCGGCTTCGGCAGTGGAAAAAAACACTTGGCCGCCTCCTGAGCCACGCCGGGCTGAGTCGGCACGGCCTTGGCGCGGCTCAGTTTGTGCCGTGGAAAAGATGCGTCCAAGTGGAAAACGGCCCCTCGTAACTGGACGTGCGTGCATGAATGTTGAGTGCATGGGTTCGTAGTAGTTTTTGTTTTCATTTACCTTGAGACGTTTTCAGTATAACCTTTTCCAAAAGAGCCAGGTACTCCTGCGTCTGGTTTTGATTTTCATTGAAAACACCTGCGCATTTCACAGCAGATTCAGCAGTTAGAGTTCCCATGCATTCAAGCACATTTTATAACCGGTAGCAAACATGCAGTGGTCAAGGACCCAGTGATTATCGTGCTTGTTTACCCAACAGAGCCTCAATGAGTCTCATGATTCTATTTGTGGAGGGTCCTGCCAAGTTTTCGCAGGAGGGCGCAACGGTTGCTGTGTGGATTTCAACCGAGTCATTTGTGGTGTCATTTTTTCCGATTCTGCAACTTTGGAACAACGTCACTGGATCTTTAACGTCCGCCGCGAAGCAGACGGCGGCGCGTCGTATTTAATAAAAATCCGCAGCATTGATCTGGGCGGGCCGCTGGATTCTAATCGCTGAACCCCTGCAACAAGCGGCGAATTTGCTACCGCTAGACCCCATTGCCGCCCCTAGCCCAGCCTGGGTGCCGTGGGCCTCGCTGGTGCTGCCCGGGCTGTCCCTGCCGGACGTGGCCTCTCGTCCCATGATTTACGGTACCGTTGTGTTTAAGGGATGTAAGGTAATAAAGTCACACATATCGTGTGGCTTTGGGTCATCCTGCAATGTATGCATGCTGAACTTCTTTCGCGCTGTACGTGCTAATCGGAGGTGAGGTGTGTGCGTGTGTGAATCTGGTACGTGTAGGAACGTATGGCTTCTGCGCTTGTGGTCAAATTATAGTACTGTCCACGAAAATGCGCCCCATGTTGTCACATCCTGGGGAGTGCCTGGACGGGCGACCACCACGCACAAGCAGCTGTCCATAGGGCTGCTGCAGGCCTATGTGGTAGGCAGCAGAGGGAAATAAAGCAAAAGCCTATGTTGTACTGTACTGCGGTATTTCTATGGTCGAACGTCTATGCTCCCTGCCTTCACCAACCCGCATTGACCTGCGTGGTGAAGCATAGTCGATTAACACCTCACAAATGTCCGTACAAGTTACAACGACAAGTACTTGGGGGATGGAGGGGAGCAATCAAAATACGAATGCTCCGTATCTCGCACGGCTGTGACATGACGAGTGACATACTGGTTCATAATTATAAAAACAATTAAAGGTGTGTGAGGTCACCCACTCACCGTCGATGACCATGAAGAGGTAGAACATGGGGAATTCACACTCGATTCCGTCAAACAGCTGCAACGACACCCGCGGCAGACAGCCTGCGTTCATGCACGTTTAACTTTTTACGCACCGTACGCATTGCACGTTTAACTTCGCTCGCACCGTACGTAGCCAACCGTGCTAATCGCGTTTCAATCGCTCCCCTCGCGCACTCAGAGGTGAGTGCCATCTTCTTAAAAGGGAACAAAATCACTTGGGCGGCGCTGCTGCTGCTGCATTGGCAGCGATGCACAAGCACAGTTAACTAACAACTCAACGCATCAGTCAGGAACACCGTGGCCTTCAGAAGAGAAAGCATATGTTAGAAGTACAGTACGGTAAATAATGGCCATTGTAGAGAGGTTGAGCGGTCTACCTCTCTGGTCTCCGTATGCGCTGTGAAGTAGGGCCATTGCCTGAAACGTCGCGGAGTCGAGCACGGCTTCATTGCTGGTGAGTGAGTGATGCTTAGACTTCACCGTGTTTAATCACTATCACTGGTCATCACAATTCATGTCGGCAGTGCACCTGAGGTGGACAATGCTTTCGCCGTTCATCTCGAGTGTTTTATTTCTCCACTCCAATGTTGGACTGTCGCAAAAGAGTAGGTGGGTTTCACTCGGATATATCAAAATCAGAATGATTATGTATAACGGAGGAAGCCGATGAGCGATACATCTCTTTTACACATGTCCAGTAGGGGCTGGTCAGAACGTTACAACAAATAATACTAATCATAATCAACGTTTTTGGGTTTAGATCGCGTTATTTATAAATGTGTCGCCATTCTGGCGAATTGCCCGATGATGCTGGATGCAAGTACCAGCGAAACGTCGTACTCAAATTGTAAATGTTGTGGTTTCACGCTTCAACACACCGGTGGGCTAAAGCAGTGAACTATTTGTCTTTTGTCAACGTGACACTTTTTTACTGATTGGCCGTGTCGAGTGGTGGAGGGTTACGACACATTTATAAATAACGCGATCTAAACCCAAAAACGTTGATTATCAATATTGGTCGCGAAAGCCTACGTGTTAAATAATACTAAACTAAACTACTTTTATCTTTAGATTTAAAGCTTTCGTGACTGCAGGGATTCATATTCTTGGTTCTTTCGGTAAAGTCACGTAGAAGGGAAATAATGAAATAATAAAAATATTAAACAATACAATTCTCACGACGTTTCGACTGCAACACAAGCAATCATCATCAGGTCTGAAATCCACAGCGAAGTAAAGCCCACTGAGCTATTCACTCATTATTCAGAAGCGACCTGGCCACAAATAATAGCTTACCATCTGGAAATTGATATCAACATGGCTCATCATGTGAACATTTATAGCAGCAAAATAATCGAAATCGCCTCTTGAGCATAAAAACAAATTACTTTGAAGGGACGATGGCCAATGGACTCGGCTTGTGACAAGAGTGGCAGCTAAAGGACGAATCATACACTCGGACAATCACCAGGCACAACTCTGCTCAAATCCTGACGAGACTTTCCATTCTGAAACTGCCGCCAGAGAACAAATGGCCCAAACACGTGTAACTACGCCTTTACCACAGTGTGACAAACCAGCCCGGGGGAAACCTATCAGTATCAGAAGCTTTATATTGGAGGAATCTGATGAGCTATGAAGTTATTTTTTTTTATCACAATTGTCCAGTACGGGCAGGTCAGCAAGTTATTACTTTACTTTAACGAGCTTATACTGTATACAGTAAAACCTTGGATTGCGAGTAACTTGGTCTGCGAGTGTTTTGCAAGACGAGCAAATTTTTAATCTAAATATTAATTTGATAAACGAGCGATGTCTTGCAATAAGAGCAGTACGTACAGTATACGCTTTATCTGCCGAGTGTCACGTGATCACAACTGAGCCGATGGTTCTTCTCTCTCTCTCTGCGGGATTGTGGGTAATCGTCTCCCATGCTCGGTCTCAGTCGGCGTGCCTCACTCGTATAGTCAACATCCGTGCGAGCGTATACTGTTTACTATAGTGTTGTGACCACGAGTGCGTGCGTAAAGCATTTTTTTAATTTTGTGTCCAAGTGTAGTGACTGTTCTTTAGTAACTGTACTGCAAGTGAAAGTCGTCCTACACAATAACCCTCCTCTCCTCTCTCTCATCTCCCTCACACCAGCCACGATTACATTTAATTAATAAATGTGATTACTTTATATTAAATTTAAATAATACAAATATAAAAAGCTATTTTGTATTAATCATTTTTATATGAATACAGTATTTTTGGGTTGTGGAACGAATCATCTGAGTTTCCATGATTTGTTATGGGGAAATTCGCTTTGATATACGAGTGCTTTGGATTACGGACACGTTTCCGGAACGAATTATGCTCGCAATCCAAGGTTTTATTGTACACCTCTCACATGATAAAACAAAGATGATCACTGCATCACGCGCTTTGGATGCACTTCTGTGGCTGTCTGGAACGCTGTTAAGAAGCCACTGGGGTTATGCACTGCTAAATCTTCTAGATTGAAAACTCATTTCTTTAGAACTGCTTTTTGGATTTCGTTTGCTGTCCTTCCCCCGCACACTACGATTAGCACGGTTGGCTACGTACGGTGCAAAATAAGTTGAACATACACATACAACAAAGGATAATAATATAAAAAAAGAGTGCTACAATAACCTGGGGTTATAGGAGCCGAGTTTTGCTCGGAGGAGCGTGTGTGCGGCGAGTGGCGGCTGAGCGCACCGTTACCGAGTAGCCCCATTCTTATTTTCACGCTCCATTTGCCGGTGCGGCCACGCGGGCCGTGAAGCCAGCGCCGCGGCTCGCTTCAAATCAGCTCTCCCTTTTTAACCAAAACGGAAATCAATGTTAATGTAAGTGGCAGTGCGGGCTGGGGCCCTGCGGCCGATAGAAGTGGGGAGAGGGGGTGGTGGTGGTGGTGGTGGGAAGGGGGCGCGGGGGGGGAATATCCGCACCGCCGCCCCGACGGCGAAGTGATTTAGCACAGCGTGGCGATGCGCTCCATCATCTGTAAATATTCAACGCGGTAGCCTGAGCAGGGTGGAGCGGGGCGCGCGCGGGGGGCTCGCGGCGTTTTGGGGGGGCTTGCGAGGTTAATGTCCGCGTCAGAGCCAATGAGCCGACAACCCCCCGGGAACCCTGTGGGTTCAAGTGCCCTCGTGTAGCCGGGCGCGCGTCTCGGCCGATATCTGCATTGTGAAATAGCTGAGCCGGCACCGTTGGGGTGGGGGAATGGTGAGGTCACGCCGTGGAGGTCGAGGGGCAACATGTCAAGAGGATGATGCACGAGTGGTTACACTGAGTCGGGACTGGCGAGGGCAAGGGTTCGAGTCCTGGGGCTGGGTGTGTCTCAGAAGGCCGCTGTGCCTGTAAATCACCGAGCCAGTACCCACGAACATGTGCAATTTAGCCTGGGTGCTGCTTGACTTGATGACGTTTTGCAGATAATTACGAAAAAATGCAGCGAGTTTAATTTTTACGCAGACGAGAATGGGTGCTGCCGTGGTGCAACGTTGAGCAACGCTGTACTTGCAATCCAGTGGTCGGCAGGTCGGTTCCATCAGGGGTCAGAGTGGTGAGCCGGTACCGCTGATGTCCTGGGTTTGAATCCAGGTTTCGACCGCCTGCCATTAACCCGTGCTCTCAAGCGTAGTGAGTTGATCCACTCAGCCCGATTACCAATGTATGCACAAAAAAATCCCGCCGTCTTAATTTGGCTGAGTTTCACCTCCTGTACATTACAAAACATATCAGGGTGACTGTTACATGATGAAAATTACTTTGTAGCAGGATGGGTGGACTAAAGATGCACGATTATTCAGAAGTATCTTATTGGTTCTTTCGGTAAAGTCACGTAGAAGGGAAGTAATAAAATAATAAAAATAAAACATAATAAAATAATTCTCACGACGTTTCGGCCACAACGCAAGCAGCCGTCCTCAGGTGAAGAATGAAACACCACCAAGCTTGGGGCGTATATTTAAGCTGGGTTGGAGGGGGGGAGGTGGGAAGAAAAGCGCCTTGACAAAATAATTTGCATATCAAGAGGAATTTAGCATATGGAAAATGCGTAGGAGGCGGGCGGGGGGGTTCAAATTAATATTATGCCCGTGCATTATGCAGGATTAGCAGCATCAAATGGAGGGGGAAGGGGGGTAGCATTAACAAAGGAAAGGAATGTTAATAGTATGTAGCTGCAGTTACTAAACAACCACGTAAAAAACTGAAGTATAAACTACATAGCATCATCAGTATACTTACTATACTCTACAATAAGCTGAGTTACTAACAGTAATTGTAATGTATTACTTACTGTTAGTAACTCAGCTTATTGTTGAGTATAGTAAGTAAGTGTTTATGTAGTTTATACTTTAGTTTTTTACGTGGTTGTTTAGTAACTGCAGCTACATACTATTGTAATGCGGGCGTAAGCGACCTTCCGGAGGTGACGTCACGGGGGGTGGAGTCATGTGACGTGGGGGTAAGGTTCGGGGCTTTAAGCGGGTAAACCGGAAGGGGAAGGTAGTCGGGGTGTGAGCGGAAAAGAGTGAGGCCACGCGGGCAAGTGTGGAGAAGGGGGGGCGCCGACGGCGATCGGGAGCCAACCCCGAAGATAAGAGCAAGCTGCGGAGTGGTGTGCAGCTGGGGAGGAGACAGCCAGGAGGGCTGCGAGTTAGAGGCAGCGGTGTGGCTGCCAGGAGGAGCTGCGGAGAGAGAGAGAGAGGGGGCTGCTTGATAGAGGCAGCGGTGTGGCTGCCAGGAGGAGCTGCGGAGAGAGAGAGAGAGAGCAAGAAGCTGTGAGAGCTGCGGAGGGAGAAGAGCAGCAGCGAGTACAGCCAAGGGGGGCTGTGTGAGAGAAACAGCAGCGGAGCTGCTGTTGTGGATCGGGCCGACATTGGAGTCAGCACCGTGGAGAAGCTACAGAGTAAAGACAGCCGTGTGGGTGTACAGCACGAACCGAATAATAAAGGACACTGAGCCAGACATCGTGGTCCAGTCGTTTATTACACTGGTGTCGGAAGTGCAACGGCATGTCGAAACAAGTGAGGAAGAAAGTTAATCCGGCGCCTGCATCGGCTTCTTCGTCCGACGACGACGAACTCCCTCCAACCACGGATCCTGTTGGGGTGGTGGAGGAGAGCCAGGCTGAGGCGACCACGGGAACGGGTGTGGAGGATGTTGGGGCGGTGGCGGGTCCGTCGACATCATCAGACGCGGATCAACGATGGCAAGCGATGGCGGTACAACTGGAGGCACTTCAGGACGTCCTGGCGCATCTATGCCATCTCGTCGCGCCAGGGACGATGGATGATGCAAGTGGTACGCCGCGGGCCGCCACGTTGCCTGTCCTGCCGCCGCCATTGCCCACGCGGCAAGAGGCCGCCATTTTGCGCGCTCCGTGGCGCCAAACCGCCATCTCGGCCACGCCGCGGGCCGACGCCATTTTGAATTTGCCATCACAACCACCACCATTGGAAGACGGCGGGAAGAGGAGTCGGAGTCGCCACCTTACAACAGTTAAAGAATTTTCCGTCGGTGGGGACTGGAGCGCGTTCGCCTGCCGCTTCTTGGCGGCGGTACGCACAGCAAGATGGACCGATGCGGAGGCTTTGGAGGTGTTGCCGACTCTCCTGGACGACGAATCTGTCCGATTCTTCCGTTCCATATCGACCGATAAGAAGGCAACTTTATGTGGTGTTTTTCAAGAAATGGCCGATGCTTATGAGCCACCAGATGATGCGCATCGGCGATTCGCTCAACGACAACGAGCACCAGAGGAGTCGCCCGTGGCGTTCAGGGGTGCGGTGCTGGAGCTGGCCATGGCAGCTTATCCTGAGACGCCACAGGACCTGCTTGAGCCTCTCATATTAGGGAAAATGTTGGAGCTGTCTCGGGATCTAGGGATCCCCATGCCTGTGTGTGGGCATGAGAAGCTAACTTCCCGGATGGCTGCTAAGTGTCTCGATGCGCAATTCAACCTCCGTCGCTGGAAACAAGTGACGGCGTGGACGGGGGGGCCCGTCAAAGATGGGGATGCGCTGGGATGGAACCCTGCGCAGGCCGTCTATGTTCCGGATGACCGGGGCCCTCAACAACTGACGGCCGCCTCCGCTCCATGGACGGGACGCGGCGGGCCGAGACCGCGCGCGGTGCTACCAGAACGGGGCCGTCAGGAGGCGAGGCCTGCGCTTCGGCGCAACGAGGCCGAATGTTTCCGCTGCGGGCGTAGGGGCCACTACGCCAGAGACTGCTGGGCCCGCTTCCCGGCTCCGCCGCAGCAGGAGGCCTCGGCACCGGTCAAGTCGGCTAAAGATCCTCCGAAACAGGCATGTCGGCACGCACCAGACACTCGGCAAGGCTTTCCACCTCACCCACCACCTGTGTTGCGCGATCCTATTGTTGTTGTTAAAGAAAGGCCATCGACGGGGCCTTGTCATTCAGTTACGCAGTGGCGCAAATTGGCACGGAGAGTTGTCGCGGCCGCTACGGGTTCGTCCACTGTACCGGGGTCCATACAAGGTGTGGACGTGCGCATTTTGGTCGACTCGGGGGCGTCTGCGACTATTATATCGGATGTCATTTTCCATCTGTTGGGCATTCCGTCGGGGGCTGTGCGTCCGGTTTATGGGTCGTGCGTCGCTGCGAACGGGGGTAGCATGGGCATCGTGGGTCAGGTGGATGCTAAGATATCTATTGGGGATGTGTCGGCCTCGGGTGTTGTGTTGATATCGAGATCTTTGGCGGTTCCTTGTTTGTTAGGCACCGATTTTTTGGCTAAGATGCCCATTTTGATCAAAATCAATGAGAATTGTATTGAACTGCCGGGGGGCCGTCAAATCTCGTTTCTGCCGTCGCCCTGGGGGCGACCTGCTTCGGCCGTACAAGTGCAGGCGCTGTCCGTCGCATCTGTGGACATCCCACCTGGTACACAGATGCTTATACCCTTGCGGTATCGGAAGCCCCTGCCTGATCGGCTAGGAGCAGTAGGGGTCTTGTTGTCACCGTCCGCCACGATAACAACCGGGTTGGCGTTAGTGGGGGCACAGACCATCGTCCGGCCGGATCAATTACCGTTTTTACAGGTGCTTAATGCGGGGGGAGAAAACGTCCGTGTCCCGGCCGGTACGGTTGTGGCACATGCCACTACGGCGTTTGCGACCCATGATTGTCCACATAGCCGGGGAGTTGTTGCTGGGGTTTCCGAGCCAAGGGGTTCGGATGATCGTTGGGTTGCTCAATTATGTGACGAAAATTCTTCCCTGTCCATGGAGCAACGTGGTGCGCTGCGTAAATTGTTGTTGACATATTCCGATGTGTTCAGCTCCGATGATTTGGATTTGGGCCGCACTTCCTTGCTTTACCATCACATTGAGACGGGCGATGCTGCCCCTATTCGATTAAATTCGCATCGGATGAGTCCTGCGGAGCGAGAACACGTACGGGGGGCAGTGGAAGACATGTTGGCTGCGGACATTATATCGCCATCTAACAGCCCATGGGGCGCTCCAGTCGTCTTGGTTAAGAAGAAGGATGGCAAATTGCGATTTTGTGTTGATTTCCGCAAATTGAATAAGATATCGGTGGCAGATGCGTACCCTCTGCCGCGTATGGATGACTCCCTCGACGCATTGTCGGGGGCTAAGTTCTTTTCCACACTGGACCTCTCTTCGGGATTTTGGCAGCTTCCCCTTGACGAGTCCTCACGGGAGAAAACCGCATTCCGTACGCCTCAGGGGTTATTTCAATTCAACTGTCTCCCGATGGGATTGAATGCGGCCCCTGCTACATTTCAAAGATTGATGGAGCTCGTTTTGACGGGGTTGCAGTGGGAGACATGTCTTATATATTTGGACGATATCATTGTCTTCAGCCGCACATTCGATGAACATTTGACGCGGCTGGAGACAGTGTTTACGAGGATGCGTTCTGCCAAATTGAAATTCAAACCAAAGAAATGTCACCTACTGCAACGGTCCGTCCGTTATTTGGGGCACATTGTGAGCGCTGAGGGAGTGTCCACGGATCCGGAAAAGACGGCGTGCGTCCGGGATTGGCCGACTCCGGCCACCGTGGGGGATGTTCGGCGGTTTTTGGGATTTGCCTCGTATTACCGAAGATTCGTGCCGGGTTTTGCGACGATTGCGAGGCCTTTGCATCTCCTTACGGGTAAAGGACGGAAGTTTGTTTGGGGACAGCCGGAGGAGGCGGCCTTTCGGAGTCTGCGTGATCTATTGGCCACGGCCCCAACATTGGATTATCCCGATTTCGATCACCCATTCATTCTTGATACGGACGCGAGTGACACAGGTATTGGGGCGGTGTTATCACAGTCTAAAGGGGGTGTAGAGCGTGTCGTGGCGTATGGTAGCCGAGTCTTGTCTCCTGCGGAAACCCGCTACTGTGTCACTCGCAGAGAACTATTGGCGGTTGTTTTTTTCCTACGGCAATTTCGACCATACCTCTACGGTCGTTCTTTTATTGTGCGTACGGATCATGCGGCCTTGAAATATGCCCTTAAAATTGACCAGCCATCCGGACAGTTGGCACGTTGGTTGGACACGCTACAGGAATTTTCCTTCCAAATTCAACATCGGAAGGGTGTGCGCCATGCGAACGCTGACGCACTTTCCAGATTACCGCGGCGCGGCCCTTGTAAATGTGAGTCGGGGACGCATAGGTGTTCGCCGATTCCAAACCCCCCTCAGCCGCTCACGCTGGCCGTCGAGAAGTCGGACACTCCGATGGAACCGGGACCGGCTGACGGGGTTTTGAATCTGCCGCGGTCTGTCTGGATCCGGGAACAGATGATGGATGAGTCATTGGTGTCCTTGCGGAAGCGGTCTGCTAAGGACAATGGGAGTCCGAGTACGGCTGTGGGGCCGCAAACCGCTCTCCGAGATGGTCTGCTTATGTGGCGGGAGGGGTTCCAGGAACGTTGGCGCCTGGTGGTACCAACGTCCTTGCGGTTCGAGTTGATTAGAACCCTCCATTGTGACACTCTCTTACATTTAGGGGTGCAGAAGACCTTGTTGACGTTGCAACGTCATTATTTTTGGCACGGCATGGCGACAGATGTCGTAGGGCACGTGCGCGCGTGCCCTGCGTGTGCACAACGTAAGCCGCCGAAACATCCTTACGTGCCGCCTCTCCAGTCGATTCAGGTGTCTCGAGTCAATGAATTGGTGGCACTGGACATATTGGGACCTTTTCCACCATCGGCGAGGGGTAATAAATATTTGCTGGTAGGGGTTGAGTACCTCTCCCGTTGGCCGATGGCCTGGCCGTTGCCCGATCAGTCGGCCGCGGCCATTACCGACGCCTTTTTGTTTGGGTATATTATGGATAAGGGGGCGCCTGAGAGACTCCTCACGGACCAGGGCAGGAATTTCTCTTCTAAATTATTGGCGGAAGTGTGCGCGGGCCTTGGGACTAAGAAAGTACGGACATCCCCATACCATCCGCAGACGGATGGTATGGTTGAACGGCTGAACAGGACATTGTCTGCCATGCTTTGCCATACCGTGAGTGAACAACAATCAGATTGGGATCTGCACATCCCCGGGGTGCTTTCGGCGTACAGGATGACGCCTCATGCGGCTACAGGATATTCGCCGTTTTACCTTATGTATGGTCGGGAAAACGTGCCGCCGGTGGATGTGCAATTGGGAACTGGGGTGAAGGGACCTCGGAAACCACTTCCTGAATACATCCAGGACACGGTTCGCCGAGTCACGGAGGCGCGGGAGAATGCCCGCGTGGCTACGGCCAAAGCCCAGGCCCGGAACGAGCGATATGCGCGACGGTCTGAGGGGGAGTGCCCTTGGAAGGTTGGGGACCTAGCCTGGCTTCATTGTCCACAGGTACGTCCGGGGACCTCGCCGAAATTGCACAAACCCTGGCATGGTCCCGTACGCCTCATTGCGGTTCCCAACCCACAGACAGCACGCGTCCAGATTGGGTCTCGTCGCTGGGTTGTGCATACGTCGCGCTTGAAACCATATGTTGCTCCCTTACATGATGCGTCATCCCCCAATATTGCCTTGCCGGGGTCTGTTGCTGCTGACTCTCCCCTGCCTGCGTCCATTGATCTCGCTAGAGCGCCTGTCGTACCTGTTCCAGACAGGCCGGCCGTGACATTGCGGGGGACGAGGGGCCCTGCTCGGAGGACGCCTGCCAGGTCTGCGGGACCTTCGAGCCCTGCAGCCCTTCCGACCCAGCTGCGGGCACGGTCACAGGACAAGCCCAAGACTAACTCTTTAGAGACACGGGACGGCGGTGGACTTCCAGCTGCGACAGGGGGATTACCCCCTGTCGTTCCTCGACTTTCATCGCGTTCCCGTTCTGCGAGTGGGCCGCCGACCGTCCGGGACGGGCCGGCGACCCGCACACGTTCCAAATCGCTTACGTTTCGTTGATTGTTGCTGTCTTGTTATTTTTTTCTTACAGTTGTATTTATTGCATGCTTTTGTACGATCGTTGATGTTGATTGCGTTGTTGTTGTTCTTGCTGTTACATTATATGCTTAGTGTCCTTTAGGGGGGGAAGCTCGGTTCGCCGCATTACGATTTGCTATTGGTCAGCCGAGGTCGGCTGGGATTTTTCTACGGGGGAGGGTGGTGTAATGCGGGCGTAAGCGACCTTCCGGAGGTGACGTCACGGGGGGTGGAGTCATGTGACGTGGGGGTAAGGTTCGGGGCTTTAAGCGGGTAAACCGGAAGGGGAAGGTAGTCGGGGTGTGAGCGGAAAAGAGTGAGGCCACGCGGGCAAGTGTGGAGAAGGGGGGGCGCCGACGGCGATCGGGAGCCAACCCCGAAGATAAGAGCAAGCTGCGGAGTGGTGTGCAGCTGGGGAGGAGACAGCCAGGAGGGCTGCGAGTTAGAGGCAGCGGTGTGGCTGCCAGGAGGAGCTGCGGAGAGAGAGAGAGAGGGGGCTGCTTGATAGAGGCAGCGGTGTGGCTGCCAGGAGGAGCTGCGGAGAGAGAGAGAGAGAGCAAGAAGCTGTGAGAGCTGCGGAGGGAGAAGAGCAGCAGCGAGTACAGCCAAGGGGGGCTGTGTGAGAGAAACAGCAGCGGAGCTGCTGTTGTGGATCGGGCCGACATTGGAGTCAGCACCGTGGAGAAGCTACAGAGTAAAGACAGCCGTGTGGGTGTACAGCACGAACCGAATAATAAAGGACACTGAGCCAGACATCGTGGTCCAGTCGTTTATTACACTATTAACATTCCTTTCCTTTGTTAATGCTACCCCCCTTCCCCCTCCCTTTGATGCTGCTAATCCTGCATAATGCACGGGCATAATATTAATTTGAACCCCGCTGCCCGCCTCCTACGCATTTTCCATATGCTAAATTCCTCTTGATATGCAAATTTGTCAAGGCGCTCTTCTTCCCACCTCCCCCCCTCCAACCCAGCTTAAATATATGCCCCAAGCTTGGTGGTGTTTCATTCTTCACCTGAGGACGGCTGCTTGCGTTGTGGTCGAAACGTCGTGAGAATTATTTTATTGTTTTATTTTTATTATTTTATTACTTCCCTTCTACGTGACTTTACCGAAAGAACCAAGAAGATGAATCCTTGCAGTCACGAAAGCTTTAAATCGAAATTTATTCAGAAGTAATTATGGGATATCTGCCTCTGCAGACTAACTTGGGTGATGCACTGCTTATCAAGAGTTGGCAGTGACACGGCGTAGCGGTAACGAGTTCACTGCTTGTTGCAGGGCCTCGCGGTTCGAATCCAGCAGCTGCCCTGACTATGATTGCGGCTGTGATAACCACGTGACGTCACTGCTTCACATCAATGTTCCCGTGATGTCATTCATAAGAGCAGAGCAGAGCACTGCGCGGAGGGCGTCTCGGTATAAATTTGCCAAATTTGAAAAATCACACCGCCAATCACCAATTTGTGATTACACGCAGAGCAATCGTTACCCCTCCTACTCTGTGAACACTTGTCAGGTCCCTGCTGAAAAAGGATCTTCTGAGACTCAGTGAGGCTTTCCTGGGTACATTTAAATATTATCACCATCATCGCCATCACGGCCCTGATTAACATAGTCACTGTTATCATTGCCGTGGCCATTACCAAAATATGAGAATAGGTTTTCCCCTTTTTATCTAGCAAGAAAACAGGTGTTAAGATGTTAAAACACCAAACTGAAAACTTTTACAGGGAATCATGTCTGCATTAACCAATTTGGTGTTTTAACATCGTAACACCTGTTTTGTTGCCAGAAAAACGGGGAAAACCTATTCTCACTGTCAACATTATCATCATCATGGACTAATTTATTTTGTGTTTACTTTTTTGTTGTTTGTGCTTTTTGCTTGATGCCATTTCTTTATTTGTTTATTTATTGTTTATTGTGCTTGGTAGTAGGATTGTCATTTGCTTGGTGTGTGTGTGTGTTGGACTTCTTTTTTGCCGTGCATAGCCAACCACAGTATATGGGATTTGGTCCTTATATTTCGAATTAATGTACAGCGTTGTGGGATGCTGCTGGCATGAATGACACTGCTATATAAAAGTAAAGTATTATCATCGTTGTCACGTAGATATAGATGGCGATGCACAAGCTGGGTTAACCTCTGAGATGTTTAAGTAATCCAGGTGCTGCCCCCCCACCGCTGCCCCCCATGACTTCCATTTGGCAGCAGCAGCAGCGCTCCTGAGCCGCTCCCCAGCTCTTGTCCTGCCGGCCCTTGGCCGTTTCATCGACGTTAGAAGCCGGAGCCGATAAGTGGTCAATTGTCAGCATGGCGGTCAATAGACGACTCTATTTATTTAAGAAACCAATTCGCGGCTTAACAGGGGGAGGGGAAATGCTTCTGAGAGTGGGCCGCGCCGTACGCGAGCTCTCACGCCGATTGTTTGCAGTGGCTGAGCAAGAAAAGCTCCGTGGAGATGCACCGAGAACACTTACTAAGCCCTCCCCTCTGTAGAGTCTGTCCACGTTGCGCACATTGCACACACGCCAACCCCAAACGGTACAACTCAGTGAGACCCCCGACTGAAAAATCCTTGGAGGAAAAAAAATAATGAACTGATAGGGAAACTCAAGAGACAGGGGCGCCACAATGGCGAGATGTTAACTACCTCGCCTGGTACGCAGGAGGTCGGGAGTTTGATCCCGAACCCGACGGCCGCTGTATATTTGGAGTTTACCTGTTTTCCCCGTGGTCGTGTGGATTTTTCTCCGGGTCCTCCTGTTATTCCCTCCACATTTAGAAACACACTTTTAGAACATTTGGGCTTCTATACATTTCCACGTGATAAGCCACTTCGTTGAGATATCATTTGTGGCCAGGTCACTTTTGAAAAAAGAGCGCAGTGGACCTTACCTGGTAAAACCCAAGAAACTGAGAAGGAAACCCAAGAAACCGAGAGTGACCCGTCTCGTATTCACGTGCATTGCGGCTCTTGAAATACCGTGTTTTTTTTACCGAATTCGAAACAAATGGCTTGGCTTGTTAATTTGGTTGCCGGGCCCTCCGATCTATCCACTGCTGGATGAAGCCGCCGCCACGCCGTTGCGATCCTTCTAGGCTTCTAGCCACGGCGAGAAACCTCCTCACGTCGTTGCGGTTACTCGTGGCCCTGGCTGCGACACTGTGGGACGTCTTGGAACATAACGGCTGCTGGCAGTGACACCGCGGGGAGCTGTCCGCAAAGTCAAGAGTAGGAACCTTCCACTCGGAATGCTGTGCAGCACGCACTGGGGACGGGGATGTGGTGATGGTTGCATTGCAAGCGGATGAAGGTCATAGCTAGGTTAATCACCAGAAATTTAAACCCTTAATGGCTGCTAAAGGAGGAATAATGATTCAATTAAGATAAACATTGCCATAGCAAACAATGTGCAAAAAAACCAAAAAAACTGAACAGCAAAATAAAATAAAAACGTTTAACTTTTTCTGCAACACTTTTGTTGTTGTTTTTTTTTATGATTTTATCCCGGTTTTTCTATCGGCGTCACATCATGAGACAAATGTTCCATCAGGAGCGCTTGCAGAGCAGTGGAACTGTCTAATTGACAGCAGCCCGTGGAAGCGGATACTAGAAGAACTAAAAAGAAATGCAATAAAACTCTGCTAAATTGGAGGAATGTAAGACCATTAAACCCATAGCAAAATGAAATTACACTCACAAACACTGCAACTGATGAAGAATTGCACTGCACGCGAAAACAGAGTAAAATAAAGCAGAAACAAATATTGAGTGGTACCTTACTACTCACCAAACAACACACCTATGCACCTACCCACCTGTTCACCGACAACTCACCTACCACTCACTCACCGACTCACTCAGGATCACCACCATCTCTTCTTTTCAGCGTCTATGCCCTGCCCACTACAATTCTACGCGTAGACCTGCGGTGCATTTCTCAACTCCAGTGAATAGTGGTGGGGGTGGGGGGGATTGTCTCGAAACTCGGGTCAGTGGCTTCGTTTTAACAGCCAAACGACGCATGTTGTATGTACGTGCGTTGAACTTCTTTCGTGCAGTGCGTGGCCAACCGTGCTAATCGGAGATGAAAGCCGGACAGAAATGCCCTTGACGAAAACAAACCCGGATTGTGAGCAGCGGCACCGCCACCACCGCCGCGACTGTGACGAGCTCGTCACCTTGATCTCGGCGGGCCGGTAGTGCCGCCGGTGCTCCTCCTCGAGCGCCGTGCGATATCCGTCGCGCAGGAACCTGCGGAAGCCGTAGCGGCCGCGCAGCTTGCGTACCACCTTGTCCAGTGCCTGGTGCCGCAGGGCATCGTCATCGACGGCGAATGCCGGGTAGCCAAGCACCGGCAGCAGGGCCGCGTCGGTGTTCTGCAACACAACGGGGGGATGTAACTGTAGAGCAGCGCTAACAGCGGCGCCTCTCTCTGATGAGGAAAGGCGACAACGTGAGGTCTTTCATCGCGACCAGGACCAACAGGGATGGCAATGACATTGCGAAGGATTTATCCAGCAGTGGATAAAGCACGGCTGCTGCTGAAGATGATATTCACAGCTAGATTTGCATTAAAATAAATTTTGGGTGGCGAGGTGGTGCGGTGGCAACATTTGTGCCTCACAGCAGGAAGAATCTGGGTTCAATTCGCAATTCGAGTGACTTTCTGCATGGAGTTTGTATGTTCCCACCCTGTGGATTTGCTCTGGATTCTCTGGTGTGCGCCCATAGCTAAAACAAAACAAATTCGACAGTGGAACTGGTATTGGCCAAAACTTCCCAATGCTGAAAGATTACCAGAAAAAATACAAAATTGAGGTTACACACGGCAGAGGCAACATCACCCTCTACTGTGAAAACTTTGGCAGGACCCTCCTGAAAAAGAGCCTTGAGACTCGGTGAGGCTCTCCTGGGTGAACAAGCAAAGTAACAATAAGGATAATCATAATAAACTGTTCGTGACCATAACTACACTCAGTCAAATAAATGCATTGCCACTCCAATCTGACAAATAAATACATCCTCCAATCATTCGGGAGCATGTCGGTGATTTGTACTTGCAATGGGAAGTGACGGTTTGATTTTCAATTTAATTTTCAATACGGAATTTGTTTTCAATTACATTGGGACATATAGGCTTTAATTACCAGCACGGCAATCTGCAGAGCACACTGTGGAATCGCCACTCAATTTGTAATAAATGCCACGACGCCCTTCAATTAAGCAGCCTGTGTTGACTAAAGTGAAATTGAATGTGTTTTGAGCTAACAAAGCGTGTCCAACTGTCAGCACAGGCTCACGCATGCGCACACGTGTACACGCACACACCAAAGCCCTCCAGTGCCAAGTGTCTCTCTGCTAATACGAGCCATGGGGCGGCAGACTTTATCCGTTGGTCAACCTGAAGCGGTGGTGGAAATTCCACATTACCATGGATGACGACCGGGCAGGGATTATATTCCTCGCTCGATATTTTCCCATGACCAAATTTAAAGGTCGTGTGACATCAATACATTTGTCACGTAGTTTGACAAGATCTCACCTGCAAATTACTCAACTGCGATTATACACACGGCAGAAACCATTGCCCCATAGTGGCAGACGTTACCCAGGCCACTGTTATACTGGTAGGAACCTCCTGATTACACCAGCCCACAGGGGATTATTGTGTCCGTCCGTCCGTCCGTCGTGCAGGGAGGGGCTGGGTGGGGAGGGAGGCGCTGGGTGGGGAGGGGCTGGGTGGGGAAGGTGGGGCTGGGTGGGGAGGGTGGGGCTGGGTGGGGGGTGGGAGGGGTGGGGAGGGGAGGGGCTGGTCACCCCGTGGTGCCCTTATAAAACTCAACGTTTAACCTACTCACGCCGACTTGTGCCCGCCCTCACAGTCGGGCATATTTGCAGAATACACCACGCCGCCGTTGACCCTGGCCATTGACCGAGCAACCCAACGTCCCTACCAGCTCCCTCCGCAGGAATGTGTTATATGACACTCATGCTGGTCTCGTGAGTTCACACCTGGTTAAATAAAATACATTTTTACTCACTCATACTTTCTTATCGTTTACTCATCCACCATCTCACTCACCCACTCCATCATTCACTCACTCATTCACACACTCGAGAGACTCACCCGGTCTCTTGAGTTCTAACGTTGTTTAACAAAATCAACTTGAACCTTGCAACAGACATGCGTCCTCATTGAAGAGAGTTTATCTTAAGGCATAAGGAAGTACATTTTTTAAACTACCGCGCCGGGAGATTAATTCAAACCGGTGAGCTCTAAATCGCAAACCCCGCGTGCACCCCACTGCACCACTGGGAGTGGTGGTCGTAGTAGTGGTAATAAATAAATAATCAAATATAGAAAATGTGCTGCGGGGACGCCGCTCCTGACAGCCGCAGCCCACGGAAGCAAACCTGGCCAGATGTAATTAGAACGAGGAATTTCTGCCGATAAATCTCCTCCCGCTGGGTAGAAGATTCCGGACCTGTAATCCGCTTAGGGCGGTTTCACATTCCCCCTCCCTGCCCACTCCACCACCATGCTTCCAATTCAGCTGAAGCCGGGCGCAGACACAATTAGTCCAGTTTAGGAATTAATTATCCTCGCTGCGTCTGTTCTACCGTGCCACAGCGCTCGCTCGGCGGGCTCGGAGCAAAAACTCTCCCTCTGGCCCACGAGCGTGGCACACTCCGGTGTTTGGACTCCTACTTAGTTTTGTGTTGAGTTTGTTGTCCTTCCCCCTGCACCTCTGATTCGCACGGTTGGCTATGTACGGTGCGAAATAAGTTAAACATACATACTTGTGTTGTGGTAAGAGTGCACAACCCAAAATTTTGATGCATTTCTATCCTTGCGCATGATGGCAAAAACGGTACGTTCAGGAGCTAAAATACTAATGTCGAAGTCTTCTAGCCATGAGTTGATTCACTCAAAGATCTCATCCGATCAGTTTCTGGCCTTTAAAAAGCCTTTTTTGTGGAATCTAGCTCTACTGATTACATATGGCTTCGAAATAATGACGTCCATTTCGCCGAGATCACAGTGTTGTGTTTAAGGTGACTCGAAATCATGTAATCCTGAGAGTTAAACGCCGGTATTTTTTTTTATGGGGAAATTTTGCCAATACCAGCTGTGGGAAGAAACCGGAAAACCTAGAGGAAACCCATGCAGAACAGCAGGAGAACAATACAAACTACACACAGGGATGCTCCAGAGTTTGGTCTCGAACCCAGGTCCTTCCCATTGATATACGGTGCTTTTTCTGGAAGACTTTGCAGTTTTTTCCTGGATTTTTATGTTTGCGCGTAGTCACTTCAAGATGTTTCTTGTTCATGTTTTTGTTTGTTGCGGTTGCACCCGATTCAAGAGCCGAATGGCTCACAGGGCTATACCAAATAAACGAAACTGAAACTTCTCGCTGCACCATCACCACCCTGCCACCATAACGGTTTGGATAGTATCAAGTTCAAATCGTTGTGTCAGTGCCATCGAGTCAATGTTGTACTGTGGTTTTTACGCGATGCTTCCGTGCAACTGTGTCAATGTTGTCTTGTTGATGTGTTGTTATTGCGCGATTTATTTTTGTTAACGTCTTTGTGCTGTTATTTATGATTGCTGGGCTGCATATATTTTGCGTCTATTGTGTCATTGTTGTGTTCTGTTATGTTTTGTTGCGTTCTTGTTGTTGCCAATGTTATTGTTGCTGTTGTCACTGACGTGAGAGCGAGACTCGCGGGGCAGCAGGGAGTGCAGCGTCTGTCGGTTGCGGTTGTGAGCATCCGTGTCCACGAAGATGACTGACCAGGAGCAGCCCTGCACCACCAACAACATCAGCATCGCCACCAACAACATCAACATCACTATCACCATCGGAAACATCACCAACAACAACATCAACATATATATACACGCACAAAGATAAAGATCCCCCGTATTGCCTTAACAGACTGTTGTGACAAGTGCTGTTAGCGAGCACCAATGAAGGCCGGGACTGCACACGAGGGGGTGGGTGGCCAGCACCATGCCCGACCGCCTTTGTCTCCCCAGAGGCGAAGTTTACACACTGCACCAGGTACTCATTTGAGGCTAAGTCGATCTAGGGGAGACCCAGGACAGGTTCAGATAATCGTCAATGCTGGTGGCCGTGAGAAGGAATCGAACTCGAGTCGTTGGGTTCGTAGCACAGCACGCTAACCACTGTGCCACCGCTCCCCACACACACACATATTTACACACACAGCATATGAGTAAAGAAACCGAAACGCGCCAGATATCGTCAAAGCTCGGTAGCAAAGCAGCGGCAAGCCTGGCATAGTACTTGGGATGGGTGACCACCGTGAGCATCATTCAGTGGGGGGCGATTCATACGCCATCTGAAAATAATGTGCACTTCTTACATCGATTCATTTGGGGTGCAACGATAAGCCATTGTACAACAGAGCTATTGTCGACTGTGCGCTTTAATACAACCAGAGATGTACTGCCCAAGAACCACACCAAAGTCGTTTGTGTACAGGTCTACCCTTAGCCGTAGTTCACCCTCAAGTTTGATTTAACATTTCCCGTCGTTGCTGATGAAATCACAGCTGCCGGTGCAGAGACAGCTTTTGGCCTTTATTGCTTTGTGCTGACGTTTGCAACTCATTTTATTGCAAACGCATCGCGAAATATTGGCTGTCTGTCCATGACAATGTCGCCTCTCTCCTTAATGAAATCGTTCTCTCTCCACGATCAACAGCAACACAAATTCCAGCACTCTCGCTTTTACTTTTCATTCTGATTGCTATTCAGGGGTAAAACACAAATGAACAATAACAACAGCAGCAGTAGCAACCTGGGCAGGCAAATCCAAAAGATTATCCTGTGCGTGTTATCATATATGTCCATATATATAAAAGGCAAAGTTGTGAATATGTGTGTCTGTTCAAAATGTTTAGCTTACTTCCCGACATGCAACAAACTGGAAATTTGCCATGTGAGTACTTTCCAGACTGTACACCATGCAAAAATTATAAAAATACACTTTTGCCTTTTTTTGGGGGGGAGGGAGCTCAATAATGCATATATTTTTTGCACGGCAACTGAGCTGTGACGTCAAATCTGTGGAAGCGTAACGCATTGTAGTGTAGTGGTTAGCGCGCTGCGCTTACGAACCCGCCGACCCGAGTTCGATTCCCGCTCACGGCCACCACCGGTGACGATTATTTTAACCGGTCCTGGGCCTCCCCTAGGTCGACTCAGCCTCAAACGAGTAACTGGTGTGGTGTGTGAACATCGCCACTGGGGAGACAAAGGCGGCCGGGCGTCGTGAATCCAACTCCTGGGCAAAGCCGGGTAGTTTAGCTAGTAGTAATTATTATCCAGAGTAATGCTTATTTTTTTTATTTCAATAAGTGGGAACCAATTTTAAATGCTTTTGTCCAAGATATTGTCATTTCCTACCATAAACGTCAGAGGAGCGCAGAGAGTAAAAAAAAATGCAATCGTTAATAAATAATAATTTCTAAATAATCGTTTGTTCGTTTCTCAATCCGCTTGTCCTGGTGAGGGTCGCAGCAGCATGTTGAGTAGGGCGGTCCAGACCTGCCTTTACTTGGCGACATACTCTAGGTCTTCCTAGGGAATTCACAGACGTTCCCAGGCCAGCTGAGCGACATAGTCCCGTCAGCGGCTCCTGGGCTGGCTCGGAGGTCTTCGCCCAGTGGGATGTGCCCGGTAGAGTTGCAGGTGGAGTCTACCGGCGGGCATCCTTGCCAGGTGCCTGGACCACCTCAACTGGCTCCTCTCAATCCGGCGGAGCAGCGGCTCGACTCTGAGGCTCTCCCGGATTACCAAGCTCCTCACGCAATTACGGAGAGTGAGCCCGGCAACCCTGCGGAGAAATCTCATTTCGGCCCCTTTTACCCGTGATCTCATCCTTTTGGTCATCACCCAAAGCTTATGACCATAGGAGAGGGTGGGAACGTAGATCGACCTGCAAACCGAGGGATTAGTTTGAGAACTCAGGTCCCGCTTCACTACCACGGAACGGTACAGCGCCCGCAACAATACAGCGCCAGCTGTATTGTTGCGAGACCCCCAGGTACTTAACCTCCTCCACTAAGGGCACCTGTTCCCCCTCACCTGGACAGCACAAGGCACCATCTCCCGGGAGTGAGCCATGACCTCAGATTTGAAGGTGCTGATCCTATCCCAGCCGCTTCACACTCGGCATCAAACCGTTTAAGTGCATGCTGGAGATCACAGACTGACGAGGCAAAGAGGACAACGTCGTCTGTAAAAAGCAGCGACGCCACCTCCATGCTCCCGTGCTGGATACTCTCCATACCTCGGCTGTGCCTTGATATCCTGTCCATGAAAATCACGGAGAACACGGTCAAATGTCATCTCCAGGTCTACAAAGCAGAGATAGACTTGAGAAGCATACTCTCATGACCCCTCAAATATTTTTGAGAGGCAAAAGAGCTGGTCCATTGTTCAACGACCCTAACGGTATCCGCATTGTTCCTGCTGAATCGGAGTCTCGACCACCTGGGGGTAGTCTCCTCTCCAGCACCCTGGCATTGGCTTTACCTGGGACGCTGAGCAGTGTGACCCTTCTGTAGTTGGAGCACACCCTTTGGTCCCCTTTCTTAAAAACTGTTACCACGACTCCAGTTTGCCAATCCAAAGGTACTGTAACCCGCCTTCCATGCAACATTGAAGATGTGTGTTAACCACAGCACTCCTACACTGTCCAGCACTTTTAACAACTCTGGGCGATCTCGTCCACCCCAGGAGCGTTGCCGCTATGAAGGCCCTCGACTGCCACAGCGACTTCAGCAGCCGTGATGGATCCGACCCCCCTCCCCCCCCCCCCCCCAGCTGTTTCCAGGGTTGCCTGTTGCCTCCTGAGACGAGGGCATTTCCACCGGGTTGATGAGCTCTTCAAAGTGTTCCTTCCACCTCTCGCCTATCTCCTTACTTGAGTTCAATGTTACGCCGCCACCCTTACTGAGAACAGCCTGGGCCACGTTCCGTCGACCTCTCCTAAGGAATCGGATGGTTTGCCAGAACTTCTTTGAGGCTGCTCGGTAGTTCCTCTCAATGGCCTTTCCAAACTCCTCCTATGCCCAGCGGTAGCGACTGCTACCACTGCCACCCTCTTGGCAAACCGGTTCCTCTCAGCTTGACAGCTTAACTCACAACTGGTGTCCACCAGCGGGTCCTAGGGTTGCCGCCATGACAAGCACCAACTGCATTCAGGCAACATCTTTTCGCAGCTCCATCGACGATCGAGGTCCTGATCATCGTCCACTCGGACTCAATGTCCACGACCTCCCCTGGAGCATCGGAGCTTTCCCTGAAGTGGCAGTTGAAATATTTCTGCACTGGGTCTTCCACCAGACATTCCCAGAAAAGCCGCACTATTCGTTTGGGCCTTTCACGTCGATCTGGTCGGTGGCCCAAGCGTCGGATCCAACTACCACCAGGTGGTGATCAGTTGACAGCTCTGCCCCTATCTTCAACCGAGTGTCCATAACATACGGCCTGAGGTCCAATGTTAAAACTATAAAGTCAATCATTGAACTTCGGCCCAAGGTGCTCTGGTACCAAATACACTTATGAGCACCTTTATGTTCGAACATGGTGGTCGTTATTGACATTCCGTGACTAGCGCCGAATTCCAATAACATTACAGATCAGGGGGGCCATCCTCCAAATCAGGTCTCTCCAGGTGTCTCCATTGTTTCCCACGTGAGCATTGAAGTCGCCCAGTAAGACTATAGAGTCGGTAGGCGGCACTCTGTCGAGCACTACACCCACTGTGAGACCGACTATATCTAGTCGGTACCTTTCCACCTCCTTCACCAGCGCTCCTTCCCCCCCAGTGACGTCACATTCCACGTCCCAATAGCGAGTGTTCATCGCCAAGGTCCAGTCTGTCTGAGACCATCCCTCTCCCTGCCATACTGGCATCGCAGCCACCCCTCAGCCTTTATCCTGTGGATGGTCGGTCCTGTGGGCCCACCATCGGTCCTGTGGGCCCACCATCCGCAGGACGGTAAAACATAAATATCCACCTCTCTAATACAGTAGAGTGCAGATACAGAGGGTGAGCTGGCTATCTGCTTCTACCATGGCATTCCTTGATTTTAGTCAGTGGCCTTCATTATAACATAAGCGCTTATTAAAAATGTCCAGAGTTCATTGCTTGGTCAGTCAAAACTAAATGTGTTGGCCATGCGTGTACATTTGACGTTCTATAGAGCGCTCGGAGACGCCTTATTGATGTGCAGTGGGGCATTATAATAATGATTGACCCATCCATTTTTTTTGTAGCCCATGTAACGTACCTGAAATAATCTCACGTTTAACATTACCTGAAATTTTCTTTTTTTTAAACTGACAACATCCAAAGAAAATCCTGCAGAAATGTTTTAAAATCCAACGGTGCCCCCCACTGCCTTCCTAGCGGCGATGAAGTGGTGTGCGGGTGCATCGAGTAGCGAGACAAAACGTTCTTATGGGTGGCGATTAAACAACTACGACTCCGAACTAAACAGTTTATTTTACCAGGCAAGGCCCTCTGAGCTAAATAGCTCTTTTTCAGAAGCTACCTAATCACAAATTATAGCTCAACAAAGAGGCTTATCATCAAGTGGAAATTTACAGTAGCCAAATACTCTAAACGCATGTTTCTAAATGTACAGGGAAAAACCGGAGGACAAGAAGAAAAATTCACTCGACCACGGGGAGAACATGTAAAACTCCAAATATACAGGCATCAGTGTCGGGCACGACCCCTTGCATATCAGGCGAGGTAGTTAACAACTCGACGCCGTGGCGCAGGTTTTGGGATATTGACGATGAAGACGATGATCTCCATGATGATGAAAATGATAATGATGATGATGTACCAAGCGGACCACGTGGAGCAATACCGCAACTCCATCTAGGCCACTCATCACTCTCTGTGTCAGGGCACATACTTTGCACTCGCCCTTGTACATCATACAAACAATTACTGCACACCCTCGCTCACATTTATATAAGTTGTTCACCTCTTTGCACAAGCATACTTGCTTTTTTACCCTATTTGCTGATCTAATCATTGTTATTACATTTGTAAGCATATCTGTCTCGATCTGTCACTGCAGCATACATCAGCAATTTAGTCTGCCTTGCTTAATGACAACTGGAATAATACTCAATTATTATAATGACGCTGGCAATTAAAGTCATGTTACAAAGCCCATCGCAGCCACACGCGAGTCCAATTACACCGTCATTATTGCAGACTGAATTTTAAAAACCATTAATTCTCCGATAAAAGTCCCTTGGGCTTTCCGGACACACGCGCCAACTATTTTATTTAGAAACTATGGTTCTTAAAAACGTGGCATTTTAATGTCACTCTACGATATCAAATTACTTGGATCGTTTTGTTTTGAACTTTTTTGGATATTTCTTTCCTCTTGGCCGTCGCGTCAGGTTGACGGATGGCTGCCCTCGATGAGGAAATATCTGCCTCTAATGGCTGCAGGGGTGATGTTGACCCCCATTACATACGACAAATACACATTCAAAAACGTTCTTATGCACGCAATTCGATGCACGTGTCATGAGATTAAGAATCGATATTAATAGATAAACCCATACATTGCACTGCAATGTTGATCTGCATGCACTTCTGCACGCGTTCCACCATTTGAAAGGGGAACTCCCACCACTGGCGCAGAACCTTCAATTGAGATAAGCAAGGAGACTCTTGCAGTGTAACTGCTTTGAGGTTTTCGCGGTTTTGTTATATTGCTCTCCGACGTGTATTCGGGCTCATGGCACACACGTTTCGGCATTGTGTCCCGAAGTTTTAGTTCCTGGAGAAGCCTCCATCATGCGAAGAGAAACGTCGGATATCGCGCTTAACAGCAGGCGGTAGTTACAACCCAATATGTAATGCTCATCTCGTGTATTTGAAACGGTGATACGAACGCCTCCTCGTTAGAGCAGAGATACCCCGATGAGATTACGTACGCGACATCCATGCTGGTGAATTTGGAGGGCGAGATTGGGGATTAAGCTCGAGAAATGAGCGAATGGGACAGCGAATGAGGGAAGGGCGATTGCTTTGGCAGCAACGCTTAGGGTTGCCAACTTTCCTCTTCCCAAATAAACGGACAAAAGCGGCAAGGGGTGGAGGAGGGTGGGGGTGAGATTATCCGCTTGATGAAACATTGCAATTTTACACTGATAAATCTCATTCTGCACCAACATGGAGGATCATGGACAGGGCTTGATTTTAACGGGGTCTGTCCTTGCACACTACACCCAGTGTGGCTCTCGCTCTGGCGGCTAGTCACGTGCCAAGAGAGAACGGCTGCCAACTGACCATGTGTCCTGGTGCAGCCTTAACGAAATTGTGTAGCTTTAATGTTCTTGGCGAGCAATGCTCCGCTATGTGGGTCGCACTTTGGACCCGTGCAGAGCGTGGTGTTTTGTCGTCAAATCAGAGACATCGAATGAGTATTGTACCGCAAGGTCGATTAACGGACAGTCCGGTTTGAAAACCAAACATTTTGCAACCAAAGTAGAGCTGGACTATCCGACTCTTTTAAGTAGTCGATTACCCCCCCCCACCCCTTTTTCTCTTGACTTTTGTTCCTCTTGCCTCACCTTCCCTTCACCGTATAAAAAGCCTATGCTCCTGCTGCTCACAGTCGCTGTGTGAGTGGGGCAGTGAGCCCAACCTTCTCCCTTTCCCAGAACCCAGGAGCACCGAGTTGGGGTTTCAGTCCACATAATTTCTGTACTCCTCCACCCCTCCCTTGGTGTGGTTCGTGCTTTGTATCGGGCTCAAATAAATAAAAAGTACACGATTATGCTCCTGATTATCGGTTGGATTTACTTAACTAATCGGATCACACAAAAATAGCCGTTCTCTCATGTAGTTGCTGGACGGGAGGTGATGGCCTGGTCTTGGAGACGTCATTGGCATCATCAGGCACGTCATAACTGGGTGTGGCTCGTAGAAGGGTTTCCAGCCTTCAGGAGGCAGGATGTGGAGATGGCTACCATTTTTTCCAGCGGCCACAAAATAAGAATTCAGTGATATTTTTCAGTGGATTAATTAACTAATTGTCTTGGCACGAAACGCAAGCAACACCCACACACACCCAAACAGCTTCCACTGCCACGTGTACAATGGCCATTGCTCTGCACACATCACCTGAGGCCCAAACAGGTTGAATCCGTTGATGGCTTCCAGCGCGGCCTTGGCAAGGCCCACAGAACTGCAGGGACAACGAGAGGAGTCCACTCAATTAGCAACGTTTTTATTTTCTTTCTTTATGTTATCATGAAAAGGCATGCGTGCATCTTCATTTAGCAGTGGATTGATCAATCATGGTTGATGATGATGATGATGACGATGTTGATGTGAAGCATACATTGAGTGTGTGGACTTATATTGTCCGGATCTGGTGAGGTGGTGGCTCTGAGGCAAAGTGGTAAGGTATGAGTTCAAATCCCAAGGGGAACATTCCCCCTGATAAAATTAAAACCACTTCGTTGGAAGTCAGGAGCCATTGTGTTGTTGGTAGCCTGGCCCTTGCCAAAGGAATATCCAATTTCCACCAGCATTGGTGAGAGCATGGAGAAACTCTTTACATGTATAATTTTAACTTAGAACATTTGAGAAAGCATTGTTTAATTAAAATCTAAGGGGTTCTGCGTCCCTCAACCAGATGAGCTGTATACCAAGTGTGTGAGACTTGAGGGATTTGATCTTGGGACCTCTAAATTAGCCCCTAAGCCAGAACTAAACTAGGCCATGAACCAGTCCCTAAAATAGGCCCGAAATGACCCCCTAAACCAGCCATGAACCAGGCCCTAATGCAGCCATCTAAATTAAGCCAAAACCAGGTCCAAAATCATTCATAATCAAGATCCAAAGCCAACTGCTTAAGTAGGCCAATATCAATGATTAATGCTACAGAACTATGTCCTAACCCAGACCTAAAATCAGTGGTTGGTTGTAACTGAACCTTAATCTCAATCCAGTTAAATCCGTGCAAATTAAAGAAGATTTCCACCAAACTTGTTCCATGCAATTGCATTGCTAGAGGCAGTGGCAAAACTATTCACTTCTCCAGGGGTTGTGGTCCTGACATGTCCTACACTTCAAGTGGGGTCCTCCATTAGTCAATGTATTCCCCATGGCAACTATCAAAAGAACACCAGTTGTGATGTTCACAGGAGGGGGGGGGGATGTAACTGGCCCCATCGCCTCCCAACCTTGATGCGCCACTGGCCACTGGCCATCTGCAAAAAAGAGCTTTACAACTCATCAGATTTATTCGGTATGAATACATATTCTGATGACCCAGGCCACTGAACTGGCCCTGGTGAGCCCGGTCCCACCTGGCGTGCAGCTCCGTGCTGCCGTTGTTGTATTTGTTGCCGCGTTCCCACATTCCGAAGTCGGGCACGCGGTACGCACGCTCCACGCAGTACACCAGGTTCTGCACAAACGTCACCTGCACGGGGTGGCGGGGGAGGGGGTTAAATGAGAGGTGTGGGGGGGTGGAGTGGAGGAATCATATGGGATGGAGGAGACAGTGAGCAGGGGCTTTCTCTTCATCCAGATTGCTGCCCGGCAGCGGATAGGTGCATCATCACTGCTGGATGAAGGCCTCCCCCCCAAGCTGTCGCCATCTCTCATGCTCCTGCGATGTAACAAAACACGTGGCTCCTCGACGCGAGCTAATTCCATTGCTCCATTTCTGCGGTGAATGTCCTCTTTGACGCATGCGGTCCCTTGGCTGCCACTATGTTATTATTTTTGCCCATCGGCCATTGTCACCTTGTAACGACGTTATCATGCCCGAGACCCACGTATTTTTCTTAATCATATTTTGTTTAATCAGACGAGAACTAAGAGACCAGGATAGTCCTGTTTATAAGAGTGACCTGGGTGCCCTCCTTTGGTCAACGATAGGTCTCTAAAATGTGGATGTTCTCCTTGCGGATGTTATCCGTGTGGATATTCTCTGTGTGGATGTTCTCTGTGTCGATGTTATCCCATGCATTGTCTGGCAGACATCGTTCATATAAAACCAGGTGACAGTCCTGTGAGAAACCTGCGTCACAGAGGCAATTAAACACATTTATATAAAAAAAAACATTAACATTAACAATATGATGTATGGTGAGACTATTAAACATTACGTCTATATATAACATGAATGCTGCTTGGCAGTCTTTGAGTTACTCCACATAAAGTGGATGAGATGTACATTCCTAGATTGTCACGTGTGACGGCATGTTTTTTTTTTATTAAGCAGCACTGTTCCAAAGCTTGGTCATATTGAACGCTGCTTGCATAAATCTTGCAGACTGCAGGCTCGTGTCAATTAGTGAATCCAAACGGGCCTCAAATAGAGGTAAGGTGGGCGGTCCAAACGATTCACTGTGGCAGCGTTTTTCGCAAACGCCATTACTCGTGACCCACCACCACCCATCTCCTCTATTTACCAGAATATATCGCTCTTCAAATACAAATGAAGCCATTACACGTTGCTTCAAATTAAAACTGTGTGTGTATGTGTGTCGTGGGGAGAGGTAGAGTAGCAATTAGCGTGCTGAGCTACGAACCTGGCGACCCGGTTTCGATTCCCACTCACGGGCAACACCAGTAATAATTATCGGAACCGGTCCTGGGTCTACCTTAGGTTGACTCAGCCTCAAATGAGTACCTGGTGCGGTGTGTAAATGTAATGTAGTAACTCCACGGGAGACGACTTCACGGGTAACACACTCTTTATTTTATCAACTTGGTTACAGGTGACTAACACCTACTTGGTATCTCGGGTGACAAACACCCACTTAGCTACTTGGCGACTAACGCCCACTGAGTTACTCGGATGACCAACATCCACTTAGTACTCGGGTGACAAACACCCACTTAGCTACTTGGCGACTAACGCCCACTGAGTTACTCGGATGACCAACATCCACTTAGTACTCGGGTGACAAACACCCACTTAGCTACTTGGCGACTAACGCCCACTGAGCTACTCGGATGACCAACATCCTCTTAGCTACTTGGCGACTAACGCCACTGAGCTACTCGGATGACCAACATCCACTTAGTACTCGGGTGACAACCACCCACTTAGCTACTTGGCGACTAACGCCCACTGAGCTACTCGGATGACCAACATCCACTTAGCTACTCGGCGACTAACGCCACTGAGCTACTCGGATGACCAACATCCACTTAGCTACTCGGCGACTAACGCCACTGAGCTACTCGGCTTCACTAGGTCTTCAGCTCCGTCTTCGGGTCTTCAACTGGGTAACTCTCCCCGAGTGCTCTCGCGCGTCCCCCTTTATACCCCACCTGCGGACGTCGCTGCGAGCACCCACTTATTCGACCAATCGCCGGGTGCTGGCTACGATCCTCTTTTCCCACATCTCATCGTGCCTCACCACTCACTCCGCGCCGCCTCGTCATCTGTCACTCCCGGCGCGCGCGTCCACACCACGCCCACAACGCGTGCCCAACCCCGCACCCCGCGCCGCCCCGTGATCCATCACTGTCACAGTCGGCGCACGTCAATACCACCACTACATCACCCCCTACCACATAGCTCGCAGCCGCCCCGGCTGCTACAAAAATTACAAACCCTCCCTGTGTGCCCCGTAACACAACACAACAACAAGAACAACAACTAAGCTAACAACACAACACGACGCGAACACCACCATCCGCAACCCTCAACCAATGCCACCGCGACAACAGAACAATATATACAAACCGGCGAGTGACAATAGCAATGTGTATACAAAAAAAATAAATGGAAATTTTTTTTTTTTTTCTTTCGACTCGTGCAGTGTCCCCTTTTCTTCCGAGCGCCCCTACAACGGGACATTATCCCGGCAGAGGGGAACACCGGGCGAGCTCGGTGTAGAGCACAAAAAAAAAAAACCCGTCCTCATGAAAATTGTTGAGACCTAGCCCGAGTCCGCCTTGCCGGTCCGTCGTACGGCACCAGACGCGGTTGAACGTCCGGTGGTGCCGGCGGTTCAGGAAGACATCGGCCAGGCATCGAGGACTCGTGCGTGCCCCGGGGTTCAGGCTCTCGATGGTCAGCAGCCGTCAAGCCCGAGGCACCTGGGGGTGGGTCAGGTGGAGACACGTGAGGATCAGCCTGCGACACCTCCCTCCCCGAGTCGACGGTCACATCACACGCCCGGTCGTCACGGCACAGAACGGGGTCACACGGTGCCGCATAGGGCTTCAGTCGGGAGGGGTGCACATACCAACGGCGTTTCCCCCATTTAATCTGTATACTCTGGGGCCGTGCAACCCGCACAATTTCCACCGGTCCCCTCCAAGGTCTCAACAACTTGGGGGACGTAGCCAACGGTGCATGTGGACAATGCAGCCAGGCCTTATCGCCTGGTTTCCAATCATGCGTATGCACCCTCCGCTCATGCAATTTCTCGTTTGCAATTTGCCGCGACCGCGAATTCAACCTTGCCCCCTCCTGCGCTTCAGTCAATTTGGCGATATTAAATTTGATGTGGTCTGCCAATTTAGATTTTGCACGTGGCTGGGAAATCCCCAGTTGGACGTCCATGGCCGGATCGGCCTCCCGCCCATACATAAGAAAAAATGGGGAAAACCCTGTCGCCGCATGAGGGGCCATTCGATAGGCCGCGAGTACCCCCGGCACCTGTAAGTCCCAATCAACCTGATCGTCGCAGACCTGTTGGCACAACATAGACGTAATCGTTCTGTTCAGACGCTCAACCATCCCGTCAGTCTGCGGGTGGTAGGGGGAAGTACGCACTTTCTTTGTACCCAACAGGTCGCACACCTCGCGCAACAAAACGCTCGAAAAATTCTTCCCTTGATCCGTCAGCAAGCGTTCGGGGGCGCCCTTGTCCAACACATAACCCTGGACAAAGGCGTCCGCCACCGCCGCAGCCGACTGGTTGGCGAGCGGCCATGCCATAGGCCATCGGGTGAAGTATTCCACGCCAACCAGCAGGAACCTATTTCCCCTTGGTGTAACCGGAAAGGGCCCCAAGATGTCCAACGCTACCAATTCGTTTATACGCGAAACCTGAATGGATTGCAGCGGTGGATTAGCCGCCAATGGTGGCGGTTTCCTTTTGGCGCACTCTACGCATCCCTTAAGAATATTCGCCACGTCGTTACCCATCCCCGGCCAATAATAGTCTCGCTGGATTAGGGCGAGCGTTTTGTGAAAACCCAGATGCATGAGCCGTTCATGAGCTGCCAGAACAATCCTACCCCGCATAGCAACAGGCACCACGAGCACGTGACGCTGGGACATGTTGTCCCACCTCATCAACAGGCCCTGTCTGCACACCCAGGAACCGACCCGCGCCTCCCCTTGTTCGGGAGCGCCAACTTTCCGACGCAGCGTAAGTAGGGAGCTGTCGGACATCTGGAGGCGGCCCCACTCAATGAGGGGCAACGACAACAGCGAATCCCTCCCCGTGGGGGCGTCCTCTTCCGGGGTGTCAGTGGCGGCGAGCGCAACTCCCGGGGCGCCGGCGACCGGGGGTTTGCACCGCGCTGATCCCAACAAACATGTGCAGTCCGTGCACGGCGGCAACCGCGACAAGGCGTCCGCGTTTGAGTGCCGCAACCCTTTTCGGTAAATCGTCGTGAATTGGTAGTCTTGAAGGACCTCCAACCATCGGGACAATTGGCCCGATGGCTGCGCCACGCGCATAGCGTATTGTAGAGCCGCATGGTCCGTCCGGACCGTAAAATGACGGCCGTAAAGATACGGCCTGAATTGCTGTGTAAAAAACACAATGGCTAACAATTCACGACGAGTTACGCAATAGCGTTGTTCTGCGGGGGAAAGAACCCTACTACCGTAGGCGACCACCCGTTCAACCCCCCCGACCAACTGTGAGAGCACCCCCCCGATACCCGTATTGCTGGCGTCCGTGTCAAGCAAAAACGGTTGTGTGAAATCGGGGTAACACAAGGGGGGAGCCTGCACCAAAGCGTCACGGAGGGAGCAGAACGCATCCTCCTCCTCTGCCCCCCAGTGAAACCTCACACCCTTAGCCGTCAAAGCATGCAGGGGCTTGGCTATGGTGGCAAATTGCTTGACAAAACGACGGTAATAGGAGGCAAAACCAATGAAACTACGAACCTCCGTGACCGAGGTTGGCGTTGGCCATGAGCTGACGCAATGCGTCTTAGCAGGGTCCGTCGAGATCCCTGAACGACTCACGATATGGCCCAAATACCTGACAGATTCCCGAAGCAGAAAACATTTAGCCGGTTTAAATTTTAGCTTAGCGGAACGCATCCTGAGGAACACCGCTCTCAGTCGCTGGAGGTGCTCCTCGAAAGTCCGACTAAAGACGATAATATCGTCAAGATAAATCAAACAGGTATCCCATTGGAGGCCCGACAAAACCAATTCCATGAGTCTCTGGAACGTGGCGGGAGCGGAATGTAAGCCCATGGGCAAACGGTTGAATTCAAAAAGGCCCCCAGGTGTGCGGAAAGCAGTTTTAGGTTTAGACTCGTTATCGAGTGGCAATTGCCAAAATCCAGAAAGCAGATCGAGTGTGGAAAAAAACTGCGCTCCCGCCAAGGCATCCAGCGACTCATCCATCCTGGGGAGCGGATACGCATCCGCCATCGAGATTTTGTTTAAGCGGCGGAAATCGACACAAAACCGCAAGGACCCGTCCTGTTTCTTTACTAGGACAATAGGAGCACCCCACGGACTAGAAGAGGGCGAAATGATATCGGCCGCCAACATATCATTAACCGCCGATTTCACATGTTCCTTCTCGGCCGGGCTGAGCCGGAAAGGATTCTGACGAATAGGGGCCGCGTCCCCTGTAGCTATGTGGTGGCGCAACAGGTCAGTGCAGCCGATATCGTACTTATGTTTGCTGAACACGTCAGCAAACTCGATGAGCAAACCCCTCAATGCTCCCAATTGCACCCCGGACAAGTTAGCAGAACCCGCACACAGCGAGTCCAACCACTCAGTCCCCTCATCACTTTGAGGATGCGACTCGACAGTAAAATCTGCTTGAGCCACGAGCCGTTCCTCAACGGGCAGCGGCGCGGCGTGAGCCAGCACCGTTCCCTGCGCAATTACGGCCGGCCGCGACCCCGTATTCAGGACCATTACGAACGGCTCACTGTCCCCTCTCACCATGGTTTGAGCAACCGCTAAGTCGAGGCCCTTACTGGCTCTGTTTGACGGCCCCAACAGCACCCCCTGTGCCTCCGCACCCACCTCGAGTGGCTTCCTGAACCGAAGGGGTACTAACATTTGCGATCCCGGGGGTACCCGTACAGTGTGAGTCGCCAGCGCCTGCACCGTCGCACAAACCGTGCGCACTTTGATAGGGCTCGACAAGAAGGCAACCCGCCGACCTGACGGAAGCTCTATGCAGGCCTGATCAATAAGAATTTTGATGGGCATTTTTGACAAAAAGTCCGTACCTAGCAAACAGGGAACGGCCAGCGATGATGATACAAAAATAGGGCCCGCTAATTTAATGTCCCCAATGCAAATAGTCGCCCGAATCTGGCCGATGATCCCCAGGGATCCCCCATTCGCCGCATAAAATGGCACGTCTACCGGCAGAAGGGGTCTACTTTGGACGGGAAGGATGTTATAAATAAGGTCCGAGATGATGGTGGCCGACGCACCCGTGTCAACAAGCACCCGGACCTCAACCCCGTCAATGAACCCCGTTACCACGGACGACCCGGCTGACGCAGCCACGATCCTGTGGGCCAATTCGGACCACTCGACTGCTTGCGGGCCGCGTTTGGACCCCCCCCCACCGAATTGAACCCTCGGCACCCAGCCGCGAACCCCCCACCGCGAAGCGGCGACCCGAATGTGCCGTGTTTGTGGACCGAACGTGTGAGGTGCCGCGACTTGCCGGGTTTTGTTGGGATGACTTGTGGCCCTGGTCGTCGTCCCGACGTGGTCCTGCGGTGCGCGGACGCGGGGCCCGGCACCCGGCTGCGACGTGACCCCGAAGGCCGCAGTTGTAGCAGACGACGGACGTCGTAGGTTTCGGTTGCTCCAGCTTGCGGGGCGAACGTGTGGGCGAACGACCCCCCGTTCTCCACTCCCCCGGACACGATGCAGCGAAGGCCCGCTCCTGCACCGCAGCTGGCTGAGGTTCGGCGATCGTGGCGGCCAGTGCCGCATTCCCCGGCCATTTGCAGACGACCCCCGGCTTGCGTTTGAGGACCTCGTACGCGTGAATGCTCGTGGCGATCGCCAGGGAGCAGATCTCCATCTCGTCTGCCACGTTGATGGGGACCCCCAACTCGTGGGCCAACACCAGCAGTTGCTCCGTCACCATGGCGTCCTTCCCCTCCTTATCCATGCGGGGAAAAGCCGCGTCCGCCAAGGCGAGCAGTGCCGTGCGGTAGGCTAGCGTCGTTTCCCCAGCCACCTTCCGCCGATCGTAGAACTGGTGGCGGCACGTGGAGGGCGGCCCGAACACCTTCGCCATCAGGTGTAGTGCGGCCTGGAGCGTAGAGCGGGACGACCTTGCAGCAGATGTGAAGGCTGCAAGCGCGTCGTCGTCAAGCATCGCTGGCAACGCACGCAGGGCAGTGGTGTCGGACCACCCCGACATCTCCTGATGAGCGAGGAACCTTCGTTGGAAGGCTCCCCAGTCGCCCCCATCCGCCTTGAACGCCGACAGCGCGGGCAATCTTTGCTGGAGGACCCGATCGTCGTCGACGTCGGAGAGATTTTCCCGCGCTCCGCTGGAGTTGTGTAAAATGTCGGCTCGGTTGTCAGGCGCAAAATGGAGGGCTCCGGCGCGCGCCGATGACGTGGGCTGCGCTGCGCGGAGGTGTCCGGCCACGTGGCGTCCGTCTTTCCCGCCAATCGGTGGCGGCCCCCCAAAAACGGCAACAACTTCCAGGCTTTTGGCGCGAAGCGCCCTTTGGCGGGAATCCTCCACCGTCGCTTCCTCCACGACCCCCGCAGCCGTTTTTCCGCTCGCCGGAACGGAGATGTCGGCCAAGACAGCGGCGGCGGCGAGTAGCAACTCCGCCAAGCGGGCGTGCGCGTCCTGGAGGCCGGTGTCGGAGGCAAGCGGAGCGTCGGCCATCACCGCGAAGTGCTGCATCGGCGGCAACTCCTCGTCCTCTACTCCCGAGGTCGGTGTCCCCGGTACGCCGTCGTCATCCCGACCTCGCTCGTGGGTACGGGTAGTCTTCCTTGTGTCCATACTTCTTGAAGACAGGTTTACTTCTGACGCCAGTTGTAATGTAGTAACTCCACGGGAGACGACTTCACGGGTAACACACTCTTTATTTTATCAACTTGGTTACAGGTGACTAACACCTACTTGGTATCTCGGGTGACAAACACCCACTTAGCTACTTGGCGACTAACGCCCACTGAGTTACTCGGATGACCAACATCCACTTAGTACTCGGGTGACAAACACCCACTTAGCTACTTGGCGACTAACGCCCACTGAGCTACTCGGATGACCAACATCCTCTTAGCTACTTGGCGACTAACGCCACTGAGCTACTCGGATGACCAACATCCACTTAGTACTCGGGTGACAACCACCCACTTAGCTACTTGGCGACTAACGCCCACTGAGCTACTCGGATGACCAACATCCACTTAGCTACTCGGCGACTAACGCCACTGAGCTACTCGGATGACCAACATCCACTTAGCTACTCGGCGACTAACGCCACTGAGCTACTCGGCTTCACTAGGTCTTCAGCTCCGTCTTCGGGTCTTCAACTGGGTAACTCTCCCCGAGTGCTCTCGCGCGTCCCCCTTTATACCCCACCTGCGGACGTCGCTGCGAGCACCCACTTATTCGACCAATCGCCGGGTGCTGGCTACGATCCTCTTTTCCCACATCTCATCGTGCCTCACCACTCACTCCGCGCCGCCTCGTCATCTGTCACTCCCGGCGCGCGCGTCCACACCACGCCCACAACGCGTGCCCAACCCCGCACCCCGCGCCGCCCCGTGATCCATCACTGTCACAGTCGGCGCACGTCAATACCACCACTACATAAACATCGCCACTGGGGAGACAATGGTGGTCGGGCGCGGGGCTGTCTACCCACCCCCTCGAGTGCTGTGCCGGCTTTCATAGATGCTACTCGCGAACAGCACTTGCCCCAAAAGTCTGTGAATGCTATACGGGGGATATTTGTATTTGTTCGAAGTGGTGGTATGGGCACTGGCGGAGCCAGTGGGGGAGGGGGGGGAGGTGGCACGTGCCCCCCCCCCCCAATGATCCGATCGATATCACTAATTTCGATCGGATCATTGGGGTTTATTAGTGATAAATCGGCATTTTGCGACCCCCACTGCCACTGTGTAGCATATTATTACGTGCCAGGGACGCTATGAGATGATAGAACAATAGTCTGAGTCTATAATTGGCAATAAGTAACGGCAAAGCAGTTATAAGTGACTCAGAATTGTGCGCAGTTGCGTATACAGTACACGACTTCCCTGAAGGCAAACACCTTCAGCGAGCGCGATGCCGATTACACAGGGTTCGAATTCGACCCTCGATCGATGGCTGCGCCATCACCGCACACGCGTCGAATAAAAATCAATGGACAAATCCTTACTTACTAACAACTCCGATCATTTTTCATTGCTGGAGGGGTTGCCCCCCCCTACCTGAAAATCCTGGCTCCGCCATTGGGTATGGGGAGCGGTAGCGTCGTAGTTTGCACGCTGCACGACAAACCCAATGACCCGAGTTCGATTCCCACTCATGACCAATAAGTGTAGCGAATATATGAACTGGTCCTGGGCCTCACCTAGGTCGACTTAACCTTAAATAAGTACCTGGTGGGGTATGTAAACATCAACAATGGGGAGACAAAGGCGGCTGGGTGTGGATCTGGCCACACAATCTCCTCGTGCATCGTGCCGGCCTTCATAGATGCTACTCGCTAACAGTACTTGCCCCGACAATCTGTCGAGGCTACATGGGGGATTATTTTGTCAACGTGCAAAGAAACAAAGAGAGTTACATGAAATAGTGTTTAGCAACCATCAGGCACGTGCAGTGTGTTTTAACAGTTTATATTTGCTGAGAGGTCAAATGAAAAGCGTGGAAAGAGTCACAGCTGTGATTTGTGATAGATGGGTTTTGGAAAGCCAGCACTATGCCAAAGGACCACTAAAACCCGGGTTAGCATCCGAACTCCAGCCTTCCGTGAGTTGTGTGTACTGTGCTGTGAGTCTGATGGGCTCTGCCCAATCACCAATGAATGAATATACAAGAATAATCAGACTATTGTTTTTTACTTCAGTCAGCCGAGCCCAGGAGTCGACAACCTGCAGCTCCGGAGCCGCGTGCAGCTCTTCAAGGACCGCCTGGTGACATTGCATTGCGGCTCTTGAAAAATAGAGTTTTTTTACTGAATTCGAAACAATTGTCTTGTTATTTTGATTGCCGACCCCTGGCCTAGCCCAACTCTGAGCACTAGGATTGTAAATATAGAGGATGACTGACACACGGCCAACTACACTTCACCAAGCAAGCGTGGAAGGAGCTCTGTCAAGAGCTGGATGAGCGGTTCTGCAGCATCATCATCACGTTGAGCACTCTTATACCTGTGTTTTGATTTATTTTTCAAAGCATTATGGGTGGCCCAGTGCATTGTAAAATGTTTTGTTCGTCACTTGTTTGTGTTTTTGTTTGTTGCGTTACCTCATCGGTGTTGTAGATGATTTGCAGGCCCGAGGACGTCATCTCAACGAGGTAAAGGAGGAAGAGTGACAGGGCATCGATCTGACAAAGACAAGCACCCCCGTATAGCTTTAATAGACTATTGGGGCAGGTGCTGTTAGCGAGCACGTATGAAGGCCAGCATGGTACACGACGGGGTGGGGTGGCCAGTACCACGCCCGACCACCTTTCTCTCCCAGTGGTGATGTTTACACACCGCACCAGGTACTCATGTGAGGCCGAGTCGACCTAGGGGAGGAGGCCCAAGACGGGTTTAGATAATCGTCACCAGTGTTGGCCTTGAATGCGAATCGAACTCGGGTCACTGGGTTCATCGGGCAGCATGCCAACCACAACGCCACCACTCCCACAATTAATTCACAAATACACACACATACATACAGGCATACACAGAAACACAAACATTTACACCCATACCGACACATGCAAGCAAATGCACATATGTATAAAAACACAGACACACAAACATAAACACCCATTAACAACATCAACAACATCTGCCTTCGTCACTTCGTGACCAAGGCGCTTGTGCCAGGCTAGGTACACTTTGAGGCCACATGAAGTGATGAAGGCTCGTGAGCAGGCAGTCACAAAACAGATCCAGGTGTTACAGGTTAACTCAGCGAGGTGACTTGAGCATGTACAAACACACACATACAATATGCAACCACCATTGTACGACTAGGCCAGTGATGACATTACCACAGTAGTGCTGGTGCCAGTCTAGGTGCACTTTGAGAATGGCCAAAGCTCGCTGGCAAGGGTTAACAATACGCAGTTGATTAACACACACACAATCCAATCAAGAGACATATATCGACATTCGGCCGTACAGAGTTCAGAGATAAGTGCTGTTGGGGAGACATCAATTAAGAGCAGCATGGTGCATGGGAGGGCAATGTGGGTCAGCACTCTCTCCCAGCCACCTTTGTCTCCCCATTGCTAATGACCACTTGCCACGTGAAGATGGTACTAACTCCAACTGAGACACAATCAGAATATGTGTTTATACTGGAGGAATCCGATGAGCTTTTTCAAGGATGTTCAGTAGGGTTTAGAACGTTGCAGCAACACACAATACAATAACATGATAGGAGTGCAACGCTTAAGAAAGGTAAACGAATCACTTAAAACATGCACAAGTAAAACTAAACATTTTTTTAAATCTTACCATGTAAAGCCCACTGAGCTATTACCATCTTTTGCAGAAGCGACCTGGCCAAAAATGATAGCTTATCTAAGTGGTTTGTTGTATGGAAATTTAAACAAGCAAACTAATCAAAATAATCTAAACGCATGTTTCTAAATGTGGAAGGAAAAACCGGAGGCTGAGATTTGTCTCCCCAATGCTGATGTTTTACACACCGCACTAGTTACCTATTTAGGGCTGAATCGACCTTGGGCAGAGGCCCAGGACCCAATCAGATATTCATCACCATTATCAGTTGTGAATGGGAATCGAACTCGGGTCGTCGCGGGATTCGTACCGCACCGCGCTAATCACTACACTGCCGCTCCCCTCCCCCCCACAATGTAAACACAAACACACACATTCACTCTATTTCACTGGCATGGCTCGCCGTGACCTTCTACCAATCATCAAGACGCTGCTTAAGCGGGGAACGAATAGAAATTTCCGAGGCGGGATGAGTTCTGGACATTGGGAATGCGAATATGACTCAGGCTCAGAATATGTGTGTGAGTGTTTGGACTTCATATGATAGGACAATAGATTAGGTCAGGCGGTTTTCTCCGGAGCCACTCTTTAAGGATCGCTTCGTGACATTATTCGTTAAGGACCACTATCTCGTATTCACCACAAAGTGCATTGCAGCTCTTAAAATATTGAGGTTTTTTTCCCCTCCAAATTAGAAAAAAATGGCTCTTCTTGTTATTGTGGTTGCCGACCCCTGGGCTAGGCGATCAGCCACGAGAGGGGGATGATGGGCTCCCATTTAAATGAAAACAAACAGGTTCTCTTTCCAAAATTGCAAGCAAAAAACACATTATTATTATTCATATAATTTTTTATCTAGAGTGGTGGTTGAACACAGTCTGGTAGTAGACCGAGTCCTCAACACGGGTGGAGGAATCAACGAGTGAAGTCCACGCGAACAGTATCCATGGCAGGAGCGTTAGAAGAGTGATAAGGAGGTGACGGAGTGCTAATAAGTGAGTAATGTAGAGACTAGCACGCTGCGCTACGAACCCGGGCAACCTGAGTTCGATTACTGCTGCCGGCCAACACCAGTGACGATTATCTGAATCGGTCCGGGGCCTCCCCTAGGTCGACTCAGCCTCAATTGAGTACCAGGTGCGGTGTGTAAAAACATCGCCACCAGAGAAGGATGGCTGGGCGTTGTGCTGGCCACCCACACCCTCGTGTGCCATTCCAGCCTTCATAGGTGCTCGCTAAGGGCACTTGCCCCAACAGTCTGTTAAGGCTACATGGGGGGATCTTTGTATTTGTATGTATATGTAAATTAATACAGTGTATACACAAATAATATAATATGCACACGTGTACATAGAGCCGCCTACCACGCAATGTTCATTGTTGGGCAATTGCTGCAAGTTGGCTATCACGGTTGACTACGCATGATGCTAAATAACTTCTACGTATATATTAAGGAAGTGATCATATAAGCCTGAGTCGACCTGGGGGAGCCCCAGAAAGAATTCAGATTCGTCACTGATGGGAATCGAACTCGGGTAACCAGGTTCGTAGCGCAATGTGCAAACTACTATGCGACCTGTCCCACAAGTACACACAAATGCACACGCACATATACATATATATACACACAATGCACAGTAAATTTCTCAGACATATTGGTCTCCACAGTGGTGATGTTTTCACACCGCACAGGGTATACTAATTAAAGGATAAGTCAACCTAGAGGAGAGGCCAGGACAGGCTCAGATAAGACGGTGCCAATGATGTTATCCCTGGCCGGGAATCGAATCCTGGTCACTGGGTTCAAATGTGCAGTGTGGAAACCTCTGTACCACCATTCTCCAAATATACACAACGAGACAAAGACTCGCCTCGTAGCTTTAACAAACTTTTGCGGCAATTGCTGTTTGAAAACACCTTTTAAGGCTGGTATCGTTCGCCCTGATTGTTTAAGGGTGCTTTATACATTTCAATTATTATTACAATGGGGTGGGTGTTGCCAGCACCACGCCAAAATAACCCACCTTTGTCTCCCTAGTGGCAATGTTTGCACACCGCACAAGGTACTCTTTTAAGGCTGAGTCGACCTGGGGGAGAGGCCCCTAACCGGTTCAGACATTGATCGAGCAATACGTATGCACACGTACACATACGCACGTAAGCACGTACACATGGATGCATGCACACACATACGTAAACACGTACGCACGTACACACGTACACACGTACGCACGTACACACGTATGCACGTACACACGTACAGACGTATGCATGCTCGCATTCCCATGCACCTGCAGGTGCCCGTAGAGGCTGTAGTCCAGCAGCTCGTCCCCCGTGTGCACGTGGAACACGGAGTGCAGGCACGTGCTGGGAGAGGGGTCCTGCTTGTACCGCTCCAGCTGCACCCGCACAGACACAGCACGACCTTGACACGGGATACACGTGGCTGGGATAGGTCAGCACTTGGATGCGTGACCCCCCCCCATCCCACTCTGCGTGTCTCAGTCGAGACTCTCTCCACTGTCAGTAGAGACTCTCTCCCCTCTGCGTGTCTCAGTAGAGACTCTCTCCACTGTCAGTAGAGACTCTCTCCCCTCTGCGTGTCTCAGTCGAGACTCTCTCCACTGTCAGTAGAGACACTCTCCCCTCTGTGTGTCTCATAAGTGACACTCTCTCCTTTGAATTCCAGACCGTAATTTCCTCTCTATCCTGAGCCTGTTCCTTTTATCAATTAACATTTTAATGGTTACAATTTTTATTCTAATTGTTTCATCAATGTCATGTTATGAGACAAAACAAAGTCCAGAGGGAATGTGCACTGGATGTAGAACATCTTGTCTGTTGAGGGAACTGACTGGAACATGAGGAGAGGAATCTATATCGTATCATATTGCATTTTCATTATTATAATTTTCATCACGAACATCATCACTATACCACCATCAACACTATCGATATCAACAATAATAAGCATACCATCATCATTATTTGTCACGTTCATTACAACCATTATTATCATCTGTAATTTCATCATTATCATCATCATCATCATCAAAGTTCGTCATCAGAATGCCATCAACACCATCAATATCATAACGATCTGAACTATGAGTCACTCCCACCAGCAGTTTCGTCAAACTAATTTCTTTGGCTATGTTGGGTGGTGTAGGGACCCAACACAAAAAAAAATCAATTAAGAATACAATTACATGAGCAGCAAAAATCAACAACCATATCTCCACCATCAAAAGTCGCATTCAATAGATTCATCCGCATTATTGACAGCAAATGTTATCAACATCATCATCGCGATCCAAAGTAACAGCAACAAAATATGATAATTAAATAACGACGTAAGCTGTGCATGAACTTTGATTTTTTAATCGTAAACGATACCAGGTGCGGCTGGCTCGAAGCCGCATCAAATGTCAGCGAAAGCACCTCAAGCTCGAATATAATCTCCATCCGTCGACTTTTTTTTTTCATTTTCAATTAAATTACGATCGCACGTCGGTGGCATTTCTGAGCGTCGCGTTTTTAATCCTCAACGATGGCACCGCTCGCCCCACATCGCGAGGCCCTCTGTCACTCCGGGTTCCGTGGTGAATGACAATGCTGGTTTGTGTCACTCGCCCCACGGCCAGGGGAGTAATTATCTCCGTGGTTTCAGCAGCAGAGCTTCTCGCCGCGAGGTTATTGGGTTCGAATCCGTGCCAAGAGTTGAATCGGCCACACTAATATATGACCATACTCTACTGTATATGGTAAGTCCTTCTTTAACGCGGTAGAAGCGTTCCTGAAAGTGCTGCGTTAAGGTAAAAAGCGGTAAGCGGAAACTATTTCCCCGTAGGTAATGCAACGATATCGTTTGGCGAGATACGATGGATGCACACATGTAGTAAGACCTGAGTTCGCTTCCCACTCCAGACCAATAACAGTGGCGAATATTTAATTTGGTCCTGGGTCACCCCTAGGTTAACTCAGCCTTAAACGAGTACCTGTTGCGCTGTATAGGACACCAGCACGGGGGAGACAAAGGCGGTGCTCGCGATCATGACTTAGTGATAGTGGTGGTGGTTGCGGTGATGATGGTAGCAGTGGAGGTGGTGATGGCAGTAGAGGTGGTGGAGATAGTGTTGGTGGTGGTTGTGATGATCGTGGCGGTGGTGATAGTGGTGGTGACAGTGGAATTGATGGTGACATTGGCGGTGGCGGTGATAGTGGAGGTGATTCATAATCAACGTTTTTGGGTTTAGATCGCGTTATTTATAAATGTGTCGTAACCCTCCACCACCCGACACGGCCAATCAGTAAAAAAGTGTTACGTTGGCCGTATCGGGTGGTGGAGGGTTACGACACATTTATAAATAACGCGATCTAAACCCAAAAACGTTGATTATGAATAATATTGGTCGCGAAAGCCTACGTGTTAAACAGTGGAGGTGATGTTGGTGGCTGTGGAGCTGATTGTTGGGAACAGTGTCGGAGCGCACCCACTCATCCAAACTCAACAAAACTCCGCTTGGACAAACAAAATTACAATTCCTCCTTACCACTTTGCGGCAGAGTCAACCTCAGTTTTCCCATTCAACCAGCAACACCCACCCCCACCCCCGTGCAAATCACTCAGTCCGATCACCTTAAACGCTGGTGCACTGGGTGAAGAACCGAATATTCTTCACTCTGCGTCTTGCGCTGCTCCCCCGCCACCGCCCACGCGGCAGATAAATACACGTTACAATTCCATTAAGGATTGAATTTAGCGTTGGCCGACGGCCAAGCAAATGTACTTAGCAGCGACGCGGGCCGGATTGCGTCGCGGGATTCAGTCGCAATCCGGCCTCCGTTTGGATTTGACTGCCCGTAGATTATCATTTGGGCGAGCGACGGGCAACGGGGCCACGACGGGAGGGAGACGCCAGGGGAGAAGGCACTGCCGCCGAGAGGTCGACTTGACGGGGAGGAGTCGTGTTGGTGCAGGGGTCGGCAACCTTCGGCTCCGGATCTGCACATGCAGCTCTTTAAGAACTGCTTCGTCACGTTATTCACGTGCATTGCGGCTCTTAAAATTGTTTTTACCGAATTCGAAAAAGATTGCTCTTCTTGTTATTTTGGGGTTGCCAACCCCTGTGTTGGTGATGGTCACAAGGTGGGGAGAGTGCATCGCGACGTCCAGTACTGCAGTCGTGCTGCCGAGGGCAAATGTATTCGAATGTGGTCCCGATGGGATGTGCTCATGATTGAGAGGTGGTCATGATATAACATTGAGAGGGTAGGCACATTTAGAGGCAATCACCATGTGAAGAACAGCAGTCAGGCTATGGGGAGGTAGTGACGTTCAGAGATTAGGTCACGTTGAATGGTAGACACATTTGAGAGCGGAGACAAATCGAGAGGTATGTATGTATATTGAACTTCTTTCATACCATACGTAGCCAACTGTGCTAATCAGAGGTGCGGCAGGTAGACATGGCAAGAGGTTGCCCCAGCAAGGGGTAGTCACACGAGGGTCTGTTCAGTTGAGAGGCGTCGTCATGAGAAAGCTGTCATTGTGACGAAGGAAGGTGGTCGCAACAGGGGTGGTCATGCGGTCAGATTGGCTGCAAGCGTGGAGTAGCTGTCAGGGTAGGGGGTTTTGCTTGATGCGGTGTTCAAGCTGTAATCACACTGCTGTGATACTCGCCGTGTTGAACTTGAGCAGCAGCTCTCATCATTGCCACTATTATCACAGATGCAGCACAGCGTGGGCTCGTGGTGGCACACCCCTGTGTTGCGGTGATTCGGAAGCAAGGGTTGGTCGATCAAGCAGAGATCTGTGGAACCCCCAAACCCGCCGGGCTGCATAAAGGCCAGAGGCGGCGGCAGTAGTGCAGAAATACGGGTTTGTGGATCCATCTGTGTGGACTTCCCCGGCGAACTCCACTTTCCTCCCATCGATGATGGGATTGGCCAAATATTTCCACTGTAGAGACCTCTCGAATACAGAGCCTTGAGACTCAGTGAGACTTCTCTGGATAAGTAAAGGGCTTCATCAGAATATTTGTTTTCTCGGAATCAGAATATGTATTTTTCCTGAAGGAATCTGATAAGCTATGAAGCTCTATTTCTCAGATGTCCTGTAGGGGCGGGTCAGAACGTTACAACAAACAATACACTAACACAATAGGAGTGCAAAGTATAGAAAGGATAAACAAATCACTTAAAAAGTATACAAATAAAGCTAAACTATTTTTTTTATCTTACCAGATAAAGCCTACTAAGCTATTAGCTTCTTTTCAAAAGCAACATGGCCACAAATGATAGCTCAACGAAGTGGCACACATCACAGAGTGACTCAAGAGAATATTTATACAGGGAGCAGCGGTGGTGGTGTTGTTCGTGTTATGAACCCGGCGGACCTGGATTTGATTCCGGGCCACAGCCAACATGAGTGGCGAGTGATGTCTGAGCCAGTCCTGGGCCACCCCTTCTTACGTGGGGTGATTTTAAAAAAAACAAGTGTTGGATCTGAAATGTCAAGCTTCACAATGATAGTGGTCGAGACATTATTTACACTATGGGAACCTCATTTGCCAGTAAAAATATGATAATTGGTTCTTTACCCTTCTATCTGGCAACAAAACTGACACCTTTTTACAAGGAGTCATGTTTGCATAGACCGCAATACCTGCAGTCATAATACAAACAAAAGAACATAACTCTGATAATGTGCACTGTCCTTGAAGTTGATTGCCAGATAGAAGGGTAAAGAACCAATTATCATATTTTTACTGGCAAATGAGGTTCCCATAGTGTAGATGCTTGCCCCGAGCTCTCATACTCTGATGGTGCATTGTCCTTGAGTTGTGCGCCTTTTGGCGTCATCTGGTCCAACCCATATGAGACTAGGCTCTAAGGAAAGCTGTCTCGGGTGTGGACCAATCAACTTCAAGGACAGTGCACATTATCAGAGTTATGTTCTTTTGTTTGTATTATGACTGCAGGTATTGCGGTCTATGCAAACATGACTCCTTGTAAAAAGGTGTCAGTTTTGTTGCCAGATAGAAGGGTAAAGAACCAATTATCATATTTTTACTGGCAAATGAGGTTCCCATAGTGTAGATGCTTGCCCCGAGCTCTCATACTCTGATGGTGCATTGTCCTTGAGTTGTGCGCCTTTTGGCGTCATCTGGTCCAACCCATATGAGACTAGGCTCTAAGGAAAGCTGTCTCGGGTGTGGACCAATCAACTTCAAGGACAGTGCACATTATCAGAGTTATGTTCTTTTGTTTGTATTATGACTGCAGGTATTGCGGTCTATGCAAACATGACTCCTTGTAAAAAGGTGTCAGTTTTGTTGCCAGATAGAAGGGTAAAGAACCAATTATAACATTATTTACAGTCATGTAGCTGTGTACATATGAAGGGCCGAGCTGCGGTGCAGTAGTTCGTGCTTTGCACTTCAACAGCGATTCCCGGCCACAGATAACACTGGTGGAGAGCATTATCTGAATTAGAACCCTCCACCAACCTGCACTTAGCAGCAGTGAAGTATTGTCAAACAACCCCGACAACTGATAGGGCATTGGTAGGCCTTCAATCAGCAGGGGATTTACAAACGGCTGCAAACTATTATTATTGTTGTTGTTTACATGAGTAGATGGCTGTACATGTATGTATGTATGTATTTTAAACTTCTTTCACACCGTACGTAGCCAACCATGCCATGTACAAACTCCACCGTCACGCGGATAGCAACCATTCACAATGGCTGCGACCAAAAATTTCCAACAATCACGAAGGAATGAATGCGCAGAGAATTTGTGTAAATAACATCTCAAAGGGAACCCATTTGAACCGATCAACCATGCTTGATCACCAGTGTCATGGGACTCAGCCAGATTAAATTCCCCGACGAGGAAGTCAAAATGAAAAATGTGATTATTTACAGGGCTCGAGTCACGTCTTGTCGGGGCCGATCGCCATCCTCCTTCCTCCTCACCCGAGTAGTGATCTCACCAAAGTGAACGACAGCGAAACTGCTTTAGCCTTATTGATAGGTACACACACGCACGCACATGCATGCACGCACGTACGCACACTCACACATGTACGCACGGGCACCAATGCGTGCGTGCACATGCACACGTACAAACAAACGCATCCATACGCACGCACGCATACCACCAACGAGCTTCTTCATGAATTAAAACTAAAGCCTAAATCTTGATTTGAAGCTTCCGTGACTGCAGAAATGCATACTCTTTTTGTTTTATTTTTAATACCTACGTGACTTTACCGAAAGAACCAAAGAGTAAAGCCTAAATATTGAATAAGAGTGAAGTCTGAAGCCTAAATATGTAAGAAGAGTGAATCTACTGCCATTCCAACGAGTATATTTATGAGCAGTTAAAATGAATGGAGCCTATAATCTTCCACACTGGCACAATATAAATTAGAATAAATTCGAACAAATTAATTCGTAATGGTTACCATCTTATGTTAATCTTATTGGTCGTTCCTGTAATGGCATGGCACCTGTTGAAAAAGCTGGGCCAGGTAACACGGTTATCCTGACTTCCTAGATTTTATCCCGACTTCCTGGATTTCCCCGAAAAGATAATTGGCAAAGTTTAAAGTGGAACATCCAGTACAAATTGATACAAGTGGCTGTGAGGATTGTTCCAAACGCACACACACGCACCCACACGCACACACACATGCATACACGGCACACACGCATTCCTCACAGCCACATAGAAAAACGGTCACCGCATCGCGCGCTTTCAGATGCACTTCTGCGGCCGTCTGGAACACTTTTCTTTTCGATATTAGGAAGCCACTGGAGCAATGCACTTTTCAAATCTGGATTGAAATCTCTTTTTTAAAGAACTGATTTTTGTCTTTAGTTTCTTGTCCTTCCTCCATACTTCCAATTAGCGTGGTTGGCTACGTACAGTGCAAAAGAAGTTCAACATATTTACATACAAACGCTAATTACACGTGACGGTTTCAATTTGTTTGGCCACGTCGGGTGGCAAAGGGATTTCGACGCTGATTTGACGAGATCGTTTCGTGACCCGAAACCCAAAACCAATTGCGACTCAATCCAGGTCGGGGCTGTCTTCCTCTTCTTTCGTATGGCTGATGATGTAGATGGAGAGCAACAACTGCAATTCCACATTCAGGTGGTCAAGCCAGATAACCGCGTCAGGAACATGGGAGTAATGTAGCGCCGTTATGTCTACTTCGTATTTGTGGATCGGGCGTTCCATCGTTTTACGGTGTACAGTCTGTTCTGGATGACCACAGTTGCACGCCGTCGATGTATCGCTGTCGATGCATCGCTGACAATGCATCGTAGGATTCCCCCCTGTGCTGACTTGCTCTCCACATGATCCACTTCTCCATCACGCTATGAGCACGTCCTCCTGGAGGAGCTGGGCACGCGTGGAGGGCCTCGCCAGGGCTCTGCGACGGGCCACATCCTCACGTTCCGTGGTCTATCCACTGCTGGCCACGAGCGCATCAGGAGAAAACCCACGCGCGTGAGGGGGCAGCAGACTATTCTGTGAAAAAGAGCTTTTAGCTCATCGGATTCCTCCACGATAAATACATATTCTGATTTTGATAGGAAAGGGAGAGATGGTATCAGTCCACACTCTGTGGCACCGCCATCACCTGGCAAACCAGGGTACGGTACCTCCTCAACGCTCATGGCAAGGGAGCATCGCAATATTTTGGCGGTGATCCATCAAACCTCGCTGCTGCCTCTTCAGCGCTGAATCACAGGCGTGTACCACCACCATAATACCAAATAAATTATCTTCAGTGGCGTAGTATTATTATTGTTATGCAACTGAGAGAATACTTACAAACTTCCCAAGACAATTACCGCTCTGTAAAAAGCAGGACAAGGTTGCCACTCTAATTCCAACTCCTGATTTTTGTGACGCCGTGCGTCACAGCAATGCGATAGCAGAAGCAGCTGAGAGCCGACAGCCCTGGGAAGCCACGGATCAAATTGCTCGACGACTGAGACGAACCCTGAAATGAGAAAATGTCGTGCGGCGCGCTGTTCGCCGACTGTCATCTTCAATGGGTCTCACGGTCTTTGATTGACGGTGGCACAAGCCAGCACGTTGGGAGGCGCCGCCCTCTAATGAGATCATGCAACTTGCCCCGCCGCGTCCTGAAAGTCAGAACACAAGCGGAGATAGAGTCGTGGAGTCTTCCTGCTCAAACGAGCAGGAGGGTGGCACTCATCACCATTGGTGGACATGGACTCGGATAGGAAATTCCACATTCCCATGACGAGAGACAGTATCTCCATATTACATCCAATGTCGGATTCCCTACAATCATTAAAAAAATTTCTACATTGAAAATGAATTTCTTGAGAACTGCGTTTTGTTTGAGTTGTTGACCTTCCTCCGTACATCCAATTAGCACGGTTGTCTACGTAAAGAAGTTCAACATACATACATACGAACCGATGTTTAATCAAGTCGGCTATATCCAGGACAGCGTCAGGTCTCCTTTGCAGCATTAAGATGATTGGCCAATTGCACTTTTCATCTTTTGTGGGTGGTAGGGGGCCAAATGGCTCAGAGATCAGAGCGCTGAGCTGGAACCGCTAAATCCTAGGTTCGAATCTAGGCAGTGGCCCACGATTAAACCGGGTTCTCAAGCACAGCGAGTTAATGGTCTCAGGCCAGTTAACGATGACTGTGCAAAAACACAATTACACCAAATTTGTTTCTGCACTTAACCTGGCTATATTCCAGAATAAAAAAAAATTGTTTTATTCTGGAATCATGCAAACATTACTCTCAGCGGCAGAGCAGGTGGAAAAGCGTTGGCTCTTAGTGTGTGATGAGAGGTCGTTTGGAGGTGTTTCACCAATAGCCATTCTCCGACACAACCTACTTGGTGTACCTCCAAATGCGGGGCAAGTGTGATTTGTATATTTAGTTGCCTCGTGCAACTAATCATCTCTGTGTGATCCACCAACCCTGCTCCGAAGTGCTGGATCACAGGCATTTGCCACCGCACCAAGATTCACTGACAAGAAGTAATTCCACAAGTCCCCCCCCCCATCGTAATTACCATTCCTATAATTTGTGGCGAGCGACCTGGCCACGAATGATAGCCAAATGACGTGGCTTATCATGTGGAAATTTATACCAGCCAAATTCTCCAAACGCATGTTTCTAAATATCGAGGGAGACCCCCACGGGGAGAACAAACTAAAAATATACAGGTGTCAGGGTCGAACCCACAACCTCTTGTATACCAAGCCAAGCAGTTAACATCTCGCCACCGTGGAGCCCCCCTCCTCCTGATTACATCACCTCCACTTTCCTGCCACATTCTACACTGAACTTTCAAGTTGCTAACCCTATCCTGCCATGAAATTCATGGCATCCTCCGCATCATGGGCCTATGCAAAGCACTATTTCTAGTCACTTCTCACAACCCCCCTGTAATTTAGACAACAAAAGCATTTCCTAAAGTTTCGACCTTTGACACCACAGGCAAATCTCACACAAAATGGAATCCTCTCTCAGGCCAGATGTCTCACCGTAGTCCTTGCAAAGTCACACCTAAGACTTAAATATCCGCCAGGTTTGTCCGGGCCAGTGTCCCGGTAAATACTTCTGTACCCCAACACACCACATCCAGTGTACCTCTCACTGTGGTCGTGGCTACTGGTCCACGCGCCTACTCTGGTCTACCAGCGACCAGGACATTTTGCAGTGAGAAATTAAGCCCCTGGCAATACCTTACGAACGTTAGGAACATTACAATCTATCGGATGTTACACGTCTGAAGGTCGGGTTTGGGAGACCTATGACACCACATTAGCTTCCAACCCTCCCTATCTGGACACTGCTCAATCAACTCTCACGCAGCTATGAGCCAATCTCATGGTGCCCCACTAAGGTAGTGGTCATGCATTCTCCTTTCCTGGCTCGAGAGATCTGTTAACCCTTTCCCGTTCCATTTTTCTTCCGATTCCATTCTGATGATGTACCTGTACGTCTTGGAATGGAACCAAAAGAAAAACAAATAAAATAACTTTGTCGGTACCGAGGCTCCCACAAAGCCATGCGGGAGGATGTGTGGCACAATTTGGCGCCAGATATCACAGAATGAGGTCGTGTCGCTTCAGTTCTCTGTGGTGAGTACAATGTCTTTAGAAACAGTGGTGCTACTACGCCTTTCCAAATAAAATTAACGCTGACCGCTTGCGCGATCCGAGATTCAGCGGTGTACGGGACATCCACCCTGCAAATTGCAGTCGTCTCGGAACGGGAAAGGGTTAATACAAAGAGTCCTCCATCACCACCATCACCGCCACCACCACCAGTAGCAACACGATCTCGCTTGGAGATGGAACAACTTGAATAATGTGCGCAAGGCGAAGGCACTGACCTTGAGCGACTGGCGCATGTAGCAGTAGAGAATGCCACGGAGGCACTTGACGGCACTGTGCTCCAGCTCGTGAATCCTCCCCTTATCATCGTCGCTGCGTCTGAAAGGAGAGGCACGGACCACGTTCCATTGTCAGCACTCGTCTCATCGTTGCCGTCGTGTCATCACCCTGTCATCGTCGTCGTGTTATCTTCGTCGTGGCAATTGTTGTTGTGTTATCGTTGTGTCATCATCATGTCATATCTGTTGTGTCATCGTCGTCATGTCATCGCGAACCACACCACTGTGGTGCTCTTGTGAGTCTTGGCCAGAGATGGAAGCGGTTTGTTCTTCCCGCTAGAGCCGCGTGTGACCGAATCACTAAGAACGCAATCCGCCCGATCCCGTGAGATCTCTGAACGCTAAGCAGGGGTTGAGCATGGACAGTCCTTATACGGATCAGTGAGTAACGTGCACGCCTTGTTGCTATAGGCTGTAGGGCTAAGTGGGGGGCAGCAGATGGCAGCGCAGCAACATCCATTGTTGTAGTGTACTTCTGTGCTCCCATATCTATGCTTCCCACCTTCATTAAGCTCCACTGACCGGTAGGGTGAAGTACGTTGAGATATCCCTGGCGACTCACATGGTGTGTGAGCAACCTCATCCAGCAGTGGATTTGGAATCAGAATCTTTATTTAGACTGGAGGAATCCAACGAGGAATCCGATCAGTACGTTACAACAGCAAACAATACAATGACGAGAGGAGTGCAAAAGAGAGAAAAAAGTCACTAATTATTAATAAATAATATATTAATTATATGTCTAATTTATCAATGAATGAAGCCTATAATGTTCTACACTGGCACAATGTAAATTATATAAATTAGAATTTTTTTTTACTAATTAATTCGTAATGATTACCATCCTATGTACATCTTATTGGTCGTTCCTGTTATGGCATGGCACCTGTTGAAGACGCTGGGCCAGGTGACACGGTTATCCTGATTTCCTAGATTTTATCCCGACTCCCTGGGATTCCCCGAAAAGATAATTGGCGCAGTTTAAAGTGGAACATCCCGTACAAATTGATACAAGTGGCTGTGAGGATTGTTCCACATGTACACACACACACACGCACCCACACGCACACACGCACACACACATGCATGCATGGGCGCGTTCCTCACAGCCATACTACACAGCAGTAGTCCCTCACTCAATACAATGGCACATTAACATTGAACTATCGATAATACACAGGTAATGGATCAAAGTTGCAAATCACATTTGCAACTGTGACTGTATCCAGCACTAACCTTCTGTGCTATGAACCTGGCAACTTACGATTGATTCCAGGCCATGGCTAAGACGAGCGGCGAGTGAAATCCGAACTTGGCCAAAACTACACCAATCCGCACTGACCGGCGTGGTGAAGTATGGTCAAATACGCCCCATGGCCCGCAAGGCGTGGGTATGCTTTCATCCAAGGGCAGTAAATTATAATTATCAAGCGTTTATTCATTTACGTCCAAGATTGCTCGTCAATTAAATATTCATGCATTTGTATCTGTAAGAGCTTGCAGGCTAAAATAAATTAATGGTTTAACGTCTATGATGAGTTGTTTGGTGTGTGTGCAGTCATTGGTGACAAATGAGACCATAACCTTCATCACATCCTGAAAAACCTGGCCTAATCATGGTGGGTACTTGTAAATCTGCCCAATGCTGAAACATTCGTCACAGTGATTTGACACACCTCTTGATGCATTTGCTGGAATTTTGTTTGCATACAAAAGCGGCCTTGCAGCATTGCTCCGCCGAAAGGAGCTGTCCAGGGACTCCGTGCCACCCAGTCTTCGACTCGGCAAAAAACACTCACTTTGTGTCAAACGACATATGTAAAAAACATCAGAAGTTCCTGCAGAAGTACACTGTGGCCCCCTTTGTTTCCACGAGCACTCCAAACTACACTTTACAGGTGTGTAATGATGAATTGGCTTAGGGAGGCCTTCATCCAGCAGTGGAAAGATCAGGGCTGCTGCTGCTGCTGATGATATCTGGTGTGTAATAGGTTTAATGTAGACCCCAAAGCCTCTATACAGTCACCACAATGTCCAACAATAGATGTGATGTTTGAACTAAATCTTGACCCGAAGAATTGTGACAATTCATCGACACTGCAAGAGAGGCAAATTGTTACCCACCCAGTAAAAGGTACAGGTGCAGCCCTGCAATTGTCTGATCACGTCACTGCTGACAGAAGGGCCTCCACTGGGGGGAGCTCTATAGAGCCCTCTCGAGAGGGTATTTTGGTCTACTCTTTCAGCACAGGCCAGACGTCTTGGAGAAGGTGGGAGTACCCACATTTTACCCCGACCACACACAAACCTGTCGACGATTCACTGTGCTGGGTGGACAAAGATGGCCAGGGGGGGCTAAGTAACCTGCCCGTCGAATCCAACTGCTGTGCCGTGAGATGGAACCGGCGACGTTTGGGTTGCAAGCCCATCATTTAAAACCATTCTCGGCCCATTCCCGTGCTGTTATAAGATCACCACAACATTCTAAACAGCCTCATGAGCAATATACTGTCGTCCAATTTGGATGTATATATTATATAAATACAACTGCATCTCAAGATTATCTACAAAACACTGAGACATGAGCGTCAGAGGGAAAAAAGCTAGCGTGGTGGTGGTGGCTACGCTGCACGTGGCTGCCTGTGAACCAGCGCTGTGGAGGCAGCAGCGAGGGTTGGTGGATCATCGCCGCAACTAATGTCGCGAAACTCCCTTCCCATGGGCGTCGAGGCTCACCCAGGAGAAGATGGTACAACAAAGCACGGACTAATCTCCATCTGTCCCTTCTGTGCGCCTCACCTGTAGGCCAGGTGCACAGCCCGCACACTAGACAAGCACGCCGCCGTGCGTCTCACCTGTAGGCCAGGCTCAGGGCCCAGACGGCAGCGGCGCAGTAGAGGCTGTCACGGACCTTGGCGGCGTTGCTCACGCTTTGAGATTTGGCGGGAAAGAGTCCCGTGGTTGGGCTCTGGTGATCCAGGAGGGTGAATCTCACTGCGGAGAAAAATAACATGGATGAGCTGATGAATTAACCCAACAACAAGTCATGCTGATGAAAACCCAGAAAGTCAAAACCGATCTAGAATATTCTTGCTTAAACAAATTGTCATCAGCATCATTATCCCTTTAAAGCCTGGGTACATGGCTTGTTAGCAATCACTCTCCAATTCTCGTTGCAATATATATATGCTGCTGACTACCTGTCCACAAATAAATTCTGCCTGAAAACATTGGTCTGCAAAGCCAAGAAGTCATTGGACCAGGACCCATCCCCAAACAAGGACTAGAGGAGTATATTGCAGGTGTTATTGTATGTGTTATATGCAAATGGAGGTAATCGATGATCGATGCCCGGGTGTGGTCAAGGGATGGCTCCCTGTTGCTCAACCATGTCATGTATACCGATGATCTGGTAATCGCTGCTCACTCAGAGCAGGAGTTGGAGGCGCTGCTGCTAAACATGGAGCTTGCCACTAAGAGATGGGGTCTTACCATCAGCGCTACCAAAACTAAGCACCTGCCAGGGTATTTTGTACCATCGGACACTCCACCCCCACAACTCCCAATTGGTGATGGGGCAGTTGTGGAGAGAGTGGAGAGTTTCCCATAGCTGGGCAGTGTGCTCATGACCGGCTCCAGTTTGACAGTAGAGGTCTCAGTCCGAATCAGTCTAGCGGCATTATCTTTTCATCGGTTGCGTAACACTGTGTAGAAGCTACCTGGCCTGTCGCTCCGCACGAAGCTTCAGGTCGTCTCGGCCACGGTCATTCCCTCCCTTCTCTATGCTTGCAAAACGTGGACTTCCCTAATGGAACATCTTCGCCGGTGAGAAACATTTAGGCTGGCCTGCCTACGATCCATCCTGGGTTTAACCAGGCTGGATTGTGTGAGGAGCTCACAAATCCTTGAAAGCTCTGGGCAAAGTCCCATCGGTGAGCTCCTCCGGCAGGCAAGGTTGCGTTGGCTGGGTCATGTAGCCCGCATGCCCAGCCACCGCATGCCTAAACAGCTTTTGTTCGGTCGGATCGAGGGGGCTAAACGGGCGCAGCATGGGCTAGAGAAGCGATGGAGTGATGTGGTACAGGAGGATATGGAGCTGAGTGGACTTGCCGATTACTGGTAGCTCGTGAAGGACGCTACTGGGCAGTTGGAGGCAGTCACCCTCCAACAACAACGGAGGGGGGAAGAGCGACGCTCATAACAACGAGCGGAGCGCCGGGTGGCTAAAGCACAGCAAGTTGGCACAGTTGGTGGCACAGGTGGTGAATCAGCCAGTCATCTCAGTCAGTCGACCCGTGGTACCTGGGTCTGCCGGTGACCTCCTGCCAGAGGGCGTTCGACACTTCACGTGGCCTCAAGGTGCACATAGCCTGGCACAAGCGTCGTGGTGACATCACCGCCACTTAGTGGCAAATGGCGGTTGTTGTTGCTATATGCAATGATTACAAACGTTATTCTTTAGGCATATTGGGACGTTCACTTCCATTACTAAGTTCGGTTTTACAAAATAATTCCAACCCACTCTCATCCACATTTTTAGTTCATATTTTCATTCTCAGTGCCACCTTCAATAATTGTCCTCATTTTGCGACCCTCAACTTGGTTAAACAACCCCCAAGACCAAAAAGGCGTGGGAAATGCTGCATCCGATGTTGTTGTGATGAGGGGATGTAAACAGGGCCAGATTAAGATTATGAGGTACCTAAGGCTGACTGGAGGGAAATGCCTAAGTATGTACTGTATTACATATTACAAAACAAATTATGGAGTCATCAAACCCGTTCATTTACCAATGTAAAATGAACGAATGGATTCAACCCAAGGCAAATTCATCAAACATAAATTACTTACTAGACTAATTTCTTCAAACCAATAACAATTGTTGTTCCTCAATTTATTTGTGGCAAAGTACACGAATGACATCATCATAATTCAAAGACAAAAACAATTCCTATGGGCGCGCTACTGTTGCTCAGCTGTTACTCTGACGTGGCACGGAGGGCCTAAAGGAAAGCCTACAAAATATTTGCCTCATTCGCTTGGGGGTAAATCGGGCCCTGAGTGTGAGCACACACTCCCATTGGAGTTTTTTTCAGTTGTGCCCCTCGTCCGGATAATCTCCAATCGTTTGGCGAACTTTCCGTGCAAGACTTTTGTTTTGCTCGTATTGATCTTGAGCCCCACTCTGCAGCCTCCTTTATTAACTTCTCCTATTACTTCCTACCTTTCATTTCCATTGCCATGTGTTACAACAACTACGTCTTGGGCAAATCCGATGTGGTTCGCATTTCCTCAATTTGTATTTATGCCTTCATAGCCATAATTGAAGCGTTCGAGAAACGTCTTCTAATTCTACTAATAACATTTGCAGTGACATAAATTATGTCACTACTATGTTGCGAGAGTACCAAGCGATGACGGGTACTGTATGTGGGGTGCCTCTCTATGGCACCAGCGTGAGCATGGCACGGCATGACTCACTAGCGGGCAGGGTCCGGGTGTCACTGAGGTCGCGTCAGGGCGTGATACCCTGGGTGAACCCGAGAAGACACGTGACCGGACGAGGGGGGCCAGGGGACCCCCAGATGGGGGTGCGAGGGTCACGTGATGAGGGACCCGGGCCTTCCTGAAGGATCTGGAAGGGGGCGTGGGCAAGGGCGAAGCCGGCCACGCCGCAGCAGTTATAAGCCAAGTCCCGAGAGGGATCTGGGCTGTTCGACTCTGGGAATGAAGCCGCAGTCCACGGTCCTCGGTCTCCGGTCTCCGGTCTCCGCTCGTGCACCAGGCAGCGTGTTGAGCTGTCCTGGTCTGGTAATATAGTATCCCCCGTGTGTTATCGAAGTTAGGAGCGGTGGTCACCACCCTATGTAGCTATCCTGTTGATGTTAAGAGTTGTTTTAGTTAATTACCAAAAGAACCAAGAATATTAATAAACCGTGTTGCCTCCAGTTCCAGTGTGAGCCTCAATTGAACCCATTACACATTGAAGCACAAATTACTTGCAGGAAATTAGACAAAATTATATTGCGCCGCATGAAATGGTCAGGCTCTTCGGACACATTGCCCGGCCAGACGCATCAACAGATCATGCCAGAGCCCTGCGCATGATCATCGATGGCCCACCGTGGGACTGGAGGTACCCCCGGGGCAGACCACGGCTGATGTGGACACACACGATTGAGGCCAATCTTCAACACCATGGCCTTGGCTGGCATTCAGGGTGGCAGCGAGCACAGGATAGGATTGCCTGGTGGCGGCTCATAGGGACCGCTATGACCTGAGAGGCATGAGCGTGATGATGATGCCATTTTACAAGAGCTAAAGGTGCTGCCCTGCAATTCCTTCCTCATGCAGGCAGTGCAATTTCAATGGGGGCCACGGACCAGATGGGCCCAGGCCCCAGGCCCTACGCTAAGGTAATCACGTCTTGACACACTTCTCTTGAGATGGCACTTTATTGAAAACACGTTCACTTGACATCGGCGGAGACTCCACTGCAACAGCCCCGAGTCTCCCGCGCATCTCCCTTATATACCAACCAAGGCCACGCCCCCCTTCTCGATCATTCTCGCTGACTCTGGACGCTTGCTCCACCGGCAGACTCTACCATCCTCTTCCGTCACCTAATCACGCTCCCTTCTCAATTATTCCCGTAGCTACCAGTCCCTTCGCACTCACAACTGATACCCCTGTCATTACCTCCCGTAGCCACCAGTACCTTCACACTCACAACTGATAGCCCTGTCATTACCTCCCGTGGCCACTAGTGGATTCGCACTGTAGGCTGACTCCCCTGTCATTACCTCCCGTAGCCACTAGTGCTCACAGCACATGCAAGCTCTACTGTCATTACACTAAGAATAAGGGGGGGGGGGGGACATTATGCAGTAGGCCCATTATATTCCTCGCACAAGTGGTTAATTTCAGCCACAATAGTCCACAACACTGTTCCGGGAATTATCTTGGCAAGGCACATCCACCTCACCTCGTTGTATCCTCTGTGGTGGTGCGTGCGTTGGTGTGTACGGTGGTGTGTATGGTGGGGCGTGTGGTGGTGCATGACTGCGGTGGTGTGTGTGCTTGTGGGTTCGGTGGTGGCACAGTGGTTAGCGCGCTGCGCAAACGAACCTAGCAGCCCAAGTTCGATTCCCGCTCACAACCAATAGCAGTGGTGAATATCTGAACAAGTCCTATGCCTCCTCTAGGTCGACTCAGCCTCAAATGTGTACCTGATGCAATGTGTAAATATTAGCACTAGGGAGACAAAGGCATCTGGGCGCAGTGCTTGCCACCCACCCGCTCGAGTACCGTGCCGGCCTTCATAGGTGCACGCTAACAGCACTTGCCCCAAGTCTGTTTAGGCTATCGGGGGTCTTTGTCTTTGTGGTGGTATGCAAAATATGTTAAATGGTGCTTCAAATTGCCAGATGCCCTTAAGGACAGTATATAAACAGAGGCTACTTAAATACAGGATATGGATTGCTATGGATAGGTATACCTTCTACTCTAGTAGCAATGCCTTAATTCTAATGACCACCAGTGCAAGCCAGCCGAGCAGCGTTCCAGAAAAATATCGAGAGAACTGAAGCCCCGGCGATCATGCAAATGTATGTGTGTGCGTTGAACTTCTTTCGCACCGTATGCAGCCAACCGTGCTAATCGGAGGTGCGGATGTGTAAAGGCAAACATTGCGGTGTTCTCATGGTGCAGCGGGAGCAAAGAAGCCTCCGCTGGTGACGGAAGGAACGATGAGAAGAATGATCAGAGCGGGCAGCCTTGTCAGGCACACATGCTTGAGTTATGGCCGCATTTTAAGCGCATGAGACAACCATCGATTTGTCTATTTCCCCCCCCCCCTTCATTTCTCCCTCTCTCTCTGAACCCCCAGTAACTCGGTCATTTAGAGATCACGGAGGAGGATGCGGAGGGGTGAGTAGTTTACCCAGATTTCTGCCGGGGGCTCGTTGTCAAGGCTCCCTGCGCGAGTCTCCCGCTGGACACAGTACCAGTGATTCTAAACTAAAAACAAACTTTTTATTTTACCAGGTAAGGCCCACTGAGCTATGTAGCTCTTTTCAGAAACGACCTGGCCACAAATTATAGCTCAACGCATTAACTTATAATGTGGAAATTTAGGGAAGCCAAATACTTTAAACGCCCGTTTCTAAATGTGGAGGGAAAAACTTGAGGACCCGGAGAAAATCTACCCGACCACAGGGAGAACATGCAAACTCCAAATATACAGCAGGTGTAAGGTTCGGGATCGAACCCACGACCTCATGTATACTTGGCGAGGTAGCTAACATTTCGCTGCCGTGGTGCCTTAAAAAAAGTATGATGCAGACACTGTGCGTGGATGCCGTGCTATAAAAGGTAAAGGTGCATCCTTGCAGTTACCCGCTTGGCTTGACTCTGTATGATGAAAATTAAGTGCTGTAGCTGATCGGCTGACTCCCAGATGGGATTTTTTTGTACTGTGTAGCTATAGCTGATCTTTATAATTTGGTTAAGCCAGTGCATATTATCTTCTATGACATATTGACTGCAAACATTTTGTGACATGTACACTGACAAATAAAATGGAACAAAAGTTGAAATATGCACAGAGATGCGTGGAGAGATGCATGCTGGGAATAACAGTGAGAGATGGAAAGGGGAACGCACGGATCAGAGAGCACAGGGAAGCTAGCGAAATTGTATCGACCGGAATGGAAAGTAAGGCTTGGGCAGGACACATCATTATAGGGAATGATGGTCAGGACATATGACGGAGTAGTAGCCAAAGGATGGAATGCATCTGGGATGCCGTCCTTCGTGGAAATGGAGTAATGAAATCAGCTTGTGTACGGAAGCCAGATAGATTATGGCATCGCAATACCATGAGAGGTGGCGATGATGTGGACAGGCCTTAGATCATGGCCAATGGGGATGATGATGATAGCACATTTAACAAGCAAGTGCAGAAGAACAAACATCACCCGGGTTCTATCACATTTTGGAATGGCATACAAGTGAGGCGCATCTGAAGGGATCAATGAGAAATGAGAATCAATACAGAACATATATACTGCAATAGAGAAGGACTCAAGTGTGGATTCATGAAAACGGAACAAGTAATCAGGTAGAGGGCCCTTTGTCAATCCGTAGCCAGATGAAGGCCTCCCTCCCATGCCGTGTCACCCATGGGAGTTGTTTGACCATACTTCACTACAATAGTGAGTGCGGGCTGGTGAAGGGAGGGGAAGGACCGGTACAGACATCATTCACCAATGATGTTAACCGTTGCTGAGATTTGAACTCAAGTGCCACCGCTCTCCATACCGTGTGTCTTTTGTGCAACAATATAATTATAATTGGTGCAGAAGTATGGGGCAATTAAACAATTATGAAATGCTACTAAGATAATACAGAATGTGCATATTAATCCATTCTCAATGTGCCAAGAATTTGCGTGGGGGGCGGTGGTGGGTGATGGGGCGGTAGTGGCTTGACTACTCGCCACTCACGTTAACTGTGGCCGGGAATCAAACTTAGGCCCTGGGCCTAAACCCGGCGACCTGGGTTCGATTCCCGCTCACAGTCAACACCAGTGATGACTATCTGAACCGGTCCTGGGCCTCGCCCCCCCCCAAGTTCGACTCAGACTCAAATGAGTACCTGGTGTCTGGTGTAGTGTGTAATAAATATCGCCACTCGGGAGACAGAGGCAGCCGGGCGAGGTGCTGGCCACCCACCCACTCGTTTGCCGTGCCAGCCTTCATAGGTGCTCGCTCATGGCACTTGCCATAACAGTATGTTAAAGCTATATGGGGGCTATGTGTCTCTTTTTTGTTTGGTAGGGTGTGTGTTTCACCGGTGTGTGCGCGCGTGTGCTGTACCTTCCCAGTAGTATTTGTCCAGGGACTCCCACAGGCTCTTCTCATGTTTCTCCTCCCGGTCCGTGGCTCTGACAGCGTCGTACACCGACTCTGGGACAAACACATGCGGAGGAGCACGCGTCAACATCCCACGTGCGTGCGTGGCCGGGATGCTCAACCCATAAATTCAGTTCAATGTAATTTATCTAACCCTGCGAGTTCCCTTTGTTGTTGTTGTTGTCAGCCTGTAGCGTCTGGGTCTATGGATCTCAATGTGATTTTATCGGCTTCTATGTCAGTCTATGGGTATCTACGGGTCTCTATGTGAGTCTACGGGTCTTCCTGGGTGTCTATGGGTCTCTGTGTGAGTCTATGGGTCTGTGTAAGAATCTATTGTTGTCAGTATGGTAACTTCCGAATGCTGGACAATGGCCTCCCCCCATTATCACTCCATTCCTTCCTTTCCTCAACTGAACCTTATGGTGGGATACTGGGGTCCCGAATAAACGGAAGTCAGAATCATGATTAACTTATTTATTTTTGGCGACTCCGTCCCACCGCGCACATAAACGCCGCGACCCACCTGGCGCGGATCATTATGTTGTTATGTCGTCCAAGCGCAGCGAGGACGAATGCCATAGTCATAAACAAAACTTTGATAACACTGGTCAACAAAAAAAAAATCCTGGCCTGGACTTTTGCAGCTGTTTTAGACTAATTTTAGTGTGCTGATTCCAAATATGATCTCAGATTTGATCTATCACATCTCATTTTTATGCTATCGGCATACCCCATTTTCATTGATTTTACCTGAAATTAACTCTGTCACTTATGATTGCAAGTTGTTGCGAGTCAGTGACTGCTTTAGTGTTACCTTACAACCGTTGGAATACCTTGTGCCAGAAAAAGTGTGTTGACCAGTGTTATCACATCGTGTAGAGCTCGTCGAGAGGATTAGATTGCCATATCGTTGGCCTTCAACAGACATAAAATTATGTCGCAACGCATTTTATACGAGACCCTGGGGCTTCTGGGACCCCGGGGTCCCGCCATGAGGTTCAACAGCTCCTGGCCCAGTCAGGGCCTCCAAACTCTGCGGTCCCGTTTCACTGCTACCATGTCTTCTGCTGTCTTCCTCTGCCTCCCGTCCCTTCCCTCCATCTCCACTCGGTAGTTAGCTTCGTCTCTCATCTCTCACCAGTTGTTATCATCAGTGTGTTCACACAGCGCACCCGGAATTCATGTCAGACCGAGTGCATTCCGAGAGTGGCAGTCGATCACTACTGTACCATGTTTAAGGCAGTTTGTGAAAATGTGTGTCCGTTCACCTATTGTAACTGTCATTTTCTATAGACGTTCACATATCTGACCTTGTAAGAAATCTGCATACATCTCTGTCCCCAGCCTGTGGTTATGCGACGTTGAAACTGCAACAATATATTCGTAGGTACAACAAGACAAAGATCCCCCCGTATAACCTTAACAGACTGTAGGAGCAAGTGCTTAAGGCCGGCATGGCATACAAGGGGGTGGGTGGCCAGCACCACGCTCGACCGCATTTTTTTGTCCCTAAGTGCCGATGCTTACAAACCACACCAGGTACTAATTTGAGGTTGAGTCGACCTAGGGGAGGCCCAGGACTGGTTCAGATAATCATCACTGGTCTTGACCGTGAGCGGGAATCGAAATCGGGTCGGGGGTTCGTACCGCAACGCGCTAACCACTACACTACCGAATAAGCAGCATACACACACACGGGCACGTGTAAATTGAGCCATGTGCACATTTTACGAGCTCGTGAATGTATTCTGCACCAAACTGCCGCAAGGCAATGATCGGCGTGCAGACGGGTAATGTTGAGGGTCATTTGAGATTTGTAAAAAACAGCAAACAAAAAATATTGCTGAGGTTAAAGGCAAACATGTCAGTGACTTCACTGTTACTGCACATTTTGTTGAGCACCCCAGATGTGAAACCACAAAAAATGCAGATTAATTTCCTTCTCTGTTATATAGCGAGATGGATATAGAGACATACACACACAGAGTATGGTCCACTAGGTATACATATCACATTATTTTGTGAAATCTAACTTTAGACGTGTGAGTTTATAGACACAGTGCAGCATAATGTAATTTTACCAGGTATGGCCCATTGAGCTATATAGCTCTATTTTAGAAGCAACCTCCCCACAAATTATAGCTCAACAAAGTGGCTTATAATGTTGAAATTTATAGCAGCCAAATGCTCTCAACGCATAATTCTGAATGTGGAGGAAAAACTGGAGGAGAAATATCCACACGACCACGGGGAAAACATGTGAACTCCATATATGCAGGCGTCAGCTTATGAATTAAATCTACGACCTCATACATACCAGGAGAGGGAGGTTACATCTCGCCACCATGGCGTCCCTAATAATAGGGACAGAGTGGTGGCAGAGCGATTAGCGCACTCCACTGTGAACCCAGAACAATCTGAGTTTGATTTCCAGCAACCAGTGCCGATTGATACCTGAACCGCTCCTATATGCCGATTCCCCTTCACCCAACCCGTGCCGAGCAAACGTAGTGAACTATGGTCAAAAAGCTCCCGTGAACAACACAGCGTGGGGAGGCCTTGAAGCAGTAGTGGACTGAGAAAAGAGCTGCCATTATTCTTTTCAGAACCATAGACTCCCTATGCTATGAAGCCAGGCACCTGAGTTTGATTCCCAGTCTTGGCTTAAATTCATCATTCACTGTCTCTATGGCCTCTCTATTCAATTGGAGTCCTGTGGTGGCGAGATGTTAACTACCTTACCTCGTATACAGGAGGCCGTGGGTTCTATCCCAACCCTAATGCGTGTATTTTAGGAGTTTGCACGTTTCTCCCAGTGGTCACGTACATTTTTCTCTGGGTCCTCCAGTTTTTTCCTCTACATTTGAGAACATGCGGTTAGAGTATTTGGCTGCTATGAATTTCTCCATGATGAGCCACTTCATTGGGCTATCATTTGTGGCCAGGTCACTTTGGAAATAATGCTATATAGACTTACCTGGTAATATAAAAAACATGTTTGGTTTAATAGGTGAAATTGGTGGCAGCAGTGGTAACACTTGTACCTTAAAACAAGAAGCATCTGGGTTCGATTCTAGACTTGAGCACCATTCTATATGTCGTTAGAATGTTCTTCCCCTGTTTTGAATTGGATTCCTCTGAGATCTCCAGTTTTATCGAAAAGCTAAGAAAACCCAAACATCGTAACTGGTATTGGCCAAAACATCCCAAAAGAAAAATGATCTGAAAATTACTTAAATTGGGTTTACACAGCATCAGCAACATCACCCGCAACTGTGAAAAACCTGGCAGGATCCTCCTGAAAAGGAGTCCTGAGACTCAGTGGGCATTATTATGCCTGTTCTGGCCAAATAGGCGTAATAATGAAATAAATACAATCCGTGATACCTGTAAGATATGTTAGTGTACGATACTTATTTAGCCCAGGTCTCATTTGAAAATTAGACCGTGCGTTCGGTTACGTCTCAATTGCTCGACTAAAACCGTCGATGAAAAACTTTTGTTGAATAATGTATTTACCAAATCATTGAAAACTATCGCGTTGAGGTCAGAAACGGCCACGTTAAATCAACGCCCATGATGCGATCTCGTGTTTTAAAGGGCTGGGCATTCAGGAAGGTGCAAGATAACACACCTACATATACACGCTGGTTCACACTTCTTCATTAAGTACGTGGCATTCACATGTGGGTGGACTACTCATCAAGCAATACAAGAAAATACAAAGATCCCCCCTAAAGCCTTAACAGACTATTAGAGCAAGTGCTGTTGGCAAGTATCACCTATAAAGGCCAGGACAGCACACCATAAGGGGGGCGGGTGGCCAGCACCACGCCCGACCGCCTTTGTCTCCCTAAGTGCCGATGTTTTACATATCGCACCAGCTACTCATTTGATGCTGAGTCGACCTAGGGGAGGCCCAGGACCGGCTCAGATAATTGTCACTGGTGTGTTGGCCGTGAGCGGCAATCGAACTCGGGTCGCCGGGTTCACAGCGTGGCACGCTAACCGCTACACTACCGCTTCCCCTAGCAAGCAAGACACAAACACTCCCCTAGCCACACCACCCTGGCAGAAATTCATTGAGCATTCTCCAGAGCTCCTTCGGTGGTTTACAGTGGTCATCTCTAGAGGGCATACAGCCTTGTGATATGGGGGGGAGGCAGATCGATACACGAAAGCAGGTCCTTCTATAAGACGAGGATTTAGGGCTTCCGCGCTGATATATTATCGGAAGAGAAAAATAATGCTCTATGCTTAATTGAAAGCGAATTCAATTCAATCACTCGTAATAAAAAATAATGGCTTAAAAAAGTTTGTAGCTCCAAGTGTAGTGATCTCTGGCCACCAATGACTACACCTAAAAATATAATCATTCAAATTGATTTTGCACTTAATTTGGATGTATTACAGGGCTAAGAATTAAAAATATCGGGTTGACTGTCATGCAATGAAGATTTCTCTCCATGCCACGTAGGATTTCGCGCATTTCCTCTCCAGCTCTCCCATGTGCTTTCCGGTCGTACCCCCAATGTCCGGCGTTTTGTCTCCACGTGCGTGGGAGCTTCTTTAGGAACTACGTTGACTAGTGAAGAAAATTCCACATTCCCATGGCAGGCGTCAAGGATAAAGTAATGCATTCATTGTAATACATTTCTATTCAGCTTGAACATTTACAGCTTTTTTGCCAATCCATTTCTGCCAGAGCGAATCCCACACTGTGTTCCATCACGGGGTTGACCATACTTCAGTGTGGGCTCGTTCCAGTGACGAGTATAGTGCAGTGGGTGTAATACAGCGGGGAAATGTTAACTACCTCGCATGGTATAAAGGAGGTCGATCCAGACCCTGACCATGCCTGTATATTTGGAGTTTGCATGTCTCTCTCCCCATGGTCGTGTGGGTCTTTCCCTCCACGTTTAAAAAATATGCTTTGAGAGTATTTGGCTGCTATAAATTTCCAAATGATAACACTGATCAACAAAAAAAGAAAACAATTCGTGGCCTGGACTTTTTCAGCTGTTATAGACTAATTTCAGTGTGCTGATTCCAAATTTGATCTCAGATTTGCTCTATCACATCTAATTTTTATGCTATCGGCATACCCCATTTTCAATGATTTTACCCGAAATTAACTCTGTCACTTATGATTGTAAGTTGTTGCGAGTCAGTGACTGCTTCAGTGTTAAAATATGGTGCTGTATTTTTAGGATAGTGTGTTTATAATATCATTTTATGTAGATATCCACATTTATTTAATATTTTTCTTCTGCAGGGTGTGATCTAACAATGGCTACAACATCCGAAATAAGGAAATGCAGTAATGACCCAGATATCTTCTGCTACATCTGTGGCAGCTTCACTTTTCAGGATCAAAGGCACAACACCAATACCTTTGTCAAGAAGGTTTATCTTGCCTACTTTAAAGTACGACTTGGAGACCAAGACAAAAATTGGGCTCCTCACAAAGTGTGTAAAACCTGTGTTGAAACTTTGCGATCATGGTCTAAAAGAAATAATGATAAGCTGAAGTTTGGTGTGCCAATGGTTTGGAGAGAACCTACAAACCATTTGGATAACTGCTACTTCTGCCTTGTCAATGTAAAAGGTTTCAATAATAAAAACAAACAACACTTACAATACCCAGATATCCCATCTGCCAGACGACCAGTTGAGGACTGTGAGGAAATACCTGTGCCTGTATTTACTGAGCTACCAGAGATCGATGTTGAATCCCTCAGTTTACCTGCTTCTACAGATGATGATAATTATGCTCAGATCGAATATATGCCATCTGATGCAGATTGTGATAAAATGTCTCTGTTTAGTCAGCCTGAATTGAATGATCTTGGAAGAGATTTGTATTTGCCAAAGCAGTCTGCTGAATTGTTGGCTTCCAGGCTGCAAGAGAAAGGACTACTCAGACCTGGCACTAGTGTCTCCTTTTATCCTAACAGAGAAGCAGCACTGCGAAAGTACTTCCATTCAGATGGTCAACTTGTTTATTGTAATGATGTTGAAGGGCTTCTTCTCAATATGGGACTGCCCGCATATGATTCAAGTGAATGGAGACTTTTTATTGACAGTAGTAAAAGGAGTTTGAAATGTGTGTTACTTCACAACAGAAATATATATGGTGCAATCCCAATAGGACACTCTGTAAAAATGAATGAAGAGTATGCCAACATCAATATTGTTCTGGATAGATTGGAATACCATGTTCATGGATGGCTAATTTGTGTTGATTTGAAAATGGTTAATTTTCTGCTGGGTCAGGAAGGAGGTCACACCAGATACCCTTGTTTCCTGTGCTACTGGGACAGTAGGGCTACATTAGAATACTGGGTTAAAAAGAACTGGCCACCAAGCCTCAGTTTGATGCCTGGTGACAAGAACATCAAGAATGAGCCTCTGGTTGATAGGAATACAATTGTATTTCCCCCACTGCATATAAAACTTGGGTTAATGAAGCAATTCGTCAAAGCTCTTGATCACACTGGAGACTGCTTCAGCTATATATGTTTAACCTTTTCAAGTCTCAGTGCCAAGAAGAAAAAGGCAGGAATATTTGATGGCCCTCAAATAAGAACACTCATCAGGGATCCACACTTTGTTACAACAATGACTGCGGCAGAGGCTAGAACTTGGAATGCATTCTTTGATGTGGTGCGGAATTTCCTTGGTAACAGGAAAGCGGACAACTATCGAGAGATTGTAGAGGAGCTGCTCTTGAGTTGCCAAGCACTTGGATGTAGAATGAGCATCAAGGTTCACTACTTACATAGTCATTTGGCCCAGATTCCAGAGAACATGGGTCACGTGAGCGAAGAGCAAGGTGAACGCTTTCATCAAGACATTAAAGTTATGGAAGAACGTTACCAAGGCCGATGGGACTCAAACATGATGGCAGATTACTGCTGGTCCTTGATGAGAGACATTCGACAAGATGTAAATCGGAGATCGTCAAAGAAGAGGTCGTTTATGCAGATGCAACATCACTATAGTGAATGACCTTAATGTACATATTTTTGTTATCTTCACAATTCAATTCTTACATGGTAATATGCATTCACTCACATTGATATGCAGTCACTCTCACAACTTTGTACTACGGCTCATTAAATGTTTGTTTCATTATTATTGTATATTGTACCTTATCTTATTCTTGTATGGATGTCTGTTTAGCTATTCGTATATGAGCATAAATTTGCTCTTTTTATTGAAAATGCAATATTTGATATCTCAAAAACCTGATGTGATAGACAAAAACTGATGCCAGATTTGGAATCAGCACCCCAAAATTACCTTAAAACCGTTGGAATAACTTATGCCAGAAAAAGTGTGTTGACCAGTGTATAATCCACTTTGTTGAGCTTTCATTGGTTGCCAGATTGCTTCTGAAAAAGAGCTGTATAGCTCAGTGAGCCTTACCTGCTAAAATAAAAAGTTTCGTTTAGTTGGTAAAACAATGGCTTGTTACTGCACTGCCCACCTTGTAGCCCCTCACAGCAGCCCATAACGACCGTGTGGTCTTCCTTAAGCTATCCAGGCTCCAGCTTAGCTTCTGAGATGTGACGAGATCAGGCGTATCTCAGACGATCTCCAGCACACTATATGCATACATTCACCCACAAAAGGCTCACCGAGCCTCATGACTTGTTTTCAGGAGGTTCCTGCTTAAAACATAGAGTGAAAGGTGCGTCTCACAATGGGGGAAATATGGTAATTCATACCTTTACAACAGCAGGGCCTGGAGCCTGCAGACTCCATCATCTGGCATAAGATTGATTATATGTTCCTAAGAGGTTCTCTCACCTTTAGCCAACATTAACCTCTCATTTAAATGTAACACTTTAGCACCCCCACTGCTTAATTTCAACGTTTAGACTCTGACAGGGTGTTTTGCGCTAATCCTCTTTGTATGTTTTCATCTTTGCTAATAAATCATGGTTATCATCAGCCATGCTTAATCTACTGTTGAATTTACCACCACCTCTCATGTTCCTTCGATATTATTACATTAATCATCTTATTTCTTATCTTATTTATATTCATAAAGCACCTTCACTCAAAGCGCTTGACATAAATTACAAAAGTGTGACAGAATGGAAGGCTTTAGATGACAGGGGCGTGCAAGGATTGAGGAATGAGTGACCGCTATAGAGGGGTACTTAGGGGTCATGAAAGGGTAGGGGAGGGATGGGAAGGAGTGGAGAGGCGAGGGGAGGAAAGAGGAAGAGAATGGGCAATAGGCCAGAGGTGAGGCTTTAAGACAGGTATATAATTAAGTTAAGGAGGAGGACTGCTTGATGTACAGGGGAAGTTGATTGTAGTGGAGGGGTGCAAGAAGGGAGAAGGACCAAGAACGGGATTGGGCACAGGGAGGAGGGACAGAGAGAAGATTGAGAACGAAGAGGATGAGAGGGGACATCTTCTTGTCGTATGGCTGATGTAGATGCAGAGCAACAGCTGCAATTTCACATTTGGGTGTTCGAGCCAGATAACTGAATCAGAAACAGCGGAGTGTATCGCTGTGATGTCTCCTTGATATTTGTGGATTGTGCATCGCATCGTCAAACGTTGTACGGTCTGTTCTGATTGACCACAGTCGCACCCTGGATAGTTTTATTTATTTATTTTACATTTGTGCATCACGTATCCGCATCTGCCATGGTTTGCGGATGCGGTTTAGGGTGGGCCATGAGCTTTGTGGGAGATCAAACCCATGATTCATAGAGGGGAAATAGGAGATAAGAGAGGTAAGATAATCCACCTGGCACCTGCACATGAAGCGAGTTCATCGCTCCATTTCCTCAGTGTGCGTACAAACTCGAACGCATTCCATTCTGAACAAGCAGACGAGTGAGTGCCACGACAGAAATCCGCATGTGTGCAGGTACCAGCTGGCAGGTGGTTGGCTGATATGTGAGCATGAGTAGTGTAGGGTGCTTGGGGAGGCGTTCATCCAGAAGTGGACGGATCATTGCACGGGATGATGATGCTGGTGATGATGTGATGACGTGCAGGAAGTTTAATGAAATCCACAGGCCTGTGTTGTTAGTAAATGTATCTTGATTGGATTACAGCAGGCAGAGCGCCATGGTGGCGATATGTTAACTACCTCGCCTGTTATATAGGAGGTCGTGGTCGACCCCAACCCTGACGACTGTATAGTTGGAGTTTCCATGTTCTCCCCGTAATTGCATAGATTTTTCTCCGGGTCCTCCAGTTTTTCCCTTCAAATTTAGAAACATGGAATTAGCGTATTTGGTTGCTAGAAATTGCCACATAAGCCACTTCATTTAACTATAATTTGTGGCAAAGTCGCTTCTGAAAAAGAGCTATACAGGTGGGTGGGCCTTATCTGATAAAATAGAAATAATAGTAATAATGGTGGCCATGTCATGGGTGTGGCGGACGTATCCTTGTCCTCTCCTGAATATTTTTTGTAAAATGTACAATTTGAAGGTTTATGAATTTGGACTCGTGAAACTGTTTTAATTAAAGATACAATCGTGTTGCGTTGCACCGAGAATAATGGGCAACGTTTTTGGCTGTCAGAGAGAATTATGCGTGAAAGGATAAATGAAGAATGAGTGATGGAAGGACAGTTGGCCTGCACCAGGAGTTGCGTAAATCTCTCCGTCTCTGCGGATGCACGATCAACTAACTTCATTAACCCCGTCTTGTCTAATCGCCGTCAAAGTTGCGCACCCCAAACATCGTGCCAGAGTTAGCAGCAAAATACAGCCTACAAGGGGGGCTCATAGAGTTCATAATCGCCATGTCAGAGCACGGCGCCAATGCTTGTTGAGATCCTGAGTTGAGCCACCCATGATGAAAACCAGGTTATGCAAATGTAATAAACTGTATTCTTACATACAAAGTAAAGCCCTTTGTCAATTCACCACATGCTGTATTGGTCATGGTCATGGTGTTTGAACATACTTCACCATAATAGCCAGTGTGAGTTGTTGAAGAGGAGAGGAAGACCAGGATCGGCGCAGTTATCACCCCCCCCCCCCCCCCAAATTTTAGCCAAAACCTGGATTTAAACTCAGGTTATCGAGTTAATACTGGTAGGAACCACCTGGTACCACCAGCCCACAGGGGATTATTGTGTCCATCCATCCGTCGTGCATCCAAAAATGGGAGGGGTGGGGCTGGGTGGAGAGGGGAGGGTGGGGAGGGGCTGGGTGGGGAGGGGGGGGGAGGGGCTGGGTGGGGAGGGTGGGGCTGGGTGGGGGGTGGGAGGGGTGGGGCTGGGTGGGGAGGGGCTGGTCACCTCGTGGTGCCCTTATAAAACTCAACCTTTAACCTACTCATGCCAGCTTGTGCCCGCCCTCACAGTCGGCCATATTTGCAGAATACACCACGCCGCCGTTGACCCTGGCCATTGACCGAGCAACCCAACGTTGCTACCAGCTCCCTCCGCAGGAATGTGTTATCGCAATGCGCTCATTGTTGTGCCACCACTCTCCCACCGCCACCCACAATTAACTTCAGAAATCAATTAAAGATCTACACATTCCATTAAACTCGCTGGTCTTCACCATAACAATCATAATCATCATCGTCAGTCACGATCTATCCAATGCTGGCTGAAAGCCTTGGGGATCTTGTCACAGTGCGATGATTTATTCCACGTTATAACGCAAATAATATACAAGCGACGTTTTGGGTAATGGCGCTTCTTCGTAGCAGAAAGAGAGATCAGGGAGATTGGGTGAATAATGGACGCTGCGTCTTACGCCATTGGGACCCTGATAAGAAATTGTATTTTAGCTAGGTTTCTAGGGATAAAATATTTAAAACATTCTGGATGCATTCTTAAAATGTGATTTCTCTCAGGGCTCCATAGTGTAGTGTATAGAGCAGTCTCTATTCATCTCTCAATCTCTGGGGCTCATCAATCTCCCTGTTATTGATGAATAATGATAAACAATTTGTGACTCTATCTGGCTTGAAAGTGCTACGATTAGACTGCATTATTAATTATTCGACGGTCAGGAGTTAAACAATGTTATGTGTGTCTCTTAGCTACATCTAGATATTTAGTGAGTGTCTCTTAGCTACATCTAGACATGTGTGTGTCTCTTAGCTACATCTAGACATGTAGTGAGTGCCTCTTAGCCACATCTAGACATGTAGTGAGTGTCTCTTAGCTACATCTAGACATGTGTGTGTCTCTTAGCTACATCTAGACATGTAGTTAGTGTCTCTTAGCTACATCTAGACATGTAGTGAGTGCCTCTTAGCCACATCTAGACATGGAGTGGGTGTCTCTTAGCTACATCTAGACATGTAGTGAGTGTCTCTTAGCTACATCTAGACATGTAGTGAGTGTCTCTTAGCCACATTTAGACATGTAGTGGGTGTCTCTTAGCTACATCTAGACATGTAGTGGGTGTCTCTTAGCTACATCTAGACATGTAGTGAGTGTCTCTTAGTCACATCTAGACATGTAGTGGGTGTCTCTTAGCTACATCTAGACATGTAGTGGGTGTCTCTTAGCTACATCTAGACATGTAGTGGGTGTCTCTTAGCCACATCTAGACATGTTGTTAGTGTCTCTTAGCCACATCTAGACATGTAGTGAGTGTCTCTTAGCTACATCTAGACATGTAGTGAGTGTCTCTTAGCCACATTTAGACATGTAGTGGGTGTCTCTTAGCTACATCTAGACATGTAGTGGGTGTCTCTTAGCTACATCTAGACATGTAGTGAGTGTCTCTTAGTCACATCTAGACATGTAGTGGGTGTCTCTTAGCTACATCTAGACATGTAGTGAGTGTCTCTTAGCTACATCTAGATATGTAGTGAGTGTCTCTTAGCTACATCTAGACATGTAGTGAGTGTCTCTTAGCTACATCTAGACATGTAGTGAGTGTCTCTCTTAGCCACACGCAGTAGCTGCGCCCCTACTCTGCTGACTGACATTTCTTCATAATATGATGAAATACATCTCTTTGTGGCACATATTACTTTCATAGCATGAATTCATGAATCATGAATCCTCTGAATCAATCTCACCACCGCTGCTGCCACTACTCGCACAGATAAATAAACAACACATGTTCGTAATAAAAGTTGTAAAAGTTTGAAGGCAGCATACATTACTATACACGCATTACAAACACCCATGTGGATATTTATTACGTATTGTGTTTGGATCGGCCATGATTGCAATGCAGGATGTCTGTTAGTAATCCACGGAGCGGGGGAGTTGGGGAGTCTGTGGCTCAAAAACACTTATGAAACGCCGACCTTCAAGACAGCAAGTTGCCTGGAGGAGGAGCTACATTAAGTATGCTGCTAAAAACCCTATCGGCATGGTTTTTTTAGTGTTATTCTCCCAAAAGTGCGAGTGTTCTCCAGTCGTCTCAGATTTTTCCCGCACGCAATAACAAACTAAATCCAACAATGAATTAGCCAAACACATGCGTCGGAATCCACCTGAAAATAAAGTATTCACGATCACGGTCAAGGGGTCATCATCGTCTCCAATTCAGTACCCACCCCCAATCGCTTCCTTCCACTAGAACGGGGGTAGGCAACCAAAAAGACAAGAGCCATTTTTTTTATTCTGTAAAAAAAAAAACCTCAATATTACAAGAGCTGCAATGCAATTTGAATACGAGATGGTGGTCCTTAATAAGTAACGTCACGAAGCAGTCCTTAAAGAGCCGTACACGGCTCCAGAGCGGCAGGTTGCTGATCCCTGTTACAAAGCCTTTTGATATGGACTGCTATTACAGTGTCTCTGGATTTGGCTAGAGGTCTTCCCCTTGTCACACAGTCGACTTGTAGGACCACTCTTTGAGTATCACCACCACAACCTAGTTTTGGATCCTACCTTCGGTTGCCAACCTCTGTGTACCACTCCAAGGTCTGTCTTTGTGACGTGCCCTCCATATCATGCACACTTGCTCCACCTATGCATCCCATGTGTCTGCCTTAATCTACGACGCTCTCTTGCAGCATTCCCTACTGAACTTCCAATTTGTTTACTTTATCCTGCCTTGAAATTACCAGGGCCTATTCGCAAAGAACAGAAGCTAAACCATGTAATGATGTATCCCTTCTTCACTGTGACTCGATGAAAGGTCATGGTTTAGACTCACGATTCGTTTAAAAAATCGATTAATTATTGTCTTGCGTTCTATTAGCTTAATGTCAATAGCATTTTATTCATAGACTTTTGTCAATCCACTGCTGGATGAAGGCCTTGTAATGTTGTGTCGGTTATGGCAGTTGACAATCTTCACGATTGTCAATGCAGGTTGGTGAGGGATGGGCGGGAGAGTGCCCAGCACTGGCTCAAATATCACTCTCCACAGATGTTAGCCATGGCTGAGAATCCAACTTAGGTTCGCTGGGTTCATAGTGCAGGGCGGAAACCACTGCTCCACCTCCGAAGAGGACATTAAAGAAATTCACATAAATACGAAGTCATCGATTGTGGATTGAAGGGAAGGACTGGAACGTGTTCGCTAGGGAGTGATGAACTCGGTTGATGTGCAGGTGCTTGTGGTTTGGGGAGGCCTTCATCCAACGGTGGATTGAGCATGGCCGATAACGATTATATGCTTCGTGTAAGTTGACCTCTCTGATCCATATAGTAACGCAGATATCGATCCTGCCTACAACAGTCGCAGTACTTTCCATAACATTAAATCACTGTGCATCATGCAATTGCGATTCATACTGCGATATAAATATTTTTAGATAATCATATTCATTCCTAGATTTGTGTTACATATAGCAGTTAATAAATAAAAAAACTGAATTACCAGAATCAAGCAAAACACTTAAATCCATAGTAAACGATTATATCAAATTGTGAATGGGTGATGGTCAATTAGCGCAAACTAATTCAGACAGATCTGGGTGACTCGGCAGGGGCTTATGTCGTTTAGAAACGTGCGTTTAGATAATTTTGCTGCTATAAATGTCCACGTGATAAGCCACTTCGTTGAGCTATCATTTGTGGCCAAGTCGCTTCTGAAAAATAAGCTATTAGCTCAGTGGTCTTTACTTGGTAAGATAAAACATTGTTTAGTTTTATTCGTATATATTCAAAAGTGATTTTCTTCCCTTTCCAATACTATGCACTCATATAGTGTTCGTGTATTGATTGTTGTTGTAACGTTTTATAGCTCATCGGATTCCTCAAGTATGTATAAATATTCTGATTCTAATGTCTATCTCAGGAAACAGTCAGTATCAACTTAGTCTTGGGTTCAACCCTTGTGTTCCCTCTCTGCTTCTTTGGACAACTGACAGACCACGTTTTGATAGGGGTTTATAGGTAATTGACAGGGAGACCAGTCTCTGATGAGGCCTCTCAACAGACAGAGCAGTCTCTGATGGGATCTTTAGGCAACAGATTAACACTGGTATATGATGGGGTCTTTGACAATTGATTTGCCGACTCGCTGAATGGATCATTAGATAACATATGGAAAGACTGGCCTTTTATGGGAATTTGAGTCAATAAAATACACTAGTGTCCTATTGGGTGTTTAGAATACAGACCAATGTTCGGCGATGTCCTTAGACATTACGAAACATTTCACAGCACTGCTCGATGAAGGGAGGAAGAGGGGGGGATGCCAAGGCCGGTTCAGATATCACTCCCCACTGATGTTAGCCAGACTAACCGGGAGGTTGGCTTGGCAGCCCAGTGCACAAACCACTGAACCGCCACCCACTGACCTCTATGCGATAAGAGTTTTACAAAGTGTTACAGTATCTGATAGGATCTTTAATCACTTATCATTAACAGACTAATCTATGGTGGTTTTTGATATATGTGACTGACAGCTCAGTCTATCCTTATTAGCACCACCTAGTCTCAATTAACACCACTTAATCAACACCACTAATGAACACCGCTTACAACCGACGATCGTAAGTGGTGGGTACGCTTGCCACCTGTTCAGGGTTTCCCAGGGTCGTTATCTTGTTAGGCTGCTTTCCTGGGGAACCTCTACGTCTTCCCTGTAATGTTACATTACATTCCTAGGACATCATAATAATGACATGAATGCGCCACTCAAGGCAATGCATTTTACATGCAGCTCTCACCTCTTTTGGTATTTTAAGATACTCTCTCCACTCTTCTGTCCAAGTCAAACCCGGATAGGTGGCAACCCTGCTGGGTTCGACCCGGACAGTTCAGGACTTGGCGTCTGTGTTCGGTGGCAATTATTGATTTGTACCGAGGTCTGATACCGGCGTTGTCGAATTGCACTTTGTGACAGTATTGTGCACAGTTTTGATAGTACACCCAATGCTGAGAAATGTCTGGGTTTTGGTCTAGAGCGGAACAAGTGGTGGCCCTATTGCCACATGATGTCCCGGATTTAGTTTTTATACCTCTGAGGTGGCAACCCCAGGAGGGGTTTAGGAATGGACGTCGTGTAAAAATGATCTGGGGGAGAGAGGGGAGATGGATAAGTTAGGGGGAGAGACACTGAGAGAGACACACGGGGAGAGATATTGAGAGAAAGGAGATGGAGTGAAGGGGAGAGACACTGAGAGAGACACACGGGAGAAACACTGAGAGAGGGGAGATGGAGTGAAGGGGAGAGACACTGAGAGAGACACACGGGGAGAGATATTGAGAGAAAGGAGATGGAGTGAAGGGGAGAGACACTGAGAGAGACACACGGGGAGAGACACTGAGAGAGAGGAGATGGAGTGAAGGGGAGAGACACTGAGAGAGACACACGAGGAGAGACACTGAAAGGAGATGGAGAAGTGAAGGGGAGAGACACACGGGGAGATACACTGAAAGAGGATACACTGAGAGAGAGGAGATGAAGGAGTGAAGTCGAGAGACACTGAGAGAGGAGACACTGTGAAATATTTAATAAAAAAATAGGGGGGGGGGGTTACATGAAGCAAAGCATAAAAAAACGAAATGATGAACGAAGCAAAGTGCCGACTACACCGAGCATCTTCTTGTTTCCTCTGATCGTAAAAGAGAGAGGAGTGGTTCCCAACTCGGGCTCTGGTGAAACCAGAGCTGCCGCGTACAGTGGGAGGCCGGCAGTGGCGCGGCAACCAGAAACAAAAACAAGCCAAAAAGAAACATTCTTAACAATGATACGTACTTTTATTGTTTTATATTTGTATTATTGTATTATTTCCCTTCTACGTGACTTTACCGAAAGAACCGAGAATATAATTATACGTACATTATAAAGTTTGTTAAGCAAGTCAACAGCTTGTTGTGCATCTAACTTTATTATGAAACTGGCGTTGGTGGGGAGCATGTTGGGGCTGAGCGGTGTAGGGGTCACGTAGAGGACGGACGAGGGGTCACGTGGAGGACGAGGGGTCACGTGGAGGACGAGGGGTCACGTGGAGGGCGAGGGGTCGCGTGGAGGATGAGGGGTCACGTGGAGGGCGAGGGGTCACGTGGAGGGCGAGGGGTCACGTGGAGGACGAGAGGTCACGTGGAGGACGAGGGGTCACGTAGAGGGCGAGGGGTCACGTGGATGACGAGGAGTCACGTAGAGGGCGAGGGGTCACGTGGAGGACGAGGGGTCACGCTCGCAGGGATAAGGAGCGAGGGGGTCCCGGCAATAGAAGTGGATCGGGGGTCGGGGAGGCGACCCCAGTGGCGGGGAAGAGGCGAGATGTTTATAGCGAGGGATGGGGAGACAAAGGAGGAGATTCGGGAGAAGAGGCCTTTCTCAGAATGAGAATGTTAATCCTGGAGGAATCCGATGAGCTATAAAGCTCTTTCACAGAAACCGCAAAGATCCGTGTTGGTGCCCCTTTCACAATGACATGTTTAGATTGTGTACTGTACTGATTAAGTGGTTGCCTTGGACGGCATTTGTGGTCATGTTGATGCTTTTATTATAATGCAGATTATAATTATTTGCAGGCCTTTCTCGATCCACTGCCAGATGGTTTCTCCACCACGCCGTGTCGGCCGTGTGGGCTTTATTTCACCATACTTCACCACGCTGGTCAGTGCGGATCGGTTAAGGGATCAGGTTCCCGGGACTGGTTCGGATAAAAAAAGATCCTGTCGTACAAGCACCACTTGCTGTGCTTGAAATCGCGGACAAGTTCCTGCGGAGACGGAACACTTAACGAGAAACGACGGAACAGCTCAGTAAACACGCAACGTCGCGGGTTCCATGCGAGCCCTGCACATCCCGTGAGCAGAGGGGGGTGACGGGTTTCCGTGGCAACTATCGGCATTGTATACTGTACACTGGAGTGTATAATTACACGACGTAACACGATTTTTGTTCCTGGGTAGTAAGTGTCATTTTCTAATTGCTTTGCCCTCAAAAGAATGAAAGATGGCTATTATTCCCCACAAACTTTGCTTTTGTGACCGGGACTTTATGTGAAGGAATGACACAAATGCACACGTTTTCTCATTGAACATAGGTAAATTTAAAAATATCACTGTCCTGGTCACAAAAGCAAAGTTTGTGGAGAATAATAGCCATTTTCTTTACTTTCGAGGCATAAGCAATTAGAAAATAACACTTACTACCCAGGAACAAAAAACATGTTTTTGTTACACAGTGTTATCAGCTCATACACGGGTATCACTGCCTCATTGATGTTAGCCGTGGCCAGGAACCCAACAACTCAGGTGGCTGGGTTTATAGTGCAGTGTGCCAACCACTGCACCACCGCTCCATCATAATTCAAGAATATACGATGTTGCATACTTTATTGCAATGCCTTGGCTTTCCGACCACCGCAAGTACTGGAATCTACTTTGTAAAGATCATTTACAATTTTTACTATTTGTTATTTTACCAGGTAGAGCCCACTTAGATTTTTTCGAAGTGACCTTGCCACAAATGATAGCTCAACGAATTGGCTGATATCATGTGGAAATGTATAGCAGCCAAATCATATGGACGCGTGTTGATTATAAATGTGGAGGGAAAAACCAGAAGACCCGGAGAAAAATTCACGTGACCACGTGGAGAGAGACACGCAAACTCCAAATATACAGCTGGCGTCAGGGTCTGGATCAGGATCGAACCCACGACCTCCTGTATACCAGGGCGAGAAAAACAACATCTCGCCACCGTGGCGACCCTGGGTGGTACTCGTAACTATTGTCGGTCCTGAATCCGTTTGTGGAAATTCCACATTCGTATGATGGTGGCCAGTCCATCCATCCGCAAGACAGCCACATTGTAGACCCCCCCCCCCCGATGATCGGCTGAGTTTAACCCTGACCAGGGTTTGAACTCTTAACAACCTTCCAATTGTGATTCAATCACCTCATCAACAGTGCCGCCCATCTGGCAAAATGAAGACTGTACCCTGAATCTAAATCAAGATAAAAAAAATAATTTGGCTTACACAACAATACACAGAGACAAAACCACTGCCGCTGCTATTACAACAACATGAGTGCACGCTATGTTTACACACTACAAACAACAGCATTCCTTGGCGTTGCTCTCATTTTTAACAAAGTGTCCCACCACAACGAAAGTATTGAAACAAGTTCGCCACTGATGATTCGGTGGCTGGGAATTTAAGTCGACGGGTCGATGGTGGAGTGCGCTAACCCGTGCGCCACCGCTCTCCCACTTGGTAACCCAGATTCAATTTCTGGCCACAAATAACATGGAATGGCATGTGTTGTCTGAATCGGCTCTGGGCCTCCTCTAGGTTCGCTCAGTCTTAAATGAATACCTGGTTTATTGTGTGATCAGTACTCGGGGTGCAAAGGCATCCTGGCCATGGTGTTAGTCGCACCGAGCCCCCTGTGTGACGATGCAACCATAATAGGTGCTCGCTAAGGGGCAATCCATTTAGTACGTACGCATGGAGGGGGGAGTGGGGTTAACCCAAACGCGTACGCTTGCGTATGGAGGTTTACTGACAATGGACGTACGCATAGGAAAAGGAGGGGGGGTGAAGCCTCGATAATAATGATTTGTCTACATTGGCCTTCAAATGAGTTAGATAGTCCGGCGGTGGACTATCTGTTTGCTTAAATACGTTAATAGTATTAATCCTTGATCGTTTCTGTGTGGATTAAATATCGGCCGTTCTCTAGGATTCGGGGGGGGGGGGGGGTGTAAAAAGTACGCGTGCGTACAGGGAGGGGGGTCGAGTTTTGACAGATTTTTGCGTACGTACTCAATGGACGGCCCCTAACAGCACTTACCCCTATGACCCCCACCCCCAACCACCACAACTGGGTTCTGTTGCTCCCTGGCACCCAAATGTCGTGGCGAAAACATCTCCGATCTCATGTGCCAAGAAACTGCCGGTGACGAATGTGACCTTCACACGATATTACCGCTCGCGCGCGCACACACACTGCATTTTTCACCTGGGCCATGTTTTATTCAAGCCCTTTGCATCACCACCGTTCGCCGATGTTAATTTCTCGTCGTCTGCAAAAGCCAAACGTCATTGGGATGGTCGGGTGGCTCTGTGTGCTGCAAGAGTTGTGGGGGTTGTGAGTTCAAGTCCCGGCCAGAGTATTGACTCAGCAACAGCTGCTGCATTAGGAGCAGTCGCTAGCAGCAAAGTTACCAACATCATCAGCAGCAGCAACATCAATATCATCGTCAAAAAGTGCTGAGCTTGTGATAGCAGTGCTATGGTTGCAGCAATGGTGAATACTGCAGTAATAATGTACATGGCTCAGCCCTTTTGTCAAGCTATGCGAGTTGTGGCGGTAATTCGACTATACTTTACCATGCATTGTGATTGCTGGTTCGAATAGGGGGATAAAATGTTGCAGCATCGTGCAGTACAACAATGGATATCGCTGCCCTGCCCTCTACCGACAACGTAGCCCCACAGCAGCCGACAGTACCTGTGTTTTGCATTATGGTCACCCATCCAAGCACTCTCCGGGCTGAACCTTGCTTAGCTTATGAGATCTGACCAGATCAGGCAGGAATCTGATCTGGCTTTCTAAATCGGTTATCCCAATGTCTGGTCCTATGCCGGATCAGTTCCTGTTTCCATAGCGCTCCCGAAACATTCAGAATACCCTCGAGTTTAGAGCGGTGTTTCTCAAACTTTGTTTGGCCCACGGAAAACCACCCAGCCTCCCGTCCCTGCTGACAAAACGCATTCACTTCTCTGTAAATGCCACTATCACAACATTATTCATATTACTGGAACGTACAAACTTTTCTTTTAAACGCGGTTGTAAGGTGTTTTTTTGCGGTGGCATTTAGATCTTATGATTAGGGTAGTTAAATTAGTATAGTTTACCTCACTTCATTTTTAAGAAAAATATCATGAGTAAAATATTCGTTAATTTCTAAAACAAAAGTGTTAAACGTCATTTTTTCCGGATCAACTTGCGGTTTGCATCACAGCCCGCGAACCACCTGGAGGAATGTCCGGACCACTCATCAGCGGTTTAGGGGCTACAGTCTGAGATCTACTGATCTACAATACTTGGATGTAAGGGCGGAGTGGTGGTATAGTGGTTAGCATACTGCGCAATGATGAATGATGACCCCAGCTACTTGAGTTTAATTCCACAGCTAATATCCGCTGCGAATAATATCTCAACTGGTCCTGCTTCCTGCCTTCACCAACACGGCCTGACCAGCGTGGTGAAGTATGGTCAAACAACCTCATGGCCGACACGGCATGGGGAGGCCATCATTGTATCAGTGGATCAATGAAGAACAGTCAGTTATTGTTCGTGATGCCATTTGTTTGACGCCCTCTACTTACTCAAGAAAGCCTCACTCGAGTCTCATGGCTGCTTTTCAAGAGAGTTCTGCAACACTGGGAAGCTTGACCAATCCACTTAACGATTGGCACGAGGAAGTAATACAAGAGTATCCGGACAAACCCCATCACGCAAACAGGAGGGTAACAGTGAAACTTCGCACCTCCTGGCCAGTTACGCAGCAGCCTAAGCATGATTTTCGCACTCAAGTCTCCCAATTCAAGTACTAACCGCGGGCTCAACTCCGCTTAACCTCCGAGGCGTGTGCGTGTGTGTGCAGAGACCGGGCGCGTTCAAAGTTATGATCTGGTTTCACTCAATACAAACACTGTCCTGTGCATACAAACACACAAGACCTGTAAATCAAAGTGGCCCCTTGCGCTAGAGCCAGAATCAGCAGCAGAAGATTCGTGTGCTGCCCGCGCAAGAGACGCGTGCCATCTCCCACCTGATCTCTTGTATCTGGCCCTGTGACGTTCAGCAACGTGATCATCCATAGCTGCGGCCGTTCGCTGTCCACTTGCTCTCACTTTACTCTCTTCCTCCCTCTCTCTCTCAGTCTCTCGCTCGCTCTCCCACCCACACTCCACGTACAAGCCCTTCTCCCACCCCCTACCACGCTGTCTGCCCCCACTCCCCTCCCACCAGACCCCTCCCAACACACAACGAGCCTTCTCTCTGTCGCCCACAGCTATTTAAAGGCAACGCCATCTCAGCAGCTGCTATTTCAATTCCACCCCCCCTCCCTAAAAAAGTCTCCGGGTTTTGAGTTTCCTCAGCCGCGTGGGTGGCTCGGGGTATAAACTAACTTGCCGCAGGGCCTGGGACAAGGATCAAGTTCACAACCGAATGTATTGGACTTGAAGAATAAACAGCAGCGCAGGCGGCAAGGCTATGGCCACGTCGAATGTAAGGTTTGACATGAGATTAAATCTTGATTTAAAATGCCTTCTTGCTAAAGTGAGAATTGAGGCGGTGCTCATCGCCTGTTGACAGTCCCGAGCCAGCGGTGGAAATGCCACAGAGGACAACCACTTTTAACTTCCAAATAAAGTGGTACTCATTTGATCAACCCCGGAGTGATTATGGGCTCAATCGACCCTACTGACCAGTATTTTAACCCACAACCTTCCGATTGCGAGGTGCTGTCAGTACCCACTGAGCCACCTGGCTGGTTGAAATGAGACAAATTTTATTTTATCAACAACAGCAGCCATGGTCAATCCAGTGCTGGATTAAGGCCTCCCCGAGCCACAGTCACCTCTGAATATCCTGAGATATACTAATCCACGCAGCACCTGCACATGAATAGATTTAAAGTGGACAACATGGTCTTTAACAAAAAGAGAATTGAACAAAGGCTGAATGTTGCAATTACAGTTCAACAAAAGCAACCACGTGGTCGGAGAGCCGAAGTGAAGGTCCCTTCGTAGCAGTAACGCCTCTGTATAGAGCAGCTAGCTGGGTGGTCACCACCCTAGGCTGTATCTGGTGAAGGGGCAGTTAACCCCTTTGTGTTACGTGTTACAAATAAATGTGTTGCCTCTAAAAAGGACAACGTCTGCGACTCAATTGGACTCACTACAAATACACAAAGCCACTTCACAACGTATTGGAGCCAGAGTTTAAATGATACATTAAAATATAAAAGTTAACATCCTCCTGCCCAGTGACACTTCCATAAAGACGCCACTATCTCCCATCCACGATTTTTCCAAACGCCCCGCGTGAAGATATTTACTCATGCCAGATAACATTTATTCGTGAAAATACTGTTACTCCTAAAGAAATGTCACTTGAGTTGAATATATAAACTCTGGCTGCATGGTGATAAGTACTCTGCATGTAATGGCTCTTGATCATATCGGGGGAAATTTCACATTTCTGCGAATAAAAACTACTTTAAGGTCTTATCTGACAAAATGTTATATAACCAATTTATTTTTTGGCGAGCTACATTAAACCTATTTTGCCCAGGGTGGCCGAATGGCTCTGTTGGTAGGGGGGTGAGGGTGTGGGGGAGTAATGCAGTGTCAGAGCACTGAACCTGCCCGACCACTGGGACAATAATAACAATAGCACTGATTTAGCGCATTTCGTATTCGCGCTATTATTATCTTAGAGCAGAGCCATCGCGAAAGAAGGCGCTGTTTCGTGTAGTCCTCGGAAGTATTGCAGTAGGAGGCGACGTTTCTGTGTGTAATCCAAATTGAGTAATTGTGCATGAAATTTCCATGTATAGCATACTTAGACAACGACACCGACACACAATGCCCTACATTTTTTTGGAATGACATCAGGGGATCTTTAAAACACCAGCAGTGATAACCAGGGAGGCTTGACTGGGTCGAACCGCGAACCTTCATCACAAGCGACCAAATTTCCGCCACTAGGGGCTTGTCACCGCAAAATGTGGAGTTCGAATCTGGATTGGAGTTGCCTGTGGTTAAACCGGTTTCTCAGCTGTGCAGAATAAAGGGTCTCAATTTGGTGACCAAATATATACATTCGGTTTTTAAATTAGTTGAGATAAATATCAGCTAAAAAAATTAAATGTTATTGGCTTTGATTACCACGCAACAAACACTCTTTGCAGGACATATAAAGAGGTGTGGTCCTTGATGTGGATAAAACGTCTCCATTTTAAGTGACTTTATAATTGTTACTGTCGGTTACGGCGCGCCATTTAACCACGTTAGCCGTGGACTTTAACTGAACTCAGGTTGCGAGGTTCATAGCGCAGTGGTGCGAAGTTAAATTATAATTAAATCAATATTTTATCTTTTAAGGCCCCAAGGATTCATGGTCGGATGAGAGAAACAAAACAGAATCGATCTCCCGCATTAGGCTTTAATTGACCGTCGGCTCTCGCTCCGTGTACATAATTATGAGGTGACACCATTAGACTCCGCGTATGAAGAACACAATCTCGGCATCGCGATTCATTAATTTTGCGCGGAACAGCTTAGGGACATTTTTTTCATTTCGCGGCATTAATGAGGACAGATGTGCGAGAAATTTTAAGACACTCCGCTATCTCACCACGCGCACGCACTTCCAGAGGCAAATAAAACTATAAATCCGCCAAGCTCGTCGTCAGCCGTCAAAAAAACATAATGCGATTGAGTTTTTAAAACGACGGCGTGTAGTTTCTGTGTAAAACGCAGATGTACGTGGAGCATGTGGTGACACTGCTACTTGCTGCTGCGTTGTTAATCGTGTACAAGCACAATTAATAATAAAACTAAAGTCAACACATTCCTAAATAAAAGTGTGGCCTTAAAATAATATATAGATACACACGAGAAAAAAATACATACATGTGAAAATGAAAAGGCGTAAGCACGGTTTGAGGTACCGAAGCACGCACGTCCCGATAGACACATTTAATCCGGCTGAACCCTGCCAAAGAATGCAAAGTTAAGTTAATTATTGGCATCATTGTTGGCGTATTAAGGTTATTGATGCTGCCACGGTGGTGTAGCGATCAGCACACAATCCCAGAGTTCGCCGGCTTGATTCCATCTTTCTCAGCAACAAGTCCAACAATGTGGGAATCTCCACCGAGCAGTATAAAAGGGTTCACCACAGCTAGTCCATCGACAGGTCTTTGAAAACTACTGGACACGTCTGTGAAAACAAGCTTCAAAGCTCATCAGATTCCTCCAGTAAATATAAATATTACTTCTAGTGTGGGTACTTCCACTAAATTACAGACGTCGTCCCAGCGTGAAAGAGTTTGGCCAGATGTGGCCCTCATTTCGATTGCTCACGTGACTGCTGGCAGAAGGCCCTCCCCTAGAGCAAACTCATTAGAGTATGTGGCTTCTACTTCCATGTTGACCAGACGTATTGAAAGAAGTTGGCCTACCCACACTTTATCCCACCATATAACAATCTGCCGATCAACAAACCGTAGTCCGCCTATTTATACCACTGGGTGGACAGTGGCACGGGAGATTTTTAAAAACGTGCAGATTTAATTAAATTTTCACAGTTGGGATGTCGAATTGAACCAGTGACCTTCGAATTACACCAGGGCAGCTCCCCAACACCTCGTGTGTTGCTCAGCAGTGCTCAGCAAGAAGAAGAATTCCACATTTACCGTCCCCCTCCTTTCCCTTCCTGCCCAACGGAGTCTATTCGTTCGTACCTCCATCTAAAAAAATGAATATACATATCCTATTAGCCCCTATTTATATAATATATTGAGATAGGATCACAGTGGGATGTTTTTTTTTTTAAACAGAACTGTTTTGTAACGTAAGAATGTCCTCCATTGCCCCCTACTCTGCCAACCCTAGAGACCTTTCCATGACATCATATATTCTGCTGTCAGAGAGGGCTACTATACCCACTATTCCTCTCTCTGTCTGTAGATGACGCTAGGCGCCGTAGTGTCCCATTATATGTCACTACAATAGTACAAAACATATCATTTGGAGATGAAAAAAATTGACAAATACCTTGTGTAATTACTAAAGTCTGTAGGATAATGTCGGAGTTGCAGCCAGGGAATTGAATATGTCCAAAAGTACGCCCACCATGGATAAGGAGCAATGAAACCAGTTCATTTGCAGATGCTAGGTGGACTATTGCATCCAAGGAAACATGACACAATGGGAGGGCTTTGAGAGTCCTTTATCTAGCAGTGGATTTATAATGGCTGATGTTGATAATATGATGTGGAATGTTGTCTCATACAATAAACATAACACAAGTGTTTATACTATGGATGGACTTACCCCCACCACAAGATTGTGGAACGTCTGCCACTATATAGAGGCAATCACACCCTGCCCACTTGACCAGGGAGCCACCGGCGTTTTATAAGTATAATAAATGGATAATTATGGTCATGATGATTAACCTCTTCTCTATGTGGCTGATATTAACGTAGAACTATAATTTGGCATTCAGGTGGTTGAGCCAGGTATGCATGTATGTATGTAGAACTTCTTTCACACCGCACGTAGCCAACCGTGCCAATCGGAGATATTGTGATTGTATCAAGGGTGGCGGCGTAGTGCATCATTGCTATCATCGTCACCCTCCTTCGTATTTGAGAACCGTGCGTTGAGTGGTGATACGTTCCATGGTTCTGTTATGGGTGACCGCAGTTGCACACCGGATAGTTTTTTTTTTTTACAATTTACATTCAGGATGATGATGAAGAATAGTATGATAATAGATTTTTCCCCTTTTTTCTGGCAACAAAACAGGTGTTAAAATGTTAAAACACCAAACTGAAACCTTTTACAAGGAATCATGTCTGCAACAACCACATTGCTTGTGGTCAGAATGCAAACAAAAAACATACTCTGATAATATATGCACTGTCCTTGAAACTGATTGGTCCACACCAGAGACAGCTTTCTTTTGAGCCTCGTCTCAAAAGGTGTTAGACCAGAGGACGCCAAAAGACGTTCAGCCCAAAAACAATGCCACTATCAGAGTAATGAGAGCTCGGGTTGAGCATCTACATCATGGGACCTCCTATTGCAGACATGATTCCTTGTAAAAGGTTTCAGTTTGGTGTTTTAACATCTTAACACAGCTGTTTTGTTGCCAGAAAAAATGGGAAAACCCTATTATCATATTTTGGTACTGGCAAAGGAGGTCCCATGATGAAGAATAGTAATAGATGATTCTGATGACGTTGATTATGATGTCGCCAATGATGATTGACAATAATATATGAGTATGACGACAATGGTGATTAACCACTGACGTTTGCGCTGCTGTCTCCCAGGACCTCCGGGCCGCAGCGCGCATCCTTGGATCGTTAATGGACACAGGTAAGCACGGCTGGCATGTATAATGGGGCCAAAATGAGATTAAATTAGAAATTACGTGAAATCAGGAGGAGGAGCACTTGACTGGCAACATTCGGCCATCTGTTGCTGGGCCCTTCCAGAGGTCCCATCTAAAAGCTGCATTCAATGTGTTTTTTTTTTACACATGATAAATCTGTGTGCTCTCACACACACACAACAAACCACTAATTATTTCCTGTAACACTTGTTAACAACGAATATTTACTATCTTAATTTTACCAGATAAGGCCCACTGAGCTATGTAGCTATTTTTCAGAAGCGACCTGGCCACAAAAAATAGCTCAACGAAGTGGTTTATCATGTGGAAATATATTGCAGCCAAATATTCTAAACGCATGTTGATTTTAAATGCGGAGGGGAAAACCGGGAGGACAAGGAGAAATGTCCACGCGACCACGGGGACAATATGGAAACTCCACATATACAGGCGTCAGGGTCAGGATCGAACTCACGAACCTTATGCATACCAGACAAGGGAGTTGACATCTAGCCACCGTAACACCGTGGCCCTAAAATGGAATATTATTGGCAGCATTTTGGGCAATGGCCCTTCTTCATGACAGAGAGTTATCTCCGCTATTGACGGACGTGTTGCGTTTTTGATTACTTGTGCCTCAGCACCACTGTCTGGGAAGCTAGGCATGGTGCCACCCGGCATGTAACACGTGGTGCCACATGGTGCCACCCGGCATGTAACACGTGGTGGCACATGGTGCTTCACGGTATGTAACACGTGGTGCCACATGGTGCCACCCGGCATGTAACACGTGGTGCCACGTGGTGCCACCCGGCATGTAACACGTGGTGTCACATGGTGCCACCCGGCATGTAACACGTGGTGCCACATGGTGCTTCACGGTATGTAACACGTGGTGCCACATGGTGCCACCCGGCATGTAACACGTGGTGCCACATGGTGCCACCCGGCATGTAACACGTGGTGCCACATGGTGCTTCACGGTATGTAACACGTGGTGCCACATGGTGCCACCCGGTATGTAACACGTGGTGCCACATGGTGCTTCACGGTATGTAACACGTGGTGCCACATGGTGCCACCCGGCATGTAACACGTGGTGCCACATGGTGCTTCACGGTATGTAACATTTGGTGCCACATGGTGCCACATGGCATATAACATTTGGGGTTACCAGGCAGTGGTGGTATAGTGGTAGAATTGCATGTAAGTTGCTGACTGGCGTATACACATGTGTGTTATTCCTTAATGTGTGGCTTTTTTCCAGGTGCTTTTGTTTCCCTCTTACATCATACATATGTAATAATGAATTGGACACGTGTTTTGAGTGCAGAATCCTCTTAACAAGGGTGTTAAGGCTCGCTGAGGCTTTATTGGGGAACTCATCATCAGCCATGATCTGTCCACTTCCGGATGAAGTCCTTCCAAAGCCATCACCATCCCTCAACAGTTGGCAGTAAAATGCAGTATACAGCAAGCAGCAAAATACTCAACACGGTGATCAACACTGTGTGGCCTTTAAAACGAAAAAATATATTACAGGTCACTTTTGGGCAATGGGCCTTCTTTCTTCTCGTCATGGAAAGGCCATTGTCCGAATCTTCGCCAGGTATCTGTGTTTCCTCTTCAGGCCACAGTGTTCTTGATGAATGTGTTGAGTTCATTTGTGTTAATTGTGCACCACCGCCAACGCAGCAGCAGCAGCAGCATCACCACCAAGGATTTTGTTTAATCTTGAGTACAGCAAGAAGGTTGCAAATCTATCCCCTGGATTTTGTCTGGACAAGGCGCTCTCCTTCCACACACAGAAATATACTTTAAAGGAATGGGACAGACATCCCAAGCAGGACCCTCATTTACAAGTGCCTTGAGACTCATTGAGACTCTCTCTGGATAAATACATTGTATTCAGAATTACAGTTATCCACTGTGCCCCTTGATCTGCCCTGGCGTTCAATTACTGTAGATATTCCGGTTTAAAATCTTGGTGCTCAAAGAATAAAATCCAATGTCTAGTGATTTATTGCACATCTGCTCTTCCACATTTAAACCTTTGCACTGCTACATATCTAAGAAGTGCTGAGTGTTTCCAATAAAGTCCATCCTGGATTTACTGGAAACATGTGCAAACATACACATAAGCACACACACACTCACAGAAGCAGACACGTGCAAACAAAGACAAAGATCCCCTGTATAGTCTTTAACAGACTGCTGTGCCAAGTGCTGCTGGCGAGCGCCTATGAAGGCCGGCACGGCACACGAGGGGATGGGTGGCCAGCAAAACGCCCGGCCGGAATTGTTTCCCCAGTGGCGATGTTTACACATCGTACCAGGTACTCATTTGACGCTGAGTCGACCTAGGGGAGACCCCGGATCGATTCATATAAATGTCATTGTTGTTGGCCGTGAGCAGGAATCGAACTCGGGTAGCCAGGTTCATAGCGAAGCGCGCTAACTGCACTACGACTGCCCCCCACTAAGACCCGGGCACACACACACACTTATGCATGTAATCCTCAACATTATGCACTGCTATTTAATCAATTGTTCGTCAATCCACAGCAAATGGTCTTCCTTCAGTGGTGGTACATTTCCAAGAAGTGCACTTAATCCCCTTAGTCCATCCAGACCAAAAATGTAGAATTAAACCGTCCTATCCGGCCACATCCCGCAATCTGACCCCACGTCACCACCGAAAGAGGCAGTGGTCAGCAGCGCGCGCGGCACGGAGGAGGCTGCGGTCAGAGCCCTCGGCTCCCAACCAGAAGTCCATGAGTTCAAATCCTGCCCAAGGGTTGACACGGCCCACCGTCAACATTCCTTGTCCATCATTGTCACTCATTAATTATCCATCATCTTCATCAGCTCAAATTAATTGTTCATAATCATTCTTAATTAAATGTTCATCATCATAATTTGTCAATTGCTCATCAACATAATCCATTATTGTCCATCGTCAACCATCAATTGTCTGTGATCCTAATTACTATTCATCATCATGCAATGTCAATTATTATACTCAGCGTTGTCCACCATTATCATTGTCATTATCCCGGCATGGTGGATAAAAATTACCCTGCACCACTTTGTTGGGAAGTCAAGAGTTCCCGCGGCTTGTGTTGTTGCTCTGGAGACCGGGAGACCGATGTTCGGTCGCTGCCTTGATGGCCTTCGTCGTTATTTCTCACTTAATTTAGTGGGCTGCGTGAAGACTGCCATCTTCCACTCCAAGAGTGTAAGACTTCTCAACTTTGTTGGGAAAGTCAAGAGTGATTGTCTTATACAATGCAGATATTGGCCCATGCCACAGAATTGTGAAATTTCCTCCGCTGATATTGGGTAGCATAGAGTAGAGAGAGGAGTGACGTGTAACGCTTGCCTGAGGGTCATGGCGATGCTCGAAGGGGAATGTAGGAAGAGTATATTCTAACAACGCATTGTGCACGGCTTCCTGTGAGCGACTCAGCGAGTGGCTGCATGAGCATCGATAAAACGAACCACGCCCATGATAGGATGGAGATACGGGTGATGACGATGATGATGTATTATGGGAAATCAATTATTATGGGCGAAGACCCCAGGCCGGCCCAGGACACACTGGTAGGACTATGTCGCTCGATTCGCCTGAGAACGCCTGGAAATTCCCCAGGAAGAACTAGAGTCTGTGTATATAGTAGTGTATCGTAGGGTAGTGTATAATAGTGTGTAGTAATGTAGAGTTGGAGTCCGTCGCCAGGGAAAGGGAGGTTTGGACCGTCCTACTCAATATGCTGCCGCCGCGACCCTCACCAGGAATAAAAAATAAACGAATAAATAATTATTATGGCAATGGTGATGATTATGGGTAAAGATGATACATATTGGGTAATAGGATATAATGGTGATAATGTTGGTTGTGACGATGATATTTTTCATGATCGGATGCATACTTATGATGGAGTTGCGGCCACTACGTCTGCAAATTTGCGCGCGTTACAAATTGAACTATTATTATTATTATTAAGAAGATTGCTGACTATGACGATAATGACAACGGCATATAATTAAATGTGATAAGTAGATAATAGTGTATGGTCAGAAAGGGAGGACGACGATGACGATGATGAGAGGCAATATATGATGATGATAAATCAAGATTGATAAGCAGTGCAATAGAATGATGACGATAATGACGCTGATGGCGACAATGATGACGATGGACCATAACACAACGAAGGATCCGAACAGTAACACACAACTATATATCTAAAATTGCGCCGATGAGGCCAGTGACAGCGACGCAGCACGCGCACGCGAGCATTCGCGCGAGGGTCCGCGCTGAGCCCTTTACGCTGCGCAAATCACGGCAAAGGGGAGACGGCACCCGGCCCTCGCCGGCTGTTTGAAGGTCAGCGTCCTCGTCAAAACCGGCGGCCACCACACTCATTTGTCAAAGTCCCCGGCGAGCGAGCGAGTGAGCGAGCCAGCAGCGGCTCGAGCCGTCCGGCGGAGAGAGAACGGCCGCGTGCGGCAGTCGACGCCCGGCATGCTTCACGGACGCCTCCGCGCTGCCGTCAGCCCCGGGAGCTCTGCGGCAGTCACGCCCGGGCAGGCGGGCGGGCGGGCGTCCGCTCGGCTCCATCATCCATCCACCCACCCTCCCCCCCCCACGTAAACACACAGGGCGTTGATGAAATGAGTTCTGCTCGGTGTGAAATTCGCAGCGAGTGGCTGCTCTGTGGGTGATGCTGGGCCCTGTCATAGGAATGGTGGCTAGCAGCACGGTTGGCAGGCTGCGGCATGGATACCGTGCGGCAGGATTGACTAATAAAGAGCTTAAGTCGTCTCCTGTAGGATAATGGCGCGTCACTACGTCCTCGACCCCGTCAGGATTGAGTCACACGTGCAGTTTATCAGAGGGGCATCCCAAAATCATGGTGGTTCTGTGTGCAGCGAGTGCCGCTACTGTGCGTGTCATGCGACTTCTATAAACTTGTGAATAATGCCCGCAGCAGCAGCTGCCACCGGTTTAAGTTTTAACCCAGGATGGTTTTCGGCTCGTGGCCAAAACTGCCTCTAGGCAATAACTGGCACAGAGGTTCCTCCATCCAATCGTTAGAGGACCGCAAACTTCGGACTTCTATTGGCTGACCATGTGGCTGTCTTCCGATCTGTCTGTGATTCCTCGCACCTCTGAGCCATTCTCTATCTTGAAGAGTGAGTTTATACTGTCCGCATTACAAGTTCAGATGGTTATTATCAGTGTTAAGATTATAAGAAGGTTGAGTATCTCTGCTCTGACCTCGTGTGAACTTGGTTATGAGTTCTTATTTCTCGAGGCGACATTGAGCCGGCAGTGCCGAGATGCTGGGTTTGAATCCAGGTTTTAGCCGCCCGTGGTTAAAGCGCTTCCTCACGTCTAGCGAGTTGGTGGTCTCAGCCGTTCACCGATGATGGCGCAAACATCCATAATGCGAAATTAGTTTTTTTTTATATAATATAAGCTTCAAATCTAGAATAATATTTTTTTGTTTCGCTTAATTTGATCCAGCTGCGATTTTTTTTAGTTTTATCAGTTTGACCGTCATTAAAAAAACATCAATCTCGTAGCCGAGCGAATAAGAAATGTAAAACATCTTCTTGGTTCTTTCGGTAAAGTCACGAAGAAGGGAAATAATAAAATAATAAAAATTAAACATAATAAAATACAATTCTCACGACGTTTCGGCCACAACGCAAACAGCCGTCCTCAGGTGAAGAACAGGGCTGTCGGAAAAACAGCTGATTATGTTTTGTTTGATTATGTTTTATTTTTATTATTTTATTATTTCCCTTCTACGTGACGTTACCGAAAGAACCAAGAAGATGAATCCCTGCAGTCACGAAAGCTTTAAATCGAAATGTAAAACAATGTACCCTTTTACTGTGCGCAAGCCAAACGGGCCACTTGAATGGCTTTTCGGGCGAAGTTCTGCGAAATTCTCCTCTCGCGAGAATTCCAAATTAATTTTTCATCTCATTACTTGATTTTGTAGCACGGCTCTGTGCCTCTGACTTATGTTCAGAAGGCCATGTGAATGTTTTTTTTCAGAAGGCCGCTTGAAGGGTTTTTCAGAAGGCATCAGCGACTGACTGCAAGCATTTCTGTTCGTGTTATAAATCCGTAATTACTCTTATCATTAAAATGGGGGGTAAACAATGTATAATCGTATTCACTAAAGATCAATACTGTATGTCATCACATAGGCTCGGTCGACACTCGACCGGATTTGAACTCACAACCTTCTAGATAGCGAGTCGAATGTCCAAGCCGACCGCACGCCATTCAAAAAAACCATATTCATCTCGGCGCATTGATCCACTCTGTCTAACAACCCCATTGTGCTGTGCCGCGTAATGGGATTCATTCCTAGCCCACGCAGACCTGTGACTCACAATGAGTGATAAGGCATTCCTCCGGGAATCTCATTAGGGGAAGGGGAGGCCGAGAACGTCTGAACACAATGTGAGCTCGTGCTCGTCTTCACGGACAACCACACAAAACCCAACTGTATTTAGAATAAAAACACCACAAATGAAATCGTCCCCAATGCGATAATTTCTCTTTTTTTAAAACATTATTATCCTCATACTATATGCATGCGCGTTCCCACGCGTGACCGCCCACACATCAATTATCACCAACACCAAGGGAGCAAACATTTTTGGAGAACTCAATGCCCAAAAATAAAAATATATCCGGCTAAACAGCTGACCTGGAAAGCACCATTTTTTTGCTCGATTGCCATTAGGCTTGCCTTTCTCTGTCCTCCAAAGAAATTATGCTGACAGAAGGCAGTATAGAGAGTAGGTTCATGACCTGCAGAATCTTTGCAGATCTTTCAGTGGTGTTCCTGCATATGCGTGGGTTTGCTTAGGGCACGCGAGGTTTAATGCCGGGCGTGTCATCGATGCGTCGATTAATTGATCAAATGAAATGTTACACTCACAACACATGCATCAAGGATGCTCTCATGGCAGTGTCACGGTCGGCACGCTGGACTTGCGATCCCGAGGTCACGCCGGTTCGATTCGATCTCCCGACGCGGCGGCTTAAACGATGGGGCCATTTTTGGTTTACTTTTTACAAAAAATATCAGTCGTTTAGTTTACATTGGAGGAATAATGGAATGAGTTGATCCCAATGCACGATTTGAATTCATACCGTCACATTTGTAAGCCGTGGGTTATAATCACTGCGCGTTGCTGTTGCTGCGTTGTTATAGATTCTGGTGGAGAAATTTTCAGGTCCATCCTCCCAGACTCCACTTTCAAGACGTCGCACCCTCGACAGCACAAATTGGATTTCAGGGGTGAACCACCCACCCATCTGAACGATCATCACAACCCAGCCGCACGAAACAACAACCGATAAGAGGGTATTACTAAATAATAACCAATTTTAATTTCACCAGGTAAGGCCCACTGAGCTATACAGCTCTTTTTCAGAAGCGACCTGGCGACAACTGATAGCTCGACGAAGTGGCTTATGATGTGTAAATGTATTGCAGCCAAATACTTCAAATGCATGTTTCTAAATGCGGAAGGGAAAACCAGGAGAACCCGGAGGAAAATCCACGTGACCACGGGAATAGAACATGCAATCTCCAAATATACAGCAGGCGCCAGCGGCTGGGATCGAAACCACGACCTCCTGTATACCAGGCGAGGTAGTTAACATCTCGCCATCGTGGCGCCTTTTGGCCAAACCAAAACATCCCATTCAGTATACTCCTGTCAATTAATCTTGAGACTGAACGATGCTTCCCCAGATAAACAAATACACTGCGGCATGCGGCCGCCCTCCGACGTGTACTGTATTCGGGTTGTACCAGTGGCGTCGTAACAACATTTTTCAGCTCAGGGGGTTCGGCAATCGGTCACGTGGGGCTCCAATATTTGATTTGTCTCACTTGGTCGCCCCTAGGCTATTATATATCGTGACTCCTCTTGTCCAATCACATCATTGTTACGCTCACGGTTTCAAATATTTAACGCTGTAGGGGCGCTCCTCTTTTACACTGTTGTGGAAAACAAATATCATGGTGGTTGTTAAGAGGGCAGTATGCATTACAGCATGACGTTCAAATTAATTAATTGCAGGATCTGAATTCAGTCCCCGAAAAAGCTCGCGACACGTGGAGTGAAACGTCGGACATCGTGCCCAGCAACGTGCGGTACAACCACAAATAAACACCGGAGAGCCGTGCAGTTCAATATCTCCTCCATAAAAAAAAAACTGTGATAATTATCGTCATCATCGCACGTCCTGCAATATGCGGATAAAAAGTGTATCAGGTTATGAGATAAAAAGTTCCAAACGTGTTAACAGCAGTTTCTAACACGTAGACTTTCGCGACCAATATCCATAAGAGGTTTTTTGGGTTAGATCGCGTAAATATATAAATGTGTCGTTAAAATCGGCCAACAACCGTCACAGCTAACTAGTAAGGGTTGTCACGCCTAACTGTTTCGTTAAGGAACGAAACAGACTTCTCCACAAATATGGCTTTCGCCTGATGAAGCTAGTTGTAATTACTGGCGAAACGTCGTACTCAGATTGTAAATGTTGTGGCTTGGCTCTCCAACACACTGGTTAGTGCTGTACTAGTAACGAATTGGCACGATCTGTTTACGTGACAAACCTTACTAATTGTCTGTGTCGGGTGGTGGCGGGTTTAATTTATTTATATTTTTACGCGATCTAACCCAAAAAAACCCAATTATGAGCATTGTCTAAGCTCGTAATATACGTTTTAAATAGCCTCTCCACATGTGTTATGAACACTGTCTGATAGCAGACACGTACAGTGCTTGTGCTATATCGCTCTGCAATGCGTTTTCGGGTCGTGCTGCATGGTATTCGTTACGATGTCCGACGTTCTGCTCCACGTACCTGGAGCTTGCCTCTTCAGGAAATATGAATATTCAACACATGGGACAACCTGCAAACACTTAGGAAAAAGAAAATATACAATGTGATAGGCTGTCCTGTCATGCAAAAGGTTTCTCTGAAGGAGGTCGATTGCTTCAAATGTCAGGCTATTTTATGTGTTTGTGTTCGAGGCAGTGTCAATGACGGATGTGGTGAGGTGCTTTGCTTGTGCTAGACGATTGTGTGCATTGTGCTTTTGGTATCTTTCTAATTTATGGAACCGCATGGCATATAGGTACGAAGAGTAACACTGTATCCTCTCAGCAAGAAGGGTCTTGCTTCAATTCTTAACGAGGGCACTGTTCTGTATGGGGTTTGTATGTTCTCCATCTGTTCTGCGTGGATTTCCTTTGGGTTATCTGGTTTCTTCTCATAGCAAAACATAAATAAATGTGACTGGGATTGGCCGAAACATCCCAATGTTGAAAATGTAGACTTCCAATGACTAAATTGGGATTACACAACACAGCAATATCGCCCCCTATTGCGACAAAATTGGGCAGGACCCTCCTGAAAATGAGACTCGGTGAGACGTTCCTGCGAAAAGGCGCACAATCAAACATTAAATTTCGATTTAAAGCTTTCGTGACTGCAGGGATTCATTTTATTGGTTATTTCGGTAAAGTCACGTAGAAGGGAAATAATAAAATAATAAAAATAAAACAATAAAATTCTCACGACGTTTCGATTGCAACACAAGCAATCATCATCAGGTGTGAAAACCACAGCAAGAAAATTTGAAAAAAAGTGACGTTCAGAAAAAAACGCCAATTTTTTCAAATTTTCTCGCTGTGGTTTTCACACCTGATGATGATTGCTTGTGTTGCAATCGAAACGTCGTGAAAATTGTATTGTTTTATTTTTATTATTTTATTCTTTCCCTTCTACGTGACTTTACCGAAAGAACCAATAAAATCAAACATTAATAAAGCCCCTTTCTTAAAATCCTTTAAGGATCCACGTTTATCTGAACCCAGCCTCTGCACAGTTCTCTTAGGATGCTTTGCTCCATGGCTAACTGCCAAATATGCGCTAGCAGTTAGGATCATCTGAACTGCCAACATACACATTTATATTTTCAACAACTATTTTGTAATTTATTTATGTCGTTATCAGTGGCCGGGCTGAGACAATCAATACATGCCTCGGCACAATGTCGTGTTTCAAATTGAATTGCGTCACCACCGCAGAGGATTTAAGCGAGAGAGGCTGAGCATGCCGTACTGTTATACGCGTTTAAAAATACAACCCAATTGCGGGTGCCTCTATAATATAATAATGCCAACTTGTCACGTGTCGCCACACAGCACTAACTCACTCTCGAAGAGAAAGAACAACTCAGAGGCGCGATGTGGAAGCACAGACGAGTATTGTTTTCATAACGCGGATTAGATATAACGCAACGAATGCATGAGCGAAATATTTTCAAACGTGGATGTGAATTGGATATAACGCAATTGTGTGAACTGAACTACGTCGCGCGAGTAGGAATACGCAGTTTAACATGTCGGATTTCGTGACCAATATTATCCATAAGAGGTTTTCTTTGGGTTAGATTGTGTAAATATAAATGTGTGATTAAACCCACCACGATCCGACACAGCCAATTAGTAAGATTTTGCACGTAAAATTCAAATTAGTTACTAGTTCAGCACACTGGTGTGTTGGAAAGTAAACCCACAACATTTACAATTTGAGTACGACATTTCGCCGGTAATTACAATCAGCCTCATCAGGCGACAGCCAAAGTTGTGGAGAAATCCTCTAGAATAGAATAAGCGGTTGTGTGGCTGCCTCAGCGTAGCATCACACAAGGTGGGATGCTGCTGGATGCTTCTAGATGCTACCCACGCGCCTCAGTCTTTGTTCAGCCTGAATACGCATCTCCCGTGTTATTGCAGACTGTGCTTTAGCCTATAATTATGTTATTTATTATAACGCGATTATTCCATAACGTGGTGTTCTTCAGGAACGCAACTACTGCCACACTCTATCCCATACGAATGGAACACGTGGAGTCCCACACTGCTGTACAGTTTTCTCCTGGCGAGCCATGGAATGGCTCCTCCTCGACACTCACGGGAAAGGGAGATTCACAATATTCCTACGATCCACCAACCATCGCTGCCTCCACAGTGCTGGATTACCTGCCACGTGCATAGCCACCAGCTTCTATTGCCTGCAAACAACAGACGTGGGAAATTTGATGAAAAATAAATTATGTGAAACTGGAATCCGAATATAGCCCAATTAGAGCTCAAATGTACATAACAGGTAAATGTGCAACCCTTCAGATCTTCTTCCACGAGATAACAAGTGCATAAATACATGCGTGCATTAGCACGTCCGCCAAAGAAATTGTATAATATGAACGGGCCACATTTCTGGGAGGCAAAGCCAGGACAGTTGGTGATTTAGCAGCCCCTCCCTCTTCCATCAGCTCCGCCTACATTTACTTAACCACGCCCACTCAAACACGAGCCCTGCTCAAAGAATGATGCGTCCTCCTCCCTCGTTCTTATGTTGGCTCCGTCTATTGCTTATCACCGGTAATCATGAAACCATAACATTTTAAACTTGCCGAAAAAAATCCTGATTTCTGAAAACCGGGCACTGTCCCAGCCAAGTCAATTTCGTGTTTAAGCTTCAGTATAACGTCATGCGGCATGTGCAATGCACACTATTAAATGTCATCCAAATGAATGACTCACCCAGGAATATTTTAAAGGCTGGCTTGGGAATAATGAAATCCCCCTTGTGCGGTACACCACACAAAAACGTTATTAAAGGTCAGGTTGCAGCTGAGAGCATCGCCATATTCTTTAGAATCAGAGTCCACGTGCAGCCCCTGAGAGCCGCCAACCACCGCGCGTGTTGCAGTGCCGCATGCGCCAAGGGCGACCCGGGTTCCATTCCTGTCCGCATCTCACAGCGTTGAGTCGGGTGCGTGCGTCGCGCTGACTTCACGCCCCGGCCCCCGCCACCCTCCCTTCACCCCGGTCGTGTATCCCACGCATACGCCCGGGCAGTGCTCGAGGTATTTTATCTTGATTGCAACAAAATGCGAGCCCGGTACATCAGTGACGGGGTGTAGAGAATCCGCGGTTAATCGAATTCGGTGCGATGGAACCACACACGACAGGGTAGGGGAGACGGTGCGTAGGGGGCCCGCTGCTCACAACCAAGTGGGGAACCCGCGCAGGGAGAGAAATTGAAGATTATAATTGGGAGGGATAATGGGGGGGGGGGGGGGTGGCGGAGAAATCACCAAGATGTTAAGGAAAGAGCGAGGGTAGAGGGGAGGGTGGGGGAGAAAAAAGGGGGAGCAACTACAAACCCCAGGAATAAAAAAAACACACGCGGCTGAAGGACTTTTCTGCGAACCTTCCACCGCTCCTAAATCCGCTCCCACTGGTCATCGAGGTATGCGAGAGGTATTTAATATATATAAACAAGGTAAAGATGCAGCCATAAATGGTAAGCGCAAGTAATACATTGCAAAGCTGTACCGCGTGTACCTTTACCTACCCTTAATTGCAAATGAGTGTCGAGGCATCCACGATTCCACGGCACCGTCTTGCGCTCGCTAAGCATCTGGTTGAGTCGATCCAATTAGCATCACGGCCTGGAACACCCCAGCGCAGGACCATTTGACGAACTTAAATTCCGCGCCCACGTTTGCTCCAAAATAATTTCTCCTGCTTTAATTCATAAACCACACAACATACACACGCAACACACACAACACACATACACACACACAACACACATACACACACCACACATACACACACCACATACACCACACATACACACGCAACACACACACTTAATAACGAAGAGCCACACGTACACGCGCGCGATGGCAGCTGTTACACGAAATGAGAGCCACTTAGTTTTAAATTTACGTGTTGCGTGTGTGTGAAGCTGCCAACCATTCCCAGGCTTCCACTAGGTCGGCTCGGCCTTAAACGAGCACCTGGTGTGGGGTGATAAAAACACACATCAGCACTGGGGAGACAAAGGTGGTTGTAGCCACACCACCCCTTCATGTGTGCCTCCATAGGTGCTTGCTCATAGCAAATGTCCAAACAGCCTATATGTTACGGCAATTGCTATTGCCCCAAAGACAAAGATTATACAGGGAATCTTTGTTTTTGTGTAAGATGCCACAGTCCGACCCTATAAACTATTACTAAAATATGTTTTATTTTATTTTACCAAGTAAGGCCCACTGAGCTACATAGCTCTTTGTCAGAAGCGATCTGGCCACAAATGATAGCTCCACAAAGTGGCTTATATGTGGAAATGTATAACAGTCAAATACTCTAAATGAAACATGTAGAGGGAAAAACCAGAGGACCCGGAGACCCGGAGAAAAATCCACGCCACCACGGGGAGAGAGACACGCAAACTCCAAATATACAGCAGGCGTCAGGGTCGAACCCATGACCTCTTCTTCTTAGGTTTTTTCGGTAAAGTCACGTAGAAAGTAAAATAAAATAAAAACAAAAATCACGACGTTTCGGAGGCAACACAAGTCTCCGTCATCAGGTGGGACCGTCACAGCCAGATTAGCTGTATCAAGTGAGGCAATGATTCAAGATGTAATCCCTTAAAAGCGAGTTGAGGGGGGAGGGAGAGGGAGGGGGGAGCTCATCAGACTATGGTAGCCAATGAAAGGAACGTATCGGGAGGGAGGGGGGGCGAGGCCAAAAGGGTGGGCGATGGACGTGGAAGCGCTTGTGCCCAAGCGGCCAATTACTGCACACGCCAACACAATGGAGCGATTGTGCGCAAGCGGCCAGCCACTGCACCCGCCAACACAATGGGCAGAGAGGAGGAGGGGGAGGTCTAATACACATGATAGACAAAAGAACGAAAATGATGATGGGTACAAACTTAGGGGGAGCCATGACCTCTTGTATACCAGGCGAGGCGGATAACATCTCGCCACCATCGCGCCCCTATTCATGAATTAGGCTGCCACTTGTCTTGATGCAACTCCTCAGCCACCTCGTCATCAATAATCACTGCCTTGAAATGGAAAGATGTGATGTATATTGGAATGATTCAGACCCATGTCTCGGTGATTTAATGAATTGTCATTATTCAGGGTCGCAATTAAATTTAAGAATAAAAAAACCTCAACACATTCGTCAATAACACTGTATGGCCTTAAATAGAAACACTTTTATAGAGGTGATGTTTCTGAATTATAAATTTTGATGGGTATATTTGTATAGTTGTCACCATTCAGAACATCCAGATACAAATTTTCACATGCCTAGATGGAAACAAACAAGTTCAAGACTTTTGCTCGATTAATTGAGGATGACAATCACAGACTAATGTACCTGTCAATGTTTTAAATCTAACGTCATATTTGGTTTCTGTACCATTCAAACTCCCCAAGCGCAACACTTTCTTTTCCGTTCCTGTTATGGCAGCGTAACTATGACGTCGAGGTCTGCTGCTGTTGCTCACGACGAGATGGCTTCAGCAGACAGCGATTTCGTGTCGTTTTGCTGTTCCACTGCGGTTGAAGGAGCGCAGACTGCAGTGGTTTACGATGAAGTCCATGGTTTGGAATTGCATGACCACAATGCACTGTGGCTCAAACAAAGAATGCATCGCCACTGGATTTATCCATTTGTAAATCATCTAGATTGAAAACTAATTTATTTAGAACTGATTTTTGTATTTAGTTTGTTGTCATTCCCCCACACCTCCGATTTGCATGGTTGGCTACGGTCTGAAAGAAGTGCAACATTTATGTATTTCTATGGATCTCTATGTGTCTCCATGGGGTTACTATGTGGTCCACAGTTTGGGTTGCATAGCCACAATTCCACTACTTTGGCTGTCTTTAATTTTCGATTCATGAAGTAGATGTGCGCATTGGCCTGTCAATGTTTTGATGCGATTGATGGTTCCACCAGTGCCTTTGAGGAGGATAAATGTCAAAGCCAGGAGGTGTGATGTTTGGATTCAGAAATCCTATCTTCTATCTATATACAGTATATAAAAGGGAAATGTGTGAATATGTGTGTCTTTTCGAAATGTTTAGCATACTTCCCAACATGCAACAAACTTAAAATTTGGCATGTGGGTAGCTTCCAGACTGTACACAATGCAAAACGTATAAAAATAGACTTTAGTATTTTTTTTTGGGGGGGGGGGGGGGGGCGCAATAATGGATGTATTTTGCACGGCAAGTGAGCGGTGACGCCACATCTGTGATGTCACCCGCATGCGGCAGCGTCACGCAATGTGCCTGCTGACGTCACACATCCCCCCCAACCCTCCGCGTAGGCCGTGTATTAATCCAAGACAAGAATCCACGTCTCGGGCGAAGCCGGGTAGTAAAGCTAGTATATATAATATATATGTTTGTGACGTTGTAAACGGCTGCAATTGTATCCTGGTCGTGAGCTGAGTTAGCTGCTACAGTTCCACTTGGCTGCTTTAGGGTGTTTTACTTTCTCTCCCATTGTGCTGTCGGCGTCGCCTTTTGCGTTAGGGAACAGCCCACAGAAGTGGCTATCACAGAGCTACCTGTGAGATCCCTTCAATTGACCTATGGCCAGCAAAATCGGGGTCTGCGATCCACATCAATGTTCGTCGCATGACAGTCAAACCACTATTTAATTCTCAGAGCTGGCATTCAGCCAAATTAGGTTCAGAACCAAACTTAATGTCACGGGGTAATTTATGCAGCCATCAATGACTGAGAGCATCGACCCGATTGACGAGATTCCGGTTAAATCACAGGGAACTGGAACCCATATTTGAACAAGGATTTCGGCAGTGCTGGAGAAGAGCTCTGACCCCTGAACCATACGACTGGAGTTTGGTCTGAACAGCTGGATAATTACCATTGCCATTTTAACAGCACGTTGCACGTAAGAACCTTTCTTTACAGCCTTTTATTTTTTTGCTACCAAAATCCTGTGACCTCGAGTTTATTAAACACAATTACCATTGACAAACGTATTCAACCACTCTCAACTATAGATTTTACGCCTTTACAAATCCCTATGTCATTCAACCATTTCGCCTCAAAGTGACAATAGTGGAATTAACCTGAGTGACTTTTTCCGTTTTTTTTTTGCGAACACAATATAAAAAAGGACGTAGTACGCAGTGAATTCGCACACTGGCGGCACGCTAGAGTGGATCTGTAATCAATCAAGAATACCGTGTGCTGTTTGAATGCTGCTGCGATACCCACTTGTAAGCTGTAACAGACGTGGCCGTGTCTGAATTGTGAGAGTCAACTGTCTATACTTAGTGGCTCTCGTCAAGCGAATACCAAAAGGGCAATTCTCGTTTCCCTCTTTTGCATTTTATTTTCCCACTCAGGGTGGAGCGGTGTCGCATTGTCCGCCCACTCTGCGCTATGAACTTCACGACCCGCGTATGATTCCCCTGCCCGCGGTTGTCATTCGTGGCGAGTGATACCCAAACAGGTCCTAGGCCGCGCGCCCACCACCCTTCACCGACGTGCACACTGACCAACGTGGCAAAATATGGTCAAACAAGTCCCATGACTGACACGGCATGAGTAGGGAGGCCTTCATCCAGAAGTGGATTAGCATATTTATTATTAATCACATCTCAGTTCCTGAGAATGGATCAGATTAAAGTCGGTCACTATTTCGTGGAATTGGCCAAATAACCCAATGCAGTGTAAATGTGACGAGCCATGAGACTCAGCGAGGTTCTCCTCGATACATTCAGGTTGTGATTGTACATCTGTATTCATCGTGGAGGAGTAAATATCACGAACGGGGCTTTAACGGAAGAAAGGCCATGATTTCCGACGTGTCTGAGAAAGGACACGGCACATGTATGGAGAGAGATACTGCCTGCCAGCACACAGATCAGAAACATGGCCATTAACAAAAATGGGACAAGAACTCAACAGTGCACAAAGAAGCAATGACATAGAGGAGTGGAGGAGGAGGGTGAATATTAAAAACAAAAATCCTGACGCGCCGCAAGATGAGAGAGCGTGCGCGCTGAACAGATGGCTTGCTCTTCCACATCTTAACGAAGTAATTACTCCTCACTGTCCCCGGAGAGGAGCCAGACAAAACATGCAATGCTTTTTTTTCTCTCTCTCTCCCAGATTTAAAGGTCATGGGTGTTGCATAGCGAGATGCATGGCTACCAAATTAAGTGGCAGGCTAGATGTCGAGGTTGTGGTTTTGAGTCATGGCCCCGGGGCTCGCTATTGTTGTTGTTATAACAGCGGATGCCGCCGTGGGTATAATGGTTGGTGCACTGGACTTACGACCCACAGGACTCCGGTTCAATTCGATCTCCTGGCGCGGCAGTTAAAATGATGAGGTTTGTTACATCCCACAATCCCGCAAGCTGCCCAACCCCTCTGTCCATGCAGCAGCAGCAGTGTAAAACGGGATATGCCACAGAGAGTCGATTGGCAGGCCACCTGAGTTTTTATTTATTAGGAATTTCAGAGCCACTTGAACTGTTTGGGACCCTAAGCTTTTGCTTGAGCTTTGCACGCCACTCGTGACACACATTGGTGCTGAGAACTGGGGTCTTGTTTCCAACCGATCTACGATCCCATCCTCTCTTCCCTTCTATGTCGTCATCATCAATCATCGTTATCATCATCATCCTCGGAATCAGTGGGAGTCTGTCAGCTCTGAGAACAGTATTCGCACATCCATCCGTGACGGCGTTAGGAAAAATCAAACGCTAAGAGCCCCAAATAGCTCAAGAGGCTCCGGATTCATGAAGAAGATATGGTCGTATCAAGTATCAGCTCAAATTCAAATCCTCATAAATATAACACGACAAATGTATGTAAACCACCAATTAATCTTTCTCCTCTCCATCTTGTCTGCACACCTGTTCTCTCGCCTCCATAAATCTCCAGTCCACATTTATATTATCGCACTCATGTCTCTATATATCTCGTCGAGACCTCTGCTGTCGTTTCCCCATGAAATATTTTAATTTATTAATTTAAAATGGAGGGCACCCACCCATACGAACAAAAACACACATTCCTGCCGAGGTGCCCCCCAATGGACCCGGCAACGTCACTGATCTCCACCCTCCAAACGGAGAGGCGCAGCCCCTCCCCCCCCACCCCCCACGATTATCTCGACCCCTCGGAGAGGCCGCCGCTGCCCACTGATGGGGACAGCGCCACGACGGTGGTCAAGGGCAGAATCGATTTCAGGCGCCCGAGATATTCCCCGTTAGTATTCCCTGGGAAATCGACAGCGGGAATCAATCCGTGATGAAATGATTTCGCTCGGCGCTATTGACGATCGATCCCGCCCATCGCTTGGATGTGATCCGACTGCAGATGGGGGCTGGGGGGTTAGCAATACGAACATGCAGGGCGGCCTGGCCACAGACACGCGCACGGTGCAACCTCCCATCCCTCTTACAAACCCTGAACTCACACAGGGATCCAGTTAGAAAAGTCCGTGCCGTTATTTAAAAATAAAAATTCCATACACTGTGTCAATCCACTGCTCTTTCTTTCGTTTATCGATGTGAATTGAGGAGGAACTGTACATCTAAGTGTAAGTTGTGACTGCTGGCTTCAGATACCAATGAGTGAATCCCACTCGTGGACATGAATTTACACAGAGACCCATGGACACCTAAAGACATCCGTAGACACAAAGACCCATAGACTCACACGGAGACCTATAAACTCACACAGACCCATATACACTCACAGAGGCCCGTATATTCAGAGACCCATAGACTCCAACAGAGAACCACAAACTTACACGGAAACATAGACGCAGACCAATAGACGCCCAGAGAGACTCACAGACTCACACAGATGCACCTCGGCTAGCAGTGGCCACTGGTGAAGTGTGCTACAGTCGCATTTAAGTGATTCTTTCATTTTATATTTGTGGAAAAGGTGATTGCACACCTGATGCCGTGGCCTGTCCGTACACAATGCATCCCCTGCTGGAAGAAAAACACCTCACACCGAATCAGTCACGTGGGCAGTGTGAACGTCCTTCACAACGATGGTCAGTGTGGGTCGGTGTGGGTCGGTGTGTCACCCGTGTAGCCGCACGTCGAGTGACTGGCTCGTCGCTTGTTACGTAGAACTTTAATTTTTTTTATTACGTCGCACATATGTTGGTGATGAAATAAAATATTTAAGAAAACTAAAATGAGCAAGGATAAATCCTTGATACCCAATTAACTTGTCCTTCGCGGACTGCTGTTACAGTCTCATCATCATCACCACCACTGCCACCACCGTCAGCACTTTCTGGCTTTTAGCTGTTCTCTTCCCCCTGGTCCCCGACCTCGGGGTGCCACTGGAATGCCGGTGAATGTCACCTGCCCTCCTCCTCCACGCTGCACACCACACGTCCCACCCATCACAACCTCCTCCTCTTCTTCATCACAATTGCAACAACTCGTGATGAAATCCAAAAAAGTTAATTTAAAAAAATATTTCCAAGATAATTATCTGTTCACAGAAGACTGAAATACACAAATGCAACACACTCGTCATGAACACTGTAGCCTTAATTTTGTTTGTATATATATAATCGGCGGCGTTTCGGGTAATGTCCCTTCTTCAAAGCACATAAACAGAGAAGCCAGGGAGGGAGAATGGACAATCATGGTTGGAGACGGCACTTAACACCATGCTTCCTGATGAAAATTTGTATTTTTTTCTGATTACCAGCTTTAAATAGGCATATGAATAGTTCCCGAATAGTAGATATCGCCAAATAATTTGTTTTACTCAAACAGTGACCGTTTTCTCGTCATTAAAACCTGCTGTGTTCACTGTTACTGGGTGATTTTTTTTAAATTGACCTGAAAGGAAGTTGCTGAGTAAGCGAAATGTATTTTGGTACTGATTACATTGATTATTCATTTGTCTGTGTAACACAGATCTTGATCAATTTTCTAAGCCCTCTCTCACTCGTTCCCACCTAAAACCGCTCGAATAAATCAAACATTAATAAACATAAAACATATATAATTCCATGGTAAATATTCTACCAATGAAGACCAAAATAGCACACCTACATTATACATGACAGAAAATTTAATTATGCAAAATACAAATTAAATAATATATTTTCTGCATGTCTCAGCTGCGGTAGCGGTGGTGGTGGCCGTGATGATGTACGCCGGATGATGTGGCCTTGGAGGTTGGGGTTGGCGGACCATTTAGAGATGGAGACATGGTAATGTGCAGCGGTCTAAATAATGGCTCGTGACAATCGCTGGGTTTTTGATCAGATAACGAGACCTCGGCACAGACGTACATAAAACAAGCAAATCCAGCCAGCCAAGTAAGATGTCGTCACGAGGCAGTACAGCAAGTAGGTTGCTGCCAGGTTAGCTGTTGCAATGGGCACGATTGGAATGCTATCCTTTCGTGTGTGTGGGGTTTCCTTTGCATGTTCTCCCCGTGGTCGTGTGGCTTTTTATTCTTGTCCTCCGGTTTTCCCTCCATATTTAGAACCCATGCATTGAGATTATTTTGCTATCATTTGTGGCCAGGTTGCTTCTGAAAAATAAGTTAATAGCTCAGTGGGCTTTACCTGGTATTATAAAAAATATTTGAGTTGTATTTGTATATTTTTAAGTGATTTGTTCACCTCTCCTATACTTTTCACGCCTATCGTGTTTTTGTATTGGTTGTTTTTGTGACATTCTCACCCATCCCGACTGGGCATCTGTGAAAAAGAGCTTTATAACTCATCGGATTCCTCCAGTATAAATACGTATTCTGATTCTGATTCCTCCTACACAGAGATACACATGCATAAATTGGTGATATATGCCCAAGAAGGACCCTCCTGAAAAAAAAAAATGCATTGAGACTAATTTGGACAAACTCATACGTAATTTTATGAAGGACTCTATATATATATTTATGGCTATGTGAACTGTAGCCTTGTGATGCCCCTCACCAGGAGTGAGTCATCACGACCTCCACGACAACCATTCACGCGCAGCGTCTCAGCTCTTTATATTTCCACAGCTAAGCAGGCTGGTGCCTGGTTAGTACTTGGAGGGATTAGCCGAGTGCCCCCCCCCCAGAGTATGCATCGTGTTGAAGCCAAACACTCCACAACGATATTTGCGAAATATCTTCATGCAGCACTCTCCTGAAAAAGGTGTCATGAGACTCAATGATACTCTTCTGTATATATATATATTTTGTAAAGGACTACGTAATTATAATTGTTTGAATTGAAAATGTTAAACGCTTACTCTCACTGCACATAACCAGCAAAATGTCCTCTCGCAATCTCCACAAACAACCTCCATGTGCTGTGATCCTCTGCACGAACTGAAAAGCCATAAATCGTGCCAAAAGACACGTGGCACAAACACAGAAATCCCCGACGCAGCGACGTCACATTCGCCGATCTGTACGCCGAGCTGATCATCAACTCCCCGCCTGCGGTCCGGTCGATCAGTTGATAGTTCTGTAGAAGGGAGACGGGGGGGGTGAGAACCCATCCATGGGGAACTCTGGGGGAGGTCGCAATTGGAGGATATGGACGGAAACCGGACTCTCACCCGTGCCGTGGCTCCAGAGCGGAGGTCCAGGGTCGCTCGTGTGGGTGCCCAACTCGGGAAAGGTTACCCGGCAGGGGTTGCTTGGGTTACGGCGGGAAGGTCCGTGACTCGCTGCTGAGCACAACTGCTCGTGCGCTGCTGTGTTTTTTTTTTAGTTCCATTTTCGCGTAAAATCAGGATGTATTATGTCGCCTTGTTGATGGGGAGAAAAGAGAAAATGCCATGACTTTTGTCCAAAAATCTGTCTGGGTATCTGTTAGCCATGTTTAGACATGACGGGGGCTTGCAGATACCCACGTTCAGCCACGGTGGCTTCGCCCCAGGTACAAATCCCCAAAATGAGTGCAGAATTTAAATGTCAGCAGTTTCCACCATTCCGTGCGACAAACCCTGAGTCAGGGAGTCTGTGCGTATGCCCGACTGTATCAGCAGCACAAGTTAGGTTCAAATGTTTTAACTGGAGCAATCTTGCCTGTGGATGGCTGTAGTTTATTTCATGGTTTAATTTCACCTCTTTACAAATGTAGGAGGGGTCCAAGTGAGACTACCCATTCCATCTTGAGCAAATGTTGAGCCTGGTTAGTTATTGGATGGGAGACTGCATTAAGGAAAAATCAGGTGCTGTAGGAATTGTCTCCAAAGTGACCAGTTAAACGAATGGATTCTTGAATCTTGCTTTGTGGAGATGTGAGTTGTATCCCTGTATATGTGTGGAGGGCTCTCCTGATTTTCTGGCTTCCTCTCGTATATAGAGCCAAACTCTAAATCACGCAGTCTGCCATACATCACAAATGCACCACCATCCTGGAAAAAGTGTCCTGAGATTAAATTAGGTTTTCCTGGGATAATAAAGAACATCATCTTCATTATTATTAATTTAGTTCAAGAGGCATCTTACCCACACGTATTGTTTATACATCCTTCAGAGTGCTCTCCAATTGTAAATACAACTGAAGCCTTCACTGCACAGACTTGGAACGTGCCTAATTGATGATACCAAATTCCATATTATGGGGCTTTTTTGTGTGTGCAGCCATTGGTGACTGGGCTGAGGCCATCAATTCGCGACGCTTGAGACCACTGTTTAATTGCAGGTGGCATACAAGTCCAGATTAATTCCCAGGATCTCAGCATTGCCAAGCTCAGTGCACATTCATTGTTGTGAGTCCCCTGAGGAATCTCGATATATTTTTTTATACAGGATTTAAACCACGTACGCTGCCCTCGTGTAATGGCTTAGGGGCCGTGCATAAATGACGTCACGCGATTTTGGACGATTTTTGCCCCCCCCCCCCCCATCGTCACACGGCGTCACAAAAAGTTAGACCCCTCCTCAAATATGACGTCACAAAGCTCTGCCCCCCCCCCAAAAAATATAAAACATCAAAATCGCTTTAAACTATTGTCATTGTAGTGCGTATTTAATGTGGCGCTGCACTCTGATGTTGTAGGAGAAAACATTTATTTAAAAGTTTATTTAATTAAGTAGAACGTGTTGTCTATATTTATTTAAAGTTGCGCATTTTTACGTGACGTCACATTTCTCCCCCCCCCCCCCCTCTCGTCACACATCGTCACAAATGTCTGACCCCCCCTATGTACGTGACGCCATTTATGTACGGCCCCTTAGCAGCACACTGGACTTGCAACCCAGAGGTCGTCTGTTCGATTAAATCTCCCGGTGGTGCAGTTGAAACAACGGGATAAGCTTCTGAAATTCCCCGCGACAACCTCTGTCCACCTGATGGTATGAATGGATTCATCGGAGTTTAATCGATTGGCCGCTAACATTGTGGGGGTACATTGTCGGTACTCTCCTTAGACGTTTGTTCGGCGTGGAAGAGGAGGCCAAATACCCTATCAAGGGACTCTACAGAGCTCTGCTTAGTTGAAGCCCTTCAACCAGCAGTGGTGTAAGCAAGCGATTGCAGGACTGCAATCGCTCTCTCATCATTTTAACGATGAGCGAGTGAAACTTAAGCAGCTGCATTCAATCAGTGTCACGAGTTGGGTCTATTGAGTCATGCGGAATGACAAACACACAGCCCAGGAGGAATTGCTGATGTCACTTGGCATATTGTGATTGTTTTTATTTATTGGTAGAGCGATGCAAATAGAGATCTGTTCTCTGTATGTGTGAGAGTGTGCACGTGGGTGTGTGTGTGAGAGAGAACATGAGAGAGGTGGTGCAGTGGTTAGCGCATGTAATTATAAACTCGGCAAGCTGAGTCTCCATTTGTAGTCACGGATGATATCAGTGGCGAGTGATATCTGAACCGGCCCCCCCCCCAATCTAGATCATGTAAAGCAATTTGTTCACCCACGGCCGGATGAGGGCCCCCCTATGCCGTGTGGGTCATGGGGGTTTTTGACCATACTTGACCATGCTGGTCATTTGGGGTGGTTACTAAAACTATACTTTGTTTTTTTACCAGGTGAGGCCCACTGAGCTTTTTTTCAGAAGCGACCTGGCCACAATTGATAGGTCAACGAAGTGGGTTGTCATGTGGAAATGGAGAGCAGGCAACTACTCTAAACGCATCTTGATTTTAAATGTGGAGGGAAAATTGGAGGATTCCGAGAAACATCCACGCGACCACGGAGAGAACATGCAAACTCCAAATATACAGTAGTCAGGGTCGATATCGAACCCACGACCTCCTGTATAAAACGCGAGGTAGTTAACACCTCTGCACCACAGAAGCAGTGGTGCGGGAGCATAGAAATACAGTACAACAAGGGACTTTGCTGCACTGATCTCTGCTGCCCACAACTTGGTCAATTCAGCCTTAAATCAGCAACTGGTCTCGTCGTTAAGGTTCAGTACTGAGGAGGCAAATGTGGTTTGGCCGTGGTGCTGGCCTCACCCCCTCCTGTATGCCCTTCAAGCCTTAACAGGGAGTCACAATCAGCACTTGCCCAGACAGTCGATAAGGTTATAAGGGGTATATTTACCTGTATCTTTAAAATGTGTCCATGGCATGTAAGTGCATGTCATGTAGAAATGTGGTGACATGTGTGCGTATGTGTGTGTACATATGGATATCTGTGTATGTGTACACGTGCATGTGTGATTATCTGAACCGGTCCTGGGCCTCCCCTAGGTCGGCTTAGCCTCAAATGAGCACTTGGTGCGGTGTGTAAAAACATCGCCACTGGGGAGACAAAGGCGGCCGGGGGTGGCGCTGATCCCCCCCACCTCCCCCCCTCGTGTGCCGTGCCAGCCTTCATAGGTGCTCGATAACAGCACTTGCCCCAACCGTTTGTTAAGGTTATACGGGGAATCTTTGTCTTTGTGTGTATATACATGCGAATATTGTGCTCTGTGTGTCCATGTGTGTCGTATGCACCGTGTATGTGTGTGCGATCACGCGCGTACGTAATTGCGCGTGTTCCACGGATATTAGAGGATTATCATTCTCCCGGCAACCAACATTCCAATTGTAAAGCAATCATTTTGTTTATTTTCATTTTGGTGTTTTACTCGCCCCCACTCCACCCCGCTCCACCCCCACCACCTCGCTCCACCATCCGACACCCCGCGACTCCCCTTCCACCCTCTCCACCATATTCCACACCGCTGCACCTGCTTCCACCCTCCTCCACCAATCTCTCCACCGCACTCCATCCCCTCCAACCCGCTTCACAGCTCATGCGACGCAAATCTCCAGGGTGCTGCGCTTGCAGAGTTGGAGGGAGATGCGAACGACATCCCCTCCCCCGCTGCAATACCGGGCAGAGCCTTATCGCCGCGTTAACTGCCCCAGTGGGACACGTGTTTAATTCGGGCCGCAGGAACACTGTGGACCAAAAAAAATCCCACGCTGAAAGAGCGACGCTTCTGTGCTCAGAAGAGTTGTCTCAGCAATGAGTCAGCACCTCCAACAACAGCTGAACCATGGGGACCTGGGTTCAGTACCTGTGTGAGGTCTTGGAATCAGCAAGACCTCACCTGAGTGCTGGGGCCCTGTGCCTCAAGACACGCAGGCTTGTGTGGCTCTCCGGTGCGCTGCTTCCGGGGGTGTGCCTCCTTGTTGTTCGGCACGATGTCCAACGTTTCGCTTCTATGTGTTGGAAACGAACGTTCCGTTGATAACCGGGTGAGAGGCCATTGAGACCACACGCCTCTTCTCAAGAGTCAGTGTGGGGTTAGGGTCCAGAGAGGGGCGCCACGGTGGCGAGATGTTAACTACCTCGCCTGGTATACAAGGAGGCCGTGGGTTTGATTCCGACCTGACGCCTGCTGTATATGTGGAGTTTGCGTGTCTCTTTCCCCATGGTCGCGTGAATTTTTCTCCGGGTCCTCCGGTTTTTCCCTCCATATTTAGAAACATGCGTTTAAATAATTTGGCTGATATACATTTCCATATGATAAGCCACTTCGTTGAGTTATCATTTGTGGCCAGGTCGCTTTTGATGAAGAGCTAAATAGCTCAGTGGGCCTTACTTGGTAATTAAAAAATAGTTAATAGTTTTAGTTTTGATGTCACTTCTGCTGTTAGCTCCATGACTGGGAAGGGCACTCCAGGTTTCTACGATCATAAAGCAGCGCGCAAACCACTGTGCCACCTTCTTAGGTTTTTTCGGTAAAGTCACGTAGAAAGTAAAATAAAATAAAAACAAAAATCACGACGTTTCGGAGGCAACACAAGTCTCCGTCATCAGGTGGGACCGTCACAGCCAGATTAGCTGTATCAAGTGAGGCAATGATTCAAGATGTAATCCCTTAAAAGCGAGTTGAGGGGGGAGGGAGAGGGAGGGGGGAGCTCATCAGACTATGGTAGCCAATGAAAGGAACGTATCGGGAGGGAGGGGGGGCGAGGCCAAAAGGGTGGGCGATGGACGTGGAAGCGCTTGTGCGCAAGCGGCCAATTACTGCACACGCCAACACAATGGAGCGATTGTGCGCAAGCGGCCAGCCACTGCACCCGCCAACACAATGGGCAGAGAGGAGGAGGGGAGGTCTAATACACATGATAGACAAAAGAACGAAAATGATGATGGGTACAAACTTAGGGGGAGCTCATCAGACTATGGTAGCCAATGAATGGAACGTATCGGGAGGGAGGGGGGGGGCGGGGGGGGGGCGAGGCCAAAAGGGTGGGCGACGGACGTGGAAGCGCTTGTGCGCAAGCGGCCAATTACTGCACACGCCAACACAATGGAGAGAGAGGGGGAGGGGGGGTCTGATACACATGATAGACAAAAGAACGAAAATGCCCATGTTTATACCAATGCTGGCTGAACAATGAAGAGAGTACTGTTAAAATAACTGGGGATGTTAACACTCGGTAAAGTACAGTAAAATAGTGCCTGTCAGATAAGATGGTCCAAAAAATTTGTGATTAAGTCTTTTTTGCGTGGTTGATAACATCTTTCCAATGATTACTAAGTTTGTACCCATCATCACGGTTGAAATTATGTCTGTGTTTGTATATTTGTATGGCTTCGTGTACAAACCTTTGATGGTAGCCGGGAGGTTTGCAGAGAACCTTGGTCTCGGAAAAGACAATTTCATGAGAGCCCACCGAGTTGTAGCAATGATCGGCCACGGCAGAAGAATCAGTTCTGCCGTGTTTCAGATCTGACTTGTGCTCGCGGACACGATCAGAAACATGACGTTTCGTTTCTCCAATGTAGCAATCACCACAAATGCAACTCAATTTGTAGACTCCAGGATACTGTAAGTCCGGAACGACATCCTTCACAGATGGAATCAGATCACGGATTTTATGCACTGTACTGAATCGGACTTGGATCTCATGTTTGTTTAGAATTTTGGAGATCTTTTTGGTCACGCCAGCTATGTATGGTAACGTGATGGTTTTGGTCGGAGTTTCATGTGGCTGTTTCTGTGTGGTGGGAGAGACAGCTTGGCGGATAGTACGGTCAGAGTATCCGTTCATCCTGAGGGCCCGATGTACATGTCTTAATTCACCGGTCAGGTGGTGTTTGTCAGAAATGCCATGTGCTCTGTGGTATAGCGTTTTGATGAGAGAGTTCTTTTGAGATGGGTGGTGGTGGGAATCCGGTTTCAAGTAGGAAACCGGATGAAACCGGATTCCCACCACCACCCATCTCAAAAGAACTCTCTCATCAAAACGCTATACCACAGAGCACATGGCATTTCTGACAAACACCACCTGACCGGTGAATTAAGACATGTACATCGGGCCCTCAGGATGAACGGATACTCTGACCGTACTATCCGCCAAGCTGTCTCTCCCACCACACAGAAACAGCCACATGAAACTCCGACCAAAACCATCACGTTACCATACATAGCTGGCGTGACCAAAAAGATCTCCAAAATTCTAAACAAACATAAGATCCAAGTCCGATTCAGTACAGTGCATAAAATCCGTGATCTGATTCCATCTGTGAAGGATGTCGTTCCTGACTTACAGTATCCTGGAGTCTACAAATTGAGTTGCATTTGTGGTGATTGCTACATTGGAGAAACGAAACGTCATGTTTCTGATCGTGTCCGCGAGCACAAGTCAGATCTGAAACACGGCAGAACTGATTCTTCTGCCGTGGCCGATCATTGCTACAACTCGGTGGGCTCTCATGAAATTGTCTTTTCCGAGACCAAGGTTCTCTGCAAACCTCCGGGCTACCATCAAAGGTTTGTACACGAAGCCATACAAATATACAAACACAGACATAATTTCAACCGTGATGATGGGTACAAACTTAGTAATCATTGGAAAGATGTTATCAACCACGCAAAAAAGACTTAATCACAAATTTTTTGGACCATCTTATCTGACAGGCACTATTTTACTGTACTTTACCGAGTGTTAAGATCCCCAGTTATTTTTTAACAGTACTCTCTTCATTGTTCAGCCAGCATTGGTATAAACATGGGCATTTTCGTTCTTTTGTCTATCATGTGTATCAGACCCCCCCTCCCCCTCTCTCTCCATTGTGTTGGCGTGTGCAGTAATTGGCCGCTTGCGCACAAGCGCTTCCACGTCCGTCGCCCACCCTTTTGGCCTCGCCCCCCCCCGCCCCTCCCTCCCTCCCGATACGTTCCATTCATTGGCTACCATAGTCTGATGAGCTCCCCCTAAGTTTGTACCCATCATCATTTTCGTTCTTTTGTCTATCATGTGTATTAGACCTCCCCTCCTCCTCTCTGCCCATTGTGTTGGCGGGTGCAGTGGCTGGCCGCTTGCGCACAATCGCTCCATTGTGTTGGCGTGTGCAGTAATTGGCCGCTTGCGCACAAGCGCTTCCACGTCCATCGCCCACCCTTTTGGCCTCGCCCCCCCTCCCTCCCGATACGTTCCTTTCATTGGCTACCATAGTCTGATGAGCTCCCCCCTCCCTCTCCCTCCCCCCTCAACTCGCTTTTAAGGGATTACATCTTGAATCATTGCCTCACTTGATACAGCTAATCTGGCTGTGACGGTCCCACCTGATGACGGAGACTTGTGTTGCCTCCGAAACGTCGTGATTTTTTTTTTATTTTATTTTACTTTCTACGTGACTTTACCGAAAAAACCTACGAAGATGATTCCTTGCAGTCACGAAAGCTTCAAATCTAGAACACTGTGCCACCATTCCATCGCTGTTCTCAGTCCGGTATCTTTGTCGCTGAAAGGCTCACTCAGTCTCAATACTTTTTAATTTATTTCAAGTGGATCTTTAATTGAGATGTTCAGACGATGCCCTACTTGATCACGTGCCCCATGCCCCCACCCCCCATGATAAAGAAAAACTAAAATACACCACTGGAATACAGAAGCTGGGAAACGCTCGCGCACATGAGAAGCTGATAACCAAACATCGACAGATTGGTCAGCAGCCTACTTGCTGTACTGTCTTCACGCAGCTCAGTAGCTTGGACGTCTCACGCCCGCGAGGGTGATACATCTGCGTGATCCCCCCGCCCCGGCCGGCATCTATATCCACGGCAACGGGACGACTCTTCCTCTCCCCTGCTGCTCCTTAGTTCGACAACAGCCTTCCCAGGGCCTTCTGCAATTCCCCTCCCTCCCCTCTATTGCACACACATTGATTTCATTTGACTCCTCCTTTCCCTCTAGTTCTTCACCTCGTCGCACAACACAACATTATTCTGTATTCTGTAAATGAGAGGCCAATGTATTCACACACATTCCTGAGCACCACTCCCCCCACACCGCGCTCCTCCCCCTCCCCCCGGATTGCTTCATTATCTACTGCTTCATTGTTCTGGCACTGTAAGGCTAGTGGAGGTGACTTTTGGATACTAATTAATCACGCAGAGAGGAGTACAGGGCTCAGAGCACCAAGGATCACAGCCCGGAGGTCGCGGGTTAACATCCAGGTAGGTAGTTAACACAGCACCCAAATCATCCCTCCGAAGTTGATAATAACTAAAAAAAATACATCCGTACTATTTTGTGGCAGGTCAAATGTGGGTGTGATTGACCCCGGTCATGCGAATGGGAAATTCCCACCGCTGGTTTCCTGCCTGACACCAAGGTTTGCCGCTATACTCGCGCTCCTTCGAGCAGAGCGACAGCGGATATATTTGTTTACGTTTGCAATTAACAGCCGTGAAATCCCCATCTGCAATGGCTTAATAATTACCCTGTTAAAATTATTCGGATATAAAGTATCTTGTCCTCACAAATGCGACGCAACAAAAGCAGTCTTAGGCACTACTGTCACTATCCACTTAATCCTAAACCCAACACCAAACCATATTCCTTTTTTAACACGTAGGCTTTCGCGACCAATATCATCCATAATATATTTATTTGGGTTAGATCGCGTAAATATATAAATGTGTCGTTAAAATTCGACACCACCCGACACAGCCAACTAGTAAGGGTTGTCACGTAAACAAAACGTGCCAATTCGTCACTAATTCGTCAGCGTTGGTGTACGGTGCTTTTTCTGCAATATTTGCTGTCTTTACTTGGATTTTCTGCTTGCACATAGTCACATAGTCACTTTAATATGTTTTCTTGTTCATGTTTTTGTTTTTTGTTTGTTGCGGTTGCACCCGATTCAAGAGCCGAATGGCTCACAGGGCTATACCAAAGAAATTAAACTGAAAACTGAAACTAGTACAGCACACCGGTATGTTGGAGACCCAAGCCACACCATTTACCCTTAAGCCCGAACCCGTTAACCCCTAAACTCTATACACATCTCATAACCTAACACTAACCCCCTAAATCATAACCCCTAACTCTGTCCCCTAATCTCGATCCCTGCACGAAAGCTGAAAGAGCCGGGATAGGAAAGGGAGCCCTAACTCAGGAATGCCCTGCGACTGAGCGGAGAAATCTGGTCTCTGATTGCATTTTTAATCCGCAGGGACAGAAGTGCCAGGAACTTGGATGATGTCTCCGACACTGCTATCGCTGTGACATCGCTCCTCATTGACGAGAGCAGTGGCCAGGAATCAAGGCCGTTCCGTGAGCAACAGTAGGCTACCGTGGCGAGATGTTAACTACCTCGCCTGATATACAGGAGGTCGTGAGTTCGATCCTGACCCTGACGCATGCTCTCTCTCTCTCTCTCTCCCCGTGGTCGTGCGGATTTCTCCGGGTCCTCCGGTTTTCCCTCCACATTTAGAATCAACATGTGTTTACAGTATTGGCTGCTCTATATTTCCACGTGATCAGCCACTTCGTTGAGCTATTATTGGTGGCCAGGTCGCTTCTGAAAAAAGCTATATAGCTCAGTGGGCCTTACCTGGTAAAATAAAACATTATTTGATTGTATGGGTTCTATAAGATTACACAGCGTGCGCCCTCAGGGCATCGCGGCCAGCTTTGAGTGTGTGGCTTTTTGTAACTTCACTTTCGCTCCTCTCATCCACGGCGCCACGGGATCTTTGATGTCCTTGAGCTCACTGATCTTTGAGTCCACTGTTACAGCGGCGTTCTCTGCCAAGTACCGTACCGTACGCTTCACACGATCCGCTGCTGGATGAGAGCCTCCCAACAACTCTGCAGGTCGTGAGGGTCCTTTGGCGATACTTGACCACGCCGGATGGTGAAGACGTGGGGGAGTGAGGGGGGCATAGATATATGAGTACAACAATTAATGTTTGTGCACTGCCCCGACACATAGTCCCCGCTGAAGTAGCTGCACACCTGGTGCACAAAGCTATGAGTTGGGGCCCCCTTGACAACCACCATGAGATTTGTTTTCAACAACAGTGTAAAAGAAGAAAAAGTATTTTAAAACGGAACACCCCTACAGCGTTACATTTTCGAGACCGTGAGCGTAATTATGTGATTAGGCAACAGGAGCTGCGATATATAGTAGCCTCACCTGACCGATTCCCGCACCACCCCCTGAGCTGATGATGTCTTCACTACGCCACTACCCCGCAGCCTTCTGTGACAACTTGGCATGCATAGGGGTGGGGGGGAGGGGTCTCCCCAAGCACTCGGCAGGCTCAACACCTGCTGAGGCTGCCGAAGTGCGATGAGATGGAGGGGGCATTGCTGGCGTCTGTGGGATATAAATTCTGATCGAGTAAATCGTCAGTGGGCACCGTGATGATTAGCCGTGCCACGCAGTAGCAGCCACGATGGTCAACCCCCTGAATGCGTGAGGCATTTACATGAGTGATTGCTAATGTTATCTGACTTAAAGGTCCCATGAGGAAAGCGTGAAGGATTCATTACAGTGTGTGACTGTGTACGTGCGTCGGTGTGTTTGTGTGTTTGCGTGTTTGCATCTGTGTGTGTCTGTGTGTACGTGTGTGCTTGTATCTCTATGTGTGCGTGTGTGTATTTGAGAAAGGTCCTGGCAAGGATTATTCAACATCGCCTTGCCAAGCACGCTGAGAGGCTTGCAAAGCCCCAATGTGGTTTCAGGAAATAGCGGTCTTGCACAGATGCCATATTTTCTGTTCTTCTGCTACAGCAGAGGTGTAGGGAATTCCAACCTCCATCTCTGTTTAATTGACCTTGTCAAGGCCTATGGTACCATTAGCAGGCCTGGGCTCTAAATTGGAGTTTACATATCAACAGAGGAAAGCATGTTGACGCTAAAGAACTGCTTCTATCATACTATCATACAATAAACCGATATGCAAAAAACTAGGTATAAACGACATCAATATAATCAATGTACTCAATATACTCTCCAATAAGTTGAGCTATTAACATTAAGTAACTGGGTATACACTACAATATATAATGACTACCAAATCGAAATTTAAGCAGTTACTTCTCCACTTTGTTGCAATGGGCAGATTAAACATGTTGTAGTCGGCGTACCAGAACTTCCACTAAAGATCACTTATGACCTCTATAAGATCATGGATGACTGGTGCACCACAGCGTTGGTTGGCCTCGATCTCTCAGCTGCCTTCGACACTATTGACCATGCGATACTCATCAGGCGGCTAAGGTCAAGGTTTGATGTATTGGGTATGGCACTAGGGTGTATTCAGTCATACCTACATGGTCGATCACAGTTCGTCAAGCTGGGTGATGAAAAGGCATCGCCTATGCTGTGCCTAGTTGGTGTACCACAGGGGTCCATCCTCAGGCCCTTCCTATTTTCAACATATGTCTCTTCGATCACCGATGTCATCTGATTGCATTACATCAAGTGCCATCAATATGCTGATGATACACAATTGTACACTGCAGTGCAGTCAAATTTAGATATGGAAAATATCTTTAACCTCGAAGATTGTACGTGAGTGGTAATCGTGTGGTTTTCACGAAACGAAATGCTGCTTAATCCAGAAAAATTGGAGGTTCTGCTGGTTGGCACTCAGGCAAAAAAAATGTGGGAGGATCAGGTGTAGCGGTGTGAAACTGCAGGATTCAGTGTTCTACTCATCTAGAGAACATCGGCACCATATTTAACCAGAATGTTGTTTGATGACCACGTGCCAAATATAGTCAGGTCCTACATTTCTCATATCAGGGCTCTTTGACACATTCAACTATTAGTGAGTCGTGATATAGCCAACATAGTGGCGTGTAGCATAATATCAACAAGGCTCAATTATGTCAACTAATGACTGTACACGACGTCTGGCAAACACATTACCAAGCTGCAGCCTGTACAAAATTAGTTGGCACGTGTCGTGACAGGTACTGCGAGATCTGACCATGTCCGTCCAGTGCTCGCCGATTTGCATTGATTTCCGGTTGCCGAACGAATACATTATAAGGTTGCACTCATTACACACAAAGTGCTTGCCACAAATGAACTACAATACTTTGCTGATCTCATCAAGGAGCATAAACCATCACGTGAACTCTGGTCATCCCCGCAGCAGCTATTGGCTAACCATCGAACTCAGATGGTCAATGCATCACATGCTTTCAAATGCGCTTCTGCGGCCATCTGGAATGCTCTTCCTTCCGACATTCGGAAGCCACTGGAGCTATGCACTTTAAATAAAGATTGAAAACGAATTTCTTTGGAACTTCTTTTGGTGTTTATTTTGTTGTCCTTACCCTGCACCTCCAATTAGCATGGTTGGCTACATATACTGTGCGAAAGAAGTTCAACATACATAAACACATACTTGGAACATCCTACTAAGAGATGAGGCCTTACCATCAATCCCACACAAAAAAAACAAAGTACCAGCTTGGGTATTTTGAGCGCGTTGAGAGCAGGGGTGTATGGCGGGGGGCATGTAATGAGATTTCCGTATCTGTGCTCTCGCCCGCTCTCGCTGAGGTACTTTACACAGCCCATTAGTCTGCTCCGCGACGCCGCTTATCCGCCCTTTAATAATAACACCAACTTGGCCCGGCTTGGAGATGTACCCAGTTCACATAGACTTGCCGTGTGCAGGTCAGAGGTGCCCCCATTCTCTCTCCACCCTCTGCCTTCCCAAATAAACATCTACCCTTCCAGGTGTAGAGATGGCGTTCTGAAAAATATAAATTTCATTCGGCACACGCCTCGAATGGTGATGATAGTGATACTACTACATAATTACTTGTACTTGTCGGTAATTTGATTACATTTACACATGATTACTGATGGTTGAAGTATGCATATTTAACTTCTTTTGCACCATACGTAGCCAACCATACTCATCAAAGATGCAGGGGAAGGAAATGCAGGGGAAATAAATGAGTTTTCAAAATAGAGTTAAAAGTGCATATCTCCAGTGGCTTCCTAATATCAGAAGGAAGAGCGTTCCAGATGGTCGCAGAAGCACATCTGAAAGTGCGTATGCATTGACCATCTTTGTTTGATGGCTAGCCTAAAGCCGCTGCGAGGATGACCGGAGTTTGCGTGATGGTTTACGCCCTTTGAAGACATCAGCAAGTTATTGTGGTTAATTTGTGGAAAGCACTTTGTGTGTAATGAGTGCGCCCTTATAATGTATCATTTGGCAACCGGAAGCCAATGCAGCTCGGCGAGCACTGGATGGGCATGGTCAGATCTTGCAGTACCGGTCACAACACGTGCCAAATTATTTTGTACACGCTTGCAACTTGGTAATGTTTTTGCCAAAAGTCCTGTAGAAATTAGTGTTCAATAATCGAGCTTTGTCAATACTATGCTACACGTCTCCATGTCGGTTGTCACAACTCAATAGTGGTTGAATGTGTCGTAGATTACTGAAATGAAAATTGTAGGACCTGAAGATATTTGCACGTAATGATCAAACGACACATTTTGGTCGAGTGTGGTGCCGAGGCTCTTTAGAGGAGTATAACACTGAAGCCGGGAGTCTTCAATCGCCACACGTGGTCCTCCCACATGTTTCACTTGAATGCCACACAGCAGAACTTCAGATTTTTCTGGATTGAGAGAATTTCGTTTCGTGCAAACCACACGTACTGATCCACATGCACACCCCCTTTTGTCCGTCCACAGCTGGAAGAAGGCTTCTCCAATACCATGTAGCTCATGGAGATGTGATCAAATATACTTTACCACGCTGGTGAATAATGATGATAAAGATAGTTATAATAAAAACAAAAATGTAATTATTTATGCAGGAAGGCCACGCAATGAGTCAGATTACTCTTTTTCAGGAGAGTGCTGTTTGGTGAAAGAAATTCTCAGGACCGATTCAGATACAGTGTACCACTCATGTTCGCCATGACAGGAACCAAAGCTCAGCTTACAGGGTTACAGTGCGGCTCGGCAACCACTGCGCCACCACTCCACCCCACGCCCACCAATAATACCGCCTTATAAAAGAAGGTACTTAATAGGCTGTTATTTCAGGCAATGGACCTCTTCGCTGCATCTTGTTCATAATCGTGATACCTAACATTTAAGTTCACGAAGAAGCTCTCAGCACGTGTAAAATAACGTTGGACATCGCGACGACCCACGAACACATCATAGATATATGTACGGCAGCACAGAGCCCACGCTGAAACACTTTCCCATTACCGATCATTGAGCAAAAGAAAAAAAAACCCATTTGTCAATTTTCAAAAAAAGGCACATTCTTCTCAGGGTCCCACGTATTACATTTAGATCTAGAACTATATAAGTAAAGTACATATCTCTGCCTCCCTTCGATCTTGGCTCCGAATAACCAGCCTGCTCGCTACACGTCGTGCTGTGCTGTAAGGCAGTGTAAATGAGAGACGTGCCAATTAATGTTTAACGTGTTCTTGCATAAACCCACTGCCTATATAAAGTTTTAATTCTTGTATTTAGTAATAAATTGTACAATTTATTCCGAGCACGACCCTTCTTCAATTGACTACTGAGAATCAAAATAAAGCTTTCATGCGCACATATAAAATAAACTATCGTAAATACAGACCATGGTCATTCCACTGCTGATTAAGACCTTCCCAATGGTGCTGTGTAGGACATAAGAGTTGTTGAAAGAGAGATGTTCTTATATTATCGTAATTTAAATAGTGCCTTGACCAAGGAGCTTACAAATAATTAACAATAAATGCAATGGTGAAGATGAGGTGACAAAAATAAGTGAGAGGAAATAATGGGCGAACCTGTGACACGTGAATTTAGTAAAATAAAATAATTACGAAAGATAAACGATGATGATTGAATTGGATGGATGGGGAATAAGTTGTAGCCATTGGGAGGGATACTGAAGAAGGAAAGGAAAAGTAGTGGTTAGAAGGGGAAGATTTAATCTAAACGAGCTTCCGGTGACGTCATGGCCGAGTGAGCAGTCCAGTTCGGATCACTCCAAACCCAACTGGTTTACTATATCGTATATCCCGTAACCCATCCAAACGAATTGGTAATGTAACGAATGTCAGGGGTAGGAATGGAGATGGATAATGGGTTAAGGGCATGGAGAGGGTTCCTGCCGAAATCATGGGGACAGTGGGGCGGGAACAGGGGGGAAGGGGAGAAGCATGCAAGGAGATAGAGCATGGGGGCATCGGGGGACTCGGGCATTTTGACGCGGAACGGATTGGGAGAGAGTGTGGGCTGCGGGTGAATAAAGTACACGGACCCCCCCCACAACCTCGTGTCGGCTGTAACTCTACAGTATTATATAGTTTGTATTTTCCTCTAAAACTTTAAAAGGGCTCTTTGAAGACCAGGGTTTCAGACATAGAAAGAGTAGGTACAAGTTAAAGGTTAGTTGTGTTTTGTTTACAGAAGATCCGTCGTTTGGTGATGCACTTGGGTCTCATCGGAGGCCAATGTGTGTAGGCATGTTTGGGCTCCGTTCTGAGCCCGAGGGGTGTTTTTGGGTGGGATCCCCCCGTGCATTGTTCGGTTGTATCTCGTCTTTCCCCAAACCCCCCCCCCCCATCCTCCGAGAGGACTTCGATAAAGAGGCCTAGCAAAAATACTCGGTCACACTCTCCCGGTGCCCAGCAACCCTGAAGGATCCCCCCCCGTAGGTAAATTCAATAATATCCCTCAACGTTAACGGCTTGAATCATTCTATCAAACGACAACGCACCCTCTCCTTCTTAAACACACACACAAGACCGATATTGCGTTCCTACAAGAAACACATCTCACTCAACCAAAAGCATAAAAACTCAGGAGTTTGGTGGGTAAAGTTTTCCAAGCTTCCTACGCCACAGGTAGTAGAGGTGTGGCTATTCACATGAATAAGAGGATAAAAATCACCTCACAGACATTAACGTTAGACCCCCAAGCATGGTAGGTATACCTTGCGGGTAAACAAGAGGGCAGAGAAGTCACTCTTCTGAACGTTTATACCCCAACCCCCGATTAATTCAAATATTTCCCCCCCACAATTTCGGCTCTGATTGAGAGAAGGAAGAGGGATCTCGTTGCGGGAGGTGACTGGAACCTTGCCAGGGACCCCGATCTGGATAAATCACATTCGACTGCTTTCGACCAAAATGCGGCGCAGACCCTCTTGCTCATTGCAATAATATCCGACCATCAGTTGATGGACCTCTTGAAGGACTCTCCACCCCACTGAAGGAGATGTCATCCATATCTCCGCTTTCTAAAAACTACTTTTCTTATTTCCAGGCCTCTATTACTCCATCTTACCAAAGCAGAGATCTTGGACATGCAACTTCATGGTCATGCAGCAGTGACAATTTAACTCATCCTAGACCTCGAGGACATCACGACTAGTTACTGGTCTCTATACTGTGGACTTTTGGAGGAAGATCAACTGCTTAAAGAAATCAGAGAGGAAACTGAGGAATTGATCAAGGTCAATTCCGCCTCATGCACCCCTCCCTCTCCTCATATTGTGGGACATAAAGCATATATTAGAGGCTCTTTAATAGAAAAAGGGGCACGGAGGCTTAAACAAATTTGGGAAAAGCAACTGCAGTTGAAAGACGACCTGGCTAAGCAACACGAAAGGTTCCAAATCACGTGCTTAACAGAAATTCTTAAAGAAATAGATTGGACAAGATTAGAACTTAACTAATAAATGACCCGACATTATACAAAAGAGCTAGACTCCCTTTCCACGGTCCCTCTCCAGCCGCTACAATTTTTTTTGTCAAGAATGGTTAAAACCATGCTCATGCATTGCCTCCATACGTAAAGGAAACATCCCCACCTTACTAGAACCAAATAAATCAATGAATGCTTCAGGGAATAAATAAATTCGGCAAGGCTATTAATTCCTACCTGGAGAAAATTGATCGAATTAAGCATATAACTTAGCCAAGAGATGTGTGGACCCATTACCCCCAATGAGTTCCAAGCGGCCTTGGCCACGTCTTCTTCAGGGAAGGCAACCAGCCCCGATGAAATACCAGTGGAACTGTACAGGAGGGTTGGACTCCCTCTGTCAACTCAGTTAAAGGCTACCATGGATGCAGGATTAGAATAATAACTTCTCCTCCATTCTATGAATGATGCCACGATTATGGTTCTACATTAGGCAGGTTCCCCAAAATATGCCATGGGTGGTTATAGGCAAATCTCCATTTTAAACCCAGGTGATATGGTTTTAGCCAAAGTCCTAGCGTGGAGACTGGAAACGATTCTCCAAGGAATCATAGGGAACGCTCAGACTGGTTTTGCCACAAATAGAGACTCGGCTAAAAACGTTGGACCCTAACGCAATTTAGATTGCCAACAGATATAACCTCCCTGCATATGCCCTGACGTTGGATGGGGATAAGGCTTTCGACTGAGTCAGATGAGCCATTCTCTTCAGGGTAATGGATATGTAATGACAGGGTCACACCTGCTGACATGACAAAGTGACACCTGCTGGCCTGTGAAGGGTTTCACGGGTTCAGCCACAGAGGTAACAGCCAATCAGGGAAGGAGGCATATCTGGGGCAAAGGTAACAGGAGGGGTTAGCGGAGATGCTCCGGGAACCTGCTCGAAGGTTCCACGAGAGGGCGTGGCTTGAGGCGGGGCTTAGCCACGCCCGGGGAGATACAAGGGGGAGCAGACCCGGAGCTCGGTGCTCGTGTGTGTCCTGGGTCCTGGCGTGTCTCTGTTCACCGACATCTCTCTCCGTCGTCCGGCTACGTGCAAGATCTCCTGCGTGGCTTCCATCGCCGTCATCATCAATCCGCCAGCCAGCGGCAGAGACGAGTGAAGGCGAGGGGACCCTGCTGAGTGAACGGCTGTGCATGTAGCCACTAGAGGTGTTATTGCCTAGAGTTATAATCAGTGAGAGGAAGAACCAGTGTTGGCCTGTGTTGTGCCCAGTGTGAGAAATAAATAAGAAGTACCCTCTATACGACGTGTCATGGAAGTCGCTCATTACAGATACATTCAGATTCCCCCGACGATTTATAGACATGTGCAAGCTCCTCTATACAGACCTCACGGCCTCAGTCATGACGAATGGATTCACTTTAAATAGCTTTCCATTGGGGAGGGGAACGAGACAGGGCTGCCCACTGTCCCCCTTACCTTTTAGCTTAGCAATGGAACCACTCCCTGAAAGTGTTCGGGAAAATCATTCTATTGTGGGGGTGAGGTTTGGCAAGGTTAAAACCAATAAAACTGCACTGGCGATGTCCTCATAACGTTCAAGGAACCAAAATTATCAATCCCCAACATACTGCTTTAGTATCTGAATATAGAAGGGCATCAGAGTACAAATTAAATATAACAAAATCAAAATTAATGCCACTCTCAGCAACAACTCCCAAACTTCCGGAAGACCTGCTCCCATTTAAATGGTCTCCATCCCATATCAAATACCTTGGTGTCATGGTCCCCTCTTATCTAAATTTGCTTTTTTCAATGAATGTCACCCCGGCGCTTCAGTAAATAACTGCATCGTTAGCTGCCTGGCAGATGTCCCCTTTCTCTATATAATAGAGGACACCCAATTAAAATGATTATCCTTCCTATCTCCAGAGGATGGTCCCCACACAGATTCCGAAGACCTAGTTTGGGACGCTACACTTTCAGGATCTCCTCCTTTATATAGTACTATAAACGTGCACGTATTGGATACTCCTACCTCACGAAGCTATCAGACCAGGATGGCCTGGTCCTTCCAGATTTTGGAAAATATCACAGTGTGGTAAGCCTTCATAATATGAAGGGCTGATTCGACACACGGAAGCAAGGAATAGCCAAGAGTTGGGAGGAACAATAGGTCAAACCATGCTCCCTTGAGGGATTTGATCTGACTCGGAACAAAAAGAGATTGCGAGGGATACAACCACTTTGGACAGTCACATCGACGCTGGCATATTGCAGGGACTGAGGAAAATACCTGCAAACCCCTTGTCACAGGGGGTCGACATATTGGGCAACCCTTTACTACTGATAGAGGGAAAGGTCATACATTGGGACAGCTGGAAAATCTCTGGCCTGGATAGAGGGTTATGGATTTATTTAATTATCTTTGGACGGAAGCATGTGCGAGTTAAATATGACTCCCCCCACTCCCAGGGATGCTATAATGAAATCCCCGGACAAGAACTTAGGGATACTAACCCACACACAGCGTGATGTAACAGGCCCGCGTATTGCCTCAAAATTTTCTATGTTTTTTTATGTTACCAGGTAAGGCCCACGGAGCTAGAAAGCTCTTTTCCAGCAGCGATCTGGCCACAAATGATAGCTCAACAAAGTGGCTTATCACATGTTTATAAATGGACGGAAAAACCGGAGGACCTGAAGAAAAATCCATGCGACCACGGGGAGAACATGCAAACTCCAAGTACACAGCAAGTTTCAGGGTCGGGATCGAACCCACGACCTCCTGTATAGCAGGTGAGGTAGTTAACATGTCGCCATTTTGGCGGGGGTCGTGGGGTGTGTTGGGGGAAAAAGAGTGAGTTTTGAGGGAGGAGCGAAAACTAGTGAGCATAGATGACTGCTCAATGTGGAGGGGGAGGTTGGTTTCAGTAAAGGGGGCAAGAAAATAGAGCAATTGCTGTTATGCAAGAATATGGGGACCAACAGTAATAAGTAAGGATATATAGAATGTATCTATTGTATACATTAAATACATTTTGTCTAATTTAGTCTTTCGGTCTGTTTGACCAATGTCTTATGTCAGTATTTATTGAAGCAAACTCTTCACCAGTGTTGGCATTTGCAGTCTCATCAGCAGTCTAGCATGTTAAACATGTTGCTGCTGGGTTACGGAATGCTCTTGTTGATATAACATCTGACAACCCAGCAACAGCATTTGTTGCCAAAGAGAGATGTAGAATATTTTGGGAAATAATTTATACTGTAACAATAACATCGATATCCTAAGTGGAGATATTATACGGGGAAGCATTTATCGAGAAGTGGATAGATCATTGCTGATGATTATTATGATTGAGGGATGAATGTGATCATGCGATGAGTCAAACCCTAACCTGGAATTAAAGTCAAATGCTTTCCGTTGCGAGCCCGGCAGCCAGACTGGAGGTTTATACCCCTGGGTCTGGCAGTTCCGCAGTAAATTCATCACCCTGCCACGGTATCCCTGCGTACTTGCGCAGGGATTTTCAGGGTTTTATGTTGACTTACTGGGTTCTGTGGCCTTAGGGGCCACTCAACAGTGCATTTCCCTTATAAATCCATGTGTAGTACCAATGTACAGGGTGTCCATAGAGGTATCATCTATAAAGGTGTCATAAATGTTTTAATGGATAATATACCTTTAATAGATGATTAAAAATGGATGTAACCTTTATGGACACCCTGTACAATAATACAGAGATTTTTAGGGGATGAAACCTTGGTCAACCTCACAATCCGAACATTTTCATTAATCACACCATTTTATTTGCAGATTTGTCATCAGTAATTGAAAGCCCTAAGCTAGTTCCAGATCAAATAATTAAGATCGCAAAGTTGGCACGACACATTCCCCCTATGGAAAAGGTCTCACTTGCTTGGGTTACGCTGTGATCTTCGTCATCATCACCATCAGAGTAATCGTCATTGTCAATTGACTATCCCGTTCAGGATGTCAAAGCTTTCATGATTTCCCAGAAAGGCGTTCTCTCTGTAGCTCAGTGTTCCAGCAGCACCCGCAGCAGACGGAGAGCGAGCGAGCGAGCGAATCTTGGCCACCGCGAGTGCCGCCGCGTCACGCAAATGAATGGACTGTGTCAGTGTGCTTTTGTAACCAAATCTGGCAAGGGCACATGTGTGTGATTCAGTCCGGTTAAGTGGCCGTTATTTCACGGGGCAAGAATCCATCTGAGACGGATAGTTATCTAATCCTGGCGGAGCTGGCCGGGGTTGGCGCAGTGCTGAGGGTCGGTGTAACGACGAAGGTCTCATATCGACGCGGTTTTATTAACACCGTATACAAACAAAATAAGAGGTTGAGGTGCCACCCTGCGATTGCTTGAATGCGCCACGTGGCTCAGCGGTACAGCGAGTGGCTCGCAATCGGAAGCGTGCGAGTTCAAAACCCTGGCTGGGGATAGACTCAGCTCATCGTCTCGCAGCCCTGCCATAGCAATATGGAATTCCCTCCACTTGCTCAGGAGCTGTCAACGGTAGATGACCACCGATGCCTGATGTTCATTTGAGCAGAAAACAAGTCGCTTTAGGGAGATGTCCTTGAGAACATCTCTCCCGTGGATTGCTCTGTTACTCGTGGGGCACCAGTGCTGCATGAGATTTCCAAATGATGGAACATTTGTCTCATTGCGTGCCAGCAACAGCACAATTCGGCAGATACAGTCTGTTCTCCTATAATGTGATAGTCGTTGATTTCCTAAAGAACACCATGTTATGTAAAAATCGTGTTATCATAAATTATATATAGGTTAAAGCACAGACCGCAATAACGCGTGAGATGAGTAGACTGAAGAGCGTGGGTAGCGTCTAGAAGCATCCAGCAGTATCCCGTCTTGTGTGATGCTACGCCGAGGCAGCCGTAAACCCCTTATTCCTACTCATGCTACACAGTTGTTTGCTCAATCGCGCTATATCCAATTCGCATCCGCGTGAAAAAAATGTTCCCTAATACATTCATCGCGTTATAACCAATTCGCGTTATGAAAACCACGTGGCATTATCGGAGAACAGACTGTACTCACGTGGTACATATGTAGTGGGATGCACAGATTTGATATAGAATCATTGACCATCGACCACGCTTAACAATGCTTGACATTTGGGAAATGCTGCATAAAATATTCATGTGTCCTGAGAATACGAGTGCCAAAAAGAAGACATCGCATTTTCTCAACAGATATTGCTGCCATCCTTATTATTACTCAGAGAGAGTAGAGAACCCTGTAGCGCTGCACCTGACAATAGGAGACGGCAGGCTGTCATTGCATTGCCCATCTCACAATTCTCCTCGCCACGGTGGCTAGGAGATGTTAACTACCTCGCCTGGTATACAGGAGGTCGTGGGCTCGATCCCGGCCCAGACGCCTGCATATTTAAAGCTTGCATGTTCTTTCTCTTCCCGTGGTCACGTGGATTTTTCTCTGGGTCCTACGGGTTGTTGCCTTCACATTTATAATCAACATGCGTTCAGAGTATTTGGCTGCTATACATTTCCACGTGATAAGCGACTTCGTTGAGATATTATTTGTGGTCAAGTCACTTCTGAAAAAGAGCTACGTAGCTCAGTGGGCCTTACCCGGTAAGACAAAAATAGTTCAGTTTCGTCCCCGGAGCACTAACAATAATCTGTGCTTTTATTTCCTAATTCCAAATGCCAAGATAATATTCTCGAGGATTTAAAGAATATTCTGGGGAACAAATTACATTAGCAAGAGCATATATTGAAAGTTAGAGCACGACCTTCGAACAGTTGGTGGGAAACGGAGTGCAGACTTTGGAGGTAGAACCAGTGGCGTAGTGACATTTTCAGCTCAGGGGGTACAGCAATTGGTCAGGTGGGGCACCAATATTTGATTGGTCTTGCAACGGTCGCACCTCGGCTATTATATATCGCTGCTCCTCTTGCCTAATCACATCATTCCGCTCACGGTCTCGAACAATGAACGCTTTTAGAGGCGCTCTGTTTTAAATACGTTTACATTTTCTTACACTGTTGTTGAAAACAAATCTCATGGTGGTTGTTAATGGGGCCTCAACTCGTAGCTTTGACCACCAATCGGGGGAGGGGGGCAAGGCACCCCCTGCCCCCACGCAAGTTACACTCCTGGTCCGTAGAACGCATTGACGAGTTTCACTGCAGCGATGGCACCAACGTCTTGACGCGTTAAACGCGTGACCACAACTTTTCGTATCTCTTAGCAGAAGCACAACGCAATCTGTCGTGAGGGGGGGGGGTGTCCTCTACGGCGGCCGTTTTGCACGCAGGGCACACGGCAGCGTCTCGCGGGCGGCATTGACAACCTCCGCGGGTTACACGCGGCCAGCTCGTCTTCGCGAAGTCATGTTGTCATAGCCCTTGTAAAAGGCAATATGATTCGTAAAATCTCCCCGTTATTACAAAACATAGTTTAGCGGTGTGTATGTGCGGAGCTCTGTGGGGACCTGTCGTGTAGCGGTTAGCGAGCCGCGCTACGAACCTGGCGAATCGAGTTCGATTCCCGCTCACGGCTAGCACCAGTGATGATTATCTGAACCGGTCCCGGTCCTGGACTATGTCGACTCAGCCTCAAATGAGTACCTGGTACGGTGTGTAAACATTGCCACTAAGGGGACAAAGGCGGCCGAGCGCGGTGCTGGCCACCAACCCCCTCGTACGCCGTGTCGGCCTTCAAATGTGCCTGCCAACAACACTTGTCCCAAAAGTCTGTCAAGGCTATACGGGGATCTGTGTCTTTGGATCGTGTAGGCAGGCTCGGTTGGGACGAGCGCGCGCGAGTGAGCGGAATGTGTAATGCCGCCGCTCGCACGGTGTATGAATGAGCCCCGAGAATAATGTTAGGAGCGTTTACAAATTGCACGTGTTCCCGATATCGCTTGGATCTCCGCAGCGCGGCTCTAACTTGCCCTCGCGTACGCACGTGGCGCGGGTGTATAATAATGTAGGAGTAGTATGGTGTTGCGTCGTGCGTGCGAGTGATTGTGAATGCGTACGAGCAGGTGGGCGGGAGCGGTGACGCGGCGGTTAGCACACTGCGCGTTCAGTTTTCATTTCATGTTTCAGTTTTCATGTATTTGGTATAGCCCTGTGAGCCATTCGGCTCTTGAATCGGGTGCAACCGCAACAAACGAAAACATGAACAAGAAACATCTTAAAGTGACTACACGCAAACAGAAAAATACAGAAAAAAACAACAAAGTCTTCCAGAAAAAGCACCGTATATCAATTCGTGACAAAATCGTGCGAGACTTGTGGTCGATTCCCGCTCACAACATCGGTGACGAATATCTAAATATATCTGAAGCGGTGCGTGGCTTCCCCTAGGTCGACTCGGCCTTAAATTAGTACTTTGTGGGGGTGTATAAATGTCAGCATTGGGAGACAAAGGTGGCCAGGCGTGGGTAGAGAATCCCATTTACGGGCTGGTGGGGCTCTCTCGGGCTCCCGCTCAGTAACAAACCGCAAGAGGCATGCATGAAATGCATCCTTGGGTACCAGTCGATAGTTTTATTACGATTTTAATGTCCATAGTTTAGTGTAGGATATTTGGCATTCATTGATTGCATTTGGAGTGCATTTTAATCACAATAAAAACCATCTAATGTTTCTTCAAAATCACCATTCGTGATACGATATCAAATATCAGGATATGACTATTATCACAATATCGGGTTCATATATCTTTGTAATTGTTACTTAACATTTTTATTATATTGATATTGTGCATGGCTCTACTTTCCATAATAAACCGAGATTTGCTTTGAAATGTTTCACCTGCAGCTGAATCAACTGAAGGTGGCTTTAAATCTATATAATCCTTACAGCCAGGAATATGCTATCAACATTGATTATGAAATTAACCCTGAAAATTATTGTGTCATATTATTCTAAAAAGCGCACATTCACGCATAATAGCTGTTTATATAAACCTAGAAGTTAATATTTTGCATCAAATAAAAAGGTAACCAACATTAAATGGGTCATTATAATCTTGAAATAACGATATTTTTCTAAACTATCGTGGATATCATGTTATATCGTAGCAACCCTATATGAGAGCTAACCTGCTGAGTCTTAACTGCTGGGATGGATCCAGAAAGTTTTACATGTTGTTAATAGTTATAATCACGAGAGTGTGTTGGACATCGGGCGCCCTCCTTTACGCCGGATTATCTCAGTGCGCTCTGCACGTGAGAAGCAACTTACAACCTCATCTGGACGCATACGAAAGGGCACCCCCAGTGGCAGGTGGAATACTCAGCACGTGGCTCATAAGCTGGCATTAGTCTGCCAGGGGGAAGCGATTATTGCAATGTGCTCTAGCCTCGAAGACCTCCATGCGGCATCTGTTCCTGTGCAGCATAAGATGACTCAGAACCTGGCCTGTAAGCGGGTATTAGTCTGCCGGCACTGGGCAATAATTGAAGTTGTGTGTAATCCCAATTGAATACTGGACTTGATGTTTCATTGCACGCCAGTGAGTCCATCGTGTAACATCACCAATCACTAGCACTTCCGATGAGCACGGTTGGCTATGTACAGTGCGAAAGAAGTTCAACATACATACTCAACTCTACCTACCCTGTCCAGTAAACATGTAGGGGATTTGATAATTGGTTTTTTACCCTTCTATCTGGCAACAAAACTGACACCTTTTTTACAAGGAGTCATGTTTGCATAGACCACAATACCTGCAGTCATAATGCAAACAAAAAACATAACTCTGATAATGTATGCACTGTCCTTGAAGTTGATTAGTCCACACCCGAGACAGCTTTCCTTAGAGCCTAGTCTCACATGGGTTGGACCAGATGACGCCAAAAGGCACACAACTCAAAGACAATGCACCATCAGAGTATGAGAGCTCGGGGTAAGCATTTAAACTATTGGAACCTCATTTGCCAGTAAAAAATATGATAACTGTTTTTTTACCCTTCTATCTGGCAACAAAACTGACACCTTTTTTACAAGGAGTCATGTTTACATAGACCACAATACCTTTTTCTACCGACGTGACTTTACCGAAAGAACCAAAGAGTATGTAGGGGACTCTTTGTACCGTATCTGTGCGCCAACACCGTCTTCAGCGCCTCCAGTTGCGCCGCCGCCTGTCGCCATCCGTCCTCAGCGTCCAGTCGCGCGGATGGGCCCAACGAGGCGGCCACGTCCTGCACGCCCGAACTGCCGCTCGTCCCCGCGCCGCTTTCCTCCTCCATCGTCGGTAGCGCCACCGCTGGAGGGAGGTCGTCGTCAGAAGATGCTGCAGAAGATGGTGCAGGGACAGTTTTCCTCCTGAGCTGTTTTGACATGCCGTTTCACTTCTGACACCAATGTAATAAAGGACTCTCTCTCAGATGTCGATCTCCGTTGTCCTTTATTGGGTTCGTAGAATCTCGTTACCACAGCGTCCTCGCTCAGGCCCGCGTCCCTCCCGACGATCTCTCCACAGCCACTCGGCTGCTCCGATATGCAGTCTCCCTGCTGCTCCGATATGCAGTCTTCCTGCTGCTCCATTAGGCAGTCTCCCTGCTGCTCCACCTTGCAGCCACACCGCCGCTCCGCTCTCTAGCTTGACTGCTGCCACGTATACAGCTAGCCTCCCACAGCCGCTAGCTCTCTGCATCTGACACCGATGGCTGACGGTGTCGACGTCTCCCACCGCGTGGCGACCGCGCCACTCTCTCCGTCCTGCCCAGCGTGGCCTCCTCCTGTTTCACTCCGTCTCAACTCCCCTTTTCCCCTTCCGGTTCTCCCCCTAAATCCTCTCTGACACGTGACCCTAACTCCACCCACTCCCTACGTGACCCAGACTCCGCCCCCCCTCAATCCTTGCTCGTATTACACGACCCCCCCCCCTAATGAAAACCCAGCCGTCCCCGGCTGCAATAAATATAATAAAATAATGCGATCAACATTGTAACCATCTGGCATCACTGAACAATGGAGAATGTAACAACGATAACAAGAACAAGAACAATCAACGAAAGGAAAGGGATTTGGAACGCGTGCGAGTCGCCGGCCCGTCATGAACGGGCGGCGGTCCCCCCACAGACCGAGAACGCGATGGGGTTTTAAGATCGACGGGAGTAGAACCGCCCGCCGCTGTTGGAGGCCCGTCAACGCCAAGGTCCCGTTCCCCAGAGAGACCCAAGTCCGGGGTCTCTGGCAATCATGTCTGTGGTGGGGTTGGAGGGGCAGGGGGGTCAAGTGGCCGCATCGCCGTGGTAGGCCCACCCAGAGCAGGATTCGCCACATCCGCCTGCGTCACGGCTGGTTCGTCTGTAGAAGGCACGACAAGCGCGCTTGCAGAGTCAACAGGCAAGGGCAGAGGTGCGTCGGGTGCAACAGACACCGGCAAGGCAACATCAGGGGATGACGCATCCGTCCGCGGGGCCATGTAGGGCTTCAACCTAGACGTATGGACGTACCAGCGCCGCGATCCGAACCGAACCCATGCGGATTGCGGGTTTAGGGACTTCAATAATCTTAACCGGCCCCTGCCATGGTTTGTGAAGCTTAGGGGAGGTCCCCGGCCGCACCTGCGGCAGTGCAGCCATGCCATGTCCCCCACTCGCCAGGGGCATGTACCGGTCGAGCGCCGGGCGCAACGCTCGTTTCGCGCCTGAGTCTTGGCAGTAGCCAATCGGGCCCCCTCCCATGCCTCGGCGACGCGTCGAACAGTGTCCTGAATGTATTCGGGGAGAGGTTTAACAGGACCCTTCGCCCCCGTACCCAGCTGTACTTCCACCGGCGGCACATTCTCGCGGCCGTACATTAGAAAAAATGGAGAATACCCTGTGGAAGCATGAGGTGTCATCCGATTCGCGGAGAATACCCCAGGTATATGCAAGTCCCAATCAGCTTGTCTCTCGTCAACCGTGTGACATAACATGGCCGACAGCGTCCGATTAAGCCGTTCCACCATGCCATCCGTCTGCGGGTGATAAGGAGACATACGAACCTTCTTGGTTCCCAGAGCAGCGCACACTTCCGCCAACAATTTGGAAGAAAAATTTCGCCCCTGATCCATGAGTAGCCCCTCCGGCGCCCCTTTGTCCAGCACATATCCAAACAGGAGTAACGCAGTAGCGGGTTTCTGCCGGGGACAGTACATGGCTACCGTAGGCTACCACGCGTTCCACGCCGCCCTTGGACTGTGACAGAATGGCCCCGATCCCAGTGTTACTAGCGTCTGTATCCAGAATAAACGGTCGATCAAAATCCGGATAGTCCAATGTCGGCGCCGTCACCAACCGATCGCGTAGGCCCTCAAACGCCGCTTCCTCCGGCGGACCCCAACTGAACCTCCGACCCTTACCTGTAAGGAGGTGCAAGGGCCTAGCGATCATAGCAAAGTTCGAAACGAACCTGCGACAGTATGAGGCGAACCCCAGGAAGCGACGTACGTCCCCAACCGAGGCCGGGGTTGGCCAGTTGCGGACGCGCACCGTCTTCTCTGGGTCCGTGGCCACCCCGTCCACACTGACTATGTGTCCCAAATAACGCACGGATCGTTGCAATAGGTGACACTTTTTCGGTTTGAATTTTAAATTGGCGGAGCGCATCCTAGCAAAAACCGTCTCCAATCTCCAGCAAATGTTCGTCAAATGTGCGGCTAAAGACGATGACATCGTCTAAATAAATCAAACATGTCTCCTACTGCAGACCCGTTAACACCAGCTCCATCAACCGCTGAAAAGTGGCGGGGGCCACATTCAAGCCCATCGGAAGGCAATTAAACTGAAACAGTCCCTGCGGCATACGGAAGGCCGTCTTTTCTCTCAAGGACTCGTCGAGGGGAAGCTGCCAGAATCCTGAGGAGAGATCCAGTGTCGAAAAAAACTTCGCCCCAGACAAGGCATCGAGGGAATCATCCATACGTGGCAGGGGCTACGTGTCTGCGATGGACACCTTGTTCAATTTTCGAAAATCGACGCAAAATCGCAGTTTTCCATCCTTCTTCTTCACAAGGACGACCGGCGCACCCCATGGACTGTTAGACGGGGATATTATGTCAGCGGCCAGCATGTCCTCCACTGCACCGCGAACCTGATCCCGCTCCGTCGGGCTCAACCGATGCGAGTTCAACCGAATCGGAGCGGCATCCCCCGTATCAATGTGGTGGGAAAGCAGGGAGGTGCGTCCCAAGTCAAAATCATCCGAGCTGAACACGTCGGAATAACTTAGCAACAGCGCGCGAAGCGCGGACCGTTGTTCTCCGGTCAGGGATGAATTCTCCCCGCATAACTCGGCAACCCAACGATCATCCTGCCCCGTAGGCCCCGAAACCCCCCCTACCATGTCCCGGCCGTGAACGCGGTCGTGGCGTGAGCCAAAACCGTTCCGGCTGGGACACTGACATTCTCCGCACTCCCATTTAGCACCTGTAAGAAGGGGGGCTGGCCCGGCCAGACAATCGTTTGTGCCCCAACCAGCGCCGAGCCGCCCGCTATAGCCGTGGACGGCGATAACAGAACCCCCACCGCTCCCTCAACGCCAGGTACTGGCTTCCGATATCTCAACGGGATAAGCATCTGCGAACCAGGTGGAATGTCAACAGATACTTCGGACAGCGCCTGCACCTGGCAAACAGGGGCAGGCCGGCCCCAAGGCGACGGTAGGAACGAAATTTTCCGCCCCCCTGGTAATTCAATGCAATTTTGATCAATCCTTATTTGAATGGGCATTTTTGGCAGGAAATCAGTCCCCAACAAACAAGGTACCGCGAGGGACCTAGAGATCAAAACGGTCCCTGAAGCCGACACCCCCCCAATCAATATGTTGGCGTCCACCTGGCCCACAATGCCCATACTTCCCCCGTTCGCCGCTATGCATGAATCATAAACCACTCGCACTCTCCCTGGCGGAATGCCCAAAAGATGGAAAATGGCATCTAAAATAATGGTCGCGGGCGCACCAGAGTCCACCAAAATACGCACCTCGACCCCCTGAATAGAACCCGGTACCGTGGACTACCCCGTAGCGGCCGCAACTACCCTCCGTGCCAATTGGCGCCATTGCGTCAGCGAGCGACACGGGTCAATCGGAGGCACCTCGTTGTTAACGACACACGGACCACACGGCGATGGTGATGCATGAGGTGACAGGCCTTGCCGGGTGTCTGATGTGCACCGACTTGCCTGTCCTGGCTGGTCTTTTCGCTCGACGTTCGTGGTCGAGGCCTCCTGCTGGGGCGGCCCCGGGATGCGAGCCCAACAGTCCCTGGCGAAGTGGCCCTTACGGCCGCAGCGGAAACACTCCACGTCGTTCCGGCGCGCGGCACCCCCTCTGTCCCGACATTCCCGCGCTGGCGGGCCGGACCTCGGCCCCGTTCCCCCCCGAGCAGGCCACTGGGCGGAGGCGGCCGTCAACTCCTGCGGACCCTTGTCATCAGGAACGTAGACCGCCTTCTTAGGATCCCACCCCTTAGCACCGCCTTCAACGATGGGGCCCCCCGTCCACACTGACACCTGCTTCCAGCGTCGGAGATTAAATTGAGCGTCCAAGCACTTAGCCGCAGCACGGGACGTCAATTTATCATCGCTGCACACCAGCATGGGGATCCCCAGTTCTCTAGACAATTCCAGCATCTTGCCCAACACAAGGGGCTCCAACAAATCCGGCTCCATCTCGGGGTATGCTGCCATCGCCAGTTCCAGAACTGCGCCTCTGAAAGCCACCGGCGATTCATCAGGCGCCCGTTGGCGCTGAACAAATCTATGATGGGCATCGTCCGGAGGCTTGTACGCATCCGCCATTTCCTTGAAGACACCCTGCAGCGTCTTCTTCTTGTCGGCCTTGATGGAGCGGAAGAACCGGACGGACTCGTCGTCGAGAAGTGTTGGTAAGACTTCCAGGGCCTCCGCGTCCGTCCATTTGGCGGAGCGTACGGCCGCTTGAAAACGGCAGGCGAATGCGCTCCAATCGCCGCCGATGGAGAATTCTTTGACCATTGTTAAATGACGGCTGCGGGATCTTGCTCCGCTGTCCTCCGCCGATGGCGTCACTCCGCAACGTGTGCAAGATGGCGGCTTCCCGCGGCGGAGGGCGCAAGATGGCGGCTTCCCGCCGTTCCTCCTCGGCCACGCCCAAGATGGCATCTTCGTGCCGCGTGGTCGAGAGGGCTGATGGCGACGGCAAGGCCCCGGCCCGTTGTTCCCCGCCTGGCCTCCCCAAAGTCGTCGCCGGCGTCGCAAGGTCGCACAATTGCGCCAACACCGTCTTCAGCGCCTCCAGTTGTGCCGCCACCTGTCGCCATCTGTCCTCAGCGTCCAGTCGCGCGGATGGGCCCAACGAGGCGGCCACGTCCTGCACGCCCGAACCCCTGCTCGTCCCCGCGCCGCTTTCCTCCTCCATCATCGGTAGCGCCACCGCCGGAGGGAGGTCGTCGTCAAAAGATGCTGCAGAAGATGGTGCAGGGACAGTTTTCCTCCTGAGCTGTTTTGATATGCCGTTTCACTTCTGACACCAATGTAATAAAGGACTCTCTCTCAGATGTCGATCTCCGTTGTCCTTTATTGGGTTCGTAGAATCTCGTTACCACAACGTCCTCACTCAGGCCCGCGTACCTCCCGACGATCTCTCCACAGCCACTCGGCTGCTCCGATATGCAGTCTCCCTGCTGCTCCGCTATTCAATCTCCCTGCTGCTCCGTTAGGCAGTCTCCCTGCTGCTCCACCTTGCAGCCACACTGCCGCTCCGCTCTCTAGCTTCACTGCTGCCCCGTATACAGCTAGCCTCCCACAGCCGCTAGCTCTCTGCGTCTGACACCGATGGCTGACGGTGTCGACGTCTCCCACCGCGTGGCTACTGCGCCACTCTCTCCGTCCTGCCCAGCGTGGCCTCCTCCTGTTTCACTCCGTCTCAACTCCCCTTTTCCCCTTCCGGTTCTCTCCCTAAATCCTCTCTCCCACGTGACCCTAACTCCACTCACTCCCCACGTGACCCAGACTCCGCCCCCCCTCAATCCTTGCTCGCATTACATTATGATGCCCCCTCAACAGAGAGGTTTCCGCACAGACCGCAACTACTCTGAGCAGGTCCTGACATATGTATATGTATGTCGAAATTATTTTGCGCTGTAAGTCGCCAACCATGCCAATCGGAGGTGCACTGACCTCTCACATCGAGGCCGAATTCCAAAAAGGCCTGAAGACAGGAATCGCGTTTGTGGACCTCTCCAATGCCTATGACGGAGTGTGTTCCACAGGAATGCTACTGAAACTCTCTGAAACGATCCGTTGCGCGAAAACTCAAACAACTAATCGACTTCACGAGCAGCAACCAAACAGTTCCGTGTGTACCATGAAGATCAAGTCAGCCGCCCGCGCACAATCAAAAATGGGCCCCCACCAGAGATTAGCCCTCGCACCCGCCCTCTCAACATGTACACGAGTGACCTCCCTCCCACAAAGTCACGGCTATTCGCATATGCTGACGACATAGTCCTGGTTTGCCAGGCGAAAGAATTCCGAGAGATTGATAAAGCACTGCAGATCTTTGTTCTCTTAAAGCCTACTTCTTAAATTGGAGGTTCCGACCAACTCTGCTAAACTGTCGCTACAGCCTTCCGCCTAAACAACTCGAAGTGCCAGGGAAGAACTTTATGTCCAGTTCTGTGGCCAACCCACTTACCCACACGATCTAACACTAAAACAACTCGGCATCCCTCTTGCCTGTAGGCTAACCTACCGGCAGCACCTACCGGCACCTACCGGCAACACCGGATCCAACGTCAAGACGAGGGGTGAACCTCGTGTGGAAACTGGCGGGCACCACCTGGGGCAGCAAAGCCAGCGCGCTACGCACTGCATCACTCGTCCTGCTAGAGCCAACAGCGGAATACTGCTGCTCAACCTGGCTCAGGAGTCATCATAGAAACCCTGGTAAGATACCCACCTTTGGACAGCCATGAGGACCATCTCTGGAGCACTGAGACCAACGCAGCTTGGCTTCAGTTGCTTACTGTACTCGTCCAAATTGAAATCTCCAAAAGCCCGCAGAGAGAACATTCTCCCAAAAGAAAATCACCGGCTGTCAGCCAACGAAGCACTCTCACTGACAAAGGGCCCCAAAAACTCACGACGCTCACGTCTGAAATTCCACAGCCCCTGCTGGGGTACACTCCAAAACCTACAAACCGATGACAGCCCCATCTCTCGATGGCGTAACTCCTGGATAACTATTTAACACGTAGGCTTTCGTGACCAATATCATCCATAATAGAGGTTTTTGGGTTATATCGCATAAATATATGCATAATGTACGTTGCCTCAGTAATCCCCCCCCCCCCCCCCACATTGTGCAAAAGCGCAAAAGCGTGGTCACCACATCTACGCCTCTATATAAGGAACGAAACAGTAAGACTTCTCCACAAATCTGGCTGTCGCCTGATGAAGCTAGTTGTAATTAGTGGCGAAACGTCGTACTCAGATTGTAAATGTTGTGGCTTGGCTCTCCAACACACCGGTGTGCTGTACTAGTAACGAATTGGCATGTTCTGTTTACGTGACAACCCTTACTAGTTGTCTGTGTCGGGTGGTGGCGGGTTTTAACAACACATTTATATATTTACGCGATCTAACCCAAAAACCTCTCTCCTGGATAACTGCAAACATCACCAATTGCAACCTGGTAACTGACCCTGGCGGTGAAGTCCCAGGGTTCAACCTTTCACGGTAAACTTGGGACAAGTGCAGTGCGAGGAGCAACCCAATATTGTGACTGTGGCCACCGCCCAAGACAGACTATCGCCCACGTGCCGATCTCCTGCCCTGTGAGATACGTTCCCGGTGGCATCGCGACCATTCACTCTGCCTCACCTGAAGCAAAGGGCATCGCTGCGAAGTGGCTCTCGTAACCACCCCACTTACACAAACACAAAAGCACGCGTCTCCGCGTTTTTTTTCGCCGAGTTATAAATGGATTTGTCTAGAAAGAGAGAAATATAAAGGAAATAAAATAAATGCATAACCATGTGCAAATGTTGGTGAGTATCCTGAGTGAGGTATTTTTTTTAAGGGACGTGTAATGTTTATTTCCCCGTAACGTTGACTTGCCGAGCCATTTGTTTAACGTAAAATTAACGGCGCATATTGCCGATAAATAAACCTTGTAGTGGACACACAGTAACAGAGATGCACGTGTCCGTGCCGACAGTCACACCCATACAGTGCCTACGTATAAATACACAGCATCACCATCAGCCATGCTCTATCCACTACTGGGTGAAGATCTCCCCCAGTTCACGGTCACCTCTCGTGAGTTTCATCAACCAGCACAGATGAGCATCCGTGCGGTACTCATCTCTCGGACGCAGCCCTGAGCCAAGTGGTGCGAACTCCACATTCTCATGGCGGGGCGAGTCTCATCAATACGACAGCCAATGTTGATTTTGCCCCACAGTGTGGCACACGCGTTATGAACACCTTGGCGGGCTGAATGATTTGAACTGTCGGCCTTCCAATTGTGGCGGAGTGTCACAAAGGTGGATTAATGCGTACGGCAACACACGTGTATACTGACACGTGTACAAATATATACACGTACAATAAAGACAAAGATCTCCCGTATTGCCTTAACAGATTAATTATTGTTGGGGCAAGTGCTGCTAGCGAGCACCTACAAAGGCCAGCACGGCACATGAGGGGGTGGGTGGCCAGCACCCTCGTGTACCTAGTGACGATGTTTACACACAGCATCAGGTACCAATTTGAGGCCAAGTCGACCTAGAGGAGGCCCAGGACCGGTTCAGATAATCGTCAGTGGTGTTGGCCGTGAGCGGGAATATAACTCAAGTCGCTAGTTTCATAGTGCAGCGCGATAACCACTACACTGCCGCTCTTTATCTTTTGCCAAACCCATAACAAAGACAAAGATCCCCCGTGTAGGCATTACAGACTGTTAGGGCAAGTGCTGTTAGCGAGCACCTATGAAGGCTGGCACGGTCACCTTTGTCTCCCTAGTGGCGATGTTTACACACCGCACCAAGTACTCATTTGAGGCTGAGTCGACAGAGACATTGCGTTACAGAAGGGGCGAATGCTAAAATGAAGCCCCCGATCCTCGCCGTATTAATACAATTTCTTGCGGAACAACAGTCTCCATCACAGGCACACAAACAAAATGCCATATTGAACCCTCCGCAAAACAACACACACACACACATATGTATTACGTCAAGCCTAATGAACGCAAACAGAGAGCGACTTCCTAACTCATGCAGAGTTTGTTTTTATTTCGGGGCGAGGTCGCGTGGACGTCTGTGTCTCAGGCAGGGAGCCCAAGCGGATTGCGGGAGGGCACGCAGCGTGCAACGCCGCAATGTGCCCGCCTCCTCCCCCTCCCGCGTTTCCGCTCCATCCCCACTTCGTTAGATTAACCCCTAAATGCACGCGAACTAAAACCGCGCGATCCCACGCGGCGGGGATAGCAGAAGCGCGTGGCGATGGCCGAGTTCACGGCCGTTTCGCCGCCGCCGCCTCTGTAGGACGATCGATGTGGGCGAAAGGGCGTCAGCTGTCGAACAAAGTGTGCAGGTGGTGCCACTGCACACCACAGGCGTCGGGACGACAAAAATGGGTGAGGGCGGCTGGAGTTGGACAGGGACCCCCCCTTCCACCCAGGGACCCCCCAGCCCTCCATTTCATTCCTTGCGCCAGGACCCATGCCGGGTCATGCTAAGCCACTGGTAGCGTGCGGTTGGCACGAAGAGGTGATGGCTCTGAGCCAGTGGCATATGTGGCACATTAGGAATGGACCACTCTTTTAATAAGTCCTTATGTGCTGTGCAGTACATCAATGCACGTGTGTACACCAGCATGTGATGACTGAGTTGGGCCTGTGGGGGGGCTGGAAGGGTTAATGATTAACCGGACGTGTACACCAGTCACGTGGTTAACGGCGACTCGGTGAAGATTGCTGTATGACACACGTGGTGTTGCATTCTACAGGTAAAGGACCCAAAGATTAACCACAATAAATGTGTTTACCCTCGATTTGGAGCACCTGCCCACGTCCTTCATTTCGAGTGTGCAACACATAAATGCCGTGAGAATGGGCCTGTCTACCCATAGCACGACTGTTGTACGTATTTTGAACTTCTTTCGCACTGTACGTAACCAACCATGTTAATTGGAGGTGTCGGGGGAAGAATAACAAACTAAACACCAAAAGTACTTCTCAAAAAATTCGTTTTCAATCTAGATTTAAAATTGCATAGCTCCAGTGGCTTCCTAATATCGTTGTTGACCTCCCACAACGTGGTTACTATACCAATTGTTTTGTTTGTATCCACCGTACAGTGATGATAGGCTGATTAGAACCCCACTGGTATTTAAATAAATGTCGTATTTTTAATATAGCCTCGTTGTCAATCCACTGCTGGATGAAACGTATGAAAGTATATTTCCCCACGGATTACTAAATGGCATAAAGACCACACTCCAGACGCATTGAAAAAAAATGCAACTGTAATTCAACGTGTGATTTCACTGGTCATATTACGAGTATAGTTCCAAAATCAAGCAGTGTGAAGTAAAGTGTTGCGGTCTGCAGTAGTGAGTGTGTAGGTGAGTGACTGAGTGGGTAGGCGAAATTACTAAGTGGGTGGTTAGGTGAGTGTGTTGTTATGGCCTGCAGTGTGACGTTTGAATGAATACAGTGTGGTAGATGAGACGAAATAGTCCTCGTATGTGTGGAGGAATACAAGAGTGAAATGCACGGCAACAATCTCCATGGTAGTAGCGATACGAGAGTGATAAGGAGGCCGCTGACCACTGGAGAACGAGTGATTCGGGTGAATAATCTGGTGCTTGTGACCAATTAACTCGACGGATTTACGTGGTCCCGTACTTAGTGGAACGTTTTCCAATGTCTGCATCACAGACAATGGGGCAAATCGCCAGAGACGTGTTCCTGCCATGCTCATCAATAGGCAAACCTGGACCCCGTAACGTTTTCATTGTGAGTCAACCATTCTCTCCGTATAGCACCAGCGAACCGGACAATTAACGACATTGCGTGCAAAATGAATTTGGGCAGTACATTGTCTGTGTGCGTGTGCAGCCAATAACAAAACGACGTTGAGATAATCAAATTCGCTCCACTTTAAAATCTGGTTTAGTCACCGGAAGTGTCTGGGATTCGAACCCGGCAACTCAGCGGTGATGGCTCAGAAAATCGCTGACTCCCTTCACAGCCACCCTCTCACCCTCCTACCTTTTAACCCTCTCACCCTCCCACCCTCTCCCCCTCCCACCCACCCTCCTACCCTCTCACCCTCCCACCCTCCCACCCTCTCACCCTCCTACCCTCTCACCCTCCCAACCTCCCACCATCCCACCCTCTCACCCTCCCACCCTCTCACCCTCCTACCCTCTCCCCCTCCCACCCACCCACCCTCCTACCCTCTCACCCTCCCACCCTCTCACCCTCCTACCCTCTCACCCTCCCACCCTCTCACCCTCCCACCCTCTCACCCTCCCACCCTTCCATCCTCTCACCCTCCCACCCTCTCACCCTCCCACCCTCCTACACTCTCACCATCCCACCCTCTCACCCTCCCACCCTCTCACCCTCCCACCCTTCCATCCTCTCACCCTCCCACCCTCTCACCCTCTCACCCTCCCACCCTCCTACCCTCTCACCATCCCACCCTCTCACCCTCCTACCCTCCCACCCTCTAACCCTCCCACCCTCTCACCCTCCCACCCTCTCACCCTCTCACCCTCCCACCCACCTACCCTCTCACCATCCCACCCTCCCACCCTCCCACCCTCTCACCCTTCCATCCTCTCACCCTCCCACCCTCTCACCCTCTCACCCTCCCACCCTCCTACCCTCTCACCCTTTTCACCCTCCAACCCTCTCACCCTCCCACCCTCTCACCATCCCACCTTCTCACCCTCCCACCCTCTCACCCTTCTACCCTCCTACCCTCCTAGCAGTGAGCGTGTTCGTGACGGGCCGGGTATCATTTTTGGAATATAATAAATGAACTCAATTCCGCGTGAAAGCTACAACATTATTAAAATCTTGTCTCGGCCGATCTTAGAATTTAAGAAAGGTTATACGCAGTTAATTTCTTCTTGACAGGTAATTCTATCATGAGAGACAATGCCGTATAGTGGTACGGAGCGGAGAGGCAGCAGGAGAACGGCGTGATGCGTCTATTGTAGTACCACATGCACTTTGCGAACCCGGCAACCCAAGTTTGAGTCCTGCTCGCGGCCAACACTAGTGACGATTATCTGAATCAGTCCTGGTCCTCCTCTAGGTAGACTCAGCCTCAAATGAGTACCTGGTGTGGTGTGTAAACATCCCATCTGGGGAGACAAAGGCGGTCGGGCGTGGTGCTGGTCACCCACCCCTTCGTATACCGTGCTGGCCTTCATAGGTGCTCGCTAACAGCACTTGCCCCAACAGTCTGTTAATGATATAGGGGGTATCTTTGTCTTTGTATACATTTAGACGTCATGATTCACAGCCACGACTGAAGGCACACACGATTTTGGCAATTTTATTTCTGTGACCAATTATTGGTATGAAGGTACAATATTTGTTTTTCTTTTATGTCGATTTACGGTTAGTTGTGTGGTTTGCAGAATTATAACAGCATTGTTATATCAGTTTTTTTACATTATCATTTACACCCCGATGTCAATCTATAGGGCTGCGAACTGGCCATGGGATTCCAGTGCTGGGCCACCCCCTCAATGCTTGGGTTTTCTCCAGGGTCTCCGGTTTCGTTCTCCCGTAAGCCAAACACTCAAGAAGTGAATTGACCAAATATATAATTGCAGAACCCTCCTGAAAAGAGTCAGGAGACTCAGTTAGATTTTCTTCGATGAATGATAATGAAAAAATCCACTGCTGAATGCACACCTCCCCATGCTGCGTTAGCCGTGAGGGTTGTTTGACCATACTTCACTACGCTGGTCAATGTGGGCTGGTGACGGGGCCACAGAGAGGGCAGAGTCACTTCTGATAACCTCTCGTCACTGATGATATCATCCGTGGCTGGGAACTGAACTCAGGCCGTGCGCTCACCACTGCCTCACCGCTCCACCTCATTATCATAACACTTATAATAACAACATTATAATACATTTCAGCTGTGGCGTTTATAAAAAAAATCAATGCGAGTTATAAAATTCCAATTAGCTCCAATCAATACTGTACGTGCATAACCGCGCTGTGAAGGAACCAGCGGAGCTGTCTGAGGACAAGGACAGCGCCCGTCGAGTCCTCGGAACCAACACCCGCGCCACGTCGAGTCCGCTCGGAACCAGAACCCGCACTGTGTGCGTGACAAAGAGAGCACGTGCAAAAGCACACGAACACGTGTCACATTCGTTCGCATCGAAGTATAAGTGGCTCCCTGCTCACAAAACACACAAATTAGTACTAACAATGCAATTTATATCATTGGACCTCCTTTGCCAGTACCAAAATATAATTATAGGGCATAGGAGGTCTAATGATGTAAATGCTTACCCCGAGCCCTCATTACTTTGATAGTGCAGTGTCTTTGAGCTGTACGCCTTTTGGCGTCCTCTGGTCAAGCACCAATTGAGACGAGGCTCAAAAGAAAGCCGTCTCTGGTGCGGACCAATCAGTTTCAAGGACAATGCAAATATTATCAGAGTGTTTTTTGTTTGCATTCTGACCACAATTATTGTGGTTAATGCACAAATAATTCCTTGTAAAAAAGGTTGCAGTTTTGTTGCCAGAAAAAAGGGGAAAACCCCTTATTATTATTATATTAATGCAATTTATTTTCTATGAGAAAGCCTCACTGAGTCTCGCGACTATTTTGTCAGGAGGGTCGGTCCTGCATTGCCTGTTGGGGCCGGGAAGCTCTTCGCTAACTGAGCTGCTCAATCCGGTAGCTGACGAAGCTCCAAGCACGTGGAGTGAAACATCAGTCATTGCACCAAACAGCACGCGCTACAGAAAGCCGTGGTACACAACTGAAACTACCCACGCGGTGCCATTAGCCAGTGTTTGGCTTCATGTGGCCTGCAGTGCTAATTAGACCGGATCAACCCGCTATGCGCTCAATGAGCACGACAGGCTAACGTGGGCGAGTTGATACTTACTTGCATTCAAGGAAAAAGTGGCTGAAAGAACGATGAGCCTAATACTTTGTTGGCATAACTATTTTCGCTCTAATGCCCCATTTTAACAAAGCCAAATATTTAGCCAGCAAACCCCTTCACCGAGCCTCTCGGCTCTCTTTTTCAGGAGGACCTTGCTACACGAAGATGTTTGTTTTGGCTAATTCCATTAACGAGTTCACTTTGATGTTGGAATAAGTGCTGACTTTGATTACCGTAACGTGGTTTGGAAAAACAGGTGGATGTATAATATGTGTATATGTCCTGCCCAAAACTGAACTAAAAATATATATTTTTAATTTTGCCAGGTGAGGCCCACGAAGCTATATAGCTCTTTTGAGAAGCGATCTGGCCACAAATGATAGCTCAACGAAGTGGCTTATCACGTGGAAATGTATAGCAGCCAAATAGTCAAAGCGCGTAATTCTAAATGTGGAGGGAAAAACCGGAGGACCTGGAAAAAATCCACGTAACCACAGGAAGAGAGACACGCAAATTCCAAATATACAGCCATCGTCAGGGGTCTGGATCGAACCCACGACCTCCTGTATACCAGGCGAGCTAGGTAACATCTCGCCACCGTGGCGATAAAACGACCTCATTCTACTCACGAACGGTATAAACGTGTGCATGGTCCTTTGCACGACGTCGAGTAAAATGCATTCAGGAAGCAGCGATTGGGATTTGGAGTTTGTATTAGTTACGAGTGACAGATTCCACCAGATTGCAATGGAAATCAGGACCCTACTGCGAGGAAACGAGGCGCGAATCACAGCTCACAGCGCCGAATCGTGACTGGCGAAGAGAAACAATTGCTCTTTGGGAAAATGGTAAAATTGTCCTCAATTTATATGAATAAGTGTTTACTCGAATAAGCCGAGTCATTTCTCCGACGTCTTAATGGAGACCCCACATGTGAGAACACAGCACACGGCGGGGGGGGGGGGGGGGGTTATAATGTGCATTCATTTAAAAGCTGGAATGCGACCGATATCTCAACGCGCCATACAAAATGCACACAGGAACAACGACAATTTGTCAATAGGGGCCTTATTATTATTCTATTAAGCAGGACAGTGGTTAGATGGGAGTACAAACAACAACATCAACAACAAACCGTGGTTGTATACAGTGTGCAAATATGATCGCATCTGGATACGGTTATAAATCGAATACATTTTTGGGTAAGGCCACGTGTAATGAGCCAGACAAATCTGTGCCATTAAGAACCCTCCACCACCCGACGCAGTCCGCCAAATTAACCGAGTCATATGTGCCTAATTGGAAGGCAGAAAAGGGCGATTCTCACGACCGACTCTCGCGATGGGAGAGACAGCGTTTTGCTTGAGACTTTCGTCAGACATCATCAGGACATCGGTCCAAGAGGAAATACAAGAGGGAGTCCTCATCAGGGCGCTAAATATATACATGTTTGAATGGTGGTCCTGAGCCGAAATGGAAATTCTACATTACTTTGAAACAGTATCCAATTCGTCGTATGCACTCTAGCTCGCCGGATTATGTCTATATGCCATGAAAAAGGGCCATGTCCCAAAACGTCGCCTATGATTCATTTTTTCCTCTTAAGGTTACAGAATGTTGATACTGACAAATGTGTTGGGTTGTTTTTGTTTGCACCACTGCCAACGCAGCAGCATAATCACATAACGTGTTTACTCCGCGAGGTCCGTGCTTATCCATGGTGCTACCAGTTGTTGACTGTGAAGGGTGATGCACCCAGAAACCACCCAACTCGTCACTGCAGAAGATTCCTCTGAATGGCATGAAATCTCTGAGCGTCTTTAAAATGAGCACCGTAAACACGAGTGCAGCAAAACAACCAAATGAGAAAATGCCTGGCACAAATGAACCACATTCGCCGTCATTATCACAAGCCACGATCTATCCACTGTTAGATGGAGGTCTAACATCAGTGGCGAATTATATAATAAACGGTTCATGGTTGGCTACGTACGGTAGTAAAAGTTCAACATACACACATACACTTATGGGTATAGTAAATGCCAGGGAATAGCAGTGGTAAGTGGTATACTGGGAACACGATCATATGCATGGGTTTTCTCCGGTTACTCTGGTTTCCTCCCAAAGTGCGAAACACTCACAATTAGAATCAGGATATATATTCATACTCGAGGAATCCGATGAGCTATACTGCTCTTTTTCACAGCTGTCCAGTAGGGGCAGGTCAGAACGTTACACCAACAAAAACTACAAAAATGCGATAGTGTAAAGTGTAGGGAACGTAAACAAATCACTGAAAAATGTATACAAATAAAACTAATCTATTTTTGTATTACCATGTAAGGCCTACTGAGTCATTAGCTTATTTTTCAGAAGCGACCTGGCCATTTATTGCATTGGCCAAACATCACAATACTGGACCCTAAATCGAAACTACGTTTCGATTTAAAGCTTTCGTGACTGCACGGATTCATCTTCTTGGTTCTTTCGGTAAAGTCATCTTAACTGATTGTGTTCACGTTTACGGTGACTTTCAGACCGCGTTCCACTCACTGGCATTGTATTCTCCGCAGGGAATGGATTCTTTGCTCCGCTGCAAGTTTTTTCCCACCACGACTCACCCATTGACACGACGGTCAATGGTATAGTGTATAATAACAAATAGTATAACATTTATATGCTTAATACAATGTACAAAGTAATATATAGTATCGTAATTGTATAGTAAACATATAGCAGTGTGATACACATTAGGGTGGGTAGAATAATACATAGTGTTATATTAAAAATGTATAAGGTATAGGGTGGTTTATAGCAAGACAGTATATAATTTAATGTTGGGTTTATCTATGGCAGTACGGTGTATGCTCGTGTGATGTAAGAGAATAAAGTTTAGATGGAAGCATATTATATAATTTTTACGACGTAGAATTGTAATGTATTACTTGCTGTTAGTAACTCAGCTTATTGTAGAGTATAGTAAATATACTGATGGTGATATGCAGTTTATACTTTAGTTTTTTATGTAGTTTATACTTTAGTTTTCTACGTGGTTGTTTAGTAACTGCAGCTACATACAATTAACATTCCTTTCCTTTGTTAATGCTACTCCCTGCACCCTCCCTTGGTGCTGCTGATCCTGCATAATGCATGGGCATAATATGACTTTGAAACCCCCCCGCCCACCTCCTACGCATTTCCCATGAATATGCTAAATTCCTCTTGATATGCACATTCTTTTGTTAAGGCTCTCTTCTTCTTCCACCTCCAACTCAGCTTATATATAAGCTCCTAGCTTGGCAGTGTCTCATTCTTCACCTGAAGACGGCTGCTTGCGTTGTAGCCGAAACGTCGTGAGAATTATTTAAATTTTATAATGTTTTATTTTTATTATTGTATTACTTCCCTTCTACGTGACTTTACCGAAAGAACCAAGAAGATGAATACTACTACGTTTAATCCTTTGCCAATTCACTGTTGGATGAAGGCTTTTCCCATGCTGTATCAGTCATAGGGTTGTTTGACCGTACTTCAACACACTGGTCGGTATTGTTTGGTGAATGGGGCGCCCAGGCCTAGTTTAAATATCACTCACCACTGGTGTTAGCCATGGCAGATAACGTGACTGCCGGTCACCGGGTTCCGTGTACAAGTGTGCTAACCGCTGCAGCAGCGCTCCATCCCAAAAAATGTATTACTAGTCACATTACCTCGCGTCACTCTAGCAAAGTGCATCTCTTAAAACGTTGACCACCGCAAACAGTATCCGAACATCAAACAGTGAGACGAGGATAACACAGCATGAATAACAATACCAGCCGCAATGACAACAGATATCTTTAATTTATTAAGCAGGAAGGGTCAAATAAGCTGGTCGGGTTATTTGCATGGGCGTTCTTTGACAATACAGATGTTGTATAGTATAGATATTAGTTACAACCATGGTTAGATAGGTCGCGATGCAAACATCTTCACATGTACCGGGTACAGAAAAACGAAACGCATCAATTTAGTAATTAATTATAATGAAGAAATATGAAAATCATTAGAAAACAATAGTGATTTATCATCGGCACATTAATAAGCGAGGGAATTCGGAGAGGGGGAGGGGTAATGTGCGTTCACATGGCACGCGAAGAAATCAAGCACCCGTGTACAATTACGCGATTCCTCCGTGCAGCACGGCAAATAATTAGCTGACAACCGCCGCAACGTTGATCCACTGCGGACGCACAGAGTGAAACGCCGGTTGTTCAGCACCACGGAGAGCGCCTCCGCGTTCTTTAATATTGCAGAGCCTCTGCTCCGGGGCTGGTTCTCTGTGCTCCAGGGAGGAGAGCACGCATCCTATCTGCTCGGAGATCACTCTTGCAATGCAAGGGGTTGCATCGCCCAAGAATTATGGCTCCGAGTGAGAAACTGTCAACTCCTACTTAAGCCCCTGGGGGGGGGGGGGGGTAACTTGCTTTGCGCCAGTCAGCACGGCCCGATTAATGACTGTATTGTTATTCCGTATGGATGTACTGTATGTTGAACTTCTTTCGAACTCTACTGGCTCTCATACGCTGTTATTGCGTTTATTGTAATGAGTCAAATTACATGCATACACACACTATGGGCGTTGCCAATTAATGTGCATGCATAACTTCCTGTGGGTGTTAATTATAGTATTATTTACAGGTGTACCACCTCGTGTGTTTCCAGAGGCAGAGAAAATGTTAATGGACAGCGATTCATGTGGTATCGAAAAATGGCACTGGAACATGACACTGCAGAACTACTTCGGAAGTCAATTCAAAAAGGCCTCACGGGGTGGAGCGGTGGCGCAGCGGTTAGTGCACTGCACAGTGAAACCCTGCAACCAATCTGTAATCAATTCCCGACCACGACTGGCTAACATCCTTGGCGAGTGGTGTATAGGTTAATGAGCCACCCACCTACCCACCATTTCACCAAACCGCAACTTACCAGATTGGTTAAGTATGGTCAAACGATGAGGCGTGGAGAGGCCTTCGTCAGTGAATTTGACAAAGGGCTGTGAATCAATATGATTATGAAAATAATTGCTATTTGAATACGGCCGCAGTGGTCGATTCACCATAGAGTTGAACGGTGGCGTCATTTCCTGCTCTGATACTCCGAAATAAGACTTTATTCATAGTGGAGGAATCCGATGAGCTATAAAGCTATTTTTTCACAGATGTCCAGTAGCTTCCAACAATCAATTCTAGGTAAAGCATATTGAGTAAAAAAAGACACATCTTTGTAATGGCAATTCGTGTATTAGTTGTCAATAATAAGTACGCTAATTTGTCGCGCGCCGCCGCCGCTCTCGAATAGAGAGAGAGGACGACTCAGAGGCGCCAGGCGGAGGAACTACAGACGAGTGGGAAGGCAGCAGCAGCCACGCATCGAGCCGGCGTCAATCCCCCTCCCTCAAGTTCTGCCGTCCTTTGTATATTAAGGTGCTGTCGGCCATTAATGTGTGTTTATGTGGGGGAGGAAACCGGAGCACTCGGAGAAACCCCACGCTTGTGAGAGAGCGACACTCTATCCCATGCAGATGGAAACGCATTTGCTGTGACGCCTTCTCCTGGAAAGCCACGGGTATGGAGAAAGTTGAACAATTTTGGTGTTCCACCTACCCTCAATGCCCCCCCCCCCCACAGTGCTGGATTACAGGCCATGTGCGCAACCACAATGGCCTGATGAATGCACAACAATACACTTCAAAATAATTGACCCGAAATTACGTTTATCATGATATTCCAAAAACAAAGTCTGCAGACTGAGTGTGTTGCTGTGGAAAGGGTTAAATATTTAAGTAAGCAATATATATATTCGCTTTAGTCCATCAGCCTATTGGCTCTCCAAACCAACAAGCAGAATTTGTTTAGGCAATCCAACTCTGTACCGGTTGAGACCTTCTGGGTCTCATCAGCAGTCAGGCTCATTTAACAAATACTGCTGGATTACAAATGTTATTGACAGGAGCACCTGGAAGGTCAAAACCGGTCCAGGGTTTTGCTTGCTTCAACAAAAGTGGTTTAATGACATTGGACAGGAAAGACGCGTAATAGGCTGATAGACTTAAGCAAATATTTGTACGTGTATATGAAGAAGAACAGAGTATATATCAAATCTGAGTTATGCTAATATATACCTACAGTGGAGCTTTTCAGGGATAAAAAAAAATATATAAACGCACTGCTACAATTGACAAAATGATTTAATCACAGGGTAGCTGAATTCCACGTTGGTCCCGGGCATCTCGGCGGCACTGGCTCAGCACATCTGACATGGCCATTATAATCCCTCCGAGCCGTGAGGGACACCCCGCGGGCAGTACATTCCATTAATTTCCACGTCGTCTCACAGCCGTGGGGTCGGGATGGAGGGAGACGCGGGGTTGGGCAGCAATTCCTCGGCAAGCCGCAACTCCACGCGTGCGCCCCGCCGCCCCAAACACCGCCCGCCGGCACCTCCCGTCCCACCGCCCGCCAGGTGCCTGCCGTGCCAACCACAGACGTTCCTCGCTACCCGGTCCGCGCGCCCTTATCAACGCGGGCGGATTAGGCTGCGTCTCGGTCTACATTATCAAGGGCAAGGAGGAGATGAATTGGCTTGCGTCAGGCCGTAAGTGGTGCAGCCTTGCTGGGTAATACACAGTGTCAAGGCGCATTTAGCACACGGTTGCGTTAATGCCCGGAGTACGCGAATGGGGAAAATGACAACTCCTCTTAGTTGCCGGCTACGGGCTTTGCTGGCAGGACTTGCTGCTGATCCGCTGCTGGCTTGATCCTCTCATCTCGTAGTTGCACTCACTCGTTCTCTTCTCTGTCATATAAACACAAAAAGACAAAGATCCCAATTATCACAACTCATTTGTATAGAACTGCTTTTGTGTTTAAGTTTGTTGTCTTTCCCCTGCACCTCCGATGAGCAGGGTTGGCTACATACGGTGCGAATGAAGTTAAATATACATACATGGCATTTATGGAGCAAGTGCTGTTAGCGAGTAGCACCTATAAAGGCCGGAATTGCACACGAAGGGGTTGGTGGCTAGCACCACGCCCGGCCGCCTTTGTCTCCCCAATTATGATTATTACACACCACACCAGTTGAAGCCCAGTACCAATTTATTCGTAACCAATATTGGCGGATCTCGGATCGCTGGGTTCATAGACTCTCACCTATGCACCTCTACATACTATTATGTTCATCTCCTCTATATATACACACACACATGGTCTCCTACTCATGCACAAAGAACGCAGAGCACACATTCATTCTCAGAATCTCTCCCACTCACACACATATAAGGTATCATCATTCAGACACAAATGCACGTACACACACTCTTAATAACACAAACACTCCTATTCACTGTCACACAGAAAAGTCATCCTCCCACACACACCATCCAGTACAGATAATTAATCGCTAATTTTCACACGCTCGTCATCACTGATGTTAGCCGTTGCTGGGAATCGAACACAGGTAGCAGTACACTAACTCTTACGCTACCACCGTAGTGGAATATACACAACCACAAAGACAAAAGTCCCCCCGTATAGCCTAAACCGACTTTTAGCAAGCGGCACTCATACGCATAGATTCTGTCTCACTCTCTCACATACGGTTATAACTCCATAACAGCATATCCGCGATAACAGCCGACGTTCACTACTAACAAATACAAAGATACCGGTATGGTCTTAATCAGACTGTTGGGACAAGTGCTGTTAGCGAGCATCTATGAAGGCCGTGTCTCCCTAATGGCGATGTTTACACTCCGCACCAGATACTCATTGGAGGCTGAGTCGACCGAGGGAAGGTCCAGGACCGTTTCAGATAATCGTCAATATTGTTGACCGTGAGCGGGAATTGAACTCGGTCTGCCTGGTTTGTAGCGCTACGAGCTAACCGCTGCACTACCGCTCCCCATACATTCTCACATGCACTCACACCACAACTCCTCTCACACTCTCTGCCCATCCAACTATGACACTCACCGTTATTCACACTTGCTCACAATCTCATAATCTCACGCTGATGGCCTCCCTCACCTCGACGCACTCAGAGAGAGGCTGCCTCTCACACTGACTCGGTGCCTCTCTCCATCTCCCACTGATGTGACACTCTCTCTCTCTCACACACTCCCCCCCCCCCCCTATATCACATGCTCTCACGCACACAAATAAAAAGATACCCCTATAGATTTAAACAGACTGTTGGGGCTAGTGCTGTTGGCGAGCACCTACAAATGCCAACACGGCACACAAGTGGGTGGGTGGCCAACGCAACGACAAAGATCCCCCCTATATCGTCTTTACCAGACTGTTGGAGAAAGTGATGTTCGTGAGCACCTATGAAGAAGGCCGGCACGGCACACGAGGGGTGGGTTGCCAGCACCACGCACACAGACACACTCACTCTCCTCCCCACCTCCCTCTCGCTCTCTGACACCACGCTCCCTCCCCCTCCCATCCCTCTCTCCCTCCCTCTTGCATTCGCGCCCAGTTGAAATGAGCTCATGTGTGAGAGTGTGAGACTAAGCGAGCGTTCGGGGCGAGAGAGAGATCACCGTTTGCTATGACGGTCTCTTGTTTTGTTTTGACTGCCGACCGTCCAGGCGCGCGCACATGTGCTCCATGACTTCAAGCAGGACCTCTCTGTCTGCCAAGGCAAACACCAAAATCACCAGCATCCTCACCGACATCATCATAATTTGCTGCTGCTGCTGCTGCATCCCGCCGAACAGCACAGCAGCCCTGGCTATAATTCCGCACGCGTTCAGAGAAGATTACAGCGCGGAGAGGACCCCGCTGGTGCGGCTGAAGAGCCTCGTACCGGACAGGCACGGAGCACCGCGGGGGGAGGAGGAGGAACGCGGCCGTGCTGTTCGCCGCTCCTGAATTCATGCACTCATATGAAGGTAATCTGATCCTACACTCCGTGTACACTGATCGCGGTGCAGCAATGCAGAGTCTGTTTGGTGTCTGGTATTGCCCAAATGCGTAACACAAATAATGAATGTCCTTAGCATGTATTGACATAGCACATCCCATATGTAGGTAGGCTGTTGGGGCGAGTGCTGTCTGTTAGCGAGCACCATTAAGGCCGGCACGACACACGAGCGGGGGTGGGGCGGGGTGCACCACCACACCCGACCGCCTTTGTCTCCCCAATGCTGATGGTTTATACACATCGCACCGGGTAGTCATTAAATGCTGAGTCAACCTATATACATGCGTAGACAAAGTCTGTTTTTAAGTATTGTTAAGCGCATACACTCATTTGTAGGTATGGTGTTATATACTGGCATGCATACACGGCTGACCTCTTAGCTACTAAAGAATGCGTGCACTCATATACAGAAGGTATGATTATGTTTTGTATGCACAATTATACACACAGAGACAAGTGTTTACAAATGCGTACACATATCTACGTTCATTCAAAAGATTTTATTTTTTTCCAATATATGTATGTATGTGATGTTACATACGTCTTATACAAAGACAAAGATCCACCGTATAGACATTAATACTGTGAGGACAAGTGCTGTGTGGGGGTGTGGCCAACACAACGCCCGGCCGCCTTTGTCTCCCCAGTTTTGATCTTTTACACACCGCACAGGCAATAGTTTTGAGGCTGAGTTGACCTAGATGAGGTCCAGGACCGATTCAGATATTCGCTCGCTCCAAATGATACCCGTGCATAGGAATATAACTCTCACTTGGGTTCGTAATTCAGTGCACTGACCACTGCACCACCCTTCCCCACTTAGAGCACATGCAATTGTTTAATCCATGCACTTACATTGGTGTGTGTGTGCTGTTGTGCCTTATATATGTAAACGCACACAGGTCATCTGTCTCATCTTCAGTAATGGATTTTAACACATGCGCTCACATGCAGGTTTACCCCACGCTCTAATGCACAACAAGTCTTATCTTAATTACATTCTGAAATACATGCGAAAGTGTAGATAGTGTTGAATATGCATGAACACAGGTCTGTCCGGATGTCTGGACGCATGCACTCGGTTCAGAGCTAACGAGATGTCTTATCGCAGGCAATTACACGGCTTTGAACGCATACACTCATAAACACCACAAACAAAGTGTACAGTCTGTAGCTTGTGCTGCTAAAAGGCGCAGACATACATGGCATATTAAACACACGCTCACGCATGTAGTATGTTGGTGTACACACACAGAGATGCACTCGTGTTCACGGTACACGTAATGATACAGATATATGCGACTGAATACATACACCATTCGTACGCAAAAGCCATACGCTGCATGTTATAATTCCTATAAACCGCTCTCAAAGAAACCACATCACGACCGCGTTAACGCTCAAGCTACTAACACTGCGCCCCTTGTTTTGATGCCTACTGGATTAACGCGTCCCGCCGTAGAGGTTGCGGAGTGTTTGCTCTGATTGCCGAGTTGTGTAAGGAGGGCAGTGTCGTCCACATTCTATGCGGTTATTGCATTGGTTGTGTGTAACCTTCAGATACTCAGCCCAGAACAGGCGGCAGAGATGCGCATCAAGGCTGCGTTCAGCACACTGCGGGGTGAGTCACTTGGATCACAGCACCGCACAATACACACGTCTCTTCCTCCACATATCAACACACACACAACGTGTTTTTACACATCCCGTCAGCAAAGCTGCCTCTTTACAGTGCATCATCGTACAGCGGAATTGGTTCAACGCAAACAACAACTCTGGAAAGGTTTTGACATTCAGTGCCTCATCGGTAGAGTCAGGCTCACTTGAACCAGTGCTGGTGAACTGCCAGACGTTGTGTCGGCACGGATCATCCTCCTCCTCTCTGTTGGATATGGGTCCTGAGTGGACGCCAAACCATATATAATACATAACACAAAGTCATCCTGAGTGCCGTCAATAATATAAACATATATGTGAATAAGCAGACAATACGCCTTCCCTAAGTATTCACAGTACGCACAGTTTCGATGCGTGTACTGTTGTAGACACATTACAGCTCTACACAACCAGCACAGTGCACATTTAGCAGCACTACATAACAGTAGACAAATCAGTCAAGAATAGTACGTACTAAATACACAACAATTGACACTGAGCACTATTACAGTATACTAATAGGGGTTTTCCCTTTTTTCTGACAATAAAACTGACTCCTTTTGCAAGGAATCATGTTAACATTAACCACAATACTTGCAGTCAAAATGCAAACAAAAAACAATACTATGATAATGTATGCATTGTCCTTGAAACTCATTGGACCACACCAGAGACAGCTTTTCTTAGAGCCTAGTCTCATATGGTGATCGACCAAATGACGCCAAAAGGCGCACAGTTCAAAGACAACGCACTATCAGAGTAATGAGAGCGCGGGGTGAGCATGATTTACTATAACAGTATTCATAGCGCAGTGTACACATTGTGTTTGACAAAACGACAACGTAGAAAGGCGACAGCATACAGCCCGCAGTACACACAGTACACAATAATAGTGAACATATGATATCCCACAGCGCGACATCACAGTATGTATAGAGATAAACATAATTTCCATCGTACTGTATCACAGTACACACAGCATACACACCACAGTACACAAAGTAACAGATAGCAGCACACAGAACAGTCCACATTCACAGAGTACACAGTGCAAACGCATGACATTGCACTAAATTGACATACTGCAATACAGGACATACAGTGCTGATTTGTGTATTATATTGATTGTATAAACGTCACCGTACAACATAGCATGTAATATTGTCATACGATTGCACTAAATTACAACACAGTACACAACACAGTACAGCATAGACCATCAGAGTACATTACAGCACAATACAACACGGACAATCACAGTGCAAGATGGCACATCAGTGACAGTATATCACAGTATAACCTGGAACATCACAATGCACCAGCCCATCACAGTACAGGCGACATACCATCACAGTACGAGACAGTTCAATATCGCGCGTCACGCAGACACCGGGCGTAAGTGAGAGTTCCACTGTTAAATATTAACTCTGTAATTGACCCCAGACAGCCTCTGAGTCATCAGCCATCCGGCACAAACCTCCGTACTGCACGTTCTGACTTTGGAATGTTCTCTTTGTTGTGATTGTAATCTCTGTATTCATAGTCTGTGTGCCGATCTGTCGAGCGGCGTCGCAGCTACCTAAGTTCTATCCCGCGGTCACTGCTAACATCAGTAGCGAGTGAGAAACAAACCGGTATTGTGCTTTATACTAGACTTGGATTAACCACGCCCGGCCGCCTTTGTCTCCCCAGTGGCGATGTTTACACACCACAGAATTTACTCGTTTGAGGCTGAGTTGACCTAGGGGAGGCCCAGGACCGGTTCAAATAATCGTCACCGGTGGTGGCCGTGAGCGGGAATCGAACTCGGGTCGCCGGGTTCGTAGCGCAGCGCGCTAACCACTACACTACAATGCGTTACGCTTCCACATGCGCGGGTCACGTGACAGATTTGACGTCACAGCTCACTTGCCGTGCAAAAAATACATGCATTATTGAGCCTCCCCCCAAAAAAAAACAAGTGTATTTTTTCTAATTTTTGCATGGTGTACAGTCTGGAAAGTACCCACATGGCAAACTTCAAGTATGTTGCGTGTCGGGAAGCACGCTAAACATTTTGAACAGACACACATATCTTCTTGGTTCTTTCGGTAAAGTCACGTAAAAAATAAAACATAATAAAATAATTATATTATTTTATTATGTTTTATTTGTATTTTTATTATTTTATTATTTCCCTTCTACGTGGCTTTACCGAAAGAACCAAGAAGATGAATCCCTGCAGTCACGAAAGCTTTAAATCGAAATCAGACACACATAAGCACAACTTTGCCTTTTATAGATGTAGATAATGTAATTCATGTTGATATATGTAAGGTATGTATGTATGCACTTTCCCTAACAATATGTGTCGGCTATATAGAGAGTCCGTGTCTTTGTTGTATGCATAGTAATATGAATGCATATACTTTTTACGCCTTTTGTAAACTTAGTTCACTTTGTACGTGCAATTAATTGTGCAGTGTGTAAACATCAGAAATTGGGAAACAAAGGCGGCCGGCTGTGGTGTTGGCCACCCCACCACCTCATGTGCCGTATCAGCTTTCATAGGTTATCGCTAACATCACTCTCCACAACAGTCTGTTAAAATCTATATACGGGGGATCTTGTCTTTGTTTGCATAACGTAACTGTGGATACGTCTATCTATGTGTTGCATGACATGTACCTGTACATGTTGTGTCTTTGTGTATGCATGTATGCAAATTGTTCGTGCATATACATTCCCATATTTGATCTATTCACTATGTGCTGAGTCTTCTTGGTTATTTCGGTAAAGTCACGTAGAATAAAAATTATACGTGACTTTACCGAAAGAACCAAGAAGATGAATCCCTGCAGTCACGAAAGCTTTAAATCGAAATGTATGTGCTGAGTGTTCATGAACAGAACATTGTGTGTGTATGCTCTATTAATTATATCTACATATGTCTTATAACACGTCCATATTTATTACTGACATTGTGTTTCAGTCCATCATACCTATGGGCCCTTCTAAACCAATGCATATCAGAAGGTTGTAACTTCTGGCATTGTATCACGCAATGTTGATGAGACATAAGAAAGTCGAAACCGGTTCAGAAGTTCCCTGTTGAAACAAACAAAACTACAAGAAATGTGGAATGGACACGTTCTCAAAGTTGCAAGCTTAATGAAGGATGTCGTGGAAAGGTTCCGGTGTGTTGGGAAAGAGGAGAGGGTGCTCAGGGGATCATGGACGCCACGGTGGCTATGATATGTTAACTACCTCGCCAGGTATACAGGAGGTCGTGGGTTCGATTCCGACCCTGACACATGCTGTATATTTGGAGTTTGTATGGCTCTCTCCCTGTGGTCGTGTGGATTTTTATCCGGGTCCTCAGATTTGTTTCCTTTACAATTAGAAACATGCATTTGGAGTGTTTGGCTGCAATACATTTCCACGTGATAAGCCACTAAGTTGGGCTATCATGAATGGCTAGGTCGCTTCTGAAAAGAGCGATATAGCTAAGTGGGCCTTACCTGGTAAAATAAAAAAAATAGTTTATAATTTGAAGGGTAGGAGCTGTTGAGTGAAATGAAGAATAAAGCTAAATATCAGAAGGGAAGGAGGGAGTTTGAGCCCAAGACATGCCACGTTTAGCACAGGGCTAGAGAGAGAGCATTTATCGAGCAATAACAGGTCGGTCTGTCTCGCATGCAAGTCACTGGCAGTATATATTTTTTTCCTGGATTTTTCTGTTTGCGCATAGTCACTTTAAGATGTTTTCTTGTTCATGTTTTTGTTTTTCTGTTTGTTGCGGTTGCACCCGATTCAAGAGCCGAATGGCTCACAGGGCTATACCAAATAAATGAAACTGAAAACTGTTAATTAACATATACGAACTGGGCGACCCGAGTTCGATTCCTGCACACAGCCAACACCGGTCCTAGGCCTCTCGTACGTTGACTCAGTGTGTAAACATCGTCACTAGGAAGACAAAGGCGGCCGGGCGTGGTGTTGGCTACCAACCCCCTTGTATGCCGTGTCGGCCTTCACAAGTGCTGCTCGCTCAGAGCACTTGCCTCCAGTATCTTAAGTCTATACGAGGGATTTTTGTTTTTGTTTTGTACAGTGTATTGAGCATGTGATCAAGTCTCCCATGATGCACCCGTGCTCGTCAGAGGTCACAAGCCAAGTCGGTGTCGAGCCTAGAAAGTGCTTGGATGGATGGGTGGCCACCACCATGCATGCCAGGTTGTTATAGGTGACTGCGTGGGCTGGGCTACGGGCTGGGCTACGTGCTGGTCAACAGACAGCAGGACAAAAAGTCAAATGTTGTACCCTACTTCTGTGCTCCCAATATTCACTAACCCGCACTGGCCAGGTCATACAACTCCCATGGCCCACACGGTGTGTGGAGGCCCTCATCCTGCAGTGGATTGACAAAGAGGTTAAATATTACGCGTGTGTAATGACAATTCTCTATATACAACAACACATCTGGCCCGAGCTTCCCCTAGGCTAACTCAACATAAAGCACATGTATTCTCATAGCAGTTGTGTTAAAATCGTCAAGCATGCGTGCATATCGCTCGTCGCACCCACCTCCCAATCGAGTGCCGAAACGGACCTTCATAGGTGCTCACTAACAGACTTTTCTGCAGCTCGCCATATGGCTAAGCATGGGACCTTTGTCAACTGTGTGTGTGTGTATACCCTGCTATGGGGAGCGTAATGTCGCGGTTAGCGCGCTGTTCTATGAACCTGGCGAGTTAGATTATTTCCGCGCACGGCCAACACCTCTGACGATTATTATCTGAACCGGTCCTGGACTATGTCGACTCAGCCTCAAATGAGTACCCGATGCGATGTGTAAATTTCGCCTCTGGGGAGACAAAGGCGGCCGGGCGTGGTGGTGTTCATCCCCTCCTCGTGTGGCATGCCGGCCTTCATAGGTGCTCGCTAACAGCATTTGCCCTAACAGTCTCCTAAGGCTACACGGGGGATCTTTGTCTTTGACTCTGCTATCAAAGTCATAGAGTCATCCCCACTGCTCAAACAACACCGCGGGGAATTGCTAATCTCCATTGGCAGCCATTAAAATACGGTGGTGGAAATTCCACATTCTTATCCCGGGACCAGGTTTTTAGGCAAAGGACTGCTACCGTTAATTTGTAGGCTATGCATAAGGGGCATTCTGAAGGCGGCATAATAATAATGACCAGTAAGCTATGTGTAAGTGCCGCTGACAGGCTATGAATCATGTTAGGTAACATTCACGGCACGCACTGCCGTGAGCGAATGGGACCAGGGGGTGCTCTGTTGAGACATTCCTTATCCCCAACAGTGACACACACAGAACAGGCCATTGATGAAGCAAATACTGACTGTATAGCAAATATGAGAGCACCCCCGCTGAAGAGACAGGCGGTGGTACGGCCCACCAGGTGATGACCCCAATGACCTGCCTCGGCTGAGCGTCCGTGTGGTGCATGATGTATCCGTATGATCAGGGAATGGATTGCGGTATCCGAGTCTTGAGCCCAAACGATATACATCGTGATAAGAGTCGATATTTTCTCGGTTGTTCGCACAACGTTTAGATTCTCGATTATCCGTGGGCAGATTATCCGGGTTGCTAAAACCGAGCTGGCGAGAAAGATAAATACATTAATGACTGTGTCTGTTGCCTATGGTTTAATTATTATTATAGCTGCGGCTCCTCACTCGTAGAGGGTCAGTGACACGGGGCCCACGTGACCACAATCACGGTGGCAAGTAGACGGATTAAATGTTTTAACTTCACCCCATGCTATGTAAGGTGAATAATACATTCGTTTCTATAGCCTAATTGACAAGAGTCTTGATAGTATCTGTTTTTATACAGGTCACATATGCATTCAGAGGAGGTGGAACTCTGCACTGAGTCCATCGATACATATCGATTCCTAAGCTTTTGTGATGGACGCATCCAAGCACGTGTGTTGTATGAACGGTTGTGTTTTCGTTTTAAATGGGAAAGTGGCTTACATTCCACTCCCTCTATCCACCCGGCAATGTAAACGGGTTCCCCCGAGGAAGACGATCGGCAGGTGGCATGTACGTCCAGCATGGAAGAGTAGGCCAATGGAGACCCCTCCACCAACAGCAGGTAAATTGTAGGGCTCCACTTTTTCTTCTTCCCTCTACAGCAGCCACTAGAGGCCGCAACATTTAAACTGTGACAGTTAATCTAATTTATGGGTACAAATGAATTGTGCCACATATAATTTACATCAAACTGTCATTAATTGCATTTCAATACCAATGTAAAAAAAAAAACTGGACATCATTTAGCAATGGATATATAATGTCTGATGGAGGTAATGCAGAGGACATCAGCAGCAGTGGGAGGCAGGATGATGTCTGTCATAAGTTTTTCCTCACACATACAACACTCGTGAAAACGGAGATTGGCTAAACATCCCAATGCAGGACCTTCCTGACAAGCACCATTGAGACTCGGTGAGGCTTTCCTTACTAAATGAACAATATCTATGTACATACATCCAGCATATTGGTAGCTGTAATAATAACTACCCGAGGGCATTGGCCTGATGGAGATCATAGTGTCTGTTTAGTAATGCATACAATGCCTCTACCGCCCATTTAGCATAGCAATGCGTAAATATGTTATCTTGGATTACCAATCGTAATTCATTTCGGTGAAGTAGTAAAATAAATAAATATGAGCTCTAGTGTGGTTGTATTTAATGCAGGCAGTGCAAATACATTACCTATATTGAACAATGCATTGCGTTTCGGGTAACACCTGCTACATCTGTAGTGACATAGCGGATGTCATTGTGTGGTGCCGGCCCTAGAGAGGCATGGCGTGCGATGCACTTGCATCGCGGACAACACGTATGTAGCGACTTCGTGGATGTCAATGGGTAATGGCAGCTCCAGCGAGGCACGGCATGCGATGTATTACCATCGCGGACACCCCGTATTTGTGGGTGTAGTACCAGCCCTAGAGGGGGCTCGGTGAGCGCTGGGTCATAGCGCTCAGTGGCACCACGCGTGGCGTGCAGTGCTGACTCCTACAGGATGGAGTGTGAGAGTGTCAGCCATGGAATGACGTTACCCCAGGCCATGGCACTCTGGTTGACCCTGGAAGGCACGTGACGGGTAAGGTCTACACAGGGGCCCAAAGTGGGGGCTGGGGTGGTCACGTGCCGGGGCGAGATCCTGCTAGAAGGTTCGAGAAGGTGGTCGTGGCCAAGGGCAGAGCCAGCCACGGCCAGCGAGCATATAAACCGGGTCCCCGAGAGGGACCAGGGTTCTGCGTTGCTGTTGCCATCTGAAGATCTACGATCTACATACGTTCTACGTCCAAGAAGAAGTCACCAACACGTGGACCTGGACCCAAGCTGGGGTCCTACTCCCAGTGTAAAGAGTGTAGTTAGCCTGGTGGTCCACCATCATAGGTTGTTATCTGGTAAAGGGGCAGTTACCCCTTTGTGTTAAGTGTGTTGGTATTAATAAATGTGTTGCCTCCAAAGAGTACGTCTGCGACTCAGTTGAATCCACTACACATCATTGGCAAATATCAATATACCTTGTATATTGAGTGTTACTTGTGATTTAAGCAATACAGCACTAATGTGCGACCTAATTCGAGCATTTGCCGAAGATAAAGTCACCCAAAATGCGCGCCCATCTCATTTAGACCGCAGACGCTAATCTGGTTGAAGCCTGGATATTGTCAGGATCGGAGACCGCCAAAGCACAACCAGGTTATAATAATAGGGGTTTTTCCCCTTTTGTCTGGCAACAAAACTGATACTTTTTTACAAGGAATCATGTGTGCATTAACCACAATACGTGTGGTCAAAATGCAAACAAAAACACACTGATAATATATGCATTGTCCTTGAAACTGGGGAAAACCCTATTATTATATTTTGTTACTGGCAAATGAGGTCTAATGGCACAAACAGGATGTCACAGGGATGCAGCGCTGCGTGGTGGCCAGGAGAGGGCAGTATTCTATTTCTGTGCTCACACGTCTCTGCTCTCCACCACTAATCCGCACTGACCAGAGTAGTGAAGTATAGTCAAACAGCCCCCACGACCCACATCGGTGTGGGTAGGACCTCATCTAGCAGTGGATTAACAAAAGGGATAGACAGTACATGTACTGTACATGTGATAGACAATCCCAGGAATTGGAAAATACTACTGTATTTCCTTTAATGGCTTAACGTTATGGTGTGGGTATAGCCTAGCATTGGCCAATATTATATTACTTCTGCTGTGGTTTCCCCTTTTTTCTGGCAACAAAACATCAGAGTATGTTTTTTTTTTGCATTCAGACCACAAGTATTGTGGTCAATGCAGATATGATTCCTTGTAAAAAGGTTTCAGATTGGTGTTTTAACATCTGAACACCACGTTTTGTTGGCCAAAAAAAGGGGAAAACCTATTCTCATTTTGGTACTGGCAAAGGAGGTCCCATGAAATACCAATATTGCTTCAATATTGAGTAAAACATTGCGATAAAGGCAATACTTGGTCCTGGGTAATACCAAAGTATTTTCCATACCCATAATTACGTTCAATTGGGCAATGCTAATGCATTAACCATTTCAAATATACAGTACTTTGTGATATAAGCAAGATCCATGCTAATATATTTTCCTATGCATGAGCAATACACTGCAATGATGGGAATTCCCATGGAATACATCACCCGCGATCCTGGAATTACGTAGTAATCTCAACCATAATTGGGAAAAGACCGACCCTGTGCATGCATCGCGAGGGCGAGAATGGATCTTCACGATGGTGACACTGGGCAGGTTCACGACTTGCCGCAGCGTCGGAACGACCACCGCGGGATCTCGTTGACAGGATGAGACATGGGACGCAGGACACCGCTTGAGTGACCCCTGTTGGCCACGCCAGGCGTTTTTCAGCCGCCATAAATAACGATTTTAAACCGGAGCAACTGACGTGACAAGTTCGCTCCCCTCGGGTGGGGAGGGGGGGTTCTTAATGGCCACGTCAGAGACATTGAGTCGGCACCACCCGTGATTAACTGGATGTGGTATAAGTTCATAATGATCGCGTCAGAGGCACAGAGTCATAACCACTGAGATTCCAGGTAGAATAATCGATTCAGCCACCCGTTACGATGGTAGGCTCCCGAATGTCGTGAGTTGAACACAAAACATCGCGCAGAATTACATCAGATTGTTCACTTCATTGTGTATATTCCAGCTATGAGAGATTTAATATTCTCCTGTCTGGCATTGGCCCACTCATTTGGGCTCTGCCTTCTAGCTCCTCCTCTCCCTCCGCTCACTCCTCCTGCCCTGGGCCATCACCACCTCCACATCCACTCCACGCCCCCCCCGCCGCATCCTGGCTCACGGCTGCCTCTTGACCTCCACCCTCGACGTCCGACATCTTTATTCCCATCTGTGTGGACGATTAGTCATGTAATGTACATGCGCGTTTACGTAACCGACACGAGGACAACTGTTATTTATCGGGCATGGAGTTGCGCTACCAAGCGATTGGGCAAATACATCGAGAGTAAAAGTGGCTATGGCAGTAAATCTGTGGCTTTCGCTGACGCGACGCGACGCTCTACTGACTTAAGGATGAGACGATGGTTATCTGTCAGAATGAGAAGAAGGTTCAGTATTGTATTATTCAGGGGTTGTGTATTGGATGAGACGAGGGTTTTGTACTGGATAAGACAAGGGTTCTGTTTTGGATAAGTCGAGAGTTCTGTATCGGATACATCTGTAGGTTACAACCCCCAAAGGGGGTGCGAAAGCCTTTCAGGGAGCGGGTGGTGGGACGTAGTCTGTGGCACGGATACCGTGCAGGAGAAAAATCTCGAATGTGTGCACGGAATGTCAGTGCCATGTTGTGGCAACAAAACACACAGATGCACAACACAAAACTAATGCCTGACTAACAACGTGTTCGCTAGTGGCGTGGACATGTGATCTCTCTGCATACTGTGGCTTAAGTAACCAAGCAGCTGGAGAGGGCAGAGCGTGGAAGGGGGCTGCCATAAACTGGTTGAGAAGCACTGCTCTATAGACTTCAGGTGCCTGGGTAAATAGTTGGAGTTGACAGCAAAACGAATGTAATACTGCCCTCCCAGCCCATTTCACCCTCTACCGTGGGTTCACTCTCTTTGGCAGATTTCAAAGGAGTGCTGATTGAAAGAGATAAATAGTTGTATTAATATACACAGGGAATAAAAAACATTTCGCCAGAATTGCCAACTTTCTTTTCACACAATGCAATCTATTTTTGGAGCCAGGCAGCTTTTTCGTCTCATTCCGTATTCATGGGCAAAGCGGTTTTATATTCATAGGAAAATGCTGCGTTAAATTACATGTGTGCTCTTATGGAAGCCTCTCTTTGCGGTTCTGCCGCGCGAGCGAGTGTGACTGTGCGCTTCCGCATATTTCTAAACCTATGCCTCTTGGTATTATACCTACTTTTTTTTTACTGACCAAGCAATTACTTTTAAAAAATAATTAGTGTGTCCGATTACCATTTGCATTACTTGAGGGGTTTTTTTTTCAAAGAAACTTTCTAAAAACATAATTTTTAAAGTAAGGCAGTCGGATCAATACTTTAATTACGAATTTTTATTATCATAATTATTGTTTAATATTTGAAGGATGTTGCCACAATGATTGTTACAGTGAGCACACTGGACTTGCAATCCAGAATATGAGAATAGGCTTTCCCCTTTTTTCTGGTAGCAAAACAGGTGTTAAGAGGTTAAAACACCAAACTGAACCTTTTACAAGGAATCATGTCTACATTAACCACAATACTTGTGGTCAGAATGCAAAAAAAAAACATACTCTGATAATATATGCATTGTTCTTGAAACTGATTGGTCCACACCAGATACAGCTTTCTTTCGAGCCTCGTCTCAAACGCCTTTTGGCGTCCTCTGGTCTAACACCGTTTGAGACGAGGCAAAAAAAAAAGATGTTTCTGGTGTGGACCAATCAGTTTCAAGTACAATGCATATATTATCAGAGTATGTTTGTTTTTGTTTGCATACCGACCACAAGCATTGTGGTTAATGTAGACACGATTCCTTGTAAAAGGTTTCAGTTTGGTGTTTTAACATCTTAACACCTGTTTTGTTGCCAGAGAAAGGGGAAAACCCTATTCTGATATATTTTGGTACTGGCAAAGGAGATCCCATGATGTTGCAATCCAGAGAAATTGTATTAACCCTCCCCCACCCACACCGCCTTTGTCCACCCAGCAGTATAAATGGGTACAACTCGTTAGTTCAGTGTTCTTCACTCATTTTCAGAGGTGGGCCACTTTTGCCAACAAGACATCATCAGTGTGAAGGCCGCCACACATTTGAAACCACTGGGGTTTGCCAGCACGATGATGATGGGGTGTTTTCACATATGGGTATTGTCGGGGGCCGCACGTCAGGACCCACACTAAAGGCCACCAGGAGACGCCAGTGGCTCACCGGCCTTGTAATGAAAAACACTGGGTTAGTCGATCGATAGGTCACGTGTGTGGTGGCGTTAAACGCGGGTACTCCCACCTCGTCCAAAATGTCTGGCCAGAGGAGTCGTGGAGGACCTCATGTCAGCAGTGGCGTGAGCAAGCAATTGCAGGGCTGCACCTTTACCTTTTACTCTACACCTCCCATCGTTGGTTTAACCTCAGAAACAGGAGCGCGATGCTGTATGAACGTAATCGAAAGAGAAGTTATCGCAGTACTAAAACAGGAATCCCAATTTCAACACGACCACCTCACGCCGATAAGACAGGTTTACTTTCACCTGCCTGGCTGTAATCTAATTACAACCGCGTGATAATTCCATTCCCCCCCCCCTCACAGCCAATTGAGCTAAAACTCTCACGGCAACGTGACGCCAACGAACGCGTGCTGCTGCTCGCATGCCGGTGACGACGATAGCAACGCTGCATTTAAGAGCCCTGACCGCCGGTGTCACATTTAAAAATGGGTGCCTCTGTCTTCTTAAGCCACAAAGTCACTGTACGATTTATGAATGAATAAAAAAGTGTCCTTCGGTGAAGCCATTAACTGTGTAAGAACCTGGCTTCCATGTTGGCACAGATTGTACCAACATGGCTCCATTCATTGTCACTGACAGACGCCAACAGCAGACCGACAAGCTCTGGGTATCTCCGTTACAATGGGGAGGGGGAGACTGAAGTGGGCTTTGTGAGAGACACAGAGCCCAAGCATCGCTCAGCTGCTCATGAGTAAACCAGGTTCTCAAGTAGCGAGTTGATTTTCTCAGTTAGATCACCAAATATTGAACAAAACAACCATTATATTCAATTTGTGAGTTTTTTTAGTATTCTGATAGGTACAATGTTGATAGTTTGATTGCCACGAGACGAACACCTCTGTAGCAAGGCGTACGAGAAGGTGCAGAACCATCGAGTGTGGTCAGGGGGCATTTAAAGGGACATCAGAAGTAATTATTTGATGTAATTTCCCACAGGCTGTTGTCTAGCAATATTATAGAGTTCCAAAAAAAGAAGTTATCTAATCACAGTGATGCTTAGAAACACATCATCATCACAATTAGCAGCCTTGCTCAAGCCACTGCTGGATGAAGGCCTCCACAAAAGCCGCCACTAATCCCTCAAAGTACCGCGATGTAATATTCCCCCAGACGCTTGCACGCGAGCTGCTTTGACGGCTCCATCTCCTGGGTGCACACCCCCTCGCACGCGGTCGCATCCCTCGGTTGCCACTCCGTTATCATTTCTTTGAAGTTAGATTCGACCGATGCAGTCCGCCGCGTTGGAGTGTGGAGCGATGGTCAAGTACAGGAGGCGTCCTCGTTCGCGCCCAGAGAACGGTGGGCCCAGAGCGACTCCTCCACCCCGCCCGACCAAGGCCCGTGGGGGGCGTGCTGTGGGCGATAAGCACAATTGGAATATAAATTGCGCAAAAAAAAATGCCCTACAGATATGACATGTATTACATTTTATGCAGCAGACTTCAACTATTGGCACGAACAATTATAGATTGTTTGGCCATTCTTACAGATAATTTAACAAGGTGTACCGCCTTATTTACGCAGCAACAACAACAAAAACGATTTAGCAAACTCCAAGTTTAGCTCCGTGAAATCATCTATTGGGGTTGCAGGTATGTGGCTGGGGCAATATCTTAGTGACTTGTAAACCGTGTAGAATGGGCGTTATACCCCGGCCTCCAAGTGTCCGATTTGTACTTCCCTTACGTGTTTACTGACAATACGACGGCTGAGAAGCAACGGACTAACTTTACAACAGTTTGCAAGGTCAAGTCTGCCTAATGTATATATTATCAGAGCTTGTTTGCATGTTCACCACAAGTACGTGTGGTTAATGCAGACTTGATTCCTTGCAAAATGTTTCTATTTGGTGTTTGAACATATTAACACATGTTTTATTGCCAGAAAGGGTAACATCTATACTTATTTTACATACTTTGATACTGGCTCTTCATACCCAACAACTGTTTGTCGGGTATGAAGAGCCCCAATAGATTCCAATTGTACCTCCTATCACAGCGCATGGGAGGCAATGATCGGTGATGCGAGTGATGGATATCACTTCACCAGTCACAATTAGGCGACTCCTAAATACTGGAGACTCGAATAGATGCAGATGCAGACTCATAGATTCATCCATAAGAGTTTGTTTTGGGTTAGATTGCGTAAATATATAAATGTGTCATTAAAACCCGCCAACCACCCGACACAGCCAACTAGTAAGGGTTGACACGTAAACAGAACATGCCAATTCGTCACCAGTAGAGCACACCGGTGTGTTGGAGAGTCAAGCCACAACATGTACGACGTTTCGCCAGTATTTACAACTAGCTTCATCAGGCGACAGCCAGATTTGTGGAGAAGTCTGTTTCGTTACTTATATCAAGGCGTAGATGTGGTGTCCACGCTTCTGCGCTCTTGCGCCACATGGTGGGGGGGGGGGGATTACTGAGGCAACGTACATTATGAATTATGCGAGCCCTCTGTCCTTCCAGTCTATTATAGATGATATTGGTCGCGAAAGCCTACGTCATAGATTCATATGTCCATCGTTGGATCTTCATTCAGTGTCTTGTGATTCCTGGATGCGGATTTGCTCCCCTACGGCTGCTGCTTGGGTTCTCGCGGTCGTCCTGCAGAACTCCTCAGCTGTTGTGTGGCACGATGTCCGACGTTTCGCTCCATGTGCTGGGAGTTGCTTCAGCAGAGTTATAGTGCGATACATTGTAGCACTGTGGGGGGGGGGCAAGGTGCCACCCCTGCCCCTCCACCTCTCCTACAGTCGCTGCTCCTGCGGTGCCACCACCACCCCACTAAATATTTGAGCCATCGGCTGCCACTGCCGCCTTCATTTCCTAAATTTCGTGTCCACGTTCGACCGGTGCACCCCTCGGATGGGGCACCCCGGGAGCTATAGCCGCCCTGCCCGCTGGCCATTGCTATGGCACTCTTCTCCAGGAACTGAACTGTGCATATCTATGGGACATTTTTTGCCAGAATAAAAATAATGAAAAAAATAACAACTAAGAAAAGGCTGTTTTCCTTTCTGGCAATAAAACTGGAGGTGTTAAGATGTTCAAACACTAAATAGATACCTTTTTAAATGCATCAAGTCTGCATTAACCGCACGTCATTGTGACAAAACATGCAAAAAAGTGCTCTGATAATGATATGCATTGTTTTTTAAACCAATTTGCCTACACCAGAGACAGCCTTCTTGATGGCCTTTACTCACCAATGTTAGATCAGAGAACGCCAAAAGGTGAACAGTACAAAGGCAATGAAAGTGTAGTGAGTCCAACTGAGTCACAGACGTTGTTCCTTTTAGAGGCAACACATTTATTTGTAACATGTAACACAAAGGGGTAACTGCCCCTTCACCAGATACAACCTAGGGTGGTGACCACCCAGCTAACTACCCTATACAGAGGAGATACTGCTATGAAGGGTCGGGCCCTCACTCGGGTCCGCAACCACGTGGTTGCATTGTAGGACGTAGAGCTTCCAGCTTGAGATGTAGAGCCTCTATCTTGTAGAATGCAGCGACTCCGGTCCCTCTCAGGGACCCGCCTTATATCCCCCCATGGGTCGGGGCCGCTCAACCCCTGGCCCCGCCCACCTTCTGGAGCCTTCTAGCTCCCCCTCGATCCCTCTCGAGAGCTCTCCCCGGACACGTGATCACCCCCTAGTCCCCCCACCTGGGGGCCTCTCTGTGGACACTCTAGATCACGTGTCTGCAGGGTCAACCAGAGTGCCATGGCCCGGGGCAACCCTGCCCCTGGGCTGACACTCTCTCGCTCCCCCCTCGTGGGAGACCGCACTGCACGCTCTGCGTCGTGCCTGCGCTATCCCAGCGCTCACCAAACCCCGCTAGGGCTGGTACTACACCCACCACGGGGTGTATGCGATCACAGTGCATCGCACGCCACGGCCCTTCCGGGCCGGCACCATACAGTGACATCCCCGATGTCACTACACAAGTATCAGAGTATGAATAGCTCGGGTTGAGCAGTTCTATCTATGGGTCATTTTTGTCAGTATCAAAACGATAAAAAAAAATTAAGTAGAGGCGTTACCCTTTCTCACAATAAAACAGGTGTTAAGATGTTCAAACACCAAATTGATACATATTTCAAGGCATCAAGTCTGCATTATCCACATGTACTTTTGGCAAAACATGCAAACAAACATGCTTTAGTAATATATGCATTGTCTTTGAAACAAATTGGCGTACACCAGAGACAGCCTTCTTTATGATCTTGTCTCGCCAGTGTTAGACCAGAGAATGCCAAAATTCGAACACTGTTCGTATGTGTGGTTAATGCAGACTTGATGCCTTGACACAGGAATCTATTTGGTGTTTGAACATCTTAACACCTCCTATTTTATTGCCAGATAGGGTATAGCCTATTATTTCCCCCCCCATCATACTGAACTGTGCAAGCTCACGTTTTGCCCAGGTTTCATGGCGGTATATCATCGAATTTAATCTAGGGAGGAAGTGAAACGCAATCAATTAAGTTCTCGAAGAAGCTCCGGACACGTGTAGCGAAACGTCGGAGGCATCGTGCCGGGGCGGCACTCCATGGGGGCCTCTGCTCGGTTCGTACAGACACAGACGTTGTCGCGGGGCGCCGTCTGGGTGCCCCGTTACCAAGCACTCTTTTGAGTTTCATTAGAACCTAAATATGTTTGATAGCGGCAAAACTAAATTTTCTGAATCTGGCTTGAGTGGAATTGAGTTTGAGCGGAGCTAATGCGAGAAACATGAGGCCATATTAATCGCGCCACACGAGGCGGCGGCTAAACACGCGAGATAAAGAAGACTGCTTCTTGACGACGCAATTTGAGAGGGAGCGAGGGAGCGCCGCGATGAAAATGAACTTGGAAAACATCCAGCGAGCGACAAAGTTGGGAAAAAAAAGATCCACGCGAGGCGTCAGTAAAGCCAAAATCAATTATTCATGCCGACGTTCAGACCGGGACATCCATTTACACGGTGGTTATCGGTTATGCATGTAAATCCAGCCTCGCGCGTGGGTCTCAATAAATATCAACACGCAATGTAACGGGGGACATAATAAATGAATAACACCCCAGCTTATTAAGATCTCGATAAATTCCACTTTGCAATTAATTATGCATGGGCAGCGGGAACCAGAAGGGTACTTTTCTTCTGCACTTCAGTTGCCGACGCCGGTGCGGATATCTCTGCTCGCTCCCATGAACGACCAACTTAATTTTAAAAAAGACAGAAAAAAACCCATTAATTTATATTAATCTGCGTTGAGTCCTGGCAGCTGTCCATGATTAAAGAAGGTGCTCAAGCACATTCGCTTTGATGGTCTCAGCCTGGTCACCAATTAATACGCGGGGAAAAAACAATCCGTCATGCAAATGTTATTCTTGTCTGAATTCAGCATAGCCCGGAGCCGAAGGAAACCGTTTATCTGGTATGTGTATTGGATGATTGACATCCTGGTTAAACAAAATAAACTTTATCTTGACAATCAGTTAATAACGATAATAATTTCAGCAATTAAACTTGTAATGCACCGCAGGGTATTACCTAGCTCTCGAAGAGAGAGAGAGAAAAAGAAGAGGAGAGGGGAAGGGAGAGAGAGAAGAGAGTAGAGAGAAAGGACGGCTCAGAGGAGAGAGGAGGAGGAACCACAGAAGAGCGGAAGGGCAGTAGCGGTGGCGAGACGTTAACTCCCTGCAGGAGGTCGTGGGTTCGCTCACGACACCTGTATATTTGGAGTTTGCATGTTTTCCCCGTGGTCCCGTGCATTTTTCTCCAGGTCCTGCGGATTTTCCCTCTACATTTAGTAACACGCGTTTCGAGTATTTGGTTTCTGTACATTACCATATGATAAGCCACTTTGTTAAGCTATCAATTGTGGCCAGGCCGCTTCTGACAAAGAGCTATATAGCTCAGTGTGCCTTACCTACTTACGTTTTAGCTGCGCACGGTCATCAAGCCGGCGCCAAACTCCCCACCAGATGCGCGGTCCTCTGTAACGTTCGTCCATAAATGGGGCCGTCCATAAATTACGTCACGCACCTGGGGTGGGGGGGGGGTCAGATATTTGTGACGATGTGTGACGAGGGGGGGGGGTTGAGAAATGTGACGTCACATCAAAATGTGCAACTTTAAATAAATATAGACAACACGTTCTACTTAATTAAATAGACTTTTTAATAAATGTTTTCTTCTACAACATCAGAGTGCAGCGCCACATTAAATACGTACTACAATGACAATAGTTTAAAGCGATTTGAAGCATGTTTTATTTTCAAAATGGAAATATGGTTTGGGGGGGGGGGGCAGAGCTTTGTGACGTCATATTTCAGGGGGGTCTGACTTTTTGTGATTCTGTGACGAGCGGGGGGGGGTCAAAAATCGTCCAAAATCGCGTGACGTCATTTATGGACGGCACCAATGAGAAGTGAAACCGATGTTGTATTTGCCAGAGCTGGAATAATGTCAAATCAAGTGCAGAACCAAATTTAACTTGACATGGTCTGTTGTTGTGTGTGCGCGTGTAATTGGTGGCGTCTGGACCGGTAGTGTAGCGGTTAGCGAGCTGCGCTACGAACTCGGCGCTCGGGTTCGATTCCCGCTCACGGCGAACAATCTGTTAAGGCTACACGGGGGAGCTTGGTAATTAGTGACAGGGCTGAGACTATAAACTCGTTAAACTTGAGCACCCGGTTTATTCACAGCGTTGTCGATGCACTATATAATCATATACATTACACGTATAAAGCGCCCTTTTACAGGGTACTCAAAGCACTATAGATTGCAAATATAAATAAATACATTTTGGCAAAATTCGGGAATGACCAAGTATGAGAGGCGATTTAGCAAACCGAGCGAGTCATATATATAAAGGTGTCAATGTGAGTTATCGGTGAACAGGCTGAGACCAGAAGTGACCTCTGAGCCACCCTCGCAATACAATTCCCATCTTGCAAACAATGGCGTCGCGTTCCACCACCAGCCCCGTGGCTGGAGAGCGTCTCGTCCCCGAGTCCCTGTAAATCCACTGCTCGCTAATTTCAAGAGCGGCCGATTTACGCGAGTCCCCGTGCGGCAGCGCCGATTGGCAGCCAAAGCGCTCGCCCTCCCCAAATGCAATCAACAAAATAGCACGGGGAGGGGCTAGGGGACTTTCGCTCCGCGCCCTCTAATCAATTTCCAGCTGTGCCAATCATTATCGTCAACCAATATCTATCCACTGCTTGATTAAAGCCTCCCTATGTTGTCACCATCAATCTCTGATGGTCTTGCAATGCCACAATTAATCTCGCGCCCGAACACGAGTTTATGATTTCAAAGATCCATCTCGTTCTGCGACGGCCGTGCGATCGGGCGCGTTCCGTCACCGGTCTCGCCGTGTGGGCCATCATCTCTTGAAATCGTGCCGCTTGCTAATTTCGAGAGCGGCGCGGTTTAAACGAGTCCCGTGCGAGAGTGCTGATTGAAAAGCCAAAACGCTCGCCCTCCCCCAAATGCAATTGGCAAAAGTGCACGGAGGCTTTTGCTCCGCACCCTCCATTCAATTTTCCGCTGTGCCAATTGGAATGTGGCCAGTCCTGGGCAGCAACGCTCAGAAGAGCAAAGGCTGTGTCTGTCTTCTCGCCCCTTGCAGTTTCCACCACCAACAACAACGAATACAAGAATGACCCGCGGTCGCGGTGTTGATTCAGGTTTTTAATTGCTTTTCTTAGATTAGATTTGTTTTTTACATTTCCAAATACATTTCATATTGCGTTTTGAAAAAAAAAAACATCGCTTTCTGATTTTTTTTTACAATTACGTTACGAAGGCGCAATTTGTGTCACTATGCAAAAAAGCACTTCCCACATGAATCATTAACACTCCCTTCACCACCATCATCATCGGTCAGCCGTGATCTATCCACTGCTGGTTAAGAGTCTTCGGCAAGCTGTTGGCATCGCTTGTGGCCTTGAAAATGTCACAATCAATATCACTGTAACTGCTCCATCTCCGCGGTGGATGTCCTCTCTGGCGCAATCTCTCCTTTGGCTGCCACTCAGCCGTGAGTCTCAAACGTAGGCCATCATCTCTCCTAGCGACCTGCCCTGTCCAAGCCCACCTACTCTTCTTAACAGCCAATCTGATGTCTCCAACTTGTGCCTGTGTCCTCTAATCCGCGTGTTCCTCTGCTTGTCTCTCGTTCAATTTCCAAGCATGCAATTCTTCTTTTCTCACTTTTCAACTTTGGTTCCATTACCTTTCCCATGTCCGTATCTCACACCCACATCTCACACAGAGATTATAACACTGCCTTGTAAAGTAAAACTATAACATGGGTTGACGTTTTAGGTAATGGTCCTTTTCCAGAGCATGACGCCCAAAACATAGGCTTTGTTTATGTTTGTTACAGTGAGGGAAAAAAGTATTTGATCCCCTGCTGATTTTGAACGTTTCACCCACTGACAAATAAATGATCAGTCTATAATTTTAATGGTAGGTTTATTTGAACAGTGAGAGACAGAATAACAAAAAAAATCCAGAAAAACGCATGTCAAAAATGTTATAAATTGATTGGCATTTTAATGAGGGAAATAAGTATTTGACCCCCTCTCAATCAGAAAGATTTCTGGCTCCCTGGTGTCTTTAATACAGGTAACGAGCTGAGATTAGGAGCACACTCTTAAAGGGAGTGCTCCTAATCTCAGCTTGTTACCTGTATAAAAGACACCTGTTCACAGAAGCAATCAATCAATCAGATTCCAAACTCTCCACCATGGCCAAGACCAAAGAACTTTCCAAGGATGTCAGGGACAAGATTTTAGATCTACACAAGGCTGTAATGGGCTACAAGACCATCGACAAGCAGCTTGGTAAGAAGGTGACAACAGTTGGTGCGATTATTCGCAAATGGAAGAAACACAAAAGAACTGTCAATCTCCCTCGGCATGGGGCTCCATGCAAGATCTCACCTCGTGGAGTTGCAATGATCATGAGAACGGTGAGGAATCAGCCCAGAACTACATGGGAGGATCTTGTCACTGATCTCAAGGCAGCTGGGACCATAGTCACCAAGAAAACAGTTGGTAACACACTACGCCGTGAAGGACTGAAATCCTACAGCGCCCGCAAGGTCTCCCTGCTCAAGAAAGCACATATACATGCCCGTCTGAAGTTTGCCAATGAACATCTGATGATTCAGAGGACAACTGAGTGAAAGTGTTGTGGTCAGATGAGACCAAAATGGAGCTATTTGGCATCAGCTCAAATCGCCGTGTTGGAGGAGGAGGAATGCTGCCTATGACCCCAAGAACACCATCTCCACCGTCAAACATGGAGGTGGAAACATTATGCTTTGGGGATGTGTTTCTGCTAAGGGGACAGGACAACTTCACCGCATAAAAGGGACGATGGACGGAGCCAAATCTTGGGTGAGAACCTCCTTCCCTCAGCCAGGGCATTGAAAATGGGTCGTGGATGGGTATTCCAGCATGACAATGCCCCAAAACACACGGCCAAGGCAACAGTGGAGTGGCTCAAGAAGAAGCACATTAAAATTAAAGTCCTGGAGTGGCCTAGCCAGTCTCCAGACCTTAATTCCATAGAAAATCTGTGGAGGGAGCTGAAGGTTCGAGTTGCCAAACATCAGCCTCGAAACCTTAATGACTTGGAGAAGATCTGCAAAGAGGAGTGAGACAAAATCCCTCATGAGATGTGTGCAAACCTGGTGGCCAACTACAAGAAACGTCTGACCTCTGTGATTGCCAACAAGGGTTTTGCCATCAAGTACTAAGTCATGTTTTGCAGAGGGGTCAAATACTTATTTCCCTCATTAAAATGCAAATCAATTTATAACATTTTTGACATGCGTTTTTCTGGATTTTGTTGTTGTTATTCTGTCTCTCACTGTTCAAATAAACCTACCATTAAAATTATAGACTGATCATTTTTTTGTCAGTGGGCAAACGTACAAAATCAGCAGGGGATAAAATACTGTTTTCCCTCACTGTATATGGCGTTCTTAATGACACATTTGGCGAGGGCATTTTAGCTGCACAGTATCTGCACACTAATGCCAACGAGCCCCTCAATGTTTTTGTCTCATGCGATGAAGAAATTTCCATTCGTAACTTGAACAGTGAACAATGTACCACCCGGTGTGCAAGAATCATCCAAACCCTTGTTCACATTAGAAGCACACATTGCATATATATACCCTGCTGATTGTCTCGTCGCATGGCAAGCAATATAAAATGTCATAATTTTAGTCCAAAAATATTTGAGTGACAAACAGAAATCGAATTATTGAATGACCTTGTTCAAAGTCATTGGTGACCCGGCTGCGACCATCAGCTCGCTGCGCTTGAGAAACCGGTTTCATCACAGGTGAATAAAAACTGGATTCGAACCTCGGTTCTCAGTGTTGCTGGTATAAATACACGCAGGTTCCTCAATATTTTTTCCTCGAGAAAACAAAATATATTTGCGAATGTTTGTACCCTCGAGGAAATTCATATTTGGCTGCACCAGTGAAAATATGTTCCCTCTATGAATGTATAGCCTCAGAGGAGTGAACATTTGTTAGGCCTAGGGTTATCGGAGGCTGCGTTGGTTGTGTGTTATGCAGTTTTCCGTTCAACTAGAACACACATTTAACAACGAGGATCCTTGACTATGAACATCTGGGAGTTCACCAGCATTAGCCTTGGTTCTGGCACCAAACCCGCGTGGCCACGTTCACAGCCCAACGCACCAACCACGGCATCACCGCTCCTACAATGAGCGACCCAAATATTTCGTACATCTTCGGAAGAACAATACGTGAGTGGGGTTAACAGTGATATTGCCTCAGTTGATTTAACCTGGACTCTCGTTTCAATCGTATTGCATTCTCATTCGCTAACAGCTCATGTGACATGCTACGCGCTGTGATCAAATCACCTGGTATGTGCCCGATCGCACGAGCTAAGCAGGGCTTTGAGCCTGGCCAGTGCCGGGATGAGTGTCACAATGCACAAGCAGGTTGTTCTACATCAGGGGTTGGCAACCTGCGGCTTCAGAGCCTCATGCGGCTCTTAAAGGACTGCTTAGTGGCGCTATTTAATAAGTACCGTCTCGTATTCACATGCATTATGGCTCTTGAAATATATTACCAAATTTGAAAAAATAAAATGCTGTCCTTGTCTTTTCTGGTTGCCGACCCCTGTTTCGAGGCTTTGTGATTACACAGTGGCCAGAAAAGTGCAGCACAGCAAAATCCAGTGTTGTACTGTACTGCTCGCGTGTCTTTGCCCCCCCCCCGCCCGCATGGCAAAGAGTGGGTAAGCCCAGGCACAGTTCAGATATCACTCGGCACTGACTTTAATCGTGGCATCAAACCAGCGCTGCCCGCTTGCTGGTATTAAGGTGCCTCTCGGCGGGCGGCCTCGTGTGAGGGAGCCGACTAGTAGGCCGGGTGCCCACGCCGAGACGAAGAGGAGGAAACGGGGAGCGTGGGATGTATTTTTAGCGGAATAATGCGATGTTTCCCCAGGGGGCGAGATAAGGCGAGAGAGAGAAGCTGTTTGGCAGGAACGTGCGACCCCAGCTGATAGGTGACCCGCCGTTCGGCTGCAGAACGAGAGTTTAGCGCTTTAACCCTTCTGTGGCATCGCCCTGGTGGCCGACTCGGATTTCTTTGGTGTTTGTGGAGCACGAACAAAACGGCTTGAGGGGGACCCGTGCCGCGTTGGAGCCGTTGAACCAACCCTCCGAGCGTCTGGATATAAACCAGAGATTAAATCCGAGTGGCATGAAGAGCTCATCATGGCCGAGTCCGCGACACCGAGCCACCGCTGAGATCCTGAACAGAATGAAGGTTTCAGCTACCCGTGGTTACATCAGAGGGGCGTATTATTGGAGGTTCATAATGGCCATGTCAGAGACGCGGAGACAGCACCACTTGGTTAGTAGGTTTGAGTTGCACTGTCAGCCACTTGAGATGAAAGCCCCGTTCCCAAGTGCAGCGAGTTGATGGTCTCGGTCCAGGCACCGATGACCACACATAACATCGGCTCACACTCAATCTGGGTTTTCATGTCATGCGATTAAATCCGAGCTCTGAGGACTAAAGATCACTACCATGACAGGGCATGTAATACAGTGAGCCACCAGTGACATCCTTCCTGGGTTTGAGTCGCACTGTCAGCCGCTCGTGATTAAAACCACAGTTCCCAAGAGTAGCAAGGTAATGGTCTCAGCCCGGTCACCACTGACTGTTCGAACAACGTCATTCAATGTTGATTTAACTCCTTTCGGGCTATTCCCACTTTGATGAATTTACTGTATTAATTAATTTGCGTCATTATTAACACGTGGCTAAGGAGCGCATTATATTGTTTAAGCCTCAAAAGCATGTCAGAGAGACCGCGACACATAGCCCAGGTGTGTTTCTATTGAGGTCTGTTTGTGTTTTTTGTGTTGAGTCTTCCGTTAAGGTTTGCGAAACGCTCATTCAGCATTCGCGAGAAACGCAAAGGTCTGCTCTGCCAGCGATCTGATTAATGAATTGTTGGGATTGGAGGTATTCATACGATTCAAGAATCCATTCTAGTTTCGTGCTAACCGTCCAATTTGTATCACTAATGTGTTGTTTTGTTATCTGTAATTCTGATGGGTTTTTTTCCACCCCATTAGCCTAAACGTAATAGGGGACATAGCATTTACTTACAGCGAGAGTACTAAATATCACACACTATTTGATGTGTTTATTGCGAGCTAGCAATGCATTTTAATCATACCATCCGCTCAGCGACCTATCTTTCTACGTATCCGCGTACCTACTCACACGCCACACAACTCCAGTCACTCGCTCACTGCTACCAAACCAAGGGTCATGTTTCCATGAACTCGCTCCACCAGACTCTGACTTGATTCATTCTCATGTACACAGCGTATCATCCACCACACTACGGGTCACAACAAGACACTCACCCACTCACCCACCCACTCACCACACTGCTGGTCACAACAAGACATCCACCCACTTACACACCCACTCACCACACTGCAGGTCACAAGACACTCACCCACCCACCCACTCACCACACTGCTGGTCACAACAAGACACCCACCCACTCACTCACCAACCCACTCACCACACTGCAGGTCACAACTCCCCCACCCACTCACCCACCCACTCACCGCACTGCTGGTCAAAACACCCACCCACTCACCACACTACAGATCACAACAAGACACGCACCCACTCACCACACTGCGGATCACAACACACCCACTCACCCACCCACTCACCACACTGCGGATCACCCACTCACTCACCAAACTGGAGGTCACCTCACTTCTCTTTCTGCTTCTTCCCTCGCACTGCTCCATTTTCCCAAGTTCTTACATCCGTGCGTAATTCAAGAAACACATTAACTCACCACGTCAATATTGCGGTTTGTTGCTGGCTGTTCGGCATTTGTGTTCCGAGCCATCAATAAAGATGAAGTATTATGCTATGCGCCTTTAAGCAGGAAGACTCCCTGACTTTGACTATAATTCGTGATTCGGTGATATATATACTGTATCGAGAAATTAGCTTCTGCGTAAAGATAGCGGTGAAACTCCTCAAAATCTGTTATTGAAACTTCTCGTTATCCAGACAGCCACCCCGGCATGGCTCAGGAGGCAGCAAATAGTTTTTCCACTGTACAACCTGAGCTGTGTTGCTTACCTTACCTCCGATTAGCACGGTTGGCTAGGTACGGTGCGAAAAAAGTTCAACATACATACTTCACGCACAACGAACTAGTAAAGATGCATGTAGATGATGCAGTGATGCAGTGTCCTCACAGTGTACTGACTGACATCACACTCAGTGAACGCATCATTAGCCTCGCCCATGGCCCTACTTGGCCCCCAGCCCGATTCAGTCTTGTGAGGTGAGCACATCACGGTTTAGTTCTGGCTCAGTATGGCAAACCGCCAGTGGAAAAGTACCCGTTTCCTGAGGGTCCCGTGCTGGCCCACCTCATGTTCTGGTGGAAAAAGGGGGTATTGATATCTAAAGTCGTGAGTTTTTCTAACTTCGTGACGGATCCTTCCTCAGTGTTTTTTTTTCTCCTATCGGCACGGACTGCTGCAGGCCACAGCATCTGCCTTCAAACACCCATCGCTCATGGGCAGCAGCCAATCCCGTACACCGCCAGCCACGCGCGCACTGACGGTATCGGTAATAAACGCCACGTCTATCTGTCGAGTTTTGGAAAGGAAATTTTAAGACGGGCGTTCGCAGCTGCCTGTGATACATAGAGCATGGGTAATGGCAGGGAGCTGCCAAGAAAAAGGAGACGTTGTGTATGTATCTATGCATGTTGAACTTATTTCGCACCGTACGTAGCCAACCGTGCAAATCAGAGGTGCAGGGGAAGGACAACAAGCTAAACACAAAAGCAGTTCTAAAGAAGAGAGTTTTTAATATAGATTCAAAAGTGCATAGCTCCAGTGGCTTCTTAATATCGGAAGGAAGAGTGTTACAGACGACCGCAGAAGCGCATCTGAAAGTGCACGATGCAGTACCGTCTTTGTTCGATGGCCAGCCAAAAGCCGCTGCGAGGATGACTGGAGTTTGCGTGATGATTTTTGCTCCTTGACGAGATCAGCGAAGTATTGTGGTTCACTTTTGGCAAGCACTTTGTGTGTAAAGAATGCGAGCTTCGATCGTTTTATTCGCAACCGCGGTGCCATGCAGACGGCGAAAGAGCTGTGGTGTGTCTGGTTCTTTTTGGGCAGTGCAGGCTTGTGCGGGAAACATCTCGGAGAAGGGTTAACGGCCACAGAGGAGAGAATAGAGTCGGAGCAGTGAAATAAACTCACGCGTGGAAGTCAGATGGTGGTTTTGCAGGACTGCGGGGGAGGGCGACGGCGTTGAGAGCCCTTCATCCAACGGTGGATAGACCATGGCCAACGATGATCATTTTAAATAACTTTAAAAACATATACACAGCTTTGATTTTAATGGAAAAAACAACGAACACACATAGGTTTTTAAGAGCCGTAATATATAGTATCGTAATTGCATAGTGAATATACAGCAGTGTGATATACAGTAGGGTGGGTAGAATAATACATAGTGTAATATTACAATGTATAAGGTATAGGGTGGTGTATAGTAATATAGTATGTAATTTAATGTTGGGTTTGTCTATGGCAGTATATAGTACGGTGTAGACCCGTGTGATGTAAGAGAATACAGTTTAGCTGGAAGCATATTATATTTTTTGTGACATAGAATTGTAATGTATTATTTACTGTTAGTAGCTCAGCTTACTGGAGATTATATTTAGTATACTGATGATACTATGTAGTTTATACTTTAGTTGTTTACGTGGTGGTTTAGTTACTGCAGCTACAGACTATTAACATTCCTTTCCTTTATTAATGCTTCCCCCTATCCCCTCCCTTTGATGCTGCTAATCCTGCATAATGCACGGGCAAAACATGACTTTAAACCCCCCGCCAAACCTACGCATTTCACAAGTAGTACTAATCGCATATCTGCATTTCCCATAAATATGCTAAAATTCCTATTGATATGCAAATTATTTTGTCAAGGCGCTCTTCCTCCTCCCTCCTAGCTTAAATAGACGCTCCAAACCTGGAGTGTGCCATTCAGACTCTGTTTTCTCGACAGACCTGTTCTTCACCTGAGGACGGCTGCTTGCGTTGTGGCCGAAACGTCGTGAGAATTTTTTTTTTATTATGTTGTATTTTTATTATTTTATTATTTACATTCTACGTGACTTTACCGAAAGAACCAAGAAGATAGGCTCGAGAGCTTTATGGGACGACGATGTGCTGTTTACATTTCGATTTAAAGCTTTCGTGACTGCAGGGATCCATATTCTTGGTTCTTTCGGTAAAGTCATGTAGAAGGGAAATAATAAAATAATAAGAAACGTCGTGAGAATTATTTTTTTCCTTCTACGTGACTTTACCGAAAGAACCAAGAAGATGTGCTGTTTGTATTTCTCTACATCACTGGAGGCCAAAAAAGCAGAACCGAGCAGCGTTCAAAGAGCATGCGCTCTCTGCTCATCCAAGACTCGGGGAGAAATTACTTCCCCGCTGGCTCTTGGCCGCCCACGTCATCGCAATCATCAATAATATAATCCAATGCTCGAGCGCGCGTTTATTTTGGACGACTGGCAAGAAAGTGTGGCGTTAACAGGGCGGCTCATGCAGCCCGCCTCGAAACGTTTATCCCGCGTTGCTTGTAACTCTGCAATGTGCATGCCTCGGTTTGAGCTGTGCAGGGTGTGCACACTAAAGCTTAGGAATCTCTGAAATATGCCTTCGTGTTTTTTTCTCGACAAGTCTGAGTGCCCAAGGATGTTTCTATAATTACAACATGCGAGCCCAGCATACCATATTGAAAAGTTCCAAGAACACGGTACAGAACAAAAGCGTAGAGATTTTATTTCGGCACGACGGACAAAGGGGGATATGAAGATATACAGTGAGGGAAAAAAGTATTTATCCCCTGCTGATTTTGTACGTTTGCCCACTGACAAAGAAATGATCAGTCTATAATTTTAATGGTAGGTTTATTTGAACAGTGAGAGACAGAATAACAACAACAAAATCCAGAAAAACGCATGTCAAAAATGTTATAAATTGATTTGCATTTTAATGAGGGAAATAAGTATTTGACCCCTCTGCAAAACATGACTTAGTACTTGGTGGCAAAACCCTTGTTGTCACAGAGGTCAGACGTTTCTTGTAGTTGGCCACCAGGTTTGCACACATCTCAGTAGGGATTTTGTCCCACTCCTCTTTGCAGATCTTCTCCAAGTCATGAAGATTTCGAGGCTAACGTTTGGCAACTCGAACCTTCAGCTCCCTCAATAGATTTTCTATGGGATTAAGGTCTGGAGACTGGCTAGGCCACTCCAGGACCTTAATGTGCTTCTTCTTGAGCCACTCCTTTGTTGCCTTGGCCGTGTGTTTTGGGTCATTGTCATGCTGGAATACCCATCCACGACCCATTTTCAATGCCCTGGCTGAGAGAAGGAGGTTCTCACCCAAGATTTGACGGTACATGGCCCCGTCCATCGTCCCTTTGATGCGGTGAAGTTGTCCTGTCCCCTTAGCAGAAAAACACCCCCAAAGCATAATGTGGGCAAACGTAAAAAATCAGCATGGGATCAAATACTTTTTTTCCCTCACCGTATATGGGGAGGGGAGACAGGGAGGGGCACGAGAAGAATAAACCAGCACGCTAAGGACAAGTCTGGGAGATAGGGGCGAAGAGGGGAGTGGCAGGGGAAAAGGGCCCAAGGATATTACACGTCTCCGATGTTGTTTCTGGTGGCTTATGGATGAATTACAGTTCCTAAATATACCAGTGGTGAAGGTATATATACATATTTTTGTTATAATTTTGCAATATTTCCAACTAAGTTTGAAAGCTATTTTTGCATTATCTCTGACTGTCGGTTCGTCTATAATTGGTGTGTGTGGAGGCAGGGTGGGAAAGAGTATTGTAATCCTCGTGAAGATGATCAGTAACAGAAAACCTTAGCATACAGTTTTGGATCACTGTTTATATATTTTATGAAAATGGCTTCCGCGAAAATTTGCATTTGGAAATAGTACTGTAGTGTATACATGTCCATTATTATTATTTTCATGATCACCAGCAGCCATGATCTATCCACTGCTGGGTGAAAGCCTCCCCAAGCACTTACCATCTCTCACGGTTTTACGATGCAAGAATGCATGCAGCTCCTGCACACAATCTAATTTCATTGGGTCATCTTTACAAAGCACTTCCCCTCTCAGGCATGCTCCCTCTTTGGGCTGCCAGTCCATCATTAATCTCGACCACTGGCCCATCATTCTTCCCATCTCGTGACGCTGCGTCCTGCCCATGCCCACTCAACTTTTCTCAAAAGACAACGTAAATTTTACGTGAAACTGGACGAATGGGAATTCGTGGAAACAGGACGCAAGGTAGGGTTCTAGGAGTGAGTTGACTCAGCATTTTCGTCGTTCAGACAAAACCAGAGACGCAATAAAGAAATGCAGTAAATTACTTTTGGTACGGACGGAAAGGTGTCCAATGTAAATCCAGGGATGTAACGCTGAGGCTGCGCAATGTGCTCTTACGACTCCACACAGAGCGTTGCATTCAGTTGCGGGCACCGCGGTACAACATAGACATTGCTGCTTGCCTGGAGGCAGTTCCAACAAGGAGCAACTTGAGCGATTTAAGAACTCAAACGACAGAGTCGCTGATTGGTTCAAGATTCTGTATCTCTTTAGCCTTAAACTGAGAAAAAAAAATCCATGGGGATTTAATACAGGTGTATGGAATCGTACATAATATCGACCGAGTCGATGCGGACGACTCGGTCGAGCTCGACACAGAGGAGGAAACAGGAAACAGAAGCCACCACGGGGTGGAAGCCTCGTGTGGGGAAAGTTCACGACTGAGGCCGGGAGGAGGCAGTAATTGTGTTTAATGCGCAGAGGGCGGTGGTGCGAGTGTGGTAGCGGCTGCCACACGTACGTATGTTGAACTTCTTTAGCACCATACGTAGCCAACCGTGCTAATCGGAAGTGCGAACTCGGTGAGCTCCAATACTCGGTCAGCGGCATGCAGCCGAGCGAGTTGGATGGACCCAATGGGCCTCCTTTCGTTTCTGAGTCCTTCTTTTGGTGTTTTCATGTCTTAAACCTGGCATGCAATTCCACATTCCCATGGCACGGGCCAGTTTACCCACAGTAACAACCACTAGTAACTTCTCACAAAGCAGAAACTTATTTTATTGACCCCGGATAGATGATGATGGGCTGATTGGCCGGCAAGTCGACCCCACAACCGGGATTTGACCTGGGCACCACGGTGGCTAGATGTTAACTACCTCGCCAAGTATACAGGAGGTCGTGGTTATGATCCCGACCATGACGCCTGCTGTATATTTGGAGTTTGCATGTTCTCTCTCTCCTCATGGTCGCGTGGATTTTTTTCCGGATCCTCCGGTTTTCCCCTCTGCATTCAGAATCAACATACATTTAATAATGTATTTAATAATGTATGTTGACTATATGGCTGCTCTAAATTTCCACATGAGAAGCGACTTCATTGAGCAATCATTTGTGGCTATACTGCTTCTGAAAAAGAGCTATACAGCTCAGTGGGCCTTACCTGGATAAATAAAATATTTTAGTATTTTTCTTTGACTCCGGCAACCACTCAGCCAGGCGTGGTGAAGCCGATGCGTGCATGCAAATAGGATCTCTGGCACTCGCGCGGACTTCTCCATGGAGTGGGGGGAGAAAACTTCACGTAAAAGTGAGCCAATCATCGATCGGCGAGCCGAAGGGCCAGGGAAACGAGAGACGGAAAACGCCCAAGGCTGTTAAATTATGCACGGTCACGGCGTGGGGAGCTGCCACGCCGGCCCGATCCCGAGGTGCTCCTCGCTGACGTGTTGATTTGAAATGAAAAATGTCCTCACTTTTAAACTTTAATTAAAATGTTTTATATGTGCGATGGACGTATATTTATAAATTCATATTGGAGAGACGGCTGAAGAGTAAGTGCCCTGACGGACGGGGTGGCGATGCTCTCACAGGGGTCTGATGTGATAAGTGTGGCTTTGCATGCACGATAAATAGGCAATTCCCACAGCCGCCCTCGTTCATAACGCGCATACAAGTCCACTCCAACTGGAATTATCCTTACGTAACACTTGGGTTTTTTTAATCGAAAAGCCTCGCTGCATTTCAAATAGAGCTGGCTGAATAATCTCAACACGTCCGCCAATACGAACCTTATGTGTTGCCTTACAAAGAAAAGATATACAATAATAGGTAACGTTTCATGCAATGGTTCTCATTCACATCACATAGGTCAGAGAGGTGGAGTCCGGGCTCTCTATGTGCTGTGAAAAAGGGCCATTGCCTGAAACGTTACCTATTATATACTTTGTCTTTTTAAGACTACAGTGTGTTTTTTGTGCTTTTGCACCACTGCCAACTGAGTATCGCCAAATTTATTTGTAAATCGACTTCTGTGGCTGTGATGACCTCTTGCTAAGCTGGACTATGTTTCCGCGTGTATTTGTGTTTCTTTTCCAGTCTGGCTGCCTCTACTCACACTGGGCTTCTGCGGATTTGCACACAAGCTTTCAGGTAATGAACCGGCATCCACTCAATTTCAGAGCCAGGACATCATTACATATCCACTGCTGGTGCTTCATTTCTCACTCGATATTTTCCAGAACGCTGCCTGGCTGGCGTGGTGTAGGATTATTGGCGTAAGGCACTACCACTAAATTACAGGGTGGAAAGCCGATCTGTAATAACCCTATATTAGTGTACCCTATGTTCCTATAATCTTATAAACAGCTTTTAAAATCCAAATATAAATTCAATAATAATGCCATTACGTCACAGGCAATGCCCAGGCATGTGTGTTAACGTGTGGCTTCTCACCAAAGGGATTTCAAAGTCTTATTCGGCACTCGAGAGGTTCGGAAAAAAATATTCCCTCCTCTTTCCCCCGCCAAAGCGCAAAGCTATTCTCAGTTGCAGCTTAAAATTGCTCTGACAAACGGCTGAGGGTTAGGTTCGGAAACACACGGTGGTCCGGCGTTTAATTTTGGTTCATAGCTTTGTCCGCGCACGGCAATGCCAACGCCGATAATGAATATTGGCCGCTGATAAAGTCAATAGTTTTTAACAAAAACAAAACCACCGTCGCAGCAGAAACTACAGGAACGAGTGGCAGGCACAACGGTGGCAAAAGCGTCAGGGGCCCTGGGGATAAAGACTGCTTCAGCTTCTACCAACACTATCTCACGATTGCTACAACGCCAAAGACGTTTAGGGAAACAAAAGAATACGTAAATATATGGCCGTGAATGTATGTACTGTATGTTTAACTTCTTTCGCACCCTACGTAGCCAACCGTGCTAATCGGCGATGTGGGGGAAAGACAACAAACTTATCACAAATTGGTAATATTGTTCGAAATCATTTGTTTTGGATTTTCATTATCACCAAAACTACGACGCACATGAAGTGAGTGGTGTTGAGCAATTGTGTCTTCGCGCTGTGCAGCCCCGATGGGCCGACTACGGGCGCCCCCGTTCATGCGCTCGTGGCGCTCGTTCTGCAACAGCGACCGTGGAGCTCGCTACGAGACGCGTCTCAGTAAACACGCGAGAAAGAGACAACGCACCGGACGGCCCTCAACGATAAATTGTGGGTTTGGCAATGTTTTGCAATTTGGAAAGTCTTGGAGATATTAATAAATAAAACAACATCTAAAGCAAGGTGGATTACCCCATGCAGAGGACAGTGATTCATTGTTGTGCTGTACCTCTGTGCTCCCACATCTACATGCTTTCACCAACCCACATTAACCAGCATGGTGAAGTATGGTCAAATAACACCCACAGCCCCTACTGCGTGGGGAGACCTTCAATCTAGCAGTGGATCGACACGTGGCTGTACACGCATGCGTAGAGGCGCGCAGTTACATTGGCCAGAGACCGTCACATAGAAGTGCATAGAGAATGTACGATAAGGAACGAGGCAACCAATTGGCTACTCAGGCATTGCCATTTCCCCTACCCTCGATACTTTTGTGAACCGTAAAATAACGTTCATCTCAAATTTTGAAAACCGTCACTATTAGTCTCAGCTGTTAACCAGGCTGCACAAACCGGAATATTAACTCTGGACAGCCCACATACACACAACGAGTGCAACGAACCATCCCGTGGAATTCAAAGCCGTTTGAAATGCAAGAATTCACGGCACGGATCATATCCATAATTATGCTGTACATTTTAAAATCCGGCGGCGTAATTGCTTTGCGGATATCAATCAGAGAGATGGTGGAAGTTTAAACATTGGGAATAAATGCCCACTCAATCCGTGCTCTTGGGGGCCGTCCATAAATGACGTCGCAAAGCTCTGCCCCCCGCCACCCCCAAAAATAAAACATGCTTCAAATCGCTTTAAACTATTGTCATTGTAGTGCGTATTTAATGTGCCGCTGCACTCTGATGTTGTAGGAGGAAACATGTATTAAAACGTCTATTTAATTAAGTAGAATGCGTTGTCTATATTTATTTAAAGTTGCGCATTTTGATGCGATGTCACATTTCCCAACCCCCCCCCCTCATCACACATCGTCACAAATGTCTGAACCCCCCCCCCCCCAGAAGCGTGACGTCATTTATGGACGGCCCCTTGGCCCTGTAATCCCACCCCGTAATCAGGCGTCGGTAGCCTCAGATGCAGATTTATAAACGGAAGGTTATGCTTTAATTTGCTTTAATTTGCTCTGTCGTGCCCCCGAGGAGGGGGGGGGGGGTAACGCCGGGCTCAGAGATTCGGAAAGCCGTGCGGCACTGCAAGGATCAGTGGTGTGGGGGCGGGTTGCTGGGGAGATGGAATCTGCCTCAGTCGCCCGCAATCATAAATCACGATTAATTTCCATTAAAAAAGTAACTTACAGTGCCTCACCTATCACCATCCTTAAGGGAAAGAATGATAATCAAATCTCCGACCCCCAGGAACAGATCTACAGGTTTGCAGAGCATTTTTGTGAGGTCTTGGGGGAGGGGAATTCCCTCAGCCCAGACAACATCATGGGGCAAAGTGGGGACAACCTTGCTAGGGCTGCCGTGCCTCAATTATTGGCAGAAGTAGCCACGCCTTCTGAATGGTTGGCTGAGGTGCCATCTGTGGAGGAAGTGCGAGGTCCGAACCAAGGTCTGAGACCAGGAAAAGCACCGGGCAGAGACGATCTCCCAAACGAAATGCTGAGGGAGGGTGGCATCTGTATGCAGACTGCTTTACATGACATCACAACTGTCTGGACCACAGGATGGGTTCCTCAGGATTGGAAGGATGCCCTGGTGGTCCCACCTCTTAAAGAGATTGTAACAATTATAGGGACATCTCTCGTCTTAGTGTGCCGGGAAAGGTACTGGCTAAAATTATTCAAAATTGCCATGCTAGGCACTCTGAGGAGAGGCTTGCAGAGCCCCATTCTCTGTCCGTCTGCTACGGCAGAGGTGTAGGGAATTCCAACAAGACTAACATCTCTGCTTTATTAACCTGATCAATGCCTATAATACCATCAACAGGCCAGAGCTGTAAGCAGTTATTTGTGAATTCAACCATCATCATATTACGTGCAATTTTATAATTGCTGTTAAAGCGCCAAAGTGGAACAGTGCGAGGAAATAAGCAGATAAAGAAGCGTTGTGACCTGCAAGTGTGGTGGTTGGACGTGGTGTGGATGGGATGAAAAGGTCAGTCAGATCGATGTTCATAATAAAGGTTTTTTTGGGTTAGATTGCGTAAATATAAATGTGTAGTTAACGTACCGCCACCCAACACAGTCAACGACACATTTATATTTACATGATGTAACCCGAAAAAAACTTTAAGAATAATATTAGTCGTGAAAGCCGACGTGTCAAACTGGTAGATGCTGTTACCGCGGTGAGGTAGTAGTCAGCACCCTGGACTTGCAATCCTGAGGTCGGCGGTTAAATCCCCCGGCACGGCAGTTGAAACAAGGGGGCAAGATTCTTAAATCCGCCACCCCCAAATGACCCGCCTATGTCCAATCAGGAACATACGATGGCACATCACAGGCAAGTTGATCGGCAGGTCCTGTGCAGTGGGGTAAAATGTGGGAGTACTCCCACCTTTTCCAGCGTGAAAGAGTAGGCCAAATACCCTCTAGAGGGGGGCTCTCTAGAGCTCCTTCTAGTGAAGAGCCTTCCGCCAGCAGTGGCATGAAAATAAAATTGCAGGGCTGTGCCTTTACCTCTTCAATCGGAAATCAACGGCGTTTTCCAAGTGTGCCACTCGAAGGCGCACCCAGGGTTGATTCTCAAGGGGGTCGACAGAAGCTCAACAAGGCATACTGAGATTCTTAGCGGTTGTTCACGATGACCAAGATTGAAAAAGTCAAACTAAGTAAGCATCAATGGAAATTTACAAGTGTCATCTAGGGAAAGAGGGGTGGCGGGTAGTCGGCAGGGGGGGGGGAGCATCCTGAGCAGGACGGTGCACCTGCCTTGTTTCAAGCAAGTGCGAGTGCCAAGTTTTCATAAAAATGACGCAACTCAATTTTAAGTATAAACACGCGCGCGTCGACATGCTGTGAGTGATTAGTGCTCTGATGAACGGCTAAGGTGACTTTTAGGTTCAAAGGCGTTATAACTTCCCGGCCGTTATGAATGCCTTCAATAAATCGGTCAATCTTGTACTGTACAGTATTTGGAACGGGCGATTGACATTTCTACACTAATTTCCCATATCTGCTGGCGGCATGCCGATTGGGTATTAATAGATAGACATAAGGGCGTTCAATAAATTCACGCCAATCGGGATTTGTTGATAGACCACGAGGACTGCTCGAGTTGTAAACTGCCCATTTAAAGTTCAGTCACAAATCCTTGTAATAGTCATCAATCTTACATAATTAGAATGTTTATCTTGATATCAACTGCGCTTTCGGCACAGCGTCATTAGGCAAATAATCAATTTGGCTCCGTTGCAGAGCAGTGTCACCCTTCGTGCTAAACAATGGCACCCGGACGTGGATACATTAGAGCTACCATTGAGATCCCTCTTTAAGTGGCTTGGTCCACACGAAGGGAGGCAGCACTTTCTTCCAGCTGTTCTGCCACTGAGAGTAATGTTCGTTGTGTGACAGTCAATTACATTGTTTTTTACTTTCAGAACTGGCATTTAGCTGAAACAAGTGCAGAATCACATTTTACGTGGCATTTTTTGTGTGCATCATTGTATGACCAGGCTGAGACCATCCAGTCACTACGCTTGTGAACCCAGTTTACATCCCAACTCAGCATATGTGAGTCTATGGGTCTATATGCGAGTCTATGGGTCTATATGTACGTCTATGTTTATGTTAATCATTGATGACCAGGCTGAGACCATCAGCTCGTTACACCTGCGGACCCGGTTTATATCACAAGGGGATGCCTGCTGATCCGCCCATACTGGACATCTGTGAAAACAAGCTTCAAAGCTCATCGGATTTCTCCAGTTTAAATAAAGATTCCGATTCTGTATTGCAGGATCTCAGTGGTGCTGGCTCAATCCTCTGACCTCTGACCCACTTGGCCACCTCCAATCCTCATTGCGATTGCACCTGCGACATGGAACGCAGCTCAAAGCACACTCATTCCATTTAAAAGTGCACTCTAATTGGGATACTGCCATGCAACTAGTGGTTATAACCATTTTTATCACACTGGATGTGAATTCAAATGTTTCCGTTTTGATTTCCTGGCACGGCAGTTGAAACAACGGTGCTAACCTCCTTTGTCCAGCAGCCGTTTAAATGATCAGGTGTCGTGGAGTCAAGTGCGGTTGCTCCCACAACTTCTGAGATGTCTGGCCAGCATGGAAGAGGAAGCCAAAAATACGCAAGAGAGGAGCCCTCTAGGGCTCTCTCTAGTGGAGGCCCTTCCACATGAGATTTCAGGACTGCACTTTGACCTTTACAGTTTAAATCAACACTCTGGATTGACAAAGCAACCAAATGTGATTGCAGCTCAAAGACCCAGGACAATAGGTGGCATTTTCAGATGACGGGATGAAAGGAAGGAATTTATTTTTTCTTACGTAAGGAGGGATTGAAAACGCTTCATGGAAATTCACAGGGAGAGGATAAATTACATTTTCGTTGCGCCTTTTCACTTGAAAGTGTGTCCCTGTGCACACTCATTTAAATTCAATTCCATCGTAGTCGGTACACGTAATGTGTTAGAAGGATCAGTCCGGCAGCATTAAGCCATCATTTACTTTGGAATTATTCATGCGGAAGAGCGTTTGTGGTAAAGCCACAATGTCCTTGTTGAGACGTTAGTGATGCTACGCAAGGAGCACCGGGTTAATTCCAACTGCTCATATCCAAGGCAGGAGTTAGGCGGGCCTTCAATATCCAGAGAGATCGAATGTTTCTCAAGTTCTCTTTTGTCAATGCTGTGGCTATCGAGTAGTATTACCCTGGCGGTGCAGCTGCACCAAGGCCCAGGGGCCCAATCAATGCCCTGGGCTACGAAGAGGGGGCGGGGGGGGTGGCCTCATTTTATTACAGCACAGGGCCCTTGCCCACTGACGAAGGGCAATATCTGACCCTAAAGGTTGGGAAAGAATGGTATGACTCAACCCAAAGAGACAGTGTTTCCAGCAATCTTTTTATTATTATTTACTTATGTGAGGGTTTCTCACTTTTAATATGGGAGAGAGTGGAGTTCGGATTCATTTTCTCTCCCATGCAATGCCTTCTATAATTTGATAAGGATACCAATGCGGATTTTTTTAAGCGTGCTTTAATGGCGACTGAAAGGAGGAAAATAACTCGATCCAGAATACAATGAATCTTAACAAGATTTGGAATGTATTAACTATGTCTTGATTTATGCACTATTGACACACTATGAACAAGGACGCGAACCAATTGTGGCAGATAATACTTAATTGACAACACATTTAAATAGCATTTACATAACTCCGTAGTTAACCAGCTCAACAAAGCGACCCGCGTGTCAATAATCACAGAATACCGTTGACGACAAAACAGGTACAGAACACCGCGACGGTAGAGCGATTACAGAACACAGCACGGAATAGGCAATTACAGAACACTGCGCCCACCATTCGCACCAACTCTTATGCACGATCCAGAAACCCAGGGTCCGTAACGGCAGTCTCAGGGACTTGGTTTGCGCTCACGACACAGCGCTCTGAGCGACTCAACGCAGCCGCGGTCTCGGCCACCGATCCACCCGCACGGTAGCACCGCACACAGCCACGCCATGCACCAGCAGCCCCAGGCACCGACCCGCCCGCACAACAGCAGCCCCCCCGCAGCAGCGGGCCCCCCGTGGGAGCCCCCCAGCCCCGGCGAACGCCAACCATCCCAGCCCCCCTCCGTACACGGGTCGCGCTCACTTCCATACACATTTGGTCCCGCCCTCACAGCCTCTGTCAATCAACTTGGCTTGTGCAGCACCCCCCAAATGTAACCCCGTAAAATCGTTGCATTAGCCCTGACTTTTTGTTCACCTCACTTTCCACCACTCACAGCCCCGTCAATTCACCCCTAACTCCACGTCAACCGGCCTGCCCTGAACGGCCAACTCGTGGCCTGCCCCCGGTCAAGGCCTCCGTGGTGCCTTGGCTTCCTTAGATGGGTCGTTTTCCTCCCATAACCTCTCAACCCCCCTTAGGGGCTGTCCATAATTGACGTCACGCGATTTTGGACAATTTTTTACCCTCCCCCTCGTCACACGGCGTCACAAAAAGTCAGACCCCCCCCTCAAATATGACGTCACAAAGCTCTGCCCCACCCCAAAAAAATGTACCATGCTTCAAATCGCTTTAAACTATTGTCATTGTAGTGCGTATTTAATATGACGCTGCACTCTGGTGTTGTAGGAGAAAACATTTATTAAAAGTATATTTAGTTAAGTAGAACGTGTTGTCTCTATTTATTTAAAGTTGCGCATTTTGATGTGACGTCACATTTATCAAACCCCCCCCCCCCCTCGTCACACATCGTCACAAATGTCTGACCCCCCCCCCCCCTCTAGGTGCGTGACGTCATTTATGGACGGCCCCTTACCTCATTTAACCTCGGCCACCGCACATTACCGCGGGGCGACAGTGCATGTCTATACTGTTACAACGTACATGTATTGAGTTCGTGCTATCGGTGCTATGTCATAACTCATGAGAATATAATAAACAATCTTTCATTCTTAACTCTCCCTGGGGATGTTGTTGTAGATCTAGTTCTGAGGTTACTCTGCATTCAGGCCTCTGCAGCCATATACCCTTTTTATCACATATCAATACAAGAAGGACTTAGAATTTTCAGAGCTGGAATAAGCTGAATTAAGTAAGAAAATAATGTGTTTGGGTTTATTTTGTGTGCAGTCATGAGTGACTAGGCCGTAGCCTAATGCAGCTAAAAGTCCACCAAGGACGCACCCAGAAAATAATGCAATAAAGTCTTGTAAACAATGCATGTTTGTGTAAAGCACCGATTTACACGAGGATTTACGAATCACGGAAGATTAAGATTATAGATTGGTTGCGAAGCAAGAATTCCGGCTGTGTGTCTGCGGCGTTTGGTGCCAGGCTCAATCAGCTCGCCGCACTGGAGGGCCTCAGTTCAATAACGACCAGTGGCCACCGAGCCCGATTTAGAGTCGGACTGTAACAGGATATAATAAATCCGCGACAGAATTAATGATAAATTATGGGGGTTTTTTTCAGACCCATATATATCATATTTGGGCGTGGTTTTGCCCACGCTAATTAGCTTCCCTGATTAACAATGTATCATTCATTCTGTCGCAAATTCATCGTATCCTGCTACAGCGCACACCCAGACAAGTCATGCATGCCACTACCCACCGGTGTTGCCAGATCAGCTGGCTGGCATACAACAATAGCTAAAGTAGAATCTTTGCTCCATCTGTCAGCGACAGCAGTGCAAGGGGGTACAGTCACAGCTGAGTTGTTTTATACAACTGATATTTTATCTCAGTCGCATTTAAAAAGAAAAGTTGTATCCCTGATTCGAGGATTTTTGTTCAGAAAAGTGAGATTTTTAAAATAAGTTTTTAAAGGCTCTTTTGACAATAACCTAAGGGTTACTGATAAAGGTTGCTTATATATTTCCTCAGGTTGAGCATTTTATTCCACTGATATGATAAGCGCTGCTGCTGCTGCACAAAGCGAGTGACCACAGGGATAATACCGCACAATTCATCATCTATGATCAATAAATTGCTAGATGAAGTATTTTCCCAAGCTGACTTCTCTCATGGTTATATCTGTATATATATGTCACACTGCGCTATGAACCCAGCAGACCCCAATTCGATTCCCGCTCACAGCCAACATCAGTGATGAATATCTGAAACAGTACATGGGCCTCCCCTAGGTCTACTCAGGCTTAATGAGTACCTGGCACCACGTGTAAGTTTAGTCACAAGTGTCCCCGTGTGCGGTACTGGCCACACCACTCCATCGTGCGCTGTGCTGACCTTCATAGGTGCTCGCTAACAGCACTTGCCCCAACAGCCTCTGTAGGCTACACGGGGGATCTGTGTGTACGTGTGTAATGACGACTTGACACACTTCTCTTGAGATGGCACTTTATTGAAGACACGTTCACTTGACGTCAGGCGGAGATCCCACCGCAAAAGTCCCGAGTCTCCCGCACATCTCCCTTATATACCAACCGAGGCCACGCCCCCCTTCTCGATCACTCTCGCTGACTCTGGACGCTCGCTCTACCATCCTCTTCCGTCTCCTGACCACGCTCCCTTCTCCAACATTCCCGTAGCCACCAGTCGCTTCGCACTCATGACTGATATCCCTGTCATTCCCTCCCGTGGCCACTGGTGCATTCGTACTCTAGGCTGTCTTCCCTATCATTACCTCCCGTGGCCACTAGTCCCCTCACACCGCATGCAGGCTCTATTGTCATTACACGTGCATGCTTCACGGGGGGATCTGTGTATGCGTGCACCTGGTCTGGCACAGGCGCCGTGGTGACGTCAACGTAACTTAGTGGCGAATGATGGGTTTTGGCATTGGTACTGTCCATCTACCCCCCTCGTGTGCCTTTCCAAGCTTCATGAAGTGCTCCCTAAAAGTACTGCCCCAACAGTCCATGAAGGGTAATATAGGGGGGACCTTTGCCTTTTTGTCTGTGTGCCGGGCCCCACAGATGCGCAGTCGGCGGCAGAGAGGCTCCGCGCGGCACAGTGCGGCACGTGGCTCCGCAACCCCAATGGGGGGTCCTTCTCCTCCTCCAACTACCCTGGAAACTACCCCCCCGACAAGGAGTGCATCTACATCCTGGAGGGTGAGTGGGCCCTCCCCCGTTCGGCAGACAAGCGAACACACACCGAGCCAAAGACCCCCTGGCTAGCCTTCAACAGGATAGTTAGGGCAAGTGCTGTTAGCGAGCGCCGATTAAAGTCGGAAAGGTGCATGCTCGAGTGGTATGGCCGATACCCGAGCCCAGCCACCTTTGTCTCTCCAGTGCTGATGATTGCACACCACGTCAGGTATCCGTTTAAGGCGGAGTCAACTTGAGGACTGGCTCAGTTATCACTCTCCACTGACTTGGGTCGCCGTGTTTGTATTGCAGTGTGCGCGAACCGCTGTCACCACTCTCTACACACACACAAAGACAAAGATCCCCTTATAGCCTTAACAGACTATTGGAGCAAGTGCTGTTAGCGAGCACCTATGAAGGGCCGGCACGGCACACGAGCGGATGGGTGGACAGCACCACGCTCGCTCGCATCGCTGCCCACGTGATCAATTTGCACGACCAGCTTTAGGGGTGGGCGATCAGAGTGACTGAACAGGATGCAAATATGTGAGAGGCATTGAAAATTAACAAAGGTATGTGAACTTTCTGAATCTTATAGAGTGAACGTACCCTTCTCCACAGCCCGATTATACCTTGAGTTCTTGGATCTGTAGCCCCAATTGATCTGTGTTTTGATTGGTCCTGTCTCACTTACTTTGCCCATTGCTTCAAGCACTGAGGGTAGCTCCATGGGCCGAGTGCGATTGTCGAATAACTGTACTCGATTCACTCATCCCCCTTCTTCTATTGTACAATTCGAGCCATGCCAAGGCCAGCGCACTACGGTCTGGTTCCTGCTTGGCACTGCAAATCGTCAGTGGAAAAGGGGTATATATCTATACTAGCTTTACTACCCGGCGTCGCCCGGAACTTGGATTTACCACGCCCGGCCGCCTTTGTCTCCCCAGTGGCGATATTCACACACCACACCAGTTACTCGTTTGAGGCTGATTCGACCTAAGGGAGGCCCAGGACCGGTTCAAATAATCGTCACCGGCGGTGGCCGTGAGCGAGAATCGAACTCGGGTTGCCGGGTTCATAGCGTAGAGCGCTAACCACTACACTACAATGCGTTACACTTCCACATGCGCGGGTCACGTGACAGATTTGACGTTACAGCTCACTTGCCATGCAAAAATTTTGTTGCATTATTGAGCCCCCCCCCCCCGCCAAAAAATACAAAAGTCTATTTTTATAATGTTTGCATGGTGTACAGTCTGGAAAGTACCCACATGGAAAATTTCAAGTATGTTGCATGTCGGGAAGTACGCTAAACATTTTGAACAGACACACGTAATACAACTTTGCCTTTTATATATATGGAGATATACAGAGGATTTGTAATATTGACCGGCTTGTTTCCGGCAAGTTTCCAGCAATTGTGAGAACGTGACATTTGACACGCGGCTCATTGCCGTGCTTGAGATGTCTACCAACGGTCTTCCCCAACCAACCCACCCAGCAGTGTCCTCCCTTAATTGTCCCTGACCTGAATCGGACCCTAACCCCGACCCCTCTCCCTGCCGCACCCCTTAGCCCCGCCGCGGCAGCGCACGGAGTTGCACTTCGACGAGCCGTACTCGGTGGAGCCGTCGTGGGAGTGCAAATTCGACCACCTGGAGGTGCGCGACGGCCCCTTCAGCTTCTCACCGCTCATCGGCCGCTTTTGCGGCACCGAGCGACCCCCGCCCATCACTTCCAACGGCCGCTTCATGTGGATCAAGTTCTACTCCGATGGCGAACTCGAGTCCATGGGCTTCCGCGCTTACTACATCTTCCTGCCCGGTGAGGCGCCGCGACCGCCCTGGGGAGCAGCACTGCCGGCGGGAGTGGCGGTTAGTGGGCGGCAGGGTGGCGCAGTAGTGAAGTTTTTATAGCCTCACAGCAAGAAGGGCTTGGGTTGGCTGCCTCTTTGTGTGGAGTTTGTATGTTCTCCGGAGTGTGAGAGTGATTGCGAGTGTGTGGAGTTTGTATGTTCTCCCGAGTGTGAGAGTGAGTTGCGAGTGTGTGGAGTTTGTATGTTCTCCCAAATGTGAGAGTGATTGTGATTGTATGTGGAGTTTGTATGTTCTTCCCTTGTTCTGCATGGGTTTCATCTGGGTTCTCCGGGGTTTTCCCCCCATAGCTAAAGAAAAATCATGCAATGTTACTAACTCATCTTGCTGTGAGGCACAACTGTTTCCACTGGACCAACCCCTGCCTTTTTAATTTATTTTGATATTTAGCCATTCAGATTTTAACGGAGTCTGGCTTATGGCTGTGTTCCTATATGAATGATGATAAAGCAACAACGATTTGCACTCTCCTCTTGCAGACCCAGATTTCAGCCACATGGGCAGCATCATCCACCCGCTCCCAGGTGAGTGCTCAGTTCACATCTAACACAGAGGGCCCTTGCCTATAAACATCTGGGGCGGTTCATCAGCACTGGTTCAAGCAAAGCCTGACTCTACCGATGAGATGCTGAATGGCGAACCCGGTCCAGAATTTGCTTGTGTCAAAATAATTCTGCTAAAATTATGCACTTCCAGAAGACGATGTGTCTCGTATGTATGTATAGATGTTGAACTTCTTGCCCACCGTGCTAATCAGTGATGCGATTCCGGGATGTGTAAATAATACTTTGGGTTTTTTTTACGTGGAGGGACGAATCTGGGAAGGAGGCGAGTTGTCTGCTTTTCTATTTTCTTCTGCTCCGGTCCCATCCACTACACGGCCAGAAAATGTTCAACTGGAGACAATCCTGATTTATGCAAATGGTCCAGGACAATGATACAGATTTCCCGAGACCAGGAATCAGAGGCAGATTTGAATATTCTGAAAGGAGGTGGGGGTGGGTGGAGGCCAGGGGGGGCGGTCCCAAAATTCCAAGTGTTTAAAAAAAAACATAAAGCCCGAAAATCATGCAAAAAAAATCCCATGTATTTCCTATGGTAAATATAAATAAAATACAATTTTTCGCAGAGTCTCAATGTGGGTGGGGCAGCGGGTGCCTCCACTGCAATCTCTTCCCGCGCCTTGTACCCCCCCTCCCCTAAGATGCATCACTGCCGTGGCTGTCCAGTCGAGCCGTGGCTGTCCAGTCGAACCATTGTGTTTAGGGGCGGCGCGGTGGCGAGATGTTAACTCCCTTGCCTGGTATACAGGATGTCGTAGGTTTGATGCCGACCCTTATGCTTGTATATTTGGATTTTGTATGTTCTTCCCGTGATTGTGTATCTTTTCTCCAAGTCGTCCAGTTTTTCTCTCCACATTTAGCAACGTGCATTTAGAGTATTTGGCTGCCATAAATCTCCACTTGATAATCCACTTCGTTGAGCTATCATTTGAGGCCAGGTTGCTTCTGAAAAAGAGCTGTATAGCTCAGTGGACCTTACCTGGTAAAATGAAAACAGTAAAAAATAGTATAATCTATATTGGGGCTCTTTCTGGAGTGGACACCTAGATAATGAATACCTCTTAGACAAGCAGGCTGCCTGTACCTGCAATGCTGTGTGCTCTACCAGTCTATTTGATGGTTTTGCACGATGGCCGTCTGTCCCATAGCATTGGTTAAGAGGACCTGACCTCTGAGGTCAGCAGCTTTGCAGGAGCACGCCCATTTATAAAGCAGCCATTCCTCATTATCAGCACGGCCAGAGTTCAGAATGCAGCCGCTTAGGCTGATAGTCGAGGTTGCTATTTAAAAAACCCAGAATTCTGTAACCCATTTGTCTCTCCTGAGCCAAGTACGGTTGATACTTGACCTGGTTTTCCCAGAATCATCCTTTTTGAGGTAGCTGCTGTCATCCTGGAACATCTTCCCAAAACATTCCCATTCCCATGTTTTTATGTCTGCTGATGAATAACAATAATATTACACCACTAAAGACGATGCATGCACACGTGTAGTTCTCCCGTCTTCTGGTATTGTGAGATTTTCCACTCCTCCCATGATTTGTTCTGGTTGTTTTGTACCTCAAAGGTGACAACCATAAAGCCAGGTGACAAACGATATCACGGCAACCCCAGTGGCGAGGATATATTATCTCCCTCACCTGGTACGCAGGAGGTTGTGGGTTCGATCCCAACTCTGACGCTTATATATTTGGAATTTGCATGTTCTCCCCGTAGTTGCATGGATTTTTCTATGGGTCCTCCGGTTTTCCCTCCAAATTTAGAATCAGCATGCATTTAGAGTATTTTGGCCGCTATAAATTTGCACGTGATAGGCCATTTACGCGATAAGATATTTACAGCATCTAACCCAAAAAAACTATATTATGGATGTACATTTGGAGTCCGCGTTGTCTGTCTCCCCATGGTGGTCACTTGGAATTTTCTCCAGGTCTCTCCGGTTTTGCCCCAATCCACATATGTAAACAACATGCGTTTATATTATCTGGCTGAAACTATAAATTCCCATATATGGCGATATAAGAACTTTGATGATCTATAACTTGTGGCCAGGTCTCCTCTGAAAAAGAGTGAATAGCTCAGTGGGCTTTAACTGTTAATATAAAAAACGTAACAAAATATCAATTTCCAATATTGCACAACAAAGACCTGTAAGGGGGTGGTGGTTAAACCGTATACATTAAAACATTTACGCATATAAGTGCAGCTGCTTACTTTGCAAGAGCACCGTGCAGCCGAGATCCAGAGGCATCTTGCACACCGTTTGTGCTGCTGTGGCCATGTCTTCCTCCACGTATCTGCAGCTGAGATCCAATGGGGTCTTGCACAACCTTCAGCTGTTCTCTTCCTGATTTCATCTGCTTCTTCTGCCCATGACTTGGCTGATGCTGCTGTTGCTGTTCTCACTTGCTTGAAAATCACCAGGCTTCTGCTGCTTCCTGGCTGATGCAGGCCTCTGCATCCTAAAAGCAGCAGCAGCTTTTTCTACATACAAACAAACTAATATTCCATATACATCTATAGCCAGCTAAACTGCACCTCATGGCTACATCCCATCCTTGCTGCAAAAAACCTCATCTTCCAAGAGTAGAGTTAAAACTAAACTCAACAATTTGTATTTCACCAGAGACACAGATGCATCCATTAACGAGTGTAAGGACCGACATGGCTTTTGTATAATCATCATCGTGATGAGGCCCACAGACTGGTACAGCACACAGCGTTGCAGGTACAGGCAGCCATCTTGTCTATTAGGTCGGCATTATATGGATATCCACTCCAGCAAGAGCCCAAATATAGATTATGCTAACTATTTACTACTATTTCGATTTTACCAGGTAAGGTCTATCGAGCTATATAGCTCTTTTTTCAGAAGCATGTTTCTAAATGCGGAGGGAAAAAACCAGAGGATCTGGAGAAAAATCCATGTGGCCACGGGGAGAGCATGCAAACTCCAAATACACAGCAGGTGTCAGGGTCGGGATCGAACCCACAGCCTCCTGTATACCAAGCAATGTAGTTAACATCTTGCCACTGTGACATACCTGGTCACGTGACCATCCAATTGAGGCGATGCATACGGGCGATGTATTGCACACCCCACAGAAAATGGCAGTGGGAGCACGTTCGTGGTTCAAATCCGGAAAGGTCGCCCATAGTTACCACTGTGGGCGTATTAACTGTAAAATTACAACGTGCCGTCTGCTTCACAGTGGACATTTAAAGATTTCCTGTGGCACCACTCGAAAAGAGGTAGGCCATTATGTGCCGGCGTCATGATCCACCTTTGCCAAATTTGAAGAAAATTCCATGCAAATTACTCGGTAGGAATTACACACAGCAAACAACAGCACCCCTGGGCTGCGAATATACTGCTGTGTTGATGAAACATAGGACGTTCACGAAAGCCTCGCACTGTAAGAGTGGCGTGAATACCAAATGTCTCAACTATATAATTAATTAAAATTTACGAGCGTAGCTGATGTCTGTGCGGTGTGCAGCGTGTGAGTTTGAAGTCAGCGGCGCGGAGGGAATCCTCAAGTCAGCACAGCTCGAAACCGAGAGCAAGGCAACGGCCAACGAAGCCATCGACTGCTTTTGGACTATCCGGGCCACCCCCAACTCACGGGTACCCTCCCATCCACAGCCACAAGAGTCCGCCTCGACGAATCATCGCCATCGTCGTCATCATCGTCAACTTCACCATCACTGTCATCGTGATCACAATCGCTGTCCTCATCATTGTCACCGGTGCATCGTTGTCGTCATCTGACGGTACTTGGTAAAAGTGCAGCCCTGCAAATGCTTGCTCATGCTACTGCTGGCAGAAGGGCCACCACTCGAGGGGGCTTTTGTGGAGGGTATTTTTGCCTGATCTTCCACAACTGCAAGACACCGTGGGAGAGGCTGGAGTACTCACACTTCCCCCCACCACACATCACCTACTGATCAACTAACTCTGGTTCTATCCATTTACACTACTGCATGAACAGAGGTGGTGGGGGGTAGAGAGGGTGGTGGATTTAAGAAGCTCGCACTATTGTTTCAACCGCCGCGCCGGGAGATCGAATCAAACTGGCAACTTCTGGATTGCAAGTGCAGTGTGCTCACCTCTACGCTGTGGCAGCATCCCTCTAACAGTATTAATACAGAACCCCAGTGAGTGTCCTATGGAGTGGCTAACTGATGCCTGTCATTGGAATGTGGCATTTCACCACTTGTTTCGAGTCGTTTAAGCAGCCAGACACTTTCATGTTTTGTCATCAACTGAGTCCAAAGAGCCTTTTTTTTCAGGAGGGTCCTGATTGGCATTGTTTGGCTATTTCCACGTTAACAATTGTTTGCATGTTAGAGGAAAGAGGAGTACTATACCCAGAGAAAATCAACGCATGCCAACATCAAAATATTTCCACCATATTCAATTTCACCGTCATCTTCAGTGTCACAGCATCAACAATTATAATCACAACTCCCACTCGTGAGCGTCACATCCCGATCATCTCATTAGGCAGCATCGTCCCTCTGCTCTACACTCAACGGCCATCTTATCAGAATTCCGTACCACCACTTCTATTACCGGGGTTATCGGTGGAGTAATTGTGTGATTAGCTGGTGCCGAGTCAACACTCTTCCGGGCCAAGATTGATTCGGAACTTAAGCGGAGTAAAAAAAAAATCACCACTCATTTTATTCCGCAGTCGCTGCCGTCACGTCTCTCCACGGCCAATATCCTTAACGAGTCCTGCATTTAAAACCATCAATCTGGGCAGAACACGCCGGCACCGACGTCGCCCCCGCTAAAGCTGGGCCCGTTTTAGATCATTCCATTACATTAGGACATTGATTTTGCGATGTTTCATCGCAAAGAGCCAAGAGCGCGCGTATTATTAAAATTACTGCGTTTGACCCGGAATATCGGCTCGGTGTCTGCAGACGTGAGCGTGTGTGCATGTCTGTGTACATGTCTGTGTACATGTCTGTGTACAGACCGTTGTATGGCACCGCTGGGAGGATCTTTGTACGCGTGTTATAGGGGAGCGATTGTATAACGGTTAGCGCGCTGTGCTATGAATCCGGCGACCCGAGTTCGATTCCCTCTCACGGTCAACAACAGTGGTGATTATCCCAACCGGTCCCGGGCCTCCCCCGAGGTCGACTCAGCCTCAAATGAGTTCCTGGTGCAGTGCATAAATATTGTCACTTGGGATACAAAAGTGGCCGGGCACGGTGCTCATAGGTCATTGCAAACAGTACCTCTGCCCCAACTTCCGTGAAAGGCTATATGGGGGATTGCTATCTTTGTCATAATGTGATTATATGTTGTGTAGCAGTGAGTGTATGTTCGCGTGTACTATTGTGTGAATACATTTTTAATGTGTTAGAGCATGTGTGTATATGTGGCTGTGTGTCGAGTGTGGTGCTGGCCACCGACCACCTCGTGCACCGTGCCGGCCTTCATAGGTGCTCGCAAAAAGCACTTGCCCTAACGGTCTGTTAAAAACTACATGGGGGATCATTGTCTTGTGTGTATGTTTGTATAAGCGCGTGCCAGTGTCGTGCTTGGATGTCCCATTTTGCATCTACGTAAATTGAGCAATCGACAGTGCTGTATGGATCTGAAGGATAATTCAATCAATTCGTTAATACGGGGGTCTCGTTAATAGTGAGTGGATGCATCAGGCTGGAGCAGTGAATTAAGGAGTGGGATGTCAGCAGAGGTGGCTGGGGTAATGGGTGTCTCAGAGCAGAGCCAGCATCATTTAGATGCTGTGTTTAATCCATGCTAGCCGCCAGTGATTAAACCAGTTGCTCAGGCGTAGTCACGTTGATGATCACAGCCTGGTCACCAATGGCTGTACAATAAAACAATAAATTGGTTTTACACTTAATTTGGATTCATTCCAGCTCTGCGGATTAGAAAAAAAATCGCTTTGACCATCATGTGACGAACATTAAGTTTGTGTAGTCGTGTGGGCGGGAAGGTGCTTCCCCCTAGCATGTAAATAAGAGGGCGCTTGGAAGGATGTCGGAAGCGGTTCAGCGAGTCTTCTGTGGACCGTACCCTACGAGAGCTCCCAATGGATTCCTCATTCTTGCGTTGCGATGCCAATATCGAGAGAAAGGTGTAAAAACATTTTTTAAAATATAAAATCGCAATACATCATCCCTCAATATTTTCATTAATCTAGCTTTTCACTTCATATTACCCTATGTGAGAGCTAGATTTTGTAAATATATATGGAGGTTGACACACGGTTGACTCGCTTGATCAAAGTAGAGTATGATAGAGCGCCCATCCATTGTTGAGTAAGCACTGTTGATTCTGGTTCACAATTCGATTCTAGATCATGTACATCTAGCAGTTGATGGACAAGTGCTGTGCATGCCAGGCAGTGGTGGTGGTTTTGCATTTGGCCTGTAATCCAGCGCTGTGGAAGCAGCGAGGGTAGGTGGATCACACGAGTGTTGCGAAACTCCCTCCCTGTGGGCGTAGAGGATGTGCCATACCCCGGTTCACCAGGAGAAGGCGGTACAGCAGAAATGTGGACTCCACCTGTTTCATCTGTATGGGATAGAGCGTTTCCTCCTCATATGTGGGGTTTTTATGGATGCTCATGTTTCCTCCCACACATGAACACTCATGAATTGGTTGACAATACCTTAACAGACAGAGGGTCGCAGAGCTTGGGCAATTGTTGGTCCTGGCTCATTGCGTGGCTGCCTTCCTGCTTATATGTGGTTCCTCCTCGCTCGGCGACGCGTTACAAGCTGACATTATTTATGATGTGCAATCTTGTAGGTGATTGGATGGCTCTAGAGCAGGGGTGGGGAACGTCCGGCACCGCGGGCCGTGTCATTTGGTCCGGCCCTGCCAAGGCAACCGCAGGCGGGACTCGAAATTCAATAAATCTAGGAGCAAACCTGGAAAAGTAGTTGCGAGTAGCAGCAACATCATCAATAACCAGCTAACATCACACGCCTCACCAAAGATAAGCAGTTCCAGCCATCACATTAGAGATGAGTTAATTAAATGTTTGACCAAATATAGCAGGCTAACTTTTTTACTTGATAATTTTGTATGGCCCGCAAATGATGTTATAAATATCCAAATGGCCCTTGGCAGAAAAACGGTTGCCCACCCCTGAGTATTGGGTCAGTGGTATCATTATATAAAGTCCCTGAAATTGGGAATTTATTTATTTGCGTGAAGGCGAGAGCAAAAGGGTTTCTGTGATTGTCCCTTACGCGTCGTATTTATACTGTTTATTTATATTTTTTGCTGTGAAACTTTGTATTTGTGTCAGATTCGTTGATGTTTTTCAGTTATTTTATTTTTCTTCGTGAAGATATTTAGTGCCGTACTTTGTTTGCACGTGTCTCCCTTGCCATAAACGTGTTTCACCAATGGCAAAAAACAAGACGGACACAATACAGATGACAAGACAGTACAGACAAGAGAGGCAGTACGGACAAGCCAGACAGTATAGAAAGTACACACTCCACAAAAAAAGCATTCCTGGATTGAATTGTGACCACCCAATCGTGACAGCTGGTGCAGTCAAGCTGGGTGGGCAATTGGTTACAAGCTGAGTTACGATTTTCCTTTGCCCACCCCCGTCCCTTGCCCACCCGTGCCCCTTGCCCACCTCCGTCTCTTGCCCACCCACGTCCCTCGTACTCACCTTACCCAGATCTACCTGCGCTTCCTCGACTACCAGATGCACCACTCCAACGAGTGCAAGCGCAACTTCATCGCCGTGTATGACGGCTCGCGGCTCATCGACAACCTAAAGGCAAAGTTCTGCAGCACAGTGGCGAGCGATGTGATGCTGCAGTCGGGCCTGGGCGTCGTGAGGATGTGGGCTGACGAGGGCAGCCGCACCATGACCCACTTCTCCATGCTCTTCACCTCCTTCCTCGACCGTACGTGCTCAACAACGAATGCGACAATGCCCCACCTACTACCCTCTCCCTTGAGAATATTTTTTCTCTCTCGTGGTTGCGAAGTGCACTAGGCCCAAGCGGCCAGCAACAAACAGCACGATTAAAGTTGAACAAAGTAACGGCTAATACATTACTGTACTTGCTATGAGCAAGGTCTTAAAAGCATCTTCATGCCAGAAACCAGGAACTAATTTTGAGAAACGAGGAAGTCAGAACCAGGCAGTCAGAATGAATTACTGGTTTCTCACCAGAATCCGCCTTGACACAGTTGCAAGCCAAATTTTAAACTAAAACTTTAAACAATTTTTCATTATCCTTTTCAGAAGCGACCTGGTCACAAATGATAGCTCAACGAAGTAGCTTAGCATCCAAATACTCTAAACACACGTTGATTCTAAATGTGGAGGAAAACCCGGAGGACCCAGAGAAAAATCCACTCGACCACGGGTAGAACTTGCAAACTCCAAATAAACGAACGTCAGGGTCGGGATCGAACCCACGACATCTTATCTACCAGGCGAGGTAGTTAACATCTCGCCACCGTTATATCCAACAGCTAAGTTTGGTTGCGAGATTTGTTCTTAAACTCACAAATGAATGAGCTAAAACACGAATTGGCATGTTAAATGTTTGTACACACAACACATTTAATTTATTTAGCTATGTCAGGTAGTGGAGGGTGCCATGACACAAATTTGGCCAGACCACTAAGTGGCCTAAAAAAAACGAATCTATTGTGAGTCATCGTAACATTGGCTACGAAACGAAAATGCATTACTTGTCAAGAGGTTTCTGTCGTTGGTTGGGTCTTTTGCTTTTCTCGTCTCATCTAAGTGTCCTCCTCACCCCCCTTCCCTCACCATGCTGGTTACCAGCCCCGTGCGATGGCAGCATGTTCTTCTGCCACAGCAACATGTGCATCAACAGCTCGCTTGTGTGCAACGGCGTGCAGAACTGCGTCTACCCTTGGGACGAGAAGCACTGCAAAGGCACGTGCACGCACACACACACCCTGGTAAATGCGTGTACAAAGACAAAGATCTCCCATATAGCCTTTTCAGGCTGTTGGAGGCATGTGCTGTTAGCGAGTAGCACCTATGAAGGCCCGGTATGGCGCACGTGGGAATGGTGTGACCAGAATCATGCCTGGCCACTTTTGTCTCCCCAGTGCTGATGTATGCACGTATGTTGAACTTCTGTCACACCATACGTAGCCAACCATGCTAATCGGAGGTGCGGGGAAGGACAACAAACTAAACACAAAAAGCTATTCTAAAGAAATGAGTTTTCAATCTAGATTTAAAAGTGCATAGCTCCAATGGCTTCCTAATATCGGAAGGAAGATCGTTCCAGATGGTCGTAGAAGCACATCTGAAAGCGAATGCTGAGGTAACCATCTTTGTTCGATGGCTAGCCAAAAGTCGCTGCTGCGAGGATGAGTGTAGTTCGCGTGATGGTTTATGCTCCTTGACGAGATCAGCAAGGTATTGTAGTCCATTTGTGGTAAACAGTTTGTGTGGAATGAGTGCAACCTTAGAAAAATGTTTGTTGACACACTCCGCCTGGTACTAATTTACGGCTGAGTCAACCTAGGTGAGGCCCAGGACTGGTTCAGATATTCATCACTATGTTAGCCGTAGCTGGGATATTAACTTTGTGTTCGTAGCGCAGTGCGCAAACCTTTGTACCACCTCTCGTGATCTGCAGTGTGGTGGCTATAGCCTCAGGCCCTCATTTAAGCCCTCCGTTTCACGTTGGAGTAACAGCTGAGCGATGGAAGCCATCAGAATTATTTTAGGATTTTCGATTACATCATTCATACAATTTTCCACAGCTAAACCTTGGAACAAAAATGTGTTTTGTTTAAAAATGAGTATAGCGAGTGATTTACGTTTGATGAATTTACATTTGTAAATTTTACACCGATAAATAAAGGAATAAATGTTTGTATGATTTATTTTGCAATATGTAATAGCGCACATACTTTGGGCCATTCCCTGCAATCAGTCTTGGGGCCCCCTCATAACCTTCACCACGGCCGTGTCCGTGCCTCCTTGTTTCCTCTTTGCAGAGAAGCGCAAGGGCAGCCTCTTCCAGCAGATGACAACCACCAACGGCACGCTTATCGGCGTCTGCTCGGGCCTCGTGGTGGTGCTCATCGTGATCTCCGTCTACGTGCAGCTCAAGCAGCCGCGCAAGAAACTTCTCCCGCAGCGTGGGACGAGCGCAGGGGCCTGCGGCGGTGCCGCCAGCGGCTCGGGCAGCACTGATGCCGCCTGCCTGCAGGAGGTTCTGGAGCCCCCCCTCTACGACCTCTTCTCCACTGCCAAGCCCAGTGGGGGGCCGGCACGTGACGGCAGAGGGGACGGCGCACGCAACCATGGCACGGGCACGCTGACCGGTGCGTCTGTGTAGCGCTCACGTGTGTTGGTGGGTGCGTGTGTGTTGTGGGGAGCGGTAGTGTAGCAGTTAGAGCACTGTGCTACGAACCCGGTGACCCGAGTTCAATTCCCGCTCTAGACCAACACCAGTCCTGGGCCTCCTCTAGGTCGATTCAGCCTCAAATGAGTACCTGGTGCCATATATCTAGAACGCCATGAGGGATACAAAGGCAGTGGGGCGTGGTGCTGGCCACCCACCCCCTCGTGTGATGCGCCAGCCTTACCCACTCACTCGTCCATTCACCCACTCGTCCACCCACCCACTTGTTCACCCACCCACTTGTCCACCCACCTACTTATCCTCCCACCCACTCGTTCACCCACCCACTCGTCCTCCCAAACACTCATTTACTCACTCACTTGTTCCCCAACTACTCGTTCACCCACCCACTCGTCCACCCACCCACTTGTTCACCCATCTACTCGTTCACCCACCCATTTATCCAGTGCCGTCACAGCCCGGCTGTGAGCAACTTGGCTGTAAAATATTTTCAGCACAAAGCAGCGGCTGCTTGTTTATTTAAAAAAAAACGCACCCACACGCTCACACATGCGCTGCTAGAAGGCAGCGTGAACTGCCCACACTCGACCTTATTTGCATCCCAGGGCTTTTTGACATCTGTGGAGATAATTCACTGCTGCGCCAGATATTAATGAGGGGCGACAGTCATCGCAATCTGAAGGCGGTTTCTCTCGCTCTGCTCCTGTGTGTGTACGTGCGTGTCTGCATGCATGTGTGTGTGCCCGTGGGTATCACGGTGGGCGGCTCCTAGTCTATGGAGTTTTAGCGCAGTAGTTGTCGCAACTGCGCTACAAACCCGGCAACCCGGGTTCGAATACAGTTTACGACCAATAACAGTGGCGAATATTTGAACTGGTCCTGGGTCTCCCCTAGGTCGACTCAACCTAAAATGAGTACCTGGTGCGGTGTGTAAACATCAGAGACAAAAGTCGTGGTGCTGGCCACTCACCTGCTCGTGTGCCCTGCCAGTCTGAATATGTGCACGCGGACAGCACTTTCCCCAACAGTCTGTTAAGGCTATATGGGGGTTCTCTGTCTTTTGGATGCAAGTACAGTATATGCAGACAGATAATTATCATCATCATACTCTCTGCCGAGTGTGACGATGAGGATTTGAAAAATGCCGTCATTTAGGCATCCGTCAAAAGGTTTCTTCAGTGAAAAATAATAACCAACCAATCACGACCAACAGATCACTCCATGAAACGTTCGTGCCAGCTCTCCAGGCCAGTTCATGCCCTCCCATGAACCAACTCGCAAAGCATGCCTTTTATTTTATGACTGTTCTTGAATCGCTCAGTATTGTGCAACGTTCGGTTCACCAGTTAAAAACCGAATGACAGACAAGCAAAAATATATACCTTTGAGTAAAATAACGAGTACTGTAGTAGGCCGGTACGTGTGTGGCATTGGTTCAGTAATGTATCTCCCAGTCATCCCAGTGAGTGTGTGTATGTTGAACTGATTTCGCACCGTACATAGCCAACAGTGCTAATCAGAGGTATGGGGAACGACAACAAACTAAACACAAAAATCAGTTCTGAAGAAATGAGGTGAACTCTTGCCAGCCAGTCTTCCATACATCACATGGTCTTATAGTGCGCCGAGCCTTGCACAAGCACCATAGTGGTGTAGTAGTTAGGCCACTGCGTGCCAAACCCATTGGCCCGAGTTACATTACTGGCTACGGCCAATAGGAATTATCTGAACGGGTCCTGAGTCTCCTCTAGGTCGACTCAGTCTTGTACCTGATGTGGTGTAAAAACATCACTGCTAGGGTGACAAAGGTGGCCAGCAGTAGTGCTGGCCATACCACTCTCTCATACACTGATGCTCACGCACAGCACTTGCTCCAGCAGCCTAATTCACGTTTTCTCTGGGTTATAAGACATTCCGGAAAGTAAGACTAAGACGCACCCCAAACTTGTACCCGGTAGCAATAATGTAAAGAACAGCTGGTCTCACACACACACTCGCACCTACTGGCTTATAATTGAGTCTTATTAATGTGGAGAATATCGTAGATGCATGCTTATTAGTAATTGCTCCTGACAGAACTTTCTCCAACAGTCTATAATTCTATAAGCTAAACAGGCGATTGTTGCCTGTGTGTCTGTGTCTTTTGTGGATACAGCAGTGTGTGTGTGTGTGAATGCATTCACGCTAGTTTATTGCTTGCCCTGCAGAGTAATGCATTCCGTATTCTGTTCCACCTCTGCACGGCGAGGAAGTATATGCTCAAGGCCTCCCTGCAGCATGCAATCAACCACAGTCCATTACAGGGCACGCCGCCATGAGCCTGGCGTGCCTGGAGTGTAAAGTGTGGCCACACCAATATGCAAAGGCAACATTGGAGCGACCTTACCCAGCGACAGCGAGATCCACAAAGTCGGCGTCAAAGTCGTTTACTTTACGCACACAAAAGCTGGGCGGCGTTCATCTCCAATGGATGGCAGTCCTGATGCCAGCGGTGGATATTACACGTTCCCATGGCAGGCAGTGAGAGTCTATCCAAAGAGTTATCGCTTCTTGGCTTCCTACAAAAAAGTTTTACAGTACTCGTTTTATTGACAGGAGACAGACAATGATAATTCTATGATATTTTCCTTGAACAGGAGTTGAACGTGTGACCTCCAAGGTAAATTATTACAATAATATAATTATTATGTTTATACCGAGTAGAGTCTCATAATCTCTAAACCTTTAAAGTAAGTTAATAATTTAAATACTTAACCAAATCATATCTATATATTTTTTTCAGTCTTTTTCACAATTTAAGTCTCTTCTCTAGGTTATGAAATAAAATAACAAATAAAACTCCATTAATAAAATCTCACAGAGCAGTGCAACTTCATTTCATCACTAAAGGGTTGCGCCAGAGATTTTCCCAGCGAGTGTGGGGAGACGCAACAGGGGGGTGCTCCATCCATTAGCGCCATGGGATGCATGTTCACCACGTGGCCGCCAAACCGATATTTCGATTCTCAGAGCTGGAAATTAGATTAATGCAGCAAAATAGAAAATGTATGTATGTTGAACTTATTTCGCACTGTATGTAGCTAACCGTGCGAATCGGATATGCGGGGGAAGAACACCAAACTAAAGACAAAAAACAAAAAAGTAACTTTATACGTCGGAATTCACGACCAATATAATCATTCATAATTAGTTTCTGCCGGATTAGATCATGTAGGTGTCATGTAAAGAAAAGATAATTAAAGATCGTCTAGATATGATTAAAAGATTGACATATATATATAAAACAATATCGGCATCATGCCTACGCGATCTAACCCAAGGAAAACGATTATATTTTTGTACAGCCATTGTGGTGACTTCAGCATCCTCCCTGCTGCACTGGACAAGCCGGGTTGATCGTGGGCAGCAGCTCAGTTGGCGATTAAAATCCAGGCTCCCAGGGGTGCCGGCTCAGCTCCCTGACCTCTGAACCTGCTCGGCCGCCCACCCGGCCACCCGGCCACCCGGACGCCCGCCACCGATCCCTTTTCTTGGGAATTTCTTACATTTCAGAGAAAACCCAGGCACATGGAGATCCATGTCCAAATTAAGCACTCAAATTTCACGCAGATATCTCACGACAGCCCTGTGTCAGGACCTTGTTTAAAAGAGGGGGCACGGATACAAGAACTCTGGGGGGTTGGGGAGGAGGGGGCACGAGCACAGTCAACGTTAATCAAGCTATAAACAAACATTAACCGCCGAATAGAAAGAGTAACTCTAGGATGTGCTTTTGTCCACCGTACATTCTGCTCTCGCCCTGTCTCTCTCACCCACCCTGCGTGTGTAAGGAGAGGCTGCGATGCCCGTCACGTGAAATCGTCCCAGCTTGTGCATGTTGCCCAGCATCCCCCCCCCCACACTACCGCAGACAGTTTGTCTATCGCTGCACGATGCTTGAAAACAAACAAACAAACAGGGGGGCTTGGTTACCCTTCCCACCGACACTGGGGGAAGGGGGAAAGGGGACCCCCAGCATCCATGGGCGACGACGCAACAAAGCCCTTTCCTCTCCCCGGATCTCGGCGGTGGAAAAACTCATTACGCGCGGGGCCACACTCAATTAGCGAGAAAACACAGCACCTGCAAAGCATCTTGCGGGATCATGAGATAGTCTATTCATTAGTTTGATTGACTGAAAGCCCCCCTCACTCCCTCCCCCCACCCCGTGCAAGTCAGCGTTTGTGTTCGTCGCTGAGAAAGACTTGGCTCTGTAGCTCTGAAACGATCGGCACAATAATGCTGACGAATGGATGCAGATGAAAGGAGGCAAGGGAAAAGCCACTCTAGCACAAACCTGGCAGGATGAATGAGCACGCTGGGGTTGGCTTTATGTTTGTTTGTGTTTGTTGAAGAATGTTGGAGATATTGTGGCAGTGTTTGCCTGAATCTGAGCTGCGTGGGTAACTTTTTCAAAGTAGTTGGTATCTGAATGACTTATTAATTGAGGTTTTAGAAGTAATGTAAATTAGTTATGAATTTGTGCCCTTTATTTATCCTGGAAAGCCTCGGAGAAGCACGATTCTCCTGCAGGAATGTCCTGCTGGGGATTTTGGGCCAATTTATATTTTCAAGTAACATAATCCATTTCTTTGAAAGTATTGGTATCAGATTATTTTTGTATGCAAATTATCAGTTTCCCTCAAGGTTAACAGGCACTTTAGTTGGAGAATGTTTTAAAGTATAAATAAATGTAACTTTTTATTTATGTATGGAGAAGGGCTGTTGCCCAAAATGTCGCTCGTATAGATTTTTCCCTGCAAATGTTATTGACAAATGTTGACTTTTTCCTATATTTTCAAATCATACCCCTAATACACTTATTTTTCTCATCAATGTCGCTACGCCTTAACACCATAGATACAGAATCATTTTAAACAGGTGTAGTGAGTTCAATGAGACGTAGACGACGTAGTCGGAGGCACACTTATTTATTATAACTTTACACTCAGCACAGGCCAATGTATACAACACTTGAAGGGGTAACGGCCCCTTCACCCGTCTAACAGGGAGACCCCACTAACACTAGCCCGGCTAGCCTGCTCCCAGGTCCTCCACTCGAGAGCTAGGGGAGGCTAGCTGATCCAGCTCTGGCCAAGCTAGGATCACGGCACCCTTAGCCAACCAGACCGGCTCTTACAAGAGCATCGGCTCTGGGCTCTCGGGGCCACGCCACTGGCTTGCCCTGGTCTGTTCTTAGAAGGACAGCGATCCAGGGGAGTCCCAGGGCCTATCTAGCCGGTCTTCAATCTTCACTGGTTAAGCTGAATACTGAACCCCGAGCCCACCGGCTCACCGCCTTATATAGCAACTCCCCCCCGAGGGGTGGGGCCGTGGGGGATCACAGCGCCGTTACAGCCCCCCAGGGCTAACCGATGCGGACGTGGATGTAGGCATCCTTCCACCTTGTCTGTTTGTTCGCCCTCCCGTAACACCCCTACATGGGGGGGGGGGGGGGGGGGTGATGTAGGGGTGTTACGGGAGGGCGAACAAACACACAAGGGGTGGTTACCCCCGCACGCGGAAGGATGCCTACATCCACGTCCGCATCGGTTATCCCTGGGGGGCTGTAACGGCGCTGTGATTCCCCACGGCCCCACCCCTCGGGGGGGAGTTGCTATATAAGGTGGTGAGCCGGTGGGCTCGGGGTTCAGTATGCAGCTTAACCAGTGAAGAGTGAAGACCGACTAGATAGGCCCTGAGATTCCCCTGGATCGCTGTCATTCTAAGGACCGACCAGGGCAAGCCAGTGGCGTGGCCCCGAGAGCCCAGAGCCAATGCTCTTGTAAGAGCCGGTCTGGTTGGCTAAGGGTGCCGTGATCCTAGTTTGGCCAGAGCTGGATCAGCTAGCCTCCCCTAGCTCTCGAGTGGAGGACCTGGGAGCAGGCTAGCCGGGCTAGTGTTAGTGGGGTCTCCCTGTTAGACGGGTGAAGGGGCCGTTACCCCTTCAAGTGTTGTATACATTGGCCTGTGCTGAGTGTAAAGTTATAATAAATAAGTGTACCTCCGACTACGTCGTCTAGGTCTCATTGAACTCACTACACACCTATTTGATGACCTCTGCTTTCACATCATTATCGTCATCACCTATGAAGGTCGACATCGTACACGAGGGGGTGGGTGGCCAACACCACGCCCGACAGCCTTTGTCTCCCTCGTGGAAATCTTTACACACCACACCAGAAACTCATTTAATGCGGAGTCGACCTAGGGGAAGCCCAGGACCGGCTCAAATAATCTTTGCTGGTGTTGTCCATGAGCGAGAATCGAACTTGGGTCACCGGGTTCGTAGGGCAGCACGCTAACCACACACACACATACACACTTGCATGTGAGAGACACGAGTTAGGAAACGCGCACAAAGGAATAAAACGCACCCAGGCCAGATAGGAATTTCAAAGCTTCCAAACTGCCAATAAAGACGACGTACGCTGCCACTGTTTCATGATATGTGGTTCCAGGATTGGCCTCATCAGCCACCTGAGTACACACACAAATCCTGACCATCATCGCTGTCGACGGAGGACCATTGTACTATACCTCGAGGGATCCCAGATGATGATTATGACGAACCGCACGGCTTCCAAACTCCCATCACTTTTAAGCTGCTCTGGCATTTTTCTCGGCTGGAAATTTTGCTACACAGCACGGCTGCTCCACAGCACAAGACATGCTGTCCCCTGCCCTCTTGGAAATACCCAGACTGCTTTGCGTGAAAACTAAATAAGAACGTTGAGTTTGATAAATAGCATCGTCGTTCTTGAAAAGCTATATCTCACCATCACTGAGGAGCCACAGACGAGCTGCAGGACATCAGCCAGGCAGTGAGCCAGCAATACCAAAAATTGCCCAAGCTCTGTGTTCCTCTATATTAAGGTGTTTTGACCAATTAACGAGTGTTCATACATGTGGGAGGAAACCAGAGCACCCTTATAAAACCCACGGGTACGAGGGGACAACACTCTATCCCATACAGAAGGGACAGACGATATTAGTGTGCACTTTACTGTATCGCCTTCTCCTGGGTCGAGCCAGGGGAACGGCATCTCCTCGACGCCCATGGGATGTTGAACTTATTTTGCACCGTACATAGCCAACCATTCTAATCGGAGGTGCATGGGAAGGACAACATACTAAACACAAAAAGCAGTTAGAAATTAGTTTTAAATCTATGTTTTGAAATACATTGCGCAAGTGGATTCCTAATATCAGAAGGAAGAGTGTTCCAGACGGCCACAGAAGCGCTATACAAAAGCTGCAAGTTTGCGTGGTGGTCTATGCTCCTTGACGAGATCAGTGAGGTATTGTGGTTCATTTGTGGCAAGCACTTTGTGTGCAATGAGTGTAACCTTATAATGTGTGGGTAATTGCACAACATTTGTGCGGTGATCCACCAACCCTTGCTGACTCCACAATGCTGGATTACAGGGCATGTGCAGCATAGCCACTACCATCACCACCCCGGCCGTGTGGCTGTGATGTCACTGCACAAGAGTTGGCGGATGTTGGCAACATTCTCGAGTAATTATCACGGGTAAAGCTGAAAGAAAGGAAGGCCACGATCGCTGACATCTTTTAGAAAGGACGTGGCTCATAGAGAGTGACTCTTTAGAGCCCTCCTCTGGTGGAGAGTCCCATTGTGCCAACAGTGACGCGTCCGAGCGAGCGAGCGTTTATAGGTTCTAGCACCTTTATCTTTCGTCCATTGGCACGTCCTGACTAACCCCCTCTCTCGCCCCGCCCAAGGCTGCCGGCACGACTCCGTCACCATGTTGCATGGCCAAGCATCTTCCTCGGCCGCTGGCGCCTTCGCCGAAACCTTCACCACCATTGGCGGTGGCGGAGCACAGGCGGGCGCGGCGTGTGAGCGCAGAGAACTTCGCCGGTGCGCGTCGCTCACGCGTTGCGTGCACGAGCACCACTGCGGCTCCGGCCGGCCGGGCACCCTGCCCTCCTCCTCCTCGACCGCGGTGGCCGGTGGTGGCGGCGCTGCGTGCATGGCCCGCAGCACGCTTAGCTTGCGCGACCTGCTATTGCGCCAGGACGCGCCGCACATGTGCACTGCATCGGGGGTTGACTGCGGTCACGTCGACCGCCGGATGGCGTGCAGTGGCGGAGGAGGCGGCAGCAACAGCGCGAGCGTCAGCGGCAGCAGCAGCAGCGGAGGCGGAGTCCGAACAGGCGGAGGATTTGGGGTTCACGCCGCCCACCGGCTGCCTGGCAGCGCCATGCAACAGCACCACCACCATCACCACCATCAACAAGACCTGCTGCACCACCAAGATCTCCACCACCACCACCAGGACCTGCTCAGCCAGGAGTTTCTTCACCACCAAGACGTCCACCAGCACCACCATCATCACCACCAGCAACAGCAGCATCAGCAAGACCTTCACCAACATCACCACCAGCAGCAACAGCATCATCATCATCGGCCGCACCACCACCATCACCACCACGAGCAGCAGCAGCACCAGCAGCAGCACATGGCACTGTCGGCGCACTCGCTGCACTCGTTTCAGTCGCCGGGGGCAAGCGGGCCCGCCGAGGGCCGTGGCCGCAAGAGGATATTCACGGTGAAGCGCGGCCTCCCGCTCCCGCCCCACCGCGGCGACCCGGCGGGCGACCCCCGCGAGACGGAGGTGGACGACGAGAGCGAGTGCGAGTGTGACGAATGCTCATGTGAGTGTGACGGCCCCGTGCTGCGCTCTGCCTCTATCCACTTTTAAGCTGCGGCAAACGCCGCCGTTGTGGTGGCGCTGCTCGACTCCTCGTTCTCCGCAATTCCGTTATCCGCACGCGTGGACGATGATCGCCACGTTTTTTTTTATTATTAATCACTTTTTTATGGTGGTGGTGGTGGTCCTGGTTATTGGGTGGCTTTGTAAACACCGGGAATGAAAAGTAGCCACGGATCTAATACTGCCATGGTCAGAACCCTAACTAACTAACTAACCGACTAGGCAAACCAGTCTCAAGTATTAGCCCCTATTCTGACCATAACCAACTAGGCAACCTGACATTATTACTAGCCTTACCAGTGACCATAACGCTAACCCAGTGACCAACCAAATGCTAGCCCTAACCAAATAGCCAACCAGACACCAGTACTCGGTCTTTAACTGACACCCTAACCCCACCATTCACAATTCGTCAGACCTTACCGCAGTTCACGGTGCAGTAATGGCCCTCAGAGCTCTGCGCTTTGAGCTTGTCGGCGTACCATCCCTTCAGAACAGATAAAAATGAGCACCACTTTGTGAAAATTCAAAGGGTGGTTCCCTCGAGAGAATGGCCCCTACCACAGGAACGTGGGCTTTCCACCACTGGCTCTGAGCACTGCACAGTGTTCGTTTGAGCAGGGAGAGGTGACCGGTTCACTATGAGATCAGATTGCTGTGCCGGCACTGAAGAGAACCTGGGTTCGAATCCAGGTTGCAGTCGCCCATGATTTAGCTGGCTTCTCACATGTAGCGGGTTGGTGTTCTCAAACCAGTCATCAATGGCTGCACTGAAAAAAAATCATACTAATTTAGTTTTGGCCTTAATTCGACTAAATTCCAGCTCTGACAAACGAAAATATGCTGCCCGCCTCTTGCGGATAACGAGGTTACTTCAAGACATTTGGGAAGCAGTTCTGCGAGCCCTCCTGCGTTACCGTTCTCTCATGCGGGGACTGTTCCCCTGCTCTGCAAGACTTCGAAATGACGTCTCGTGATACGACACCGAGAGCACAATCACGATAGGTGGGGTGGGGGGGAAGACAAAATTTAATACAAATGTAATTAATTTGCTAATGGTTTGTGGCTTGAATAACGTCACCCATCGATGGCTTTACTTGAACTGAACAACTCTAGCTCAACTGTATCACTCACGCAACAGGCTTTAGCTATTTGCCCCTGCAATATGCAAATTATCAAATTTTAATTTGTCTTCGTTGCTAGGCAACAGAGATGAGCGCTGCCACGTCGCGCGCCAGAGCTCACGGGACACTTCGCCTTTTGACTCCCGAGTCTGCTAATTAAAATCCTTCCCTATTTAATTTTATCAGTTTTTGTTTTGCGACACCAAAACATCCGATAATAGAAAGGGAAAAAAACTGCTTGGATATCAGCCGTTTACAAATCCCCACAGTGTTTTAGTTCAAGGCCTCGCATCGTAACATTTGATCTCCGACTGATTCCAAGCTCAGTGAAACTGCTCTGACAATGTGACGCGGTGAAGTAAAGTGAATCGGACAACACCGCACAATCACATCAATGCCTGTGGCTCCTCGGTGGCCGTGCTAGGCTCAAGCAAACCAAGCAAAAGAATCAGGGCACAAGTAGCACAAGGTGCCCTCCAATCATGGTATCGTCGCGGCGAATCTTTCCATGGCCTAGCCCCATCTTATATTGCCTCTCTCATCTCCTTGTATGTCCCCTCTCGTCCCCTTCGTTCCCAATGTTCTGTCTCTCTCTCTCTCTCTCGCTGTCCCTCCTCCTCCTCTCCGTGCCCAGTCCCATTTTCGGTTCTTTTCCCTCCTTGCACTTCTCCACTGGAATCTACTTCCCTTGTACATAAAGCCTCAACCCCTTCTATATTGCCCATTCTCTTCCCTCCCCTCGTCCCTCCACTCCTTCCCGTCCCACCCCTCCCCTTTCGTGATCCCTAAATACCTTGCTGTCACTCCTCAATCCTTGTAGCACGCCCCTGTCATTTAAATAACTTTTTTGTCACCGTTTTTGTATCAAGCGCCTTGAGTGAAGGCGCTCTATAAATATCAATTCCATTAGAATAAAATATGATTGGAAATTATATCACGAAATCATTGCTATCCTGTTTTGCATCACTCTGCTAGCTCACTACATTCCCATTCCAAAGCCTGCATTTCCATAGCTCTTCTGTCATCTCACCAGGAGTCTATAATTCCGAAAGGGGGGCTCTAGAAATAAATTCTGCTTTAGACCCCCAATAGGCCACCTCCACCACTGCTGCTTCATTTGATAGAGAATCTCTGCTTCCAGTGCACAAGTGCTGGATAACATTTAGTGTGTGGTACATATAGCGCAGGGCTGTGGTTAGAGAGCTCAACTCGCAATCGGATAGGTTACGAGTTAAAATCTCACTCGGGGGTGGGGGGAGGGGTTGGTTCAGTTCATCATCATCTTTAAAGGGTTTATAAAACCCATGATCCCTAAAGGGTTTGTGGAAAGTCAATCAGCAGTGGTCATCCTATGGACAGACTGGCACTTGCCATGAGAATGTGCAATATCCAACACTGGGTCAGAGCAGCAGATGATGAGTGATACCAATCCCATCGATTCATTGAGCAGGGAGAGACTGCCCTTTGACTTCTCTATATACAGTAATTTATACAATTTTGGACATGGGCGGAGTTTGCGGGGGGGGGGGGGGGGGGCAACGCCCCACCCAAACTAAACATTTTATTCGTTTATTTTCAGTAGTTTACAATGATGATAAAAAAATTTCACTATATGCACCCGAGATTCCTAATGTGAGGGACAAAGCGAACAAGGCCCCGCCCAAATATAGAAGTCAAACTCCGCCTATGATTGTGGATCATTTCAGATTCACGAATCAAATGTCATCGGATCACCCTGACCCGATTAGTAATATGATTTCATACAACATAATGAATAATTTTAGATTACTGATCACAGACTGCATTGGTTAATCTGCTTACGGTAATGTGGCAATTGTAACTCGTTATTGTTGGCTGCCGTCTCAAATACGATGGCTGAGAGTTAGGGGGGCACATCCACATATTGCATCCAGACTGCTTAAAACAGCCGGAAGCGAAGTGACGAGACAATTTTTTGATTGAAAAAAATGTTTTTGCTCAGTCTTAATCATAATTACGTACGGCCCAGATGTCAATCGACTGCTGGATGAAGGCCTCCCGTCGCCGTTGCCGGTGACAGGAGTTTGATCATACTTCACCACAGCTCCCACCGTTGGTGACGGTGGGAGTCACCGCAGCTTGGAGGACCGGACCAGGTGTCACCACTGGTGTTAGCCATGTCCGGAAATGAAACTCTGGTCGACGGGTTTGTGACGCAGGGCACCTGCCTCCTCTCCACCTGCAGTTCTGATGCAGTGTCCAAATATCTTGCAGTTTCCCGGGCACACACCACGTGTGTAGCCACACACCACTGCAGACAAGAGGAGTTGTACTGCAATATTACCGTATTCTCAAGATTTGAAGATGCTCCCCCCAAACTTTTATCCGTTTAAATCTAGATTGAAAACTCATTTCTTTATAACTGCTTTTTGTGTATCGTTGTCCTTCCCCCGCACCTCCGATTAGTAGGGTTGGCTACGTACGGTGCAAAAAGTTCAGCATACATACAAACTTGTGTCCCCTGTCAATAAAGTAAGACAAATCTGGTCACCACGCACGAACACATCTACCGAACCATAATACGCACCCCAAAATTATGTTTGGATATACAGGGGGGGAGTGTGGCATGATCCAGAGAATACGGTAATTCCAGTTCCTTTGTCTCCTCAGAAACGCCTCCCTGAGTCTCAAGATCAATTGCCAGGAGGGTCCTGCATTTGGGATATGTCTGACGAATTGCTATTAATGTCTTGCATTTTCTATTTATTTTGCACGTGGGAAGAAACCGGAATGCCCGGAGAAAATCTACACATGCAAGAGGAGAGTAGTCGAACACTGTACCACGCAGATAGCGCATCTGCAGCCTATTCGTTGTACTATACCGCCTCCTTACTGGAGTCGCCTTTGGGGGCGAAGTTAAACCTCGTCAGGATCGTGAATTGTCGAGGGGCGGGAGGGGAAGGGTGGTATGTGAGGGGCGGGGGATGTTGATTTTTCATATTGACTAAGAATTTTTATCCGCTGGGAAACCCGTTTTAAAACCCGAGATGTGCGTTTAAAATAAAAGTATGCGTCGCAGTACACAATTAACTTCAAATAAGCAAAAAATATGCAAGAGTAACTTTGTACGTGGGATAATACGTTCTTTTCGAAAATGCAATAATGTTAATGTTGTTGAGTCTTATTTCTCGTGTTTTTGTGTGTGGCTTGAAAGTTCATTAAAATTACAAATATTTAAAAAGCCCTTGGTCATTTTATCACTCGAACGAATCTAACTCCAACACTTTTCGGACTGTGGTGTTCAACCCGTGTGTATGGACGCCCGCCCCCACCCTCACCAACTCCGACCACTGGTCCTACCGCGATGGAGACCACACTTCTAGCGCAGGGTTGCTCAGGAAAACCAATTTGGCCGCTAAAAGGGCCTCGTTTCACTGTGCAACGATGCGCAAGAGGGTGATTCCAGCAGCCCAGGTCTGCAAACTAATGCCGTTGTGATACATGAAGAATCTGGGTTTGGAAGGCAGTAAGATTGGTTTAAAAATCAAGCGATTTCACCGAACAAATGTGCATGTCAACGCACAAAGAGTGAAGCCGATTGTTGGGACTCGGTAACAGATTGTTGGGACATCAAGACGCCTCTTCACCAACCTGCAATAGTCAACATGAAGTATGGTCAAACAACCGACGTCGTGCGAGGACTTCACCCAGCAGCGGATTGCCAAAAGGCTGCATGCAAGTTACTATTTTAAGTCGTTCCACGGCACCAATGCTGCTTTGTGTGAGTGCGTCAAATGTAATAAACATGGTCATAGCGATAAAAGAGCGATAAGTGACTGACCGCCGCTGAGCGAGGTGATTGGAGTAAATCAGTGCGCAATATCTCATCAATCCACATGACCGCCTTACGGTAGTAGTAGCAGTCGTAAAAATAATAGCGAGTTGTATTTGATCGACCGGACTTTTGCACCGGAGCATCTCGGGGCACTTTATGCGCAGGAAGCAACGCACATGAAATCCCAACTCAACACATTTTAAAAGTAGATGTTTTTTTTCATTTCATGGAAATATAAATGGGATTTTTTATGAACGCTTGAGAATGTACCTATTAGAATTGATCAACGTCAATATATGCGCAGTCGCCATCATTGTTGATTTGGATGCATGCGTCGGTCTTCATAGCTCCAATGAGTCAGTAGTGGTTAAGTTTGTCGAAATGTGCACTTGAGCCGGCATTCATACGCACACGGTACATTACGTGTTAACGTTGCAACACGCAGATCAGGGAACGTGCCCAGGTTAAGGACATCGTCCAAATGGCTTAGGAAAGTAAACATTACGTAGGTAGTGCCGCATCGGTAACAAAGCACACCACGTTTGTCGATAGCACTGTGTGTGGCCTAAATAACAGGTGACGTTTTATGTACCTATTGAGTAACAGACAAAGCCTTCAATGATCGAAATAGTGTGGCTAACTAAACTCATTTGTATTAAAACTAAACGTATTGTCAGTGGTGCATTGCATTATGTGTAGACCTGTTGTAGTGACGTCAGGGTACTTCGCGATGCACGCCTGGGGGAATTTATCATTTCGGTGGGAAAAGAGAAGCTCGCTACAAATGTAAGCGCCAAGGGGACTAGAGTGACTGGCAACCATTTTCAAATCCTGAACCTGTTAAGAAGGTTTAGAGCAGTGTCGGCAACCAAATTACCAAGAAGAACCGTTATTTTCGTATTGGGAAAAAAACCCTCAACATTTCAAGAGCCACAATGCATGTGAATAACGTCATGAAGCAGTCCTTAAAGAGCCGCAAGGAACTCCAGAACCGCAGGTTGTCGACCCCTAGCTCTATATTCTTCCACGACGGTCAGACGTCAATACAGGACCCTCCTGAAAACGAATATTAGAACTCTAGTGTGGAGTTCCTGGGTAAAAGTGAAGTATTTTCATTACTGAAATTCGTTATCTGTAAAAATATGTTGTAACCTAGCCTTTTGCCCGTCCAGTGATTGGTGTATTTTAGTAAATCCGAAACTTGCAAGCAAAAATCAGACCATGACGTGATATTCATTGCATTAATTCGTGTGCAATTTGAAGGCCACAGTGACACAGACTTATTTCATTTAAAGGTTATAATCCCTTGTTCATCATGACGTCCTTTTTACTTTTATGTCTCAATAGCGTTACGGAGATCACGTGACGTGAGGGTTCTGCCTTTGTAGTGAGAGTTGTAAATTGACGCCGAGGAGGGGGGGGGGGAGGCGCCTTGCCCCCCCATGTGGAGTGACGTCACCCACTAATTATTATTAATGAAGGGCGGGAGTCCATGTGGAGCACGTCACCTGTTCATGATTATTAATGAGGGGGGCTGGCCGACGTGGAGTGACGTCACATGCGGGACACAGACATTCTTGACTCGTTATAGTAGTGTAGAGGTGTATTTGTAAAGGTGTATTGGCACGAATGGGTAACAAACACAAGGGGCGTGGTTATGGCCGTACACAGAGAAGGTGCTCACACCGACGTCCGCACCTGCATCCCCCACGCCCCCCCCCCCGGGGGGTGGGGGCGATTGCTATAAAAGGTGGTGAGCCGGAGGGCTCGAGGTCGAGTGTTAGCTTTAACCAGCGAAGATTGAAGACCAGCTAGAGTAGGCCCCGGAACTCCCCTGGCTCGCTGTCCTTGTCAGGGCCGACCAGGGAAAGCCAGTGGCGTGGCCCCAAGAGCCCAGACTGATGTTCTTATAAGAGCCGGTCTGGAGACTCAGGGTGCCGGGAATCCCAGCTTGACCAGGGCTGGGATTGATAGCCTCCCTTAGCTCTGTAGTGGAGGACCTGGGAGCAGGCTAGCCGGGATAGACGTTGGGTCTCCCTGTTAGACGGGTGAAGGGGCCAATACCCCTTCAAGTGTTGTGTATCCCCGGCTCTGTAAATACGTTGGTGTTAATAAATACGTGTGCCTCCAACGACGTCGTCCGAGCCTCCTGCAACTTACTACATCTGGTGTCAGAAGTGATAGTTCAACGATGGACACGCGAGGGACGACTCGTACCAGGGAGCCGGAGATGGAGGACACCTCGGCCGACTTGGCACCAGAGATGGCCGGAGTCGGATCCGAGCAGCCGGGGCCGAGTACACTAGCGCCGCAACGATAGGAAGGGTGGGGAGCGTCGGCCGAGGGACTTCGGCTGGCTCACTCCCGCCTGGTGGAGCTGCTCTACGCTGCGGCCGCCACGTTGGAGGAGATCACGCGGCTGGGGACTGGAGAAGCTGCACGGGGCGACGGCGGCCGACACGCAGCGCCGCTTCCCACCACCTCGACGCGGCTCGCGGTTCAAATTTCCCGCCATCGCTACAGTGGGAGCAGAGGGTGGGGCCGGCCTGCGTCAGGTGACCGCCGAGTGCCAAGCAGAAGCCGCAACGTCATCAACACCGGCCAGCGCGTCGCCAACGGAGCGACCGGCGATGCCATACACTCTGCCTGCCCACACTGTACCGAGAGCCGGGAACGACGGGGCGCGATCCACGACCACGGACGTCGCATTACAGCAGCGACTACCGCCTCTCAAAGAGTTTGTGGGTGAGGACGGGGACTGGGGTGGCTTCAGAAGACGGTTCCTCGCTCATCAGGAGATGGCGAATTGGACGGATGACGAAGCACTACGCGCGCTGCCGGCGATGCTCGACAATGACGCCCTGGCTACCCTCACCTCGGCGCCAAAGGAAAAGCGCGCCACGCTGCAGTTGGCGCTGCAGCTTCTGTCTGCTGTCTACGGCCCACCTTCGGACTGCAGGCAGTTGTTCCACAATCGCCATCGGGGCGCCAAGGAATCGCCTCTGGCTTTCCGAACGGCTCTCCTGGCCCTGGCGAAGGCAGCTTTTCCGCGGATGGACGAGGAAGGAGTGGACGCCATGGTGGCGGAAAAGCTGTTGCTGCTGGTGGACGAGTTGGACGTTGCCGTCTTGGCACAAGACGACACAGAGATGTGTTCCTTGCTGGTTGCGCGCCACATCCACGCGAGCTTGCGGTCCATGCGTCGCAAGGCCAGCAAGGGGGTGGCCGGCCATGCCATGGCGGCTACCACCCTCCCATCGGAGGAGGTCTGCGCGGTGGAGCGGCCGGGGGAGTGGAGATCTGCGGGACCACAGGCTCAGAACGGACCGAGCCGCCAGGAGCAGCCCAGGCCGTCTGGGGTGCTCACACGCTGCTACAACTGTGGCCTTCAGGGCCACGTGGCTTCAGGATGCCGGGCTCCTCGACGGCGCGGAGCGACGCCTCGTCCGGACGCCGCGCCGCCTCTACCCAAGCTTCAGCAGCAGAATACGGCGAGTCGTGGCACCTCACATGTTTGGCCTATGCACACACCTGTCACTCACTCACTCACTGAAACAAACAGGGGTCGCAAATCACCAGGTGTTGCGTCGGTGTGTTCCGACATGCGGCGGCCGCTCCAACCAGGGCAGTGGTCGGAGCTCGCCCATCGTGTTGTTGCCGCGTCGGCGGGGTCGTCCGTCGTGGTCGGTCACATTGATGGGGTTGAGGTGCGGGTTTTAATTGACACGGGGGCATCGGCGACTATTATATCTGATTTGATTTATAACATCCTTCCCGTTCAAAGCCGTCCTTTGCTCCTCGCTGGCGGTTCCGTGCCTGTTGGGGACGGACTTCTTGGCTAAAATGCCTATCCGTATATTGATCGACCAGGGTTGCATCGAACTCCCGTCAGGCCGACGTATAATGTTTTTGTCCTCCCCCGCTACTGAGCGTCGGGCATTTGCGACGGTGCAGGCGCTCGTGGCGAGGAGTGTACGCGTGCCACCGGGAGCTCAGATGCTTGTGCCTCTTAGGTTGCGTCGGCCGTTTGCCAAGGGAGTTGCGGATCGGGGGGTCCTGTTGGAACCATCTAGAGCCGGGGTCAATGGACCTGATTTGATAGCAGCTCAGACCATGGTGAAAGGGGACGGGGACCCCTTCATTGCGGTCCTTAATGTGGGATCGTGAACGGCCGTCGTTCCTCAAGGGACCGTGCTTGCGCATGCAACGCCGGCGCCCTGTGAGGAACCGGTCGTGGGTCAAGTGAGCAACGATCCTCCGTCGCGACCGCATTTGGACCGTGATGAAGGATGGCTGGATGCGCTTTGCGCGGGATCAGTGGACCTGTCCGACTCACAGCGTGAGAGCCTTCGAGTTCTCCTGCGCGAGTTTTCCGACGTTTTTAGTCAACACAAATTTGGTATTGGTTGTACTAAATTGCTGCGACACCATATTGACACAGGTGACAGCACGCCAATCCGCCAAAATCCTTTTCGGTTGAGTCCCGCCGAAAAGGAGCATGTCAAATTGGCCGTAGACGACATGCTAGCCGCAGATATTATATCCCCTTCCACCAGCCCTTTGGGGGCGCCGATCGTTTTGGTAAAGAAACACGATGGCTCGCTGCGGTTTTGTGTCGATTTTCGTCGCTTGAACAAAATTTCCGTAGCCGACGCATACCCGCTTCCTCGGATGGATGAATCGCTTGATGCCCTAGCGGGGGCGCGGTTATTTTCCACGTTGGATTTGCTTTCTGGATTCTGGCAGCTCCCTCTAGACGAGGAATCTCAACCTAAGACTGCTTTCCGTACACCGCACGGCCTTTTTCAATTTAACTGCTTGCCGATGGGGCTACATTCTGCGCCGGCAACTTTTCAGCGGTTAATGGAATTGGTCTTGGCAGGGTTGCAATGGGATTCGTGTTTAATTTACTTAGACGATGTCATCGTCTTTAGTAAAACATTCCATGACCACCTCCAGAGGTTGCGTGCTGTTTTCCTCAAAATGCGGGCTGCCAATTTAAAATTAAAACCGCAGAAGTGTCATTTGCTCCGCGAATTGGTGCAGTATTTGGGTCACATTGTCGGACGCTCGGGGATTGCCACGGATCCCGCCAAAACGAAATGTGTCAGCTCCTGGCCGACTCCCACCTCGGTGGGAGAGGTCAGGAGTTTCATTGGGTTCGCGTCGTATTACCGACGGTTTGTAGCTGACTTTGCTACAATTGCGAAACCCTTGCATGCTTTGACGTCCAAGGGAGTTAAGTTTCATTGGGGACCGGAGGAGGAGGCTGCTTTTCACTCCCTCCGGGATGCCCTGGTGGGGGCTCCGCCATTGAGTTACCCAGATTTTTCACAACCCTTCTTGCTCGATACGGACGCAAGCAACACGGGCATTGGGGGTGTGCTTTCGCAGCTCATTGGGGGCATAGAGCATGTGGTGGCTTACGGGAGTCGGGTGTTGTCTCCGGCGGAACAACGGTACTGCGTTACCCGTCGTGAACTGTTGGCGATCGTTTATTTCATTCAGCAGTACCGCCCATATCTGTACGGTCATTGTTTCACCGTCCGTACAGATCATGCGGCACTGCAATACGCCTTGCGGATTCAACAACCATCGGGACAGTTGTCTCGATGGTTGGAGATTCTCTAAGATTTCGATTTTGTCACCACATATCGTAAGGGCATCCGCCACACGAACGCTGACGCTCTGTCGGGGTTGCCGCCCACCTCCGAGTGCGCTTGCCTTTTGGGTTCGGGGCGTTGTAGACCTCCGAATGTGATCGCTGATTCGGTCCTTGCAGCCGCCGCCGATGCGCCTTCGACTTCGGGTCCTATCGAGCAAGAAGGGAGGGATTCCTTGCTGGGGTTGTCCGTGGCAGAGTGAGGACGCCTCCAAATGGAGGACACCTCCCTCCTCGCTTTGCACCATCGCATCGGGGGGGCTGGTCAGGGGGCGGAAAGATTTGACTCATGGGGGTTGTTCCAGGGGCTTTTAATGCACTGGGACGGGAGATCCCACCGCCACCGGCTGGTGGTGCCTTCCGCATTGAGGGGTAGAGTGGTGTGGGCTGCGCATGAGCGACTCCTTCACCTGGGGACTCACAAGACCCTTGCCATGCTCCAACTCAATTTTTCCTGGCCGGGCATGGCAAGGGACGTGGGCGATCTCTTGGGGTCGTGCACGCAATGCGCGCAGCGGAAACCACCGGCGAGGGGGTCCAACCCTCCGCTGCAGTCCATAAAGGTTTCCCGGATTAACGAGCTCATTGCACTGGATATTCTCGGGCCATTTCCCGCTACACCTAGGGGAAATAGGTACTTATTGACAGGGGTTGAATATTTCACGAGATGGCCTATGGCCTGGCCCCTAGCTAACCAGTCGGCAACAGCCATCGTGGAGGCCTTTGTCCAGGGCTACGTCCTCGACAAGGGTGCTCCGGAGCGGCTGCTGACTGACCAAGGTAAAAAAATTTCAGGGAAACTCCTCCGCGAAGTGTGCGACCTCCTGGGTACGGAAAAAATTCCAACCTCCCCATATCACCCGCAAACTGACGGGATGGTGGAGCGGCTGCATCGGACTATCACGTCCATGCTGTCCCAACAGGTTTTTGAATCCCAGACCGATTGGGACCTTCACATTGCTGGGGTTTTGGCAGCCTACAGAATGGCTCCTCATGCGGCCACCGGATTTTCGCCTTTCTTCCTCATGTATGGCCGCGAGGCTAACCCGCCTGTTGCAACTCAGCTAAAGCTCTCAACGCCGCATGCAAACTCTAAATTGTCCGACCACGTCAAATTTAACATTGATAAATTGACAGAGGCGCGGGAGGTGGCCATACAGAATTCGGAACTCCGCCAGAGGGCGAATGAGAGGCTTAGGCTGGGTCGGGCGCATGTGCTCCAATGGAAACCGGGGGACAAGGCGTGGTTGCACTGTCCCCAGGTGCCACTGGCAACCTCGTCTAAGCTGGTACGGCCGTGGCAGGGGCCAGTGGAGGTCATACAGGTCTTGCGGCCACAATGTGTGCGCGTCCGATGGGGTAAGCATCGGTGGTATGTGCACCCCTCCAGGTTGAAGCCATTCATTGCGCCCCATGTTCCTCACACACACACTCGTGGCCAAACGTGTGAGGGGTCCACCGACTCCCCGAATTCGCTGCTTTCGACTGACTTGTCACCGACTGTTCCACCTCCAGGTGCACCGGGATTGACGCACCCATGTCCTGCGACCCCACCCGGGGGGGTCGGGGGTCGCTCATTGGACATACCGGACGCTCCCGCACCCGAACTGTTGACACCCACCACTGGTCCGACCGGGGCTGCACCTTGTGACGGCCCCGCTGCAAGAACGCGCTCCAAAACACGCAGACTTTTGTGAGACCGGCCGCTGGTGGGGACCTTGCGGGGGGACGTCCTGGGCGCTTGTATATATGTTGTGTGTTTGTGGGATGGGGTATTTATTCGGGAGGGGGTGCGTCGTTTTTTTTTTTTTCCTCTGTTGGTTGCTGGTTCTTGTTGTTGTTGTTGTTACAGTTATGCGAGACATACGCGAATTCGGGGGGGGGAGGCATCTTGTTGGGACTTTGTTGCAGCCGGAAACGGCTGCGGGCTGTACAGGGGGGAGGGTGATGTAGAGGTGTATTTGTAAAGGTGTATTGGCACGAATGGGTAACAAACACAAGGGGCGTGGTTATGGCCGTACACAGAGAAGGTGCTCCCTTGTTCATCATGACGTCCTTTTTACTTTTATGTCTCAATACCGTTACGGAGATCACGTGACGTGAGGGTTCTGCCTTTGTAGTGAGAGTTGTAAGTTGACGCCGAGGAGGGGGGGGGGAGGCGCCTTGCCCCCCCATGTGGAGTGACGTCACCCACTAATTATTATTAATGAAGGGCGGGAGTCCATGTGGAGCACGTCACCTGTTCATGATTATTAATGAGGGGGGCTGGCCGACGTGGAGTGACGTCACATGCGGGACACAGACATTCTTGATTCGTTATAGTAGTGTAGAGGTGTATTTGTAAAGGTGTATTGGCACGAATGGGTAACAAACACAAGGGGCGTGGTTATGGCCGTACACAGAGAAGGTGCTCACACCGACGTCCGCACCTGCATCCCCCACGGCCCCCCCGGGGGGGGGGGCGATTGCTATAAAAGGTGGTGAGCCGGAGGGCTCGAGGTCGAGTGTTAGCTTTAACCAGCGACGATTGAAGACCAGCTAGAGTAGGCCCCGGAACTCCCCTGGCTCGCTGTCCTTGTCAGGGCCGACCAGGGAAAGCCGGTGGCGTGGCCCCGAGAGCCCAGACTGATGTTCTTATAAGAGCCGGTCTGGAGACTCAGGGTGCCGGGAATCCCAGCTTGACCAGGGCTGGGATAGATAGCCTCCCTTAGCTCTGTAGTGGAGGACCTGGGAGCAGGCTAGCCTGGGTAGACGTTGGGTCTCCCTGTTAGACGGGTGAAGGGGCCGATACCCCTTCAAGTGTTGTGTATCCCCGGCTCTGTAAATACGTTGGTGTTAATAAATCCGTATGCCTCCAACGACGTCGTCCGAGCCTCCTGCAACTTACTACAGTAGTAAATGTAAAACATTTATTACATGAAATTTTTTAAGCTGTAAGACACACCGGAAAAAAACTATTTTAGTCCGGTATTAACCAGGTAGGGGCCCTTTCAGGACATAAATCGCGATTGTTTTGGAATCGCAAATCAAGAACTTGCTTACTTCCCCGGAGCAGACCACCGCTTTATATTTTTTGCACTGAACCCAACAGCAGATCTGTAAATGGGTCCAATATTTACACACTGCACCAGGTACTCATTTTAGGCTGAGTCGATCTAGGAATACACATAAACGTGCGCACACACGATCACCCATACACGGGTGTGATTTTTATTATTTAGACACTGTTCACAACGTTGGTCTCACGGTGCTAACCCTCAAAAGACGAGTGCAGATGTGTTTGCTTTGATATGATTTGCAAAAGGCATTTTTACTCAAAACCACCGGGAGTAGTTCAAACAAAACAAGACAAAAGTAACGCTAAGAGAGGCAATTTAAAATACATCAAACCAGTTAAGTGGAGACATGGTCCCGCACGCAACCCTATTTCTAGACACTGTCGACAAGCGCCGTTAGCGAGCGCCTATTCATGTCAACAGAGACCATAAAGGATGGTGCAATGGTATGGTGAACTACGGTCAAGGTTAGTATGAGGTTAGATTTACACTTCATGGGTTAGGATTAAAATTAGCCTGCTTGGGGGTCGGAAGAAAGTTAGGGTTTATTACTGGGGTCAGGATTATGGCCATGCTAAAAAATAAGTTTGGGGTGGTGGCACGTTGGCTGGCGCACTGTGTCATTAACACAAATACTTTCTTGGCAATGGATTGACGAAGAGCTGATTGATGATTATACTTTTTTTACAGACTTGGGTTATAGCGTGGGTTAGGGTAAGATAATTGTTAATGGATAGGGTTTTGGTCAAGGCAAGGGTTATGGTTAATGCATGATCTACTGTTCGAATGATTTACTGCTCCTGACAAGAAGGCAGGAAAAGTAAACCCACTTGTAAATTCGATGCGAATCTCCAGGGGTTTTCTCCGTTGAAGATGAATGTGTTTATTCTCTTGTCGAGTTTATAACATAGGCCCTGATTGCATGTATGATTGTGGAACTTATTTTGCACCGCACATAGCCAACCGTACATAGCTAATCAGAGGTGTGGGGGAAGGACATTACACTAAACACAAAAAGGCATTTCTAAGGAAATTAGTTTTCAATCAAGATGGGAAAGTGCATAGCTCCAGTAGCTTCCTAATATCGAAATGAACAGCGTTCCAGACAGCTACAGCAGCGCATCTGAAATCGCACGACGCAGTGACCATCTTTGTCTGATGGCCAGCAAAAAGCTACTGCGAGAATGACTGGAGTTGTGCGATGATTATTCACACAGAGGCTCATATGAGAGAATGAATATGCCACTTCATCTGGATAAACCTATAGCTTTGGCTCTCTCACCCCCAGTGTGCGCGAGGAATGGATGCCGACGCCCGTCGCTTAATAGCACCAGGGAGGGGCACGGCCCCCTCCAGTCGAACCCACTGCTGCATCTTCTGGGTCCACTTCCTCTGATCCCGGAAATCGATAGAATGATTGGGAGAATGCCGCACAGGGACGATAGAGTGGTGTGAGATGCGGTGTAGATGTGGTGTGGATGTGGTGTGGGATGTGTTGTTGGATGTAGTGGGGGATTTGGTGTGGATGTGGTGTGGATGTAGTGTGGGATGTGGATGTGGTGTAGGATGTGGTGTGGATGTGGTGTTGGATATCGTGTGGATGTAGTGTGGGATGTGGTGTGGATGTAATGTGGATGTAGTGTGGGATGTGTGGATGTCATTTGGATGTGGTGTGGATGTGGTGTGTGATGTGGATGTCATGTGCGATGTGGTGTGCATGTGGTGTATATGTGTCCGGCAAAACAACCCCTTACCTCCTCGTGGTGCCGGACGGGCAACGCTGTCGTGGGCAGTGCAGTGGGGGGAAGGCCAATTCCGATTGGCCTTTCCCCTCATGGCGTTTGTGACCACCACAGCGGCAAAAAAGGGGGCTCTGGATGGGTGCGAGGGGCTGGTAACCCCTCTACCTTCAATTAGTTACCGCTAAACCACGACGTAAAATTTTAATTAATAAGCTTGTGCTGGAGGCCCCTGGGAGACAGTCGTCTATGACGTCTCCTGGCCAAACCCCATTTGGTGGAGCCAGGAGACTGTATTCTTATCCTCGGGGCTCCTCCCGAAACAACAAAAAAACACTATGTGTGGCCACGTGGAATGTTTGAAAGCTCACTGCGGAGGAGAGGCTGCCACTCCTCTGTCGGGAGCTGGACCAGTACTGCCTGGATCTCTGTGGTATTCAGGAGGTCCGGTGGATCGGCTCTGGCACCTGCCACCATGAGGGGTGGACAGTCCTCTTCTCGTGGCAGGAGACTGCCAAACAACAGGGAGTGGCTCTTCTTCTGAACAAAATAATGAAGGGGCGTGGGAGCGTGGCGGTGAGGTGTGGGAAGCTGTAAGCCCCAGGCTACTTTGGGCTCGCCTTCCCATCAACCAGAGGCGAGGAGTGGTGGTCATGGTTACTTATGCCCCCACTGAAGACGAACATCCGTGGAGGGATGCAGGCAAGGCCGATGAATCAGATGCCTTCTATGACCTCCTGTCACAGGTGCTAGCTAAAGTGGCCCCTCGGGATAGAGTGATCTTGTTGGGTGACTTCAGTGCCCGAGTTGGTCAAGATGCTGGCACCTGGTTTGGAGTGATTGGAAGTCATGGGCCAGATCAGCTCAATAACAACGGCAGGAGGCTGCTAGATTTCTGTGCAGCCCATGGGCTTGTAATTAACAATACGCTGTTCCGGCATCGGCGAATCCACACAACATCATGGATACATGCCGGGTCCAAGCAAGAACATCTGCTGGACTACATAATGACAGAACAGTGGATGCGGGCCCATGTCCTTGACACCAGGACCTACCATGTAGCTGATCTGCCCACTGACCATCGACTTGTCATCTGTAACATGCGCCTGCCATTCTTCCACTCCAGTGGTGGGTGTACACCCAGGACCCCATTCAAACCCTTAGTGGCATGGACTCAGCTAGCTGATGAAAGTTGCAAACGAGAATTTAATCATCGCTTGCGGCTGGAGTTGGCATCATCCCCTACTCCTCCTGATGTCGAGGGGAAATGGGCGAGGTTTAGGACTGTGGCTCATGCAGCTGCAATTGCTGCTTTGGGTACATGGTCCAGACCTCCCCAGAGACCCTGGCTGACAAAGGAGGTGTTCAAGAAGGCTGATAAAAAGCGACAGGCCCACTCTCATCGGCTACAGCATCCTACGTCGGAGAATGAGGAGGCTTACCGTAGCCTTCGCTCGGAGGTTTGGATAACCGTGAGGCGCTGCAAGGATGGGTGGCGGTCGCGGGTTGCTGAGGAGATGGAGTCTGCCTCAATGGCACGCGATCACAAATCGCTTTTTAATTCCATACAAAAAGTTACCTGCAGCGCCACACCTATTACCATCATGAGGGGTAAGAACGGTGATCCAATCTCCGACCCCCAGGAACAGGTTTTCAGATTTGCTGAGCATTTCTGTGAGGTCCTGGTGGAGGGGACATCCCTCAGCCTGGATAACAACGTGGGACAAAGTGGGGATGACCCTGCTGAGGCTGCGGTGCCTCAAATATTGGAAGAAGTCACCCCCTGTGAGTGGTTGGCTGAGGTGCCATCTTTTGAGGAAGTACTGAAGGCGATCCAGAGTCTGAGACCAGGAAAGGCACCGGGCAGAGATTATCTCCCAAGCAAAATGCTGAGGGAGGGTGGCGTGTGTGCACAGACTGCCCTACATGACATCATAACAACAGTTTGGACCATTGGACGGGTTCTGCAGGACTGGAAGGATGCCCTGGTGGTCCCCCTCTTGAAGAAGGGGAATCGCACAGACTGTAACAACTACAGGGTCCATCTCACTCCTCAGTATGCTGGGAAAGGTCCTGGCAAGGATTATTCAACATCGCCTTGCTAGGCACGCTGAGGAGAGGCTTGTGGAGTGCCAATGCGGTTTGAGGAAAGGGCGGTCCTGCACAGATGCCATATTTTATGTCTGTCTGCTACAGCAGAGGTGTAGGGAATTTCAACAAGACCTATATCTCTGCTTTATTGACCTGGTCAAGGCCTATGATACCATCAGTAGGCCTGGGCTCTGGGTTGTTCTTCGTGCTGTCAGAGTCCCTGACCCTCTGCTCACGATCATTAAGGACCTTCATGATGGTGAGCGGACCCGGGTAAAACTACGTGGCCAGGAGTCAGAACCATTCCTTGTACACCTTGGGGTGCGACAGGGATGTCCTCTGGCTTCCACATTATTTAACATATATTTCGACCACGTAGTTCGTGAAGCCTTCAATAGCTGTACCGGAGGAATTTCCATCTGGTACAGATACAACGGAAGGCTGATCGATGCCCGGGTGCGGTCAAGGAATGGCTCCCTATTGCTCAACCATGTTATATATGCCGATGATCTGGTAATTGATTCTCACTCAGAGGAGGAGTTGGAGGCGCTGCTGCTGAACCTGGAGCTTGCCACTAAGTGGTGGGCCTTACCATCAGCCCCACCAAAACTAAGCACCTGCCTGGGTATTTTGTACCATCGGACACTCCACCCCCACAACTCCCAATTGGTGATAGGGCAGTTGTGAAGAGAGTGGAGAGTTTCCCATACCTGGGCTGTGTGCTCATGATCGGCTCTGGTTTAACAGCAGAGGTCTCACTCCGAGTCAGTCGAGCGGCATTATCTTTTCATCGGTTGTGTAACGCTGTGTGGAAGCTACCTGGTCTGTCGCTCCGCAAGAAGCTTCAGGTCTTCTCAGCCACGGTCATTCCCTCCCTTCTCTATGCTTGCGAAACGTGGACCCCCCTAATGGAACATCTTCGCCGGTTAGAAACATTGAGCCTGGCCTGCCTACGATCCTTCCTGGGTTTAACCAGGCTGGATTGTGTGAGGAGCTCACGAATCCTTGAAAAATCTGGACAAAGTCCCATTGGTGAGCTCCTCCGGCAGGCAAGGCTGCGTTGGCTGGGCCATGTAGCCCGCATGCCCAGCCACCGCATGCCTAAACAGCTTTTGTTCGGCCGGATCGAGGGGGCGAAACGGGTGCGGCACGGACCAGAGAAGAGATGGAGTGATGTGGTACAGGAGGATGTGGAGCTGAGTGGACTTGCCGATGACTGGTACCAGCGGTGTAAAGATCGGCCTCTGTGAAGGAGGCTCGTGAAGGCCGCTACTGAGCAGTTAGAGGCAGTCGCCCTCCAACAACAACGGAGGGCGGAGGAGCGATGCTCACAACAACGAGTGGAGCGCCAGGTGGCTAAAGCACAGCAAGTTGGCACAGTAGGTGGCACAGTTGATGCATCAGCAAGTCTTCTCAGTCAGTCGACCTGTGGCATCTGGGTCTGCCCCGTGACCTCCAGCCAGCGGGCGTTCGACACTTCACGTGGCCTCAAGGTGCACATAGCCTGGCACAAGCGTCGTGGTGACGTCACCACCACTTAGTGGCGAATGCCGGTTGTTGTTGTTGGTGTGGATGTCGTGTGCGATGTTGTGTGGATGTTGGATGAGAGAGGGAACTTGGGTCAAAGAGGTGGCGGGGTCACTCAGAGGTCCGAGCGCTGCTGAGCAGGCACGGCTGAGTTCCTGGATTCGGATCCAGGTGTCACCCAGAATCATAATATTTATTTATATTGGAGGAATTAAATTAACTATAAAGCTCGTTTTTACAGATGTCCAGTAGGTGCAGGTCAGAACGTTACAACAACAAACAATACAAAAGCACGATAGGAGTGCAAAGAATAGAAAAGGTAAACAAATCAATAAACATATATACAAATAAAACGAAATTATTTTCATTTTACCAGGTAAAGCCTACTTAGTGGAGTGAGTTGACGATCAAAGCCCACTCACCAATGGCTACAAACAAACAAAACCCATCGTATTCAATTTAGTTCTGAGTTTTTTTTTATATCTGAGAATTAAACAATATATATACAGATTGTTTTGACTCATGTGCAGAGTAGGTGGGAAAATGGTCACTTGAAGGGATCTCAGAAGTAGCTGAATGATATCCGCTTCAGCAGGCCGTTCTTTAACGCAAAATATTTCACTGTCCTGCAAGAGATCCCAATAGATTATTGATGTCCATGATGCGACGCCGATAGCACATTTGGCATTAAATTGAGGGGAAAAAAAATGTGGATTACATTCACTAGCATAACAAACTGCACTGTATATTTTTTTCGAATTCTGCTGCCACCAATTATGCACGCACCATTCCCATGCAACCCCATAAATTCATGCTCGTTAACTCATCAGGCTCAATTCTGCTAAGATTGTCTATGCCAATTCCGAATTGCTTTATGATGCCATGCCTCTTGGAGCAGCGTGCGTTATCGTTATTAGCTTTGGCTGGACTTTTAACTCCAATGGAAATCAAACTTCCCAACTAAAAATTAGATTGTGACCAGGCGACACTGTTGTTGTGAGAGCGCTTGGCTCACTGTCTAAAAGTTGTGACTCGCCGCACGCGTGTATGTAGGGCGCCGCAGTGGCGAGATGGTCACTTCCTCGTCTGGTATAGAGGCGGTAGTGGGTTCGATCCCGATCCCAACCCTCACGCCTGTATATTTGGAGTTTGCATATTCTCCCCGTGGCCGTGTGGATTTTTCTTCGGGTCCTCCAGTTGTTCCCTCCACTTTTAGAAATGTGTGTTTAGAATATATGGCTGCTATAACATTTTCACATGATTCACCTATTCGTGAAGCTATCATATCTGGCCATGTCGCTTCTGAAAAAGAGCTATCAAGCTCAGGGGACCTTACCTGTTAAAATAAAAATAGTTTAAAAATGAAAATAATTTAAATACATTTTGATGTTGAACTTCTTTCGCACCATACGCAGCCAACCGTGCTAATAATTGATCTCCCTCACCCCACCTCTCCTCCACTGCGATCGTTAAAACGAGTACCACTTTGTGGGAAGTCAATTTTGCTTTGACTCTTGACCTGCATAACGTTTCCACCTGTCCATATTTTCCCAGGACGTTATCTTTAAAGAGGTAGTTGCAGTCCTGGTGAATTTGTAAGCCTTAACCTGTAAAATAATAAAAGTCTCATTATCAGTTATGTAATAACCCATTAAACATGTGAAGTGGGCACAACTGAGTCGCATACTTACTTCTTAGAAGCAACACATTTATTACACCAACACGAATATACAAAGGGGTAGCTGCCCCTTTACCAAATAACAGCCTTGGGTGGTGGACCACCCGGCTAAGCTACACTAACACACTGGGAGTTAGCTACAACGGACCGGACCCCGGCTCCATTGACTCATGTCAATGGATTCACATGTAGTCAGTCCTACCCTCTTCAGGTACTGTCAAATATTCATCTTATTTCCATGATAGTGGGGTTTTTTTGTACCTAAGGAGGTAAGGCCAACCCTACCTATTTGGCTGCTCTAAAATGTCCACGTGATAAGCCACTTCGTTGAGCTATGATTTTTTGGCCAGGTCGATTCTTAAAAAGAGCTACATAGCTCAATGGGCCTTACCTGGTGTACAAAACATAGTTTAGTTTACCTACCCATGCAGCCAACATTGTCGATCACAGCCCAATCCCTTGAGTGATCCACCAACGCCACATGAGAAGCGAGCATCACAGACAGCAGGCCGGGGCTGGTGGATAAACGTCGCGGCACTCCGCATGTTGATGCCGATAAAGTTCCGCCACAGATCAACTTCCCCTGAAACAATTTAAAGTTTCCCAAACAAGCAATTCCCCTGGACACCCTGAGGGCGTGGATAAAATAATTTATTTTGCTGAAATTACATAATATGTCGTGCGTGCGTACGTGAGCAAGCTTTTGTTAAATTTTCCGTGCGTATTGAGATGTGTTCGTGTCTGCTGGCGTGTGCTGGGGTTATGTGTGTATATTTGTTTGAGTGTGTATGCAAAGTGGGTTGTGTATGTGTTGGAGTAACCGTGGTAAGCAGTAGCGAAGTGGTTAGCGCACTACGCTACGAAACCGATGACCCGAGTTCGAACCGGGCCTGGGCCTCTCCCCTAGGTTGACTCAGCCTTAAATGAGCAGCTGGTACAGTGTGTAAACATCAGCACTGGGGAGATAAAGTCGGCCGGGCATGGTGCTGGCCACCCACCGCATCGTCTGATGTGACGGCCTTCATAGCTGCCAACAGCACAAAGATAATTGTCTTTTGATTTAAAACTTTCGTGACTGCAGGGATTCATATTCTTGGTTCTTTCGGTAAAGTCACGTGACTTTACCGAAATAACCAATAATATCATTGTTTTTGTTGTGCTGCTGTTATTGTAGGGGTTTGTGTGTTGGGTGTGCTTGCTCGGGTTGTGTGTATATTATATATGCATTTTCTGAGTTGTGTTAGTATGTAATTTCGCTTTGTTTGTGTTGGTATTGTGTTGTTAGTGGTTGCGTGTGTATGTGTGTTTTCTTGGGATGTGTGTGCGTGTTGGTAGTTGTGGGTTTATGAGGAAATGGAATTTGCCTCTGGGACAAGCCTGTCAATATAAATTTTAATTATCCCAGTGGACAGCTGTAGGTAGCCGCACTCCAGCAACAACAGGAGGCAAAGAAGTGATGTTCATAACGATATAGAGCATTGGGTGGCTTAACCTCAGTGAGCTGGCACAGCAGGCAGAGCAGACATTGCATCTGCCAGCCACCATATTCTGTTAATCCATAACACCTGGGTCCGTCCTGTGTCTTCCTGCCAAATATATTTACCACTCCACGTGGTTTCAAAGTGCACCTAGTCTAGCACGAGTCCAGGATGATGGGCCAAAGCATCCTCAATATTGCTCGTTATCATCAGATATTAAAAGGCTAAGCAGAATTGAGCTTGGTTAATACATGAATTGGGTGACCTGCAGGGCTAGCCAGGTGTTTAAGGTTGGCATGTGACTGCGAGATGGCTAAGAAGGCAGTGTCCCCTCGTGTGCATGGCTTTTCTTCGGGTTCTTCCATTTCCTTCCACATGCCCGACACTCGATATTGGCCAAAGATACCATTGCAGGACCCTCCTGAAAAAACGAGGTCCTGAAACTAGGTGAGGCTTTACTGGAGAAATAAGAGTGGCTGCTTAGTGGTGAATGGAGGGTACCACGTGGTGTAAATTGGTGGCAGAGTGTGATTGGCATGGGCCCTGGATATGTAAAAAATTTAATTATAGCTCATCGGATTCCTCCAGCATGAGGGGCATTTCCCTTCACCGTTACAGTTTTATCTGCCAGATGTACTGTAATGGAGGTGATGGAGGAAATTGATAACTTAAAAATATCAGCAGCAGATCATGATGAGATTGGTGCCTCTTTGGTGAAATCAGTGTGTTCCTGAATTGTTCAGCCTCTAACGTATATCTCCACCAAATCTATGGAATCTGGTATTGCTCCTAAAGATCTCAAAGTTGGTAAAATTACCCTCCCCCCGGCTTTAAATATGGGGATCAAAGATATTTGACTAATTATCGCCCCAAACCTGTACTACCACAGTTTTCTAAAACCCTAGAGAAACTAAGAAATAAAATAATTTTTAAACATTTAAACCAACACGATACTTTATATGAGCACTAATATGGATTTCGTAAAATAAACGACTTCACAGACATGGCTCTTTTACAGCTTGTGGATAAAATCTTTACAGCCCTGAACAATGAAAACACCCTTTGGCATTTTTCTACATTTATCAAAAGCGTTTGCCATGGTTGATCATGAAATATGACTTGTTAAATTGCATTATTATGGCTTTCGTTAAAATACATATACATGGCTATATAAATATGCATATAATATAGACCAATTTGTATATTCGTCTTGCCTCACGGCAGATGTGGAGCGTGCGTTCACAGGGAGTTCCTGTTTTTTTATGCTAATTTTGGTCACGTGACCAGGAAGTGACGATTTTAGATTTCCACTGTACCACGCGGGCGTCGGCCATTACACAGATAAGTCAAGATGACGGCACGCATCGCATCTCAGTGAGACCACAGCCACACTTGTCCATTGTGGGAGCTTAAGAAGCATTATCTTTTTACCTTGTTACAATCAATAAATGACGATTGGAGTTGGACGTTCATCCTGGCTCCGAGGGTTTAAGGAACGCAAGGTTATCTACTCGACTAGCGGTGCAACGCAGCGCACAGCGAGGCCGAGATAATATTCAAAATGGTTGTGAATCTACCAGGGCCAGGATATACTGTGGCACCCCACAAGGATCTATTCTTGGACCCTTGTTGTTCCTAATCTATATCAATGACCTTGCTGCTGTGTCTTCTACCTTACTTCCAATACTTTTTACTGGTAGGAACCTCCTGGTTACACCAACCCACAGGGGATTATTGTGTCCGTCCGTCCGTCGTGCATCCAAAAATGGGAGGGGTGGGACTGGGTGGAGAGGGGAGGGTGGGGAGGGGCGGGGTGGGGATGGTGGGGAGGGGCTGGGTGGGGAGGGTGGGGAGGGGCTGGGTGGGGCTGGGTGGGAGGGATGGGGCTGGGTGGGGAGGGGCTGGTCACCCCATGGTGCCCTTATAAAACTCAACGTTTCACCTACTCACGCTGGCTTGTGCCCGCCCTCACAGTCGGCCATATTTGCGGAATACACCACGCCGCCGTTGACCCTGGCCATTGACCGAGCAACCCAATGTTCCTACCAGCTCCCTCCGCAGGAATGTGTTTGGTAATGACATCAACTTGTTTTTATCACACAATAATTTATATTCACTAATCAATGAAGCCAACACAGGCATAGCCAGATTTTCTATATGGCTCCAGATAAACAAATTATTTTTAAATATAAAAAATTCCAACTTTATTATATTCACTGTTAAGAAAAATAAATATTGTGAAAAAAGAGCCAGAATCTCAATTTGTGGGAATAAAATGGGCCAGGTTTTATCCAGTAGATTGCTTGGAGTTTTAATTTATGAAAAATTATGCTGGAAACATCACATTCACTTTGTCTGCAGTGAAGTGATGAAGTCCATTGGTATCATCAGAAAAATGGGTGGTTTGGTTCATCAGGCTTGCTTCCTAACTCTATATTACAGCTTAATTTACCCATATCTCATCGACTGCATATTGTCTGGGCGAGTACATATGCTTCAAACCTCCATATATTAAACATCATTAAAATACATTTGCAAGACTGGCCAACTCATCTCACTATTTGGCTTCATCTGCCCATATTAAAAAAAAAACTAAATATCATGTCTATCACCAACATTAATATACTCCAAATATGCACCTTTATCTATAAATACACGTACCTCCCTTCAAAGTATTCTTCCAGTTTAATCCCCACATCCATGCATACAACACAAGACAATCCGATAACCTTTACCTTCCCCGCTGCCGCACCACATATAGTAAATTCTCTATCAGATACAGAGATTCCATACTCTGAAATTAATATCTTCACATTGCCAAAATATCATCATCCCTCAATAACTTCAAGTATAGACTACGGGTCAGCCTGATGAGGCAAACTACCCAGTAGTCTCCTCCATGTAGCCTCCCACACACACTCACACACACACACAAATAAACGTGTTTTTTAACACTGAGTTTAACATGCTTAATTGGTATTAGTATGCTTTAATTGACAATCTGTTTTGTGTATACATTGTTCTTTTTTTGGTGTGGTTTTCATATAAGCCCTCTTGGGTTTCCAACCTCACCTGCACACCTTATTACCTTGCTTTTTTATTTGCACTATTTGTCTTTTGATCGTCTTTTTATGTGCGAATAATAAAATAAAATAAATGAATATTTTTATTCTGGTCAAATAGGGCCCTATGATAAATGTACAATTTCCCACACCCAACCTTCTCTCTTGTTAGCCCGGTGCAGCTGCACCGCCTGTGCACTATAGTACTCGATGACTCTTGCCACTAATGTGAGTGCTGTAGTTGTCAAGTACTGTACTGTACACTGATGACCTGTTTGCTGCACGCTTTGAAAGCAAATACGTAAGAGCACAAATTCGTTTCCATATTGTTTGCCAATTGTAAAAATGCTGTTTTAGAAAAGAAAAAATAATTAATCGCTATCTTTAAAAGATTGCATTTGTAACCTGTGTGGTTATGTACTTGTTAAATGATGCATATTTTCGCGCTTCAGTATTATAAGGATAACCTCTTTATTTTGTTTTGAGGTGATGACCAGTGTGATCGAGAGACTTCACGTGAACACGATCACTGATCGATTCGAATCGGTGTGATCGAGTCAGTGTGTTACGTCACCGATTTTAGAATCGGCTCGGCGTGGCGCAGGTGAGACGCTGAATGAGGTAGCTCTGTAAACATGTAACTTGTAACCGTAAAATTAACACTCGATTCTAAATTGATGAGGATAAAGTAATAATTAGTACTAAAGTGCGTATTACCCAGCACCGTTTACAATTAAGGTTTTGGAGATTACATTTGGTTGTGAGAGTTTAAAAATGTTAATATTAGTGTAAGTGTAAGGACAGCCCAGTGCCTAGTGGCCGCAAATAATGATTGCAGCAACGAGGCCAGGCAGGGTCAATTGAGAAACCTGGGCGAGGAGTCGCCGCTGGGGGAGGGGTGGAACCCACGAGGTGTTAGTGAGGCTAAGGAAATCTTCGACAGGAGAGAATTTGGATAAAGGGGCGTGGCGGAGCCGAGGTGAGATAAAAGGCAGCGCGGAGCGGGGCTCGAGGCTGCCGTGGGGGAGTCGGAGTCCGGACCGTCGTCGCTGTCATCGCTGTGAATCGCCTTCATCATCTTGGAAGGCTAGCGAAGGGAGTTATATATGTTTACGCTGTAGCTACTGCGCCGACCAAGGGTGGCACAGTCGGGTTTTTTACAATCGGGTTTAATTGTCTTTTTATATTAAACCCGATCATCTGAGATTAGGATAAATTTGGTTTAATTGGTTCTAATTGCTGAACCGCACTTCGCCAACCTCTCAACGATGAGCTTCATCAATTCCAAGCTAAGGAACTCACTGGCGCCCACGATAGTGGAGAAGCTCGTGTTCATCAAGACCAACCTGCCCGCATTATACGACTACCCCGTGCCCGACGGCCCCGAGTACGATAGCAGCACCGACGAGGAAGCAGCCTAAGCCTATCAGAGTTTCGTATTCATTAAACCAGGTTTAAATTACCCGAAATCGGGTTTAATTGTATTAAAGAAAAAAACCGATGCCTGCCGTTGGAAAAATTGGGTTTTTTCCACCCATGGCGCCGACGGCTCATAGTCAGCTATGTAATGAGCGTCGTGTAGTAGTTACATAGAAGTCACCCAATTGTAAATTAGTCAACCTGCGTCCATCTGATAACCTGTCACCAAGTCTGGTGGACTGTATTTATATAATACATATAACTTAAGAAGACAGCGTCTCTGAGTGCTACATTACATAAGTGCAAATAATTAAAAACCTGAAGTGAATCCCATATGCCAGAGATTTGATCAGTGAGGCGTGGGGCGTGAAATTGACAGCACATTTGGTTGTTTCAGGTATGAGATTATTTTTTTATATTGTATAAACGGGCGGGGTTTGCGCGGGAAACTTAATGGAAGGACATTACTCGTGAGACACATTATATCAATCTTTTTCCTAGTATTTGTAGCGTGTTTGAGTGCACAGGGGAGTCATCCGTTACAACAATCCATTGATGACTAGAATACTGGTAATAAAACAAAAAGTTATTTTGTGATCAATTGCTTTAAGTTCGTATCGTTTAATTACACTAAGTGGTAAAGCGGAGGGCTCAAAGTTGCTGCTTGAAAACTTCTGAGTTAAAACGTACAGATTTGCATGTAGTTGTGGATTTTAGAATTGACTCGGCGTGGCGCATGAATTTGATGAATGAGGTGTGGGGCGTGAAGTTTGACAGCACATTTGGTCATTTAAGATGGTTTGACATACCATGCTGGAGAGGCTGGTTCAATAAACCCACCGTGTGTGAATGGAGTCTTCTCCTGGATTCCTTATGTCCAAGCGTGGAGAGCAAGAAGATCACGCCGAAGAACTATCGGTTTTATTTTGGTAATTATTGTTTACCACCCCCACTGTGCCCAAGAGGACAATCACGACCGAAAGAACCGAGGCACAGTGGGCGTGGGTCACACATTACAAGGCAATTTGTAGTACCGTTGATTTTACTGATTCATATTAATTATGGCACGCGATTTTAAGAAAATGAGCAGTAATATTGTACTTTAAATAAAGTCAGAGCATCTCCCTGCTAAAAAGATAAATGGGAAGACACTCATGTCCCTGAGTCAATGTTGGAAACTCCACATTCCTTTTATGGGAAGTGGGTGGTGGTCCTTCACACAGGATAACCACTGTAGGCGTCAAAGTGGAATGCATTTTCGGCCCACAAAAACGCCAATGAAAATACGCGAAAACTTCAACCAGGATATTACGTCTTAACCTCTTGCTTGAACGTTCTAACCACAGTAATCCACTGCTAGTTGAGGTTTTCTCCATATCGTGCAGATCTGAGCATATGTCACCACGTTGGTCCGTGCAGATTGAAGGTGGGGTACATAGACATGTTGAGCATTAAAGCACAGTACCGTGGAATTTTCGCAATTCCCCTTGCTGCCCACAGTGAAACCCCACAGGCTATAACACCTATTCTAAGCATGGTGGTGGCCCATGCAAAGAACTATCCCCTGCCTCAAGCTTGACTTGACGTTACCTGTAGGCCGGGTGCACAAAGTCCGCCCGGGGAACGCGGTCGGCAGCTTGCTACGAAGCCTGTGGTGTCTTTAGTTTATCTAACACAGGTAGGCCTAGCCAGCACAATGGAACTCTAGGTGTGGCAATACCTGTTGTGCCACGATGGCGATGGTAACTACCTCGTCTGGTATATAGGTCATGGGGATTTTATCATAACCCTTATGCCTGTTTTATATTTGGAGTTTACATGTTCTCCCCGTGGTCACGTGGATTTTTCTTCAGGTCCTCCAGTTCCCTCCACATTTAGAAACGCGTGTTTAGAATATATGGCTGCTATGAAATTTACATCGTGATAAACCAATTCGTTAAGCTATCATATGTGCCCAGGTCGCTTATGAACAGGTCCCTGCGGGGTGGGCTGGTAGGAACGAATAACCAAAGAATATAAACATAATGTATTATTACACTTGTTTAGCCAGGAAAGCCCCACTGAGTCTAAAGGTTTTGTAGGGTCCTGCCAAGTGTTTGCAGTAGGGGGTGATGTTGCTACACCTAATCGGACGATAAGAAGGGAAAGTGTGAGGCCTAGTTCTAGGCTTTAGGCCTAGCTGTAGGCGTTAGGCCGCTGTGAGTTAATTTGTAATTTAAATGTTTTAATTATTTATGTAAAAGCTTTAAATTCAAATGTTTTTATTTAAAAACATCAGGGAATGTAACATTGTAAAACATTAACTCCCTTTCACACACGCGGGGGTACGATACGAAGGGAGAGGTTGAGGCCTACTTCTAGGCTTTAGGGCTAGCTGTAGGCTTTAGGCCGCCGTGAGTTAATTTTTAAATTAAATGTTTTTATTATTTATGTAAAAGCTTTAAATTCAAATGTTTTTATTTAAAAACATCAGGGAATGTAACATTGTAAAACATTAACTCCCTTTCACACACGCGGGGGTACGATACGAAGGGAGAGGTTGAGGCCTACTTCTAGGCTTTAGGCCTAGCTGTAGGCTTTAGGCCGCCGTGAGTTAATTTTTAAATTAAATGTTTTTATTATTTATGTAAAAGCTTTAAATTAAATTTTTTCTATTTAAAAGCATCAGGAAATGTAACATTGTTAAACATTGACTCCCTTGCACACACGCGGGGGTACGATACGAAGGGAGAGTGATAGGCGTAGTTCGAGGCTTTAGGCCTAGCTGTAGGCTTTAGGGCGCTGTGAGTAAAATTTAAATTTAAAAGTTTTAATTAAAAGCTATCTCAGGGAATTATTAGGGAATGTTACACTTGTTTAGCCAGGAAAGTCTCATAAATGTAAATGTTTTAATTAAAAGCTATCTGAGGGAATTATAAGGGAATGTTACACTTGTTTAGCCAGGAAAGCGTCACTGAGTCTAAAGGTTTTTGTAGGGTCATGCCAAGTGTTTACAGTAGGGGGCGATGTTGCTACACGGTCGGACGGACGGTCGGACGGACGGACGATATAATCTATTGTAGGCTGGTCCACTTCGTTCCTACCAGTAAAATGGGCTCTATAGCGTAACAAACTACAAAAAGGGTAGTTGGTTATAAATTATTTCATGAAATTACTTATTTGACTCATCGACCCCGCTCTACCATTAACCAAATCCACAACCACATCGCTTTGTTCGCCAGTGTATTTGTTAGATGTAGATCCAAGGTTCGTCTAAAGCAGGGGTCCCCAACCCCCGGGCCGCAGTTCGGTACCGGTCCGTGGCCTGTTAGGAACCGGGCCGCACAGCAGGAGGTGAGCGGTGAGTCCGCGCGTGGCCTGCCCCCATTATTTTATTTACCACTTTCGTCTGCGCTTCTTTCCCGCACTGTGCACTTGTCTCAGTCAAAGTTTGGTAAGCCCACAAGCTAACCCTAGCCAAAATGAGTAAAAAAACAAACGTTGCTGGAGAGCTTCTTTGAAAAGGGGAAAAGACCCAATGATGACCCCCCTCCCCCGTCCGTGAAAAAATTGCCTTCCACAAAACCGGTCCCTGGTGCCAAAAAGGTTGGGGACCGCACACGTGCTGTAGAGAGCATACAGATGTAATGAGAACGCCAGTCGTAGTCAGCGGAGCACCACGTTCCTTTATTTTCCACGCGACATCCTCACTCCAATTCCTGACCAGAAGCGTCCCGACCGCTCTGGTGACGTCACCCTGTTCTTCCGGGGCGTGCTGTCTCTCTTGCCCCGCCTTCTCTCGCCTTTCCATCGTGACGTCATCCTCACATGGGACCCTTCCCTTCACTTAAGTATTTGATCCTCATGGCGGTACTCCGGGGTACCAAATAATAATAAATGGCCGAAGAAATTAAATATTAAAATTTTGGGACACTATTTTATCCAGGCGTGTCCTTAACTCCGCGACGGGGGTACCAATAAATCCGAAATCAGTGCTACTCCGCGATGTCGAAACGCAGCGAGGACGATTGCGCTAAAACCCTGAACGCTCGCATGCACCAGAGTGCATCGTGTACAGCTCGCCGAGATGAGTCGATTGCCGCATCGTCGACCATCAGAGACTAAAAATGACTGCATCACGGACATTATGCGAGAGCCGGGGTACTGTGGTACCCCGGGGTACCGCCATAAGGTTAATTTGTGCGTTACCTCACGTCAGTATTTATTCGACAGTATTCCTATACAGGTGAAGGGACTCACGCGCGTTCAAAAAAGCTATCTGTATTGATGACCCACAGATAACAACAGGTCAGCCAGAAGGTAACATGCGCCCCAGCAGACTCCACACTCAGAACTCCCCTCTCCCCTTTATCCCCTCTCTGCACCGCTCCTTCTGCTCCACCCCACTATCTCCACTCACCAATCCTCCATTCTTCCAACCGTCCTTCACATTCCCTTCAAGTTTCCCACTAATTTTTCCCCACTGTGGCTTTACATTGTCTGGTCCTCCTTGCCTGATAATCGTTGTCTAGGGCAGTGGTTCTCAACTGGGGGTACGTGAGGTGATTTTTAAATGTATGAATTTCTATCATACATATGTCATTGGTGAATAATCATGAATGAAACTGCCATTATAAATGAACTACGATACAATTTTAATCCATGTGGTCACCTAAAACGATATAAATTACCTTTGTAAACTCATTGATCGTAAACAAGGTAGTTTCCAAGAGTAACCAGCGGGTGCAAACAAATGACGTCATGCATGCAGAGCTTTCGTTGAATTTTTTAGTATTCTGCAGTTGCAAAGCTCTTTAGGGTTACCTCAAAACACGGACAATTCGTTAAAATATCGATGTTCATTCTTCATATATTTATTTCTCAGATCCATGTTGAGTCAGGCAAGGGAGTACACTCGGTTGAAACAAAATTCAACAAGGGATTCAGTAGCCAACAAAGGTTGAGAAGCACAGGTCTAGGGCTCTGGCGTCTGATCATTGGGGTGGGCAAAGTGCCTTTATCTCCCCGATACATGTAAATCAGGGTTCCTCTAACATAGTTTTAAAAATAACTATGTTAATACGGCATTGCAACACGTGCTAGAGGTTAAATTACTATTAATATTACGATTGTTTACACAGGGAAAGCCTTACTGCAGTGTCCTTCACTTTCGCCGATAAGACATATGTGTGAGGGCCGCCACACATTTGAAACAATTGTTGGGTTTGACAGCACGATGATAATGGGGGTGTTTTCCCCCAGGGGCCGCCAATGACCCGCGGGCCTTGCAATGAAGAACACTGTCTTACTGAGTCGTGACTTTTTCAGGAGGGTCCTGCCAAGCTTTTGCAGTAGGTGCACTGATTGCTGTGAAGATTACAATGTAAAACATGTTGGTGTAATTTTTTTGTAAAAATGTGGAGCGTGACGCTGGCGCACATGGTAACATGGCATGCACTAGGTAATGGGTAACATTTAACGGCATAATGTTACTACACAGGGTATGCAATATTTTAAAATTATCATTCTCCTAGGAAAAAAAATGGTCACAATTACCATAACTACTGTATCCATCAACATGCCACTGTAGTAGAACACAATTCACAGTCATAAGTTTACACTTTCAATTCTTGGCCGAGAGTTTACTCAACACATAATCACTCTGGGGTTGTTGAAATAAGTATCACTTTGTATGATGCTCTTAGCCGTGCATATAATTAATTGTTATTGTGGATAACCGGACACTGGCACAGTTTAAATAAACTTCCACCATCATCGTTACCAACAAACAGCTAAAAAAAATGTTTTACGCGGACAACTCAGCAATAGCATAATTACAATACATTGCAGGCACGATTGGGGTTGCCGTTACAATGGGCTCGTTACCATGTCACACCATTCTGCTGTGCAGGTACATTTAGACACCATAAAGCACCCAGTGCCGCAGCTGTTCAATGGCGCGCTTATCGGGTTCAGTGCCCTGCAGTGTAATTCTATTCCTGCTGAATTGACCGCGTTGCAGTGGTACGATTAGGCAGGATCGTTGCCAAAACAATCTCAGCTTATCCTAGGTCTCCTGCCACCGAGTTTTAGGCTGGGAAGTTGCTCCGTACGCCAATTTCTGTCCCCTATCCCTGTCTCTGTTTTCTCATTGCTGGGTTCCCAATCGCAGAGGAAGCAGAAAAATGTTGTTTACTTTTGCAAAGAGATGCTGTCACTATGGAATAACGGTCAGCACCACCAGATTTTCAAAAAAATCTGAATATGTATTTATACTGGAGGAATTTTATGGGCTATAATGCTCTTTTTCATAGATGTCCAGTAGATTTGCAATCCAGAGGATTTTCAAATCAGAGGTCACCGGTTCAATCTTCTGGCACGGGAGTTGAAACAAAGTTTCTAAAAAACCCCACCCCCACTGACTGTCCACCCAGCAGTGTAATCGAGTTGACTACACAGGCGACTGGCAGGTTGCGTATGGTAGGTTAAAGTTTGGGTACTTCCAAATTTATTTAAGTCATCTGGCCAGCGTGGAAGAGCAGCCAAAAATATCATCTGGTGGGAGCTCTCTGGAGCTATTTGCAGCTCGCTCTAGAGGTGGCCCTACAACCAACAGTGATGAGAGAGTAAGCAGTTTACAAGCATGCAGTAACCTTTTCATTTACCTAAAATAGAGAAAATACTACTATCTACCTCTTAAAATGCACGTAGTGTATATATCATCAAAAATAAAATGAAGGATGTTAATATTTTTGGGGTGTAAAGAAACATTAATTCATCAATTAATATCAGAAACTCCACTAAACACTAAACTATTTTTATTTTACCAGGTAAGGCCCACTGAGCTATCTATATAGCTATTTTTAGGAGCGATCTGGCCACAAATGATAGCTCACCGAATTGGCTTATCACATGGAAATTTATAGCAGCCAAATACTCTAAAAGGATGTTTCTAAATGTGGACAGAAAAATCGGAGGACCCGGAGTAAAATCCACGAGATCACAAGGAGAACATGCAAGCTCCAAATATATAGGCTTCAGGGTCAGGATCGTACCCACGACCTGTATACCAGGCGAGGCAGATGGCATCTCGCCGCCGAGGCACCCCAAGGTACCGGTGTCGGGCTGCATTGATGGCACTGGCTGTGGCGTTCATTTGACCAAGACTGTGACCTCGCAGCTCAGTACACGTTGGGTGATTTTCCCACACACCATGCTGCCAACGAGCTTGTGGAGTCCCGGGCGGGTTGACGTGAGCCGCTCCTGCGCCGTCACTTTCTTTCCTGCTGGAGTGTCACTGGAAAATAGCGGCGACTCGCAAGGGCCATGTGCAGGGGTGGGGGGTCAAGCAGAGCTCGGAGGAAGACTCCGTCCGAAATGAAACGCACGGAGACGACGGGGGAGGCGTTTTCGCTGCTCTCGACGATGATGCCTATCTCAGCCTCGCCGTGCGCTGCGTTGCACCGCTAGTCGAGTAGATAACCATGTGTTCAATAAACCCTCGGAGCCAGGATGACCGTCCAACTCCGATCGTCATTTATTGATTGTAACAGGTAAAACTGGTGAGAAAACACAGATACAGCATCTGTTATAATTCGGAAACACCCACACAATGAACACCACAGCATCAGAACATTGTATCAGATAACAATAGATCCTGGAAGGACCAGGCCCCCACATTACCCCTGAACAACTAGACAAAGGCACAAGCTGGTGCGTGGCATACAGGCACATAGTGTATTCATCCCACTGCACCCCAAATGTACAGCATTACACTTAACACTAAACTGTGGATGAGATACTTCGTCATCACTCTCAGGATCGCAACATAGGCACAAGTCTGACTCGACCTACTAAATCACAAGTAACATCCACAATAAGGAAAGTCACAGGCTTCGTTACTAACTAGGCCTCGTATTTACTACAACAACTTAACGGCACCATAAAGGCATTTACATTGCTATAACGGTCATTCCAACATTACAACAGCATTTCCAATATTATAGGAATATAAACAACTTACAGATAATGCTTCTTAAGCTCCCACAATGGATAAGTGCGGCTGTGGTCTCACTGAGATGCGATGCGTGCCGCCATCTTGACTTATCTGTGTAATGGCTGACGCCCGTGTGGTACAGTGGAAATCTAACATCGTCACTTCCTGGTCACGTGACCAACATTAGCATAAAAAAACAGGAACTTCCTGTGAACGCACGCTCCACATCTGCCGTGAGGCAAGACAATGCCCATGGCGGGCGTGTCGAGAACGCGCGGAGAACCATAAACAATACTCAATGTATTCGACTTCGCAGCGGATGCTGAGGATCCCCGTGATGGACTTCACAAGAGTGGTCCACTGTGTGCTGGCGTCGTGGTCCACATTTGCCAACATTTGCAAACGTTACACCACAAACTACTCTACTATATGCATGAACCATCGCCTCCCTGTATGTATAATTTTTTACTTAAAACTTTCGTGACTGCAGGAATTCATATTCTTTGGTTCTTTCGGTAAAGTCACGTCGATAGAAAAATAATAATATATATATTTTTATACATATTCGGTAATACATATTTTCAACAGAAGGTGTGTACAGGATTAACTGCACGTGTGGTGAATGTTATGTTGGGCAAACAGGACGAATGACCAGCACGAGACTAAAATAACATCAGAGAAATATTAAATTATCCCAAATAAAAATGTCAGCTGTAGCAGAACACAACAAGGACACTCAATTGATTTTGATAATGTTGAAGTTTTGTGCAAAACTAGCTACTACTGTCCAAGACTAATTACAGAATCTATCGAAATTGAAAGAAATCAAAATAGCTTTAACCGTTCGGATAGCTACCGCCTAATTGCTGCGTGTGTAATGCGGGCGAAAGCGACCTTCCGGATGTGACGTCACGAGGAGGCGGAGCCAGGTGACGTGGGTGAAAGGTAGGGGGTCCTTAAGCGGGTAAACCGGAAGGAGAAGGCAGTCGGGGTGTGAATGGAAAGGTGTGGGGCCACGCGGGCGTACGAGCCGAGGGGGCACCGTCAGAAGCGGGAGCCAACCCTGGGAACAGTAGGGAGCTACTGGGAGGTGTAAAGCTGCAGATAGAGATAGGCAGTAAGGCTGTGTGTGAGGAGCAGCGGGGTGGCTGCCAGGAGTCGCAGGAGCGACGAGAAGGCGAGACAGCACGAGGCCGTCAGAGCTGCAGCAGGAACAGCCAAGGGAGCTGTGTGAGAGTACAGCAGCGGAGCTGCTGTGGGGCTGCAAGAGCGACAAGAACAGCAGCGGGGCTGCTGATGTGGACTGGAGTGACATCGGAGCCAGCACAGAGAGAATAAGAGAGACAGCCGTGTGGGGACGCAGTACGGACCGAATAAAGGACACTGAGCCAGATATCGTGGTCAAGTCTTTTATTACACTGGGGTCAGAAGTGAAACGGCATGTCTAAGCAAGTAAGGAAGAAAATTCCCCCGGCGCCAGCATCGGCTTCTTCGTCCGACGACGACGAATTCCCTCCGACCACGGATTTTGCTGGGGTGGTGGAGGAGAGCCCTGCTGAGGCAAGCACGGGGACGGGCGTGGAAGATGTCGGCGCGATGGCGGGTCCGTCAACAACATCGGACGCTGAGCAAAGATGGCAACAGGTGGCAGAACAACTGGAGACACTCAAGGACGTCCTGGCGCATCTGTGTCACCTCGTTACGCCAAGGACGACGATGGAACGAGAAGGTGCTCCACGGGCCGCCACGTTGCCTGCCCTGCCGCCGCCATTGGCCACGCGGCAAGAAGACGCCATCTTGCGCGCTCCGCGGCGCCAAACCGCCATCTTGGCCACGCCGCGGGCCGACGCCATTTTGAAATTACCTCCACAACAACCATCATTGGAAGACGGCGTGAAGAGGAGTCGGAGTCGCCACCTTACTACGGTTAAGGAATTCTCTATCGGGGGCGATTGGAGCGCTTTCGCCTGCCGATTTTTGGCGGCGGTTCGTTCAGCAAGATGGACCGATGCGGAGGCCTTGGAAGTGTTGCCGACTCTACTGGACGACGAATCTGTGCGATTTTTCCGTTCCATAACGGCCGATAAGAAGAAGACGTTATGTGGAGTTTTTGAGGAAATGGCCGACGCCTATGAGCCACCTGACGACGCGCATCGGCGATTCGCTCAACGACAACGAGCACCCGAAGAATCGCCCGTGGCGTTCAGGGGTGCGGTGTTGGAGCTGGCCATGGCAGCATATCCTGACACGCCACAGGATCTGCTCGAGCCCCTCATATTGGGAAAAATGCTGGAGCTGTCTCGGGATCTGGGGATCCCCATGCCTGTGTGTGGGCATGAGAAGCTCACGTCCCGGGCGGCAGCAAAGTGTCTGGACTCGCAGTTTAATCTCCGTCGCTGGAAGCAAGTGGCGGCATGGACGGGTGGGCCCGTCAAGGAAGGAGGCGCGATGGGGTGGGACCCCACAAGGGCGATCTATGTGCCGGATGAGCGGGGTCCACAGGAGCTGACGGCTGCCTCCTCTCCATGGCCGGGACGCGGAAGGCCGGGGCCGCGCGCTACGCCATCGGGACGGGGCCGCCGGGACGCAGGACCTGCGCTTCGGCGCAACGAGGCCGATTGCTTCCGCTGCGGCCGTAGGGGCCATTACGCCAAAGATTGCTGGGCCCGCTTCCCGGGTCCGCCGCAGCAGGAGCCCACAACACCGGACAAGCCGACCAAGGAACCTCCGAAACAGGCATGTCGGCACGCACCAGACACTCGGCAAGGCTTTACACCTCACCCACCACCTGTGTTGCGCGATCCTATTGTTGTTGTTAAAGAAAGGCCATCGACGGGGCCTTGTCATTCAGTTACGCAGTGGCGCAAATTGGCACGGAGAGTTGTCGCGGCCGCTACGGGTTCATCCACTGTACCGGGGTCCATACAAGGTGTGGACGTGCGCATTTTGGTCGACTCGGGAGCGTCTGCGACTATTATATCGGATGTCATTTTCCATCTGTTGGGCATTCCGCCGGGGGCTGTGCGTCCGGTTTATGGGTCTTGCGTCGCTGCAAACGGGGGTAGTATGGGGATTGTGGGCCAGGTGGATGCTAAGATATCTATAGGGGATGTGTCGGCTTCGGGCGTTGTGTTAATATCGAGATCTTTGGCGGTTCCTTGCTTACTAGGCACGGATTTTTTGGCTAAGATGCCCATTTTGATTAAAATCAATGAGAATTGTATTGAATTACCGGGGGGCCGTCGAATCTCGTTTCTGCCGTCGCCCTGGGGGCGACCTGCTTCGGCCGTACAGGTGCAGGCGCTGTCCGTCGCATCTGTGGACATCCCACCTGGTTCACAGATGCTTATACCCTTGCGGTATCGGAAGCCCCTGCCCAATCGGCTAGGAGCATTAGGGGTCTTGTTGTCACCATCCGCCACGATAACAACGGGATTGGCGTTAGTTGGGGCACAGACCATCGTCCGGCCGGATCAATTACCGGTTTTACAGGTGCTTAATGCGGGGGTGGAAAACATCCGTGTTCCGGCCGGTACGGTTGTGGCACATGCCACTACGGCGTTTGCGACGCACGATTGTCCGCATCGCCGAGGAGTGGTTGCTGGTGTTTCCGAGCCAAGGAGTTCGGATAATCGTTGGATCGCTACCTTATGTGACGAAAATTCTTCCCTGTCCGTGGGGCAACGTGATGCGCTGCGTAAATTGTTGCTGACGTATTCGGATGTATTCAGCTCCGACGATTTGGATTTGGGACGCACATCGTTGCTTTCCCATCACATTGAGACGGGCGACGCTGCCCCTATTCGGTTAAATTCGCATCGGATGAGTCCAGCGGAGCGAGAACACGTTCGGGGGGCAGTGGAAGACATGTTGGCTGCGGACATTATATCGCCATCTAACAGCCCATGGGGCGCTCCTGTGGTCTTGGTTAAGAAAAAGGATGGCAACTTGAGATTTTGTGTCGATTTCCGGAAATTGAATAAGATATCGGTGGCAGATGCGTACCCCCTGCCGCGTATGGACGACTCCCTTGACGCATTGTCGGGGGCTAAGTTCTTTTCCACACTGGACCTCTCTTCGGGATTTTGGCAGCTTCCCCTTGACGAGTCCTCACGGGAGAAAACCGCATTCCGTACGCCGCAGGGGTTATTTCAATTCAACTGCCTCCCGATGGGATTGAATGCGGCCCCTGCTACGTTTCAAAGATTGATGGAGCTCGTTTTGATGGGGTTGCAGTGGGAGACGTGTCTTATATATTTGGACGATATTATTGTGTTCAGCCGCACATTTGAGGAACATTTAACGCGGCTGGAGACAGTGTTCACGAGGATGCGCTCTGCCAATTTGAAATTCAAACCAAAGAAATGCCACCTACTGCAACGGTCCGTCCGTTATTTGGGGCACATTGTGAGTGCCGAGGGGGTGTCCACGGATCCGGAAAAGACGGCGTGTGTCCGGGATTGGCCGACTCCGGCCTCTGTGGGGGATGTTCGACGGTTTTTGGGATTTGCCTCGTATTACCGAAGATTTGTGCCGGGGTTTGCGACGATTGCGAGGCCCTTGCATCTCCTTACGGGTAAAGGACGGAAATTTGTTTGGGGAGAGCCGGAAGAGGCGGCCTTTCGGAGTCTGCGCGATCTATTGGCTACGGCCCTGACATTGGATTATCCCGATTTTGATCGCCCTTTCATTCTCGATACAGACGCGAGTGACACAGGTATTGGGGCGGTATTATCACAGTCTAAAGGGGGCGTAGAGCGCGTCGTGGCGTATGGTAGCCGAGTCTTGTCGCCTGCGGAAACACGCTACTGTGTCACTCGTAGAGAACTTTTGGCGGTTGTTTTTTTCCTACGGCAATTTCGACCGTACCTTTACGGTCGTTCTTTTATTGTGCGTACGGATCATGCGGCCTTGCAATATGCACTTAAAATGGACCAGCCATCGGGACAGTGGGCACGTTGGTTGGACACGCTGCAGGAGTTTTCCTTCCAAATTCAACATCGGAAGGGAGTGCGCCATGCGAACGCTGACGCACTTTCCAGATTACCAGGGCGCGCCCCTTGTAAATGTGCGTCGGGGACGCATAGGTGTTCGCCGATTCTCAACCCCCCTCAGCCGCTCACGTTGGCCGTCGGGAAGTCGGATACTCCGATGGAACCGGGACCGACTGATGGGGTTTTGAATCTGCCGCGGTCTGTCTGGATTCGGGAACAGATGATGGACGAGTCGTTGTTGTCCATGCGGAAGCGGTCTATGAGGGACAAGGGGAGTCCGAGTTCGGCTGTGGGGCCGCGAACCGCTCTCCGAGATGGTCTGCTTATGTGGCAAGAAAGGTTCCAGGAAAGCTGGCGTGTGGTGGTACCAACGTCCTTGCGATTTGAGTTGATTAGAACTCTCCATTGTGACACGCTATTGCATTTAGGGGTGCAGAAGACCTTGTTGACGTTACAACGTCATTATTTTTGGCACGGCATGGCGACAGATGTCGTAGGGCACGTGCGCGCGTGCCCTGAATGCGCCCGGCATAAGCCGCCTAAACATCCTTACGTGCCGCCTCTCCAGTCGATTCAGGTGTCTCGAGTCAATGAATTGGTGGCACTGGACATATTGGGGCCCTTCCCACCATCGGCGAGGGGAAATAAATATTTGCTGGTAGGGGTCGAGTATCTCTCCCGTTGGCCGATGGCCTGGCCGTTGCCCGATCAGTCGGCCGCGGCCATCACCGACGCCTTTTTGTTTGGGTACATTATGGACAAGGGGGCGCCGGAGAGACTCCTCACGGACCAGGGCCGAAATTTCTCTTCTAAATTATTGGCTGAAGTGTGCGCAGGCCTTGGGACTAAGAAGATACGGACATCTCCATACCATCCGCAGACGGATGATATGGTTGAGCGGCTGAACAGGACATTGTCTGCCATGCTTTGCCATACTGTGAGTGAACAGCAATCGGATTGGGATCTGCACATCCCCGGAGTGCTTTCGGCGTACAGGATGACGCCCCATGCGGCTACAGGATATTCGCCGTTTTACCTTATGTATGGTCGGGAAAACGTGCCTCCGGTGGATGTGCAATTGGGTACTGGGGTGAAGGGACCTCGTAAACCACTCCCTGAATACATTCAGGACACGGTTCGCCGGGTTACGGAGGCGCGGGAGAACGCCCGCGTGGCTACGGCCAAAGCCCAGGCCCGGAACGAGCGGTATGCTCGGCGGTCTGAGGGGGAGTGCCCCTGGAAGGTGGGAGACCTGGCCTGGCTCCATTGCCCGCAGGTGCGGCCGGGGACCTCTCCTAAATTGCACAAACCTTGGCATGGTCCTGTGCGCCTCATTGAGGTTCCCAATCCACAGTCGGCGCGCGTTCAGTTTGGTTCTCGCCGTTGGTTTGTTCATACGTCGCGGTTGAAACCATATGTTGCTCCCCTACGTGATGCGTCATCTCCCAATGTTGCCTTGCCGGGGTCTGTTGCTGCTGACTCTGACTCTTCCCCGCCTGCGTCCATTGATCTTGCTAGAGCGCCTGTCGTACCTGTTCCAGACAGGCCGACCGTGACACCGCGGGGGAGGAGTGGGCCTGCTCGGAGGGCGCCTGCCAAGGCTGCGGGACCTTCAAGCCCGGCGACCCTTCCGACCCCGCTGCAGGCGCATTCGCCGAATATGACCAAGACTGATTCGTCAGGGACACGAGATGTCGGTGGACTTCCAATCGCAGCAGGGGAATTACCCCCTGTCATTTCTCGTGTTCCATCGCGTCCCCGTTCTACAAGTGGGCCGCCGACCGTCCGGGACGGGCCGGCGACCCGCACTCGTTCCAAATCGCTTACGTTTCGTTGATTGTATGTTGTTATTGTTCTTGTTCTTGCCGTCGTATTTATCGCATGCTTTCGTACGTTCGTCGATGTTACTTGTGTGTTGTTCTTGTTGTTATATTGCATGCTTAGTGTCCTTTAAGGGGGAAGGTCGGTTCACCGCATTACGCTTTGGTGTTGTTCAGCCGAGGTCGGCTGGGTTTTTTTCTATGGGGGAGGGTGGTGTAATGCGGGCGAAAGCGACCTTCCGGATGTGACGTCACGAGGAGGCGGAGCCAGGTGACGTGGGTGAAAGGTAGGGGGTCCTTAAGCGGGTAAACCGGAAGGAGAAGGCAGTCGGGGTGTGAATGGAAAGGTGTGGGGCCACGCGGGCGTACGAGCCGAGGGGGCACCGTCAGAAGCGGGAGCCAACCCTGGGAACAGTAGGGAGCTACTGGGAGGTGTAAAGCTGCAGATAGAGATAGGCAGTAAGGCTGTGTGTGAGGAGCAGCGGGGTGGCTGCCAGGAGTCGCAGGAGCGACGAGAAGGCGAGACAGCACGAGGCCGTCAGAGCTGCAGCAGGAACAGCCAAGGGAGCTGTGTGAGAGTACAGCAGCGGAGCTGCTGTGGGGCTGCAAGAGCGACAAGAACAGCAGCGGGGCTGCTGATGTGGACTGGAGTGACATCGGAGCCAGCACAGAGAGAATAAGAGAGACAGCCGTGTGGGGACGCAGTACGGACCGAATAAAGGACACTGAGCCAGATATCGTGGTCAAGTCTTTTATTACACGTGGATGCGAATCATAAAATAATACATTATTTAAATGCATGCTACAAAGGGCAGCGTACTTCAATAGGGATTACCGTTGGTATATGGCTATTTTAATAAACACAAGAGACAGGAAGGACAAGTTCAAAGGGCTCGCATAATGCACATGCATAATGTACGTTGCCTCAGTAATCCCTGCCCCCCACATTGTGCAAGAGCGCAGCTGCGTGGTCAACACAGTAAGACTTCTCCACAAATCTGGCTATCAGCTGATGAAGCTAGTTGTAATTACAAGCAAAACGTCGCACTCAGATTGTAAATCGTGTGGCTTGGCTTTCCAACACACCAGTGTGCTGTACTAGTGACGAATTGACATGTTCTGTTTACGTGACAACCCTTACTCGTTGGCCCTGTCGGGTGGTGGCGGCTGTTAACGACACATTTATATATTTACGCGATCTAACCCAAAAACCTCATGAATTTCATTTCAATGGAGTGCGGTGTCCGTCTGCAACGGGAGCACCCCGGATCTGCAAGGCTGAAGCGCGGCACGCGGCGCAAAACAGAGGGCCGTTCACCTACGCAAACACGAACTTTGTGTCTTAGGGCAAGTCCACGATTCCACTCTTCACTGCGTTCACAGGGACAGCCCACAGCGGAAGATCTCTACGGAGACAAAGATCTTGCCCCCGCCGCGTAGACGTTAACGGACTGTTGGAGGCAAAGTGCTGTTAGTGAGTAGTAGCACCGATGAAGGCCAGGACCGTGGGACACGAAGGGTGGGTGGCCAGCACCACGCCCGGCCCGCCTTTATCTCCCCAGTGGCGATGTTTACACATTCAAGGCTGAGTTACAAACACACACGCCAGCACGGAAAGCTGGCAAACAGCCTCCACCTGCAGCAACGTCACACAGAACATAACCCGAATATCGATGGTTTGTTTGCTGCTGCTGTGCTCACGCACGACGAATCTCCCGTTTAAAATAGCGCGTGTAACTGACTAGATGGGTCCATCCATGTAGCAAATAAATTAAACTCAAAGAAGAGACTCCTCTCTATGGGACCTTTTTGTCAGTATCAAAAGTATGAAAAATAAGAATAGGTTTTACCCTTTCTGGCAATAAAACAGGTGCTAAGTTGTTCAAACACCAAATAATATATTTTACAAGGAATCAAGTCTGCATTAATCACATATACTCGTGGCAAAATGTGAACAAACAAACAAATCTAGAATGGCCTGATAATGTATGCATTGGCTTTTAAACTGGTTGGCCTACACCAGAAACAGCCTTCTTTATGGCCTTGTCTCACCAGTGTCAGACCAGAGAACGCCAAAAGGCGAACAGTACAAAGACAACGCGATTAGGCTGTTGCATTTCCACCACCGCTTATTGGGGGTTTGGAGTGGAAATCTACACCGTCCAGTGTTTGTTGCACAAAGCGCAGTTGGTATTCGCTCTGTTCATACATCACTAGAGACCATGAGTAAGCCGCTATGTTTGACAGTTGAACATAAACTGCTGGTAGGGTAGGGCGGTTTTTCTAATTAAGTAATTTTTGGACAATTTTCAAGTTGAGAAAATGTAGAGCGTGATGATGGCACACGTGGTCTACTCGCTTTCAAATATCGCCACCGGGATCTTGAACGTCCACTGTGACCCAGATGGTTACTACCCGCCCCCTCCCCACCCGGTATTAACCATGGAAGCTGCTGGGCTCGAACTGCCAATGTTGGGACAGGACGGAAGCAATCTCAGTCGAAATAGACAATCAGAAAATGTATACTGGAGGAATCCTATGAACTATAAAGCTCTTTTTTACTAATGTCCATGGCAAGGAGATGTCAGTGAAGGAAACGAATATGTCCTATGGTCCAAAGGATAACCAAGAAACGAAAAATAATAAGACCTTACCTCAGATACGTCGCTCTCGAGTGAAATGTATTCTCATCCTCCATTTCATCCCCAACTCCAAATCTCCTCCGCGATTCCATGCGTCTCCCCATCCTTCCGCGGAGCTCCAAAATACCAAGTGTATTTTTCTCCACGCAGCACGGTGAGATATGGTCGCAGTCACTAATGACAGTAAATCATGTTCATACCGAGCTTTTCATCAAAAACCACTCTAACGTGCCCGACGGTAATTCACATCCTTCTCACGTCTTCGACATCACTCGCCACTGAAAACACATTATTCAAATTTACCCAAGTGTGGAATTCATCCGGTGGCCACCCACTACTTATCAACCGTGCTCAGATTGAAAATTCCCCACGAGATGAGTCACATTTGACACCAATATATCTCCACGGGGTCCTGTATAAGTATTTCGGGAGCCTATGTAAGTCTACGGATGCTGCGTACTGCACGTTTAATGCAAGTATATGTGTTCTGTGTTATTTTCTTTGTACTGTGATAGTGTATGGCTCTCTATGTAAGTTTATGGTCGTATATATGTCTGTGGGTCTCTATGCAAGTGTAGTGTCTTGTAGAATTACTCAGACTGACACGTTGTAACAGGTCACCTGCTTACACTGTATTAGCCTATTATTGCACCACTTGTAGGCACTCCTATCACTGTCGCTACAGTCACTTCTGTTTACCAATCCCACTCTTATCTACGCTACACCTCACTAACCTGCACACAGCAGCTCTCGCTCTCGGCAGCTCCGCACTCAAGGCTTTGCACACAGCAGCGCCCACACAGAGGCTTGCACACAGCAGCGCTCACACAGAGGCTTCCACACAGCCTACGTTCCCTCAGACCCACTCACTCGTCCGACCCGGGCAGGGGGATCAACCATCACCCGCCCGGCGACTCGTGGGGGTTGAGGTCTGTTCCCAGCTTGCGCAGCAGCGGCGATACGTCTTCTCTCTCTTGTCCCCAGCAACACGAACTCCCGCTTCGCTCTCACACACCTTTTTATATCCCCCTCCAAAGTGTCCAGCTCCTCCCTTGTGTCTCTTTAGGGCCAGACAGACTATCGCCTGTCAGGCCATCAATCAACCCTTATCACACGTCTCCCTGGCAACACCTCCGGTGTCAGTATGCAACCCTGGGCCGACCCTGTCTGCACCAGATTTTCCCCTTAATGAGGTGGAGGTTTGCTCGTGCAACCTCACGTTGCACACGCACACCTGTCTGCCCTCGGCCAAAAGTGCGCACCGCGTATTTTACCACACTACACAAGTGTATAGGACTTGTGTAAGTCTAGGTAAGTATATGGCCCAGGGACGTGCGGTCAGGGGAGGCAGGGGAGGCAGAGCCTCACCTTTCATACTCCGATGAAAATAGCTGTTACGAAAAGTAAAAAAAAGAATAATCAAATAAAATAAATATTAAGATTTTTCCACTGATCTGTGTTATAAATGTAATTTTTGTACGATTCCAATCATTTATATAGTCAAAATCGTCAAATTTGCGGAGCTCTGCTGAAAATACAGGAAGAGACGAGAGGTGAGGCAGTGACGAGCTCAGCCTCCCCTCTGATTGCGCAACCCCTCAGTAACTGTATGGAGCGCGGGCAATAAGTGCGTGCCTGTTACTATCTCAGTATGTCACCAATGTAATGTTTGTAGACCCCTTCATTTCATGTCCTCGCCTTCCATACTGCAGATAACTTATTTCACGTATGTGTATAAATATATTTAGGCTCGCTGGTCTCGTCATGAAACTGCAATAAAAAAGCACCGGGGGAGGCAGCTATTACATCTGCTTCACTGAGGGGGACGTGTCTAACACGCCCCCCTCCGTGATGCCACGTTCCCCTCTGTGAGGCCACGCCCCCCTCCGTGAGGTCACGTCCCCCTCAGTGTGTTAATCTAGCTCTGACACTAGCCAGTGCCTCCCCAGCCATTGACCTCACCGCACATCACTGATATGGCCATGTGTTAGTCTATGGGTCCTGTCAAAGTCAGTGTAGCCTGTGTTATTTTACACGTCCTGTTAGTCTATGGGTCTCTCTGTCAGACTGTGGTTTCTCTGCATGGAGCCCTGTGTTAAGGACCGTGCGCTCCTGTGTTTTTAAAGTTTCCATCAGCAAAATCGGCGTTGACGTCGCCTGGCTGAAGGGAGAATAACGTGGGCTTAAATACACTTGGATTTTTTGTGCCACATTTTGTGGGTGTCTCTTAGACACGTCTAACGACGTCGGGGTATCCAGGCACCAGCGACAGGCACAGCAGCCGCTCCGCTGGTACCAGGACCCATGGGACCCTTTCCGCGCCACCGCCTGGGAGGTGGCCGGCGTCACGCAAATACCCCATCGCTGACACGCGGTGCCGTGCGCCACTGCCACGGCTGCCGCCACCACCAAAGACAAAGATCCCCAGTATAGCCTGTAACAGACTGTTGGGGTAAGTGCCGTTAGCGAACAACTATGAGGGCCGGTACAGCACACGAGGGGGTGGGTGGCCAACACCTCTCTCGGCCGCCTTTGTCTCCCTAGTGGCAATGTTTTTACACCGCACCAGGTACTCAATTCAGGATGAGGCGACCTAGGGGAGCCCAGTAACGGTTCAGATAATCGTCACTGGTGATTGCCATGAGCAGGAAGCGAACTGGGTCGCCATGTTTTTAGCGAAGCCCACTAATCGCTACGCTACTGCTCCCCACATACACACGCGCACACACACTATAGCGCCAGCTGACTGCTGCGGCAGATGCTGTCAACTAAATTGTGGGTTTGTTGCTCAAAAAAGCACAGGCAAGACATAATCAATCACCAACCATGATCAAGGTCTCTCCACTCTTCTGTTCATAATCCTGACCAATTGGTGGAAATTTCGCATTCCTATGGCAAGGGACGTATTATTCCGTACCACAAGCACGTTTGGCTTCTCATAAAGCGGTGCTCATTTATTGACCGCATAAGCATGATGAGTCGAGTAGCACTCATTGCCTGCAAGGTTGAAGCGCAGTCCGTCGTCGGAGTTTACTTTATTTAACAAAACATCAACCGGCCAGCAATACACAACACGTTATAATAATAACAACGTATGTATAACAGCACTTTTCATTGCACAATCACAAAGCGCTGTGCTTGTGAAAAGTCACACTCCACACAAAACAAGATCAATTAGGACGAGGTGGGGGGCAATTATCAAAGTTGTAGATAGAGTGTAACACGTGTCTTGAATTGAGCAAGGTTATTTATTATAAATTACTTGGGGGTAAAAGAGAGGACGATGATGATGATGGGAGGAGGGAATTAAACTATTAAAACATTTTATCAGGTAAGGTTCACTTGACTATATTGCTCTTTTTCAGAAGCGACCTGGCCGCAAATGATAGCTCAACGAAGTGGTTTATCAAGTGGCAATTTATAACAGCTAAATACTGTAAACGCATGTTATTTCTAAATTGTGGAGGGAAAAACCGGAAGACATGGAGAAAAATCCACGCGACCTCGGGGAGAGATATGCAAACTATAAATATACAGGCGTTAGGGTCGGGATCGGGATCGGGATCGAACCCATTCCCTCCTGCATATAAGGCAAGGTAGTTAACATCTCGCTACCGTGGCACCTCAGAGTGGCGCGGTGAGAGGGAAGAAGCAGGGAGGTGAGGTGACCTGCGGTGTGGTGTTTGGATGCCGTCTGAATGCCATGCCACTTAAGATAAAAAAAATACTTTCCAGCTTCAACAATAAACACCACTCGAAGTTTTTGAGCCAGCTGGCCAGGAATGGGCAAAATATAGCCCACTTTTCATCCATTCGGCAGCTTTGGGAGGCCTTCGTCCAGCAGTGGATTGACCATGGCTGAGGATAAGCGTTGGTCCAAATGGCTGATTGACTAAAATATTAAACGTTGTTTCTGAAGTCATTTTGTTTGATTTTTTTATGCGTGCCAAATTAAAGTGGAATCCGTTCTGTGTCTTGACATATACATAAGACGACATTTGAGTCCATAAGCCTATCAGACCAATCTTCTTAAACATAATTTGGTTTTGAAATTCTTTGGAAAGCTACTCTTTGGGGACGGGCGTGGCGAGCACAGCTTATTTCTCCCTCGCCACGTTTCGCCGCCTCCCATCCTCAGACAGTCTGGTCCAACTGAGGTTTTGGCACAGGAATGCACGTGATAATTACGGATTTGTAATCTCCTGTTGTGTTGTAGATGTATGTAGTGTGTGACATACACAGAGGCGCACACACTATAAGTTTGAGGCAACACGTTTAATAAACGACTATGAACACTCTGAGTCTGCTCGCTAGGTGTGGCTATCTATCGCTATGTGTGTGTGCGTTAAACTAAATGAACGGGTCAGCAGCACACATTTTGCTTAACCCACGAATCCCAGTCCAGACTGCACGATGAACGAGGAGCGAAGAATGAAGAGCGACGAGCTTCCAGTTGATCCCCACAGAGCGAGCCCCAATTCCTGTCGGGGCTTCCCCTTTATTTGCCTAACCGTGACTTCGCCCCACCCTCGGCCCCGCCCCCTACTGTATGAGGGCAGGGCTCTCGACCCCCAGTCACGTGTCCCTCCAGTACCCGGCGATACAGTCTAGTGACAGTGTACGTCACTACACTACCCCCCCTTTATAAAAATTCAGCCGACCCGGCTGGAAAATCCCCGAAATTCGAGGGGGAGAGGAGAAAAATGGAAAAAAACCTCCCCAAGTAGAGGAACATTTTTTAACAAAACTCCCCAAGTTTGGGCAGAGGAGAAAAAACTTCCAAGAAAAAAAACTCCCCAAATTTTGTGGACAGCCAACCCGGCTGAACATGCCAGGCTGTGAAGGGGGTGGTGGGGGCTGTAAAGCTCGGCACTCTTAAAGCGCCAATGCATATTGTGGCATTGCTAACCCAAACATTGAAAGGGGTGATAATCAGGCACTGCGAGCACGCCAACCAACATAAGGCGCAACGAGAGCGCCAACTACAACAAAAAAAAACCCAAAAAATTTCCTGTTGGCACGTCGAACGTGAAAACCCCACGCAAGTAACAACCAATGGCGATATCAACAGCAACGAAGAACAATACAGCCGCGAATATATGGGGGGTGGGGGGGGCGAACCAGTCACAATACATGGGGTACCGAATGCGGCCACGCGAACCACCCGCACCCAGGCAGGCGGAATGGGACAGTATCCCATGCTGAAACGAGTCTCTTGAACCGCACAGTTCTTGAGTGTGGTTCAAGAGACTCGTCGCTGGGCCCCCGGACAGGGTGAGGCAGGCCTCCTCCTCGGATCCCGCGCCGGGTTGACAGTGGCCCAACGGCCGCGGCCCAGAGGTCGCAAATGGGTTTTGATTCCTTACCCGTACCCGTACCCGGCCGGGTATCGGGTAGGGTACGGGTACGGGTACCCGATTGCGACCTCTGGGATGAAGCCATGTTGCAGGCATGGGTGGGTTGATTCTAGGAACTTGAATTGTGAGAAGAGACAAGACGTTGGGAAATGAGTGACAAACGGTTACTCACCAGTGACTCACGGCCTACCCGTACCCGTACTCGGCCGCACCAGGGTAGCAAACGGGTACCCGTACCCGTACCCGGCCGGGTACGGGTAGCCGGGTATCGGGTAGGGTACGGGTATCGGGTACCCGATTGCGACCTCTGCCGTGGCCCCTCCAGAGGTGGAGAAGGAGGCTGTCCGCCCTAAGAAGACGGAGTGCGCGACGGATGCACTTCCCCCATTTGAGCCGAACCCGGTGGCGTTGCTGGCTGCTCTGCCGACCCTAGGTGCTGGGGCCCTGTGGAGGAAGAGGCAGAGTCCCCCTGAGGCAACACATCCGTGGACGCGTGCCCCTGCTCGTCGGCTGCACCCGACACACAGCCCTCAGGGATTGGAGATAAAGAGATGCCGTCAGGTGGACAGAAAGGTTTAAAATGTGACGAGTGCACGAACCAGCTCCTGCGACCGAATTGGATGCAGACACTTTGGGGGCTCTTTACCTCAACAATTTCCACGGGACCCCACCAGGATTTACATAGTTTAGGGGACGTCCCCATGGGGATCTGGGGGCCGTGAAGCCACGCCCTATCCCCGATGATAAGAACGCCATTCGGCGGCCTGACGGTAACTCAATGTAGCCCTGATCCACAAGGATCTTGAGTAACATTTTACCTAGAAAATCTGTCCCTAACAGGCAGGGTACAGCTAGGGATTTTGAAATGAGCACCGGCGCCATCAAACGAATGTCACCTATGCAAATTGTAGCCGAAATCTGCCCAATAATTCCTAACGACTGTCACGGCAAAACAGGGAATGGAAAGGGGTGAAATGGCGCACGATTTTGGCGGATAGCACTCGAAAATCAATTCTGAAATGATGGTCGCTGACGTGCCGGTGTCGACAAGGACATATACCTCAACACCCTCAATGGTCCCGACAACCACGCACAAACCCGCCGCCGCAACAATACGGTGTGCCAGAGCCGTCAATTGCACCGGGAATTGCGGCTAACCCTCGCCTGCAAACCCCGGCACCTCATGGCACCCCATGTCCTGGCAGTCTGCACTTGAAGCACAAGATTGGGCCGTCTCTCGGGCGAGGAAAAACCCCCATCGGCCAGTCTCGTACGCCCAGGTGATGTTACTCCGACCCCTTCCACTGTGCCCCAGGATCCATGGGGAGCTGGTTAAATTCAAATAGGCCCTGCGAAGTGCAAAAATCCGTCTTCGGTTTCGATGCGTCGTCAACGGGCAATTGCCAAAACCCCGACAAGAGGTCTCACGTCTCAAAGTAGCACGCGCCTGCCAGGGCATCAAGCGATTCATCCATCCGGGGTAGCGGATAAGCATCTGCCACGGAGACTTTGTTGAGCTTCCGGAAGTCCACACAGAATCGGAGGCTACCGTCATGTTTTTTGATGAGAACAATTGGTGCCCCCCATGGACTGGTGGATGGCGAGATAATATCAGCTGTCAACATGTAATTAACGGCTACCTGTAGGTGCTCCTTCTCGACAGGGCTTAACCGAAATGGATTTTGCCAAATTGGAGCAGCGTCACCTGTCTCAATGTGGTGACTGAGTAATTTAGTGCAGCCGATGTCGAATTTCCTTTTGCTATAGACATCGGCGAAGTCACACAACAGCGCACGCAATTTAACACGTTGGGACGTTAGCAGGTTCATGCATCCCGAGCAGAGCACATCAATCCACTTTTCATTAGGTTGTGAATGCGGATCGGAACGGGACACGTCCCCGATGTGACTCACCATTGAATCTCCCAGAGGGGCTGGTGTTGCGTGGGCAAGCACTGTGCCCTGGCGGATAATGGTAGTTCTCCACCCCACATTCAGAACGTGTATGAAAGGTTCCCTGTCACCCGACATGAGCATCTGTGCACCGACAAGGTCCAACCCGCTCACCGCCATATTAAAGGGCCCCAACAAAACGCCCCCTACAAGCGTGTTGGAGTTGAGGGGTTTCCGAAATTGGAGAGGAACAAGCATCTGAGACCCGGCCGGAATGCGGACCATGCGAGATGCCAACGCCTGGACCATAGCATATGCAGCCTCCTCGCGATGGATGTCGCCCAGGATGGAGGCTGCAGCATGAAACAGCTCCGCAAGGCAGAGATGCGCCTCCCTCAGTGGGCTTCGCGGCGACGGGAGAGCGGCAGGCGGCGAAGCGGGCTGCTGCTCAGCCAGCAGCGCGTTGCCATCTTCATCCGGGGTTGCCGGCCCCACCGCGTCCAGGCTCCGGGTATGTGTTTTCCACCGCGTCTCCATGGCCACTTCCAAAACCAAATGTAGTGGGTTCCAGGAGAGTGGAGACGACTTGTAGAGGCAACGCGTTTATTTAAAACAACGGTAACAAGAACAGTCATAACACAAAGGGGCATCGCCCTTTACCCACTACCTGGGGAGGTACGTCATCCGGGTTAGCGTGCCCTATCACTGGGACCACGGGCTCTCTTCCCTCCGGCTAGGGGTGACCTAGGGGAGGCTACTCTGACCCGACCCAGCCAAGGCACGGGCCCCGACCACTGGCCCACTCGGTCACGACCCTTACAAGGACGTCGGGCCGGGGGTTTCCAGGGTCTCACCACTGGCCTAAAGAGACCCAGCCCTTTCAAGGGCAGCTGGGCTAGGGGTCCCAGGGTCCTTGGCTAGATGGTCCTCTGGCTTCGGTCTTCGGACTGGCCCCGGGCTTGTCCAGCGGTCCGGCTTTTATACACCTCCCCAGGTGTGTCCGCCCCTGGCCACGCCTCCCTTCCAGAGCGTTCCAGGGGGGTTCTCGGGGATCCTAGGACACCCCGTAGCCACCTCCTATTGAGGGGGGGGGGTCTCAGGGGATCCCAGAACACCCCACAGCCCCCTCCTCCTTTGGGGCTGGGGAATGTAGCGACCCACATGCTGGTCCAAGTTACTGCCTCTGGTGAGCCCTGTCTGCTACTGCAGGTAAATACACGCAGCCCATTTACAGCGCTACACTAGTAACGAATTGCCATGTTTTGTTTTCATGATAAACCTTACTAATTGGCTATGTTGGGTGGTGGTGGGTTTAACGACACATTTGTATTTATGCAATCTAACCCGAAAACCTCTATTATGGATAATATTGGTTGTGAAAGCCGGCGTGTTAAACTAAAATAAATGTTATATTTTTTACATCTAGAGACACAGAAATACATTTTGCTTACATTTGGTTTAATCCATAATGCTCTACTGCCAGGCGGAATAAGTTTGTATTCAGTTGATTTAGATGTATGCGGCTTTTGTGTGAATGCCCGAAGTTTAGAGAGGGACAATTTTAATAATGTCAGAGCTGCCGCTTAACCAGCCAGCGCGGAAATATAAAAACAAAACTAACCACGGATAAATGTTTTAAATCTTTATAAAACTCATCACCCGCCCCAATGGATCCAGAAATAAATAAATAAACGGTTAACATTTCACACCGTTCCATGGCGATGGACACTTTGCATCATCAGCATCTTACAAGCACACAATACGCAAAACGCATGTTTGGGGTGCTTTCATTTTCATAAACCTGGATGCGCAATAAAAAAGAGTAATTTGTTACCAGAGTTACGGCCGTCACTAAACTCAAATCGGGCGGTAATGACACAACCACGGGCGAGAGCAACGCTACTAGAACACGCAGCATTTCTGTGTTTTCCCCACATCCATTATGCACACAAATTCAAAATCCAACTTTTTTGCAAAGGTTGGCCGGGTTACTCATGGGGGTCAGGTGCCATTCTGGCCGGCAGACGCTGAAGTTTCAATCTGCGTTTTGCAAGGGTGATGTGAGAAACAGTTGGTGAATTTAGGAAGCTATTACTGGTAGGAACGAAGTGGACCAGACACCAATAGATTATATCGTCCGTCCGTTTGTCCGTTTGTCTGTCCATCCGTCCGTCCGTCCGTGTAGCAACATTGCCCCCTACTGCAAACACTTGGCATGACCCTACAAAAACCTTTACACTCAGTGACGCTTTCCTGGCTAAACAAGTGTAACATTTCCTTATAATTCCCTCAGATAGCTTTTATTTAAAACATTTAAATTAATGAGGCTTTCCTGGCTAAACAAGTGTAACATTCCCTTATAATTCCCTGAGATAGCTTTTAATTAAAACTTTGAAATTAAATAATTTAAACTGTGAAATTAAATTTAAAAAAAACTCACAGCGCCCTAAAGCCTACAGCTAGGCCTAAAGCCTAGAACTAGGCCTCACAGTCTCCCTTCGTATCGTACCCCCGCGTGTGTGAAAGGGAGTTAATGTTTAACAATGTTACATTCCCTGATGTTTTAAAATATAAACATTAAAATTTAAAGCTTTTACATAAATAATAAAAACATTTAAATTAAACATTAACTCACAGCGACCTAAAGCCTACAGCTAGGCCTAAAGCCTAGAACTAGGCCTCAAAGTCTCCCTTCGTATCGTCCGATTAGGTGTAGCAACATCGCCCCCTACTGCAAACACTTGCCAGGACCCTACAAAAACCTTTCGACTCAGTGGGCCTTTCCTGGCTAAACAAGTGTAATAATACATTATGTTTATATTCTTTGGTTATTCGTTCCTACCAGCCCACCCCGCAGGGTCCTGTTAATCTTTCCCAATTTATTTTAGCAACTGGCAAAATTTCCATCACTGCCAGAGGGGCTGCTAAGAGAGATGAATGCTGCTCCGTTGCTTGCTCAGATACTTTCACTCTGAGTTTAATTAAACATTTCAGGTAATTCTTTAAATTTTCTTACAGTATGTGATATTTACGTGCGTTACGTTGTTAGCCTACCGAGTTCTAGGTAAAGGTGAAGCCCTGCAAGCAATTACCGTACTTGTGGAAGGGCCTCCCTTATAGAGATTGGCCTACCTTTCCACGCTGGCTAGACATATTGAAAGAGCCGAGAGTACCCGCACTTTACCCCCACCACACATGACCTGCTGATCAACTATCTGTGGTGTACTCATTTGTTCTGCTCGGTGGACAGATGCGGGGGGGATTTAAGAGACTCGTCCTATCATTTCAATTGCCGTACCAGGAGATCGAATAGAACCTCTATTCTGGGTCCAGCACACTAGCGAGCCACTACACCACTCTGGCAACACCCCCTGCATTGTAAGTGACGATTATAATTAGAATGATAAAACATATATATTGCATTAGACTGGGCCTAGCAAACCCGAAAGGTGCAATCATCTGAGCTATATAGCTTTTTTTCAAAAGCGACCTGGCCACAAATGATAGCTCAACCAAGTGGCGTATCGTATATAAATGCATCGCAGCCAAACACTCTCAATGCAGGTTGATTATGAATGGGGAGCGAAAAACTGGAGGACCTGGAGAAAAACCCACGAGACCACGGGGAGAGACACACGTAAACTTTTTCTATCTACGTGACTTTACCGAAAGAACCATAGAATATGAATTCCTGCAGTCACGAAAGTTTGAAGTCAAAATTTAAATGTACCGCAGGCTTCAGGGTCGAGATCGAACTCACAACCTCCTATATACCAGGTGTGGTAGTTAAAATTTCGCCACCCTGTGGGGCCAACAAAACGGATGGATTCATGCAGATGTAGTCACACGGGTGGGGGGCAGTGGTGCAGTTGTTCGCTCACCGCATGATAAATCCGGCCACCTGTGTTCAATTCCAGGCCATAGCTAGCATCAGTGGCAAGTGATATCTGAATGAGTCCTGGGGTCTCACCAACACGCACTGGACAGCGTGGTGAAGTATGTTCACGCAACCCCTGTAACTGAGGAGGTGTGGAGAGGGCTCCGTCCAGCAGTGGATTGACATAGGACTGTGTATTGAATCACATAGGTGGAATATTTCGAATCTGACAGCACAGATGGAATAATCCATATGGAGGGACAGTGTGGAAAAAGAGAGAAGGTGCGTGGGTGGAGATAATGAGGGGATAGAGACAGTGCGTGGCCAGGTGGTCACTAGGGATAATCACAGAAGGAAACCATGGGGGGTGTTCGGGATTGCCGTGCGTTGCCAGGTGGTCACGTGGGATAATTGCAAGGGGAAACCATAGGAGGGATATTCGGGATTGGCTGAGACAGTTCGGGGAAAGAAGGCGTGGCCAGGGGCGGTACGAGGCCACGCCGGGGGGAATATAAGGCGAAGGCTGATAGAGCTCGAGGTTGCCCTGGGATCGGGATGGACTGTCTCTACGCCGCCGCTGTCTCCGTGTCGTCGCTGTCTCCATGCGGTCGTTGCTTGGTTGCTGTCCTAGACCAAGTATCTGTTGTTTTCCTAACTCAAGCATTCGTCGTTATCCGAGCTCAAGTATCTGTTGTTATTCTAGCCCAAGTACTGTATGCTAATCATAGCTAAGTACTGTAGGATATGAGAGTACGTTATCTGCGCGACGCGCCCTAATAAATAAAGAAGAAAGACAGAAGTTGTCCAAGTCATTACACATGTATAAGAACACAGGTGGGGTTAATCCAGATGTATGGTCACCTCACCATAGCAATCTGGGTTCAACCCTTGCGTTGCGCGTTGCTCACCTGATCAAAGTTCCAGACGCGTGAAATAATCTGGTCGCGCGTACCATAGTTGATCCTGCCGATGTCGTTGGGTTATGTACTCCACCCTCTCCGCCTCGCTCTCTTTGTTAACCGCGTCCTTTGCGCGACCAGACGTGAGCACGGCCATGGAAAGTAAGTAGGTGGCAAGCCCAGAATAGTCATAAGGCAGCAGTCCAGCTCGTCGATAGGAATAGATTGCCATATTGTTCACCTTCAACAGACATAAAATGACGTCGCAACACAGTTTATGCGAGAGCCGGGGGCTTATGGGACCCCGGGGTCACGCCATAAGGTTCAAATGGCCAGTGGGCTCGTCTATTCTTAGGGCTGGTGTGTCGGTCTACGTAGGGAAATTGCAAATTTGATCAGTTACGAGTACTCTACAATTTGTTGCACAGCCCATTTAAATAAATACAAAATTCCCATAGCGAGAATTTGTCGACGCATCTATATAAGGAACGGAACCGTAAGACTTTTCCACAAATCTGGCTGTAGCCTGATGAAGCTAGTTGTAATTACTGGCGAAACGTCGTACGCAGATTGTAAATGTGGCTTGGCTCTCCAGCACACGGGTGTGCTGTATTAGTGACGAATTGGCATGTTCTGTTTACGTGACAACCCTTACTAGTTGGCTATGTCGGGTGGTGGTGGGTTTTAACGACGCATATTTACGCGATCTAACCCAAACACCTCTTATGGATGATATTGATTGCGAAAGCCTACGTGTTAAACGGAAATAGATATCGCTGAACTACTTCTGTTATCCCTTTTAAGTGACCTCTGGTCCGCAGAGTAGCGGGGCAGCCCCCCCCGCCTCGCTATGGACGGAAATAATCATAGAACGGCAGTCAACCCAATATTTTTATTCTCAAAGGTTGAATTTGGCCAAATGGAGTGCAGAAGCAATAACAAGCGGCTACCTGAGTCAAACCCAGGGACTCTGCGGTTAAGTGCCAACTCTGTGCTCTGACCTCCGAGTCACCCCGCCACTCTTATTTGTGAGTTTATCAACAAGACAAGAGAACAGCGTGTGCTCGCACAGACGACACGGATGGTGCTTGAAGTGAATTAAATACATTACCCAGCTGGGCAACACAACAGAGCCAGCCTGAGCATGAATGTGAAATTAATTCACATATACAGTCATAAATACACACTGAGACACACACGGCATATATAGACTGCATGCATATAAACAGCATCACCCGCCTCCCTCCTCTATAACCCAATATTAACACACGTGTGTGCGTCACTCTCTCTGAGCTGTCCGGTGGCCAGGGAATGACAGGACAACAGTGGTTTATTGATTCCATCTGTGCGGAGTTAGAGGTGTGTGTGGGGATTATAATTTTTTTTCTCCAGCCTCTCTGGCTCCCTCCCAGATGAATATTAAACTATAAAAGAATCAAATATTTAAAACATCGGCTGGAAACTCATTTTGTATTATAAGCGTACCGTTAGGCGCTTACTCTTTACTGCGTTCAGACTTGTCAACAACTCCATCGTTCAAGACTAAACGGTGCAAAATAATAAGGCCTGCATTGATTCAACAAATTACATTTACATTTTAAGAAAATAAAAAAACAAGCCACAAAATGGTAAATAACTCAAATGTAAGAATTGCAGCTGGACAAGTTCCCGAATGTTGTAAAACTTTTGGTGGAAAATTTCAAGGTGGACTATAAAACTCTGAACGAAATGGCTAACGTCAAGCTTAACTGTAGATGTATGAGAGCTGAAGATGAATAATATTAATAATAAATCACTTTCATAAAGTGATTTACGAGACACTCGGAAGCGCTGAAACTGGATAACTGAACAAAGTGAAAACGTGTTCAGTCACCCTATATTTTGTGACATTTCAAAATGTGTAACACTGCTGTTCTGCTGTGATCTTACTAAATAAACTCCAAAATATATTGTTTTGTCGTGAAGACACATAATTACTCTAAACTTATGGAAACTTTATACTCATCTTATTTAACACAAAACGATTACAGCTCTTTGTCAATCCACTGCTGGATGAAGGCCTCTCCAGGCTGTTAGTCCTCGGGGTTGTTTGACCATACTTTACCACCTGATACTGGTAGGAACCACCTGGTTCCACCAGCCCACAGGGGATTAAAACTCAACGTTTAACCTACTCACGCCGGCTTGTGCCCGCCCTCACAGTCGGCCATAGTTGCGGAATACACCACGCCGCCATTGACCCTGGCCATTGACCGAGCAACCCAACGTTACTACCAGTTCCCTCCGCAGGAATGTGTTTAGTGTAGGTTGGTGGGGAGGGGACCCAGGACCTGTTCAGATATCACTCATCTTAGCCATGTCCAGACACCGAACTCGGGTAACCAGGTTTGGAGCTCAGTGTGCCACCGCTCCTATATCATTAATTGCCCCCATTATATTGTATAACTCCCTGTAAAAAAAAACTGACACCCGATCTGCTTATAAAGGGAGCTGCAGTGACGCTTTTATGAAGTCTGAAATTATTTGGTCCTGTATTATGTTGTACTGTTGTGAGCTATTGAGCAGACTGCATTGGTGGTGATGCCCAAACACAAATAACAAATACAAATCAACACACTGGTGCTATGAATAAGGTGCCCTGCCAGAAACGTCACCTATTATACGTGGTTCCTTTTAAGGTCACATTATAAGTGACGAATGTGTTGAGTGTGTGTGTTGGTGCTTGTTCGCCACTGGCAATGAACCCAGTGACACCAAATACACCCCGCGTTATTGCTAGATTTGATTATTTTTAATCGGTGGGTAAACAGCGACCTCTAGTAGAAGACTATGGCACTAAAAGCCTCAGCCTTGCATACTCGGGCATTTTACAAGCAACATTAATTATTTAGTATTCTTAATTGTCACCATACATGATTTGAATCGTGTCCGTAAGAATTTACGAATTGTAATTTACAAAACGCACGTGCTAATTATATAGAGAGGTATATATATTTAAAATCACGGTTCCTGAGCACAGTTGGCCAAAAGGCCCAAAACGCCAAGCAGCGAGCAACAAACACCGCAACTGAAGTTGCAATATTACATTAGTTAATACAACGATATGAGTTCATACAATTAAATTAGTTAATGGAAAACATGATTTGTTAATGGCTAATGACGTGAAAAATCGAGACAGAAAAACACGTAAAAAAGCAAGATAATACAAACGAGACGGTCGAGATGAGACCAAAAAAAATATCGATTGTTGAATGGAATCGTGGCTTTGACTTAACGACAATTTATCGCTTCGTCATGGCATGTAATGGTGGTGAAAGGTTAACGATCTCGCCTGGTATGGAGGAGGTTGTGGGTTCGATTCCGACCCTGACGCCTGCTCTATACACATTTATAAACATGCGTTTAAAGTATTTGGCTGATATAAATGTTCGCATTATAAGCTACTTCGTTGAGCTATCATTTGTGGCTAAGTCACTGCAGAAATAGAGCTATATAACTCACTAGGCCTTACCTAGCAAAATAAAAACTTTTTAGTTTTAGGTTATTCCCCGACTGGCTTTGACGTTGTCCTAATCAAGGGCAATTGTAAAATATAAATAAATAAATAAAAATCCACAACTTTATCAACAACTTCGTAACGTAAAAAAGAATATATAATCGCTAACATCAAATTTTATCTGAGATTAATAACCAACTAATTTACGTGGAATTATGAATAGTTTGAAGTGTGTTGAGGTTTTTGGTCGTTTCAACATCAATAAAAAACGTGATCGCATATTGTAACCACAATAAACCAAACAGCAAACAAAGGTCAATTTTCCGAGCACACTTTATATGGCAGCGACTGAATTATGATGTAAGTGAATCTATATTTAGATTGTTGAGATCAAGAAGGGTGACTGAATTGGGTTTGGGAAGAAAACCGATTGAAGTGTTGTTGTCTATTTATCTTCCTCGAACACTTGACTAATCATGTCGGCACAGGCGAATGCATTCAGGATGATTTCGTAACAATAAATAAGGTATTTATTTAACAACTTCTGGAGTAATAACAAACACACAGCCTTACACAACAACCAACAACAACAACGACCGTCCCAACTCAACTGTGAAAAGTGCCACTGAACTCTACCCCACGCGCACGCACTAGTTTTCTACAAGTAGGGTGAAATTTGACAATAAATCCAGATCCCTAAAACTGTCAGTTTTATGATCACAATTTACAGGCCAGTTTACAAGGCTTATCGTGATATCATGTGTAACACAATGTAAGTGCCGCTTTCCCTTAATCTGAATCTACACTTGGAAGTTACCTCCAATAATAATGTTGCTTACAAAACAATGTTTTGCTCCATTTATTGTTACACAACTAAAAAAATAATTGACTCTTGACAACATTGTTTACAATGATTGCATTATTTTTGTTGTTGCACATGCAATTGGTTGTGTAACGCTTCTCCATAACGGTTTCCACAACATCAGCATTCAGAATCAGAATATATATTTGTACTGGAGAAATCCAATGAGCTACAAAGCTGTTTTTCATACATGTCCAGCATTACATATCCGTTTCCACGGTAACGTCAGTCTCTGCACCTGCTTGACCCTGTGGTAGAACAATCTCTGATTTGGGGTGGGAGATGAGGAGAAATGGTCCGATATGTGACGATATGCTATCGGTGGCTGGGAATCAGGTGACAGGGAGGAGGGGAGGGAATGGGAGAGATAACTGTGGGGATAAGAGGGGGCATTGGAGGAGGGACGGTGAGAGGGGAGAGCAGTGTATGAAGGAGGGAGCTGTGTGTAACAGAGGTGCAGTCTTTCTTCTTTCGTATGGCTGCTGATGTAGATGCAGAGCAACAACTACAATTTCAAATTCAGGAGTTCAAGCCTGATAATTGTGTTCAGGTGTTTTATGTGTGATTTCCATAGCTTGGTATTGTGCAACTGAGTTGCAAAACACAAGCAGCAAAGTCGCTATGTTTCACATGCGACGTTCCACAAACGTTAGAAATGTTGACTTAAAAAACTTTAGTGACTGCAGGAATGAATATTGTATGGTTCTTTCGGTAAAGTCACGTAGATAGAAAAAATAATAACAATAAAATAATAAAAATGAAAATAAAGTGAATAAAAAATAATAAAAATATCACGTTTCGATCGCAACACAAGCGGTCGTCATCTCCTGTTCCTGATGACGACCGCTTGTGTTGCGATCGAAACGTCGTGATATTTTTATTATTTTGTATTCACTTTATTTGTATTATTTTATTTTTAAAAAATTTTCTATCTACGTGACTTTACCGAAAGAACCATAGAATATAAACGTTAGAAAGTTCAACAAAAATAACGCTGCACTCAATGACTTCAACTTGAAAATAATGTTTAACTCGTAGAGTTCGTATCCACCTCTTTGTGGGCCACTCACACCTCTTTTTTACTGGACAATCGACCTGTGCCGAGCCATCCAGGTGCGTCTCCAGAGGCACCAGATCGTTTTTCCACTGCAGAAACAACTGTATCTGAATATTATGTTGAACTTCTTTCGCACCATACATAGATACCACGCTAATTGGAGGTGCGGGAGAAGGACAACAAACTAAACAACAAAAAGCAGTGCGAAAATAAATGAGTTTTCACACGCAATAAACAAGTCGTGATGCACGTAGGTGACGCAATGATGCCGTGTGCTCACAGTTCACTGAATGACATCGCACGTAATGAACGTGTCATCGTCCCTACCCTGGCCCTGCTTGGCCCCTTGCACAATTGCAATCTCGTGTGAGGCCAGCGTATACCATGGTTTGGCTCGCCCTCGGTGGCGCTCACGGGAGCGCCACTTGAACCAAGGTGGCTGCCTCTTGTCCGTGAGTTCGTAGCGGCGGGGGGCGACTGGACGGCGTTTCAACGGTGTTTTGAAGCGGCGTACATGTCTGTCGGCTGGTTGGAGGCAGAGGCCCTACGCGCTCTACGGACGACGCTGGACGACGACTCCTTGGCGGCGTTCAAGGCCATCCCAGAGGCGGATCGGGAGACACTGCCTCGGGCATATGCACAGATGACCGCGATCTTCGACCCGCCGTCCAACGCCCGCAGGTTTTTTGCAGCGGATGCAGGGGGGGGGGGGGTAGTCCGAGACGCCTCTCGCCTTCCGCAGCGTGCTGCTGGCCCTGGGTCAAGCAGCTTACCCTCACATGGATCGGGCGGTGCTCAACTACCTGGCGCTGAAGAGGTTGCTGGTCGCTTGCACAGGAGTTGAGCGTTGCCCTCTCCATCACGGAGGAGGATGACCTGGCATCCTTGAAGGTGGCCCAGTGTATACAGGTGTATCTTAGCCTGCAGCAGTGGCCCACGGTGGCTGCACCGAAGGAGATGGAGCGGGCCTGTGCTTCATTCGTCCGGGGCCCACGTGAGAGAGGAGTCAAGGGACTGCAGCCGGAGCAGGAATGGTGTTGGAGGGACTCTCTGCCGGCCTGGGGGTCCGCGACCACCTGCTTTAAATATGGCCAGCAGGGCCACATCGCCAGGGGGTTGCCGGAACAGCGCCGGATCATCCGCATCACCTTCTACGGCTTTTGCCCAGCCGGCATCCGCTTCCCCGGCCTCACAGGCAAGTCGCGACACATCAGACACTCGGCCGCAATTGTCATCTCACGCATCTCGGCACGCGGGCAGTGGTCTCTGGCGTCGAATGGGTGGCTGTGTTGCGTAAACCAATGGAGTGAATTGGCGCACCATGTTGTAACAGCCGCGGTGGGTTCGTCGTTGCGTAGTTGGGTTTATCCAGGGTTATGGTCGACACGGGAGCTTCGGCTACCATCATTTCTGAAATTATTATAAATTCTCCCATAGACTCCCATCTTAAATTCTCCCATAGGCCCCATGCATGTTAAATTATCTCATAGACTCCCATGTTCAATTCTCCCACAGACTCGCATGTTAAATTCTCCCATAGACTCGTCAAATTATCCCATAGACTCCCGTGTTAAATTCTCCCATAGACTCCCGTGTTAATTCTCCCATATGCTCTCGTGTTAAATTATCCCATAGACTCCCGTGTTAAATTCTCCAATAGACTCCCGTGTTAAATTCTCCAATAGACTCCCGTGTTAAATTCTCCCATATACTCTCGTGTTAAATTATCCCATAGACTCCCGTGTTAAATTCTCCAATAGACTCCCGTGTTAAATTCTCCAATAGACTCCCGTGTTAAATTCTCCAATAGACTCCCGTGTTAAATTATCCCATAGACTCCCGTGTTAATTTCTCCCATAGACTCCCGTGTTAAATTATCTCATAGACTCCCGTGTTAAATTATCCAATAGACTCCCGTGTTAATTTCTCCCATAGACTCCCGTGTTAAATTATCTCATAGACTCCCGTGTTAAATTATCCCATAGACTCCCGTGTTAAATTATCCCATAGACTCCCGTGTTAAATTATCCCATAGACTCCCGTGTTAAATTATCCCATAGACTCCCGTGTTAAATTATCCCATAGCCTCCCGTGTTAAATTCTCCCATAGACTCCCGTGTTAAATTATCCCATAGACTCCCGTGTTAAATTATCCCATAGACTCCCGTGTTAAATTATCCCATAGCCTCCCGTGTTACATTCTCCAATAGACTCCCGTGTTAAATTATCCCATAGACTCCCGTGTTAAATAATTCCATAGACTCCCGTGTTAAATTATCCAATAGACTCCCGTGTTAATTCTGAAATTGACTCCCGTGTTAAATTCTCCCATAGACTCCCGTGTTAAATCTCCCATAGACTCCCGTGTTAAATTATCCCATAGACTCCCGTGTTAAATTATCCCATAGCCTCCCGTGTTAAATTCTCCCATAGACTCCCGTGTTAAATTATCCCATAGACTCCCGTGTTAAATTATCCCATAGACTCCCGTGTTAAATAATTCCATAGACTCCCGTGTTAAATTCTCCCATAGACTCCCGTGTTAAATTATCCCATAGACTCCCGTGTTAAATAATTCCATAGACTCCCGTGTTAAATTATCCAATAGACTCCCGTGTTAATTCTGAAATTGACTCCCGTGTTAAATTCTCCCATAGACTCCCGTGTTAAATCTCCCATTGATTCCCATGTTCAATTCTCCCATAAACTCCCATGTTCAATTATCCCATTGATTCCCATGTTCAATTCTCCCATAGACTACTGTTATATAAATTGTTTCTTTAAAAATAACAAAAAATAAATTAAAAGTATGTAATTTTATGAAATTATGCTAATTCATTAAATTATTCAATTATGCAAAATAGGGTTTTCTTTGTCTCGGGGTGTATTACTAATCGTGACAATACAATAAAAAATATGTAATTCATGAAATCATGCTATTTCATGAACTTATGCAAAAGTATGTAATGATGCTAATTAGGCTCGGCTTCGTTGTCTGAGGGTGTATTACCAATCGTGATAATTAAATGATTCTCGCTTTAACTTTACTGATTATGTTTTAATGTAATTATGTCAGGTCTCAGAATTCAGATCTCACCGCAGGATACAGTTATTATTAAGATTATTATGCATGAACTAAGGAAGGAACCACTCAGACTCTTCTGTGTTAAGCAACTTTAATATCTAAAACACTCGAATATGCGAACACACTTATGATTGGAATTGTTAACACAGTACTCCTGAAGATGTCCTACTCATTGACCCTCAATGGTTATGTTTGTTAAAACTCATCAGAGTAGCGCGACAATACGCGACGATAGGAAAAGTCCTTAACAATGACAATATTCATACGGAACCGTGCTAAAGAACATGTTCCCGAGGGCAAAAGTGGACGTCAATGAATTCATTGGTAAGATTATGCACTTAACTAAATGCCCTGAAACAATAGTGTGCGTGCGTGTGCCTGTTTGGCAAACAGATGCTTATCAATTGGTTAATGGGGCATCAATGAATTCGCGGGCAAATTTCTGTGATAAAAAAAATCTCAACACAATAGTATTCCTGTGAGTGTGTAGATTCGTAACATAGATGCTTATAAATATTTAGTGTGTCATCAATGAATTAATTGGTAAGGTTATGCAATTAACAACACGAATGACTAAAATACTTCTAAATGACCGTATTCATGTAACTCAAGGGACAGGACAATGCTTTTCACGATCAGCTAATAGTTAACGCACCACCTTGGGATGGCAACCCTTTTCGAAACACAAAGATAACTTTATGGAACAATCTTATTAGTCCCGTTTTGCGCGTTGTGTGTGTGTGTTGTCTTCTTGCCAACTGTTGAGCTAGCGGCTTCCGAGATGCGGCGTTCCTTGTACTGAAAATACTTCGGGTCGGCGTGTGTGTGTCGAACACACGGCGCTCTCGCCTGCTGTTTGTCAGTCTCTCTATACCGCTGGGTGGTTGTTGAGTCGACAAGATGCTAACACTGTCGGTGGTGCCCGTGCTGGCAGGGATGATGGGTCCGGCTCCGTCTGCGTCGATGTGCGCGATGATCCCGTCGCCAGACACCGCTCGCAGCTCTTCCGCTGGTTGCCGCGCGTCACCCCCCTTGGCACCAAACACTGTTGGTCCTTGTAGACTGTGGAACGGCTTGGAGAGACAGCACCAGACGTCCCCCCCCTCTTCAAGAGAGTCATCTTCCAGTTGTCTGTACGACTCGTACTGCTCAGAGGACCTGCTACAAATCAAGGTATATCGTTCCGTGTCAGTCTCTGATCCGACCCTCAACTATCCTTCGCCTGTGGGTTAAAGGGGCACTCTCACGAATAGTGGTTGCACCAGTTTTCCCTCGAAGGCTTGACTTTGATCGGAGCACAATCAGAACGATTGTCACTCTATGATCGTAAGTGTTGGCTGTACACAGCGACCTTGCCACCAGGAATAGTAATGTTCCAGCACTCTTCTCCACGTTGTATTGTAATACTGCGAGTACTAGCCTTGGCTGGCAGCCTCGCTCAATGACGAAAAAAACCCTCTCTGTGATGCGTGGCTTCTGCCAATGCAAAGCTCCCTATCAATGTTCCAGTCATGAGGGCAATTCCCGGAGCCTGCCACTCGACACTCATGGTTGATTTCGAGGACCATCCCCGGAGCTTGCCGTTGCAAGACTGATTTGCGTGTTTTGGCTTAATAATTTTATCCGAAAATCTCCCACCTCGGCTCGTCTGCCAGGCGAGGTAGTTAAAATATATTTTGCTATATATTTGGAGTTTGCATGTCTCTCTCTCCGTGGGGGGGGGAGGGGTGACATGGGGAACCAGGGGCGGGGCCCAGACATGCGCGGTGGATGCACGTGGGGGCGCTGTAGACCATGGGATAATACTATTTTATTAATTATATTATTAACATGAATACAACATAACAATACACATTTATATATTAATAGTATTATTAGTGTTATATTAGTATTGTTACACTGCAGGAGAATACGGTATAACATTCGTTGCTATGTTTTTGATTCTTGATGTTCAAACGTCGACATAAAGTTTGATAAACTCATTTGCTGTATCAATAATTATCGACATATTAAATCATTTTCAAAAATAAAACAAAAACCCGTCACGTTTGTTGCACGAAATAAACCACAGCCACTGATAAGCTGCACGTTTGATTATTGACAATATTAAATCACTTATACGTTTCATAATCGATGGCACATTAAATATAAATCGTGTCACCCATAGGAGGTGGCCTCATGGAGTTACTAACATGACGGAAATGCTGCTAATCAGGCGAGCAATCTATGATATATTTAAAGTAAGCCATAGATATTATTTTTTTACAGTAAAAGCAGGCCTTGAAAAGTAACGTTTGCTGTTGAAATGACATCGCTTGACTTCGTTGTCTGTCTCCACAGCAGGGATGCATGTGTGACTGGGTTTTATTTGTTGATGTTATATAGCAGGTACAGCTACTCTGAGTTAGCCTGGAGACGGCGTCTGATCGAAGCCACTGGAACCAGAGCCAGAAAAAAACAGAACGCCTCCGACGCTATCCATAGCCCTTAGCCTTGGATGACTTAAAATATTAATGAAACCACTACACAAAGACGAAGATCCCATCCGTATTGCCGTTACAGACTGTTGGGGCAAGTGCTGTTAGCGAGCACCGATGGCCGGCACTGCACACGAGATGGGCGGCCAGCACCACGCACGGCCGCTTTTGTGTCCCTAGTGGCAATGTTTTTACACGTCGCACTATGTACTCATTTAAGGCTGAGTCAAACTAAGGGAGTCCCAGTACTGGCTGAGATAATCATCACTGGTGTGGGCCATAAGTGGGAACCGAAGTCGGGTTGCCGGGTTCATAGCGCAGCGCGCTAACCGCTACACACACACACATGTCATTAGTCCGTACCTGGAAGAATAAAAGGGTAACTGGTTTTGAAATGTACATTTAATATGAACACATTAAAACACAGGGTTCTACATTTCTCCCCAGAACAATGATTGTTTTATGAGATTAATAATAATAAATAAATACTGCGAACTTCATGGAAACATTTGGTGTTTTTTTTTTGTGCAATAAAGTAACGGCTGGGAACGGGTTTCATCCCGATGAGGCAGGAATTGTTATAATTCGCGTATGGTCAATGCGGTGGTTATCTCGAGAATCGTGCGGAACCATGCGAGTTGAAGCTGTGAGCGATCGATTGGGAGCAAAGTGAGCGGCCTCTGAACGAGCGTCAGTTGCAGCGGGGAAGCAAGCACCGGCGTTGAACCTCCTTGCTGGCACAGGACTCTGAGGGTAAATAGATTTTTGTTTGCATTCACGAATTGTACATTCTTATTTATGTAAAGTGCATGAATTAACAGCAGCAACGTTTACAAAATTGTAATCGTATTTCTGTTCCAATGTACATTTTGGTACATAGCAGGGGCGGTATAGAGTTGACCTCTGAACCCCGTGTTTGTGTGTGTGTATCTCTCGTGTTTAGGGGTCACGGAATGAAGTTCTTCGAATGTTGCTTGGTGTTCATAGCTATTTTCAGGCAAGGCAAGTTTCACACTGTCGACTTATTTGACATCAGCTAACGCGCGTTCATCATTAAATGCAACAAGCGTGCAGAGAGTGTGCACGCGTAAACGCGCGCAAGTGTCAATACGCACGGGTTACGTTTGATGCAATGTTGGGCATTTTGTAACCCTATAGGTTATGCTTGTGCACGTGTAAAGTGAGGGCTTCCCCACACCGTATGTGTGGGAGGGGAGATTATATGAGCATACTTCACCACGCTGGTCGTTGCGGTCATCCTCGCAGTGGATTTTGACTAGGCATCACTGCATCGCCCGCTTTTCAGATGAGCTTCTGCGGCCGTCTGGAACGTTCACTTCCTTCCTATATTAGGAAGGCAACTGGAGCTATGCACTTTCAAGTTTAGATTAAAAACTAATTTCTTTCGAAATGCTTTTTGTGTTTAGTTTGTTGCCGTTTCCCTGCACCTCCGATTAGTGCGGTTGGCTACGCATGACGTGAAAGAAGTTAAAAGTACATACGTACACATAACTATACAGCAGCACACCACATAGCCCTGCAGCAACATGCTTTACCTGCTGTGCCCTGTCCATGCCAAGCACTGTCCAGGCTCAAAAACCTGCCAAGTCTTCGAGACTTAACAAGATCGGGTGCATTCAGGGTGATTTCATCGTGAGCTTAATTTAGTTGGTAAATCCTTTATATTAAGTTCGCTTGCTTGCTTGCTTGCGTGCTTGCTTGCTTGCGTGCTTGCTTGCTTGCTTACGACCGTGCAAATCTTTCGGTCGTTTTTTAACCCACTTCCCGTGATCTAATCGAGCTGACATTTTCCACACAGACTCGTTGTGCGAGACAATTAATGTTCGTGAAAGAAAATTCCCAAAATTTTACACTTTTTAGGCAAATTTTTTTTATTTTACATATATTCTAATAGAACTCATTCATGGCTTTGGCTTAACGTCACAGTGTAAGAGCCCAGAGCATAACCCCTCCACAGGCCGTGGCGGAGTAGTGCAGTTGGTAGCGCCCTCGCTTCCCATGCCAAAGGTTGCGGGATCGATCCCTGCGTCCTCCACAGGCGAATATATTTTTAAATCCTTTATATTAAGTTCGCTTGCTTGCTTGCTTGCATGCTTGCTTGCTTGCGGTGCTTGCTTGCTTGCTTACGACCGTGCAAATCTTTCGGTCGTTTTTAACCCACTTCCCGTGATCCAATCGAGCTGACATTTTCCACACAGACTCGTTGTGCTAGACAATTAATGTTCGTGAAAAAAAAATCCCAAAATTTTACACTTTTTAGGCAAAATTTTTTTATTTTACATATATTCAAATAGAACTCATTCATGGCTTTGGCTGAACGTCACAGTGTAAGAGTCCAGAGCGTAACCCCTCCACAGGCCGTGGCGGAGTAGCGCAGTTGGTAGCGCCCTCGCTTCCCATGCCAAAGGTTGTGGGATCGATCCCCGCGTCCTCCACAGGCGAATATAGTTTTAAATCCTTTATATTAAGTTCGCTGCCACGCATATAAAGGATTTATAGTGAAAAACTTTGTTTTTACGGGTTATACTTATTATGATGTACGGTGCTGATGATGAGTCATCGATAACACATTTGCTTCATCGCTATCCTCCACGTGCCTTGGGTGCACAACCTAAGACACGTCGAGCAGAGTCGAGCACCGCATTGAGTAAGCTGGTGAGAAATAGCACCGATGCCAAACCAACATCCTTCGCTCAAACCGAAGCAGTGTCTTTCTATGGGTTATGCCGATTTAAACGAGCCCGCATTTGACCGAGAACCCAATATTATTATCGCTGCTCTTGTGCTCTGCAGTGGACGTTCTCTCAATTGCGTTCGCTCTTTTGGCTGCAATTCCATCACTGGTCTCGTCCATCATCTATCACCCCCTCCGAGCCATCAAGTGTCCTGCCCAAGCCCACTTCCTTAACGGTGAAAACGGTCTCGAATTTACACGTGGCCCTGTTTGCGACGTTTACATTTATTCCCGGTAGTTTATTTCCCCCTGCGTGCTATAACGAATTATGCAAGGAGCGGATCTTAAACAATAAATTCTGTTTTCATTTACATTTATGCCTTTTCTTTCAAAACCAGAACCAAATGCGTATCTGACATTGTTGCAATTTGGCCATCGGCAATTTCACGCTAATATATACAACACATGCATCTACTTGTTAAACTCGTCTGTAAAATGTAAAGCACAAGAGCTTAACGCGTGCATGAGATGCAAACACTTGTTTCCATAAAACGTAATAACACGCCAAAGCGCCACGCATATTGCAGACACATTACACTAACACACAACGTGACAACAGCCACCAACACATTCGGTAATGTTAGTACAGAAAAGCATTGCCAATCATGGGTATCCGCGAGGAATAGTAACAACAAGTCTCATTGCATGACGCTAATTCTTAATCTTACTGCACATCAAATCCCGACGGTGGTATTGTTGATTGAAAACAAATGTTACTTTGCACGCATCTTTACTGTCATTTATATTCATATACCCCCCATCCCCCACTGGAAGGGGGGGGCAACATACATTGAATAACAAAATAACATTTGCTACATGTTTCAGTGCATTTATTAAAAATAATATAGCAATGCAATACCAAATTGTGTTCATATGTCCCTCCCACGTACCGTGGGAAGAGACCAAAAGCATGACACCTGTAGATGGACACTTGCGAATCATATATATGTACAGTAATACCTCGATTTTCGCAGTAGATGCATTCCTAGAGCTTTGTATATTAAATAACTTACAAAATGTAGTACTATGAGGATGCGTTCCGAGCCTTTGTAAATTACCTTTTCATACAAGAATACTTCATAACGTATCGTTCATATTGTAAACAACGACGATTTATATTGAACTAATATTATATTAATACTGTACAGTATTAAAATAAAAAATCCGACATAAATTACAGAAACACTACACTGTATTGTAAAATATATTCTCCCACAAGTGGGTCTTCGGTGCAGTCATAAGGTAGCATTGCCCACCACACACCATCGCTGTGTGACGTAGAACGTTGCTGTGCACTGATTGGCCGAGACGAATGTAAACGAACGTTCTCTGACCCATCGCCATGCCCAAACCTTATTATAATTTTATTCTTATTTAATAGTGCAGTAGATAGATGTTCGTGTTCTTTATTGATGTCAGCGTAATTCTTTATTTTTTACTCAATTTTATTGGCATTATTATAATGGTAAAGTTCGTTCAACTGAAACTTAATATATCAGATATTAATATAATGGCAATACATCCAAAGTTTGTTTAACTGAAACTTAATATATCGAATATTCGCATATGGGGGTATTACTATAGAGTATATATGAATAATAAAGTATGTATAATGTATATATATAGGCTCCCTGCCACCCCTTGTCCTCGATTTATACCAGGAACACAGTCTGTGTTCACATTCGCACTTCCAACCACGACACGGCCTATTTCCGCCCCCTATAAACAGAGTACGTTCATGAGAGAACAGTTACGAACATGTAAGCCAATCTTTGTTACTCGACAACATGTAAATCTGCTTTACATTTGTAACACAAGAGCATTCGTGGCAAGAGCCACTTAATTTTCGATATCGTGTTCATGCCTGAGGCTAACATATGCAGTGTGTGCTGTTACTTTCAAAACAACTTACGGTAAACATTAGCACACATACTATATTGAGAACTGTCTTATATTGAAGAAATTATGTTAAGGCTACACGTTACTGTCAGAAATATATGTATAACAGGGATCCTGAAATTGTACGATTGCATAATTGATGAATGTTAAAACTGTACTTCATTCTCTCATATTTATGAACACTGGATAAGACTAAACCACTTACTTTGTAGTTGACGAGACCTGTGCATTGGGCATTACAGGAAGCGTGTGGTAGCGAAGTCAAACTATTGTAGATTATAATTATTCTACATTACTTCCCCGTAACGATGATAGTCGTCTATCATCAGTTGTTTATCATCATGATACTAGTAGGCACTGTGGGACATCTGTGGGAAAGAACTTCATAGCTCATTGGATTTTTCCAAGATAAATTAAGATTCGGATTCTCCCTCCCTCCACCGCCCCCCTCCCTGCCCTCATGCCCCCGTGCCCACATTTTCCAGGTTCCGCAATCACCACGCACAATGTGACTGCTCTGGAAGGCGACCCGGTGGTACTGCCCTGCAATGTTTCTGATAGGCCCCAGGAGAGCCGGCGGGCTCGGGGTGACCGGAGCCGCACAGCCACAACCGCGGGAGGCGAGAGAGGCGACTGCGACAGGAGGCGTTGCTGATGATGATGATGACGACGACGACGATGATGGTGGCAGTGGCGATGGTCGACTCCAAGGCGCCGCGGTGTCTCGCGGAAATAAACGTTTGTGGTTTAATGAAAAGTTTTTTTTGTTGGTATTGAAAATGTGCACGTATGTGGACCTGCTCGTGGATGGATGTTGTGTTGTGCAATATATTTGCCCGTGAACAATTGAACACGCAGGGCCAAATACAAGAATATCACCTCATCATAGAAAAAGGTAAAATGAATCGGAGACGCCCGCATAATGCGCCACTTTCCATGTTTGTTTTGTTTTAAGGAACCATTGTGGAGGTGGCACTGATAAAGCAACATCCACAATGCCCTGTATTAACGTAATATATGTGGCAACGTGAATAATATCACCATATACTGTATTCCTGGAAATATAAAACGTAATCAATATTCAGTTGTCTCAAATTCAATTTACATGTCACGTAAATAATGTTTAATCAGCTGGGACTTTATTGGATACTTAATTGTGACTTTAATTAATTTCTAAAATAAAAATAATACAGTTTTTGCAACAAGACGGAACCACATATTGGATTCCGACCCGATGGATCAGATTTCAAATCTCATCCTAGGTGGGACATTCCATAACAGCATTACTCTCTCACTTTGTATTCAAATTATAATCTTACTTCATACCTTGCGCAAAAGCGTGGTGGCTTTGAGCCGGCTTACTCGAGCCACACAACAAGCCAGAGCCGAACCGTGACTAAAATACACGAATGCATGCTGTCGATTACGCTACACTATATACTACATACTCTTTGGTTCTTTCGGTAAAGTCACGTATAAAGATAAAATAATAAATTAAATAATAGCATACGACGTTTCGATTGCAACACAAGCAATCGTCATCAGGTATAATGAAATAGCAACAAAAATCTAACCAGAAAACTGTAGACAGACATATAAGCAGACAGATATCACAAAGATACATAGAGAGAGAACACACATAGGCACACAGAGAGAGAACGTCTCTGTGACGAGGCCTTAAATAGAGTGAGGGGGCGGAGGCAGAGAGAGGGAGGGGTTAGAGAAAAAATTAGCATGTCAATGAGTAGGACGACGCGTGGTAAGGTACGCAAGCTTGAAAATTAGGAGAACGGGAGAGAGACACACTAAATTAAATAACCTAGCAAAATATCGAAATGTAATGTAATGCAACACAGAGAGTCGGTCAACACACAATTAACGCATAGCCTGGTTGATTACGTATTTCAAAGATTGCTAAGTTAGAATTTAAGTGAGAAAATTCCAAAGAGAGACAAAACACAAACACGAGGAACGGAGACACATAGACAGAGCAGAACATAAGAACGACAAAAAACGAATGGAGACAGAAAAAGTACACTAAATCAAATAAAACCTAGCAAAATTTCGAAACTTAATGCAATGCAACATAGAGGGTCGGTCAACACACAATTAACGCATAGCCTGGTTGATTACGATCTTCCAAAAATTGCTAAATTAGAAGTTAAGTGTGAAATTTGAAAAACACAAACACGAAGATCGATACCGAAAGAACCAAAGAGTAATTCCTGCAGTCACGAAAGCTCCAAATTAAGATATTTCGGTAAAGTCACGTAGGTAGTCACTTTCCTGCAGTCACGAAAGCTTCAAATCAAGGTTATATACTACATATATATATTAATTCATGGAGCCTCGAAGCCGCGCAGTGATCCTCTCTGTCTGTGAGGGAGGAAACTCTCCGGTGTTCAGTCAGATTAAATCACGCTCACAGCGTAACCTTTGCACCTCAACTTTCTTTCTAAGTTGTTGGACGCACAACGATGTATTGTCTCTCAGGTAATTGTCATTCATCGCCATCTTTATCGTACAATGCTTTAATATGTTGCTGTTGTCGTATTTAATGGTGAAAATTAAACTCGTGCATTTGAACGACAATTCATGATGCTATCTTTATTACTTATGAAGGTGGTCGTGTACACCATCGCCGTTGTATAAATATATGTATCCGGTTTTTTTCTTCTGTGCGGCGCTTTGGGGGCGATTTTGATTGCAAGAGGCGCCACTTTCAAATGAAAGACCGATCACAGATTGTTTCTTGATAACCGCAGAAGGTTATGGGTCACTCTTCTCCATTATATGCCATTGATGTACGTTTAGTATACCGCAACGTTCCGGCGAGACGCGTATTTTGTCAGCAAGAGAGTTTTAGAAGCTCTAAAACTTGGAATGTTCTGAGAGGAGATGCCGGGACACGAGATACCCACCCTTGCCTCATGGGAAGAACACATTCGCATTACAATCCTGGTTCACGTCAATATTTTTATTATTTTATTGCTATTAACACCTTAGATCAATGAGCTCTATAACATGGTTTAAAACCGGTAGCAAGAATAGAGTGATGTAGATCAGAAAACAGAATCCTTATTTATGCTGCAGGAGGACTCCGATGAGCTATTAAGCTATTTTCACAGATAGGAGTGGAAAATATAGAAAAAGGTAAGCAAGTCACTCAATAGATAAATACATTCATGATATAAGTCCGATTTTTCAACACCAAATGCAAGCTTGGGCAAGGCAGCACAAACAACAATAACAACGAAAACAGCCCAAGATCACACCAACATAAGTCCCTCAATAACATGAAAGATTTAAAATTGAACTATCAATACACATGTAAGGATCAACGTTACAAATCACATTTGTAAAGGAAGATTTACGATGTTCAGGGAGGAAACAAGATTGTTTCAAAACGTTGGTTTCTACAAAGGCAGTGAGACGGCAAGGGGCGTGCAATGGCCGACGGATGAGTGGCCGTGACAGAGGGGCACGTGGGGGTCACGAAAGAATTGCAGGGGAGGCGCGAGGTAAGGGGAGACGAAGGGAATTGGTAATGGAGAAGAGGTGGAGCTTTGAGAGAGGAACGGAATGCTTAATGTATGGAGGAGGTTAACTCAGTGGTAGGGTGCATTATCAGCTAAACTCACCTTGCCCAGAGGTCAGTGACGTAGATGACCACAGCCAGATGGAGATACACTGTAAAAAGTGGGCTGTGGAGGTCAGGTGGCAACTATGCGTGAGACGTGGGATCTGTAAGAAGGTGGCAAAGCGTGAGGTGTTGGGGGCATTCGATTGCTTGGCTGTGACGACCTGATCTTTATAGATATAGTATATTTACGTAATATGTTGATATATACAGTAAGTTATATATGAACGGTTTTCAAAAATGTGTACAAATATTTATATGAAAAAGTATAAAATGTTTATAGAAAATTATACAGAAATCAGTCAAGGCAACCTTGGTTAAATGTTGTACGTGTTATTTTTTTAAAACAAAATCCTTATTATTATGACTGTGATCTGCAGGAAAATCACCAGAAATCAAGAATACTCTCAACAGTTCAGCACCAAACTCGTTTGGCGCCACTGCCTCTGCGCAACCTCGCCCTTCAGGCACCGGGAAAACTCCGTGCAGTCAAACTAATGGTGTCAATGAAGCCAATGACCTCTACAAGATTCTCTTCCACGTGGTGGTGGCCATTTTGGCCATTGTGCTGGCTGGGTATCCGATACTCATCTACAAGTATTTACACAAAGGTAAATGCAGATTCCCCTCGCTAAATGTGGTAGTGGTAGTAGTAGGAGTAGATACGTTCCAAAAAATTGGTGCACAAAGTGCAACCGCACGAGGAGACACCTGCCTGCCAAGTAGCACACATTGTCAGTACACACACAATGTTGTCTCCACAGTTCGACCACATAACCGCATAGGAGTGAATTGAAATCGCATAATAATATTGCCAATTTATACAGCGCAAAATCACACAAACTGAACCTGCATTACGTGATGGAAACCTTTACAGTACACAGACATCCATCCCACATTCAATTTATTGGGACACGTCATCTCTATACAATTGTAGTGAGCGACTTCTGAGACACATCGTGTAGAAGGTTTCTTATTTATTCTCACACTTTAAGCACAACACTGGGCGATACATCTATGTAATGTACTACATAGCTACACATAGCCGACCCTTCTACACAACCCCATCGTCGGCGTCCAACTACAAAGCTGCCTGACTAGTGCAGCGACGGCGACGATGAGAGCCTTGCAGAAGATCGGCCATGTGGCAGGACGACAAAGAGAGATGACGGCGAGCAGTGATGCAGCCAGGACCCGCAACAGCACCGAATCTCTGGTTCGGTCCCCCTTATATACACCCTGGCGTGGCCAAGCCCCGCCTCCGGCCACGCCCCCTTCCAGAACCTTCGAGCAGGTTCCCGGAGCTTCCCGACTGACTCCTTTCACCTTTACCCCAGATACGCCCCACTCATAATTAGACATTACGTAACATGCCCATAACTGTGATTACTCCTTCAGGCCGACAGGTGGTACCCTGTCATTACACAATTAACGACACAAGAGTATTTGGTATTTAAACCAATTATATATTTTAAATAGTTCACGTCATTTAACAACAAAAAATTATGGATTATTAGACAAATATCGCATGCAATATTTGAAAAAAAAGACAAGGACGTTTAGTAAGTTGCATGCGTTTCTTGCGAAAGTGTCAATGGATACAATCACAGGCAGCGGACACAAAGTCAATAGGTGCAGTGATATAGCAGTTGTGTTTTCTTTTAAGATTACAGGTTTCAAAATAAAACACGCGCTAAGACATTACGTCAAATTTGTCCGCAGTAAAGTTGGTAGAGCAATCGACTCCCAAACAGGAGCTCATCTCAAGCTGGGTCGGTCCGGCTCTCCTCCCTGCTGGGGTTGCAGGATATGAGTACCACCTTGACAAGTTGGCAGTTCTTTTTGGGCTATACAACATCCTGAATCCCGCCATATGAATGTGGAATTTCCTGCACTGGCTGTAGGTCACCATCGTAGATGAGCATTGTGATGAAGACTTTGTTGGCTGTGCCCTCTCGTAGCTCACTTTGTACAGAGTCGTTGCAGACCCAGGATAAGCACGCGGGGTGTACACATTCTGAATGTACACATTATACACCGGACTTAAATACATCTCCCTCACCTGTTTGTTTTCCAGACACACCCATTGTAGAGCAAGTGGACATGACTTGTTTTAAAGAAGTAAGTTGTTTGCGAATAATGATTGTTTTTTTCTCTCTTTTACATTTTAAGCACGCTAAATTGTTCTCAGGGTACTCAAGGTGGTACCTTTTTTGACTCTAAACTCGGCTCCAATTTCCCTGGTGGTAACACTGACTGTGCGACCGACTTTTTATTTTCTACGACCAAGTATTGTAGCAGCCACACAAAAGTTAACTGTGCTTTTTTTTATTGACCGTAACAAGTAGCGAACTGAGCGTACGATATACCAAATGATGAAACCTGTGACAAGCGGTAAGTGAATTTCCGGAGAGTTGCCCTAACACCACACTAGATCTGAACATTTGTGCAACGTAAAGGAGGGGTTGAAAAGCCGTGCTTTACAGTGAATATATTGCACCTTTTTTATTCTAGGAAACGAAGGATGACTCCGATTACTGTCATCTCCAAAAGACAGAAAACGCGGACGTATACAATGTTTTACACCGCTAATCCATACGCATATACAGTACTGTCTTGTCTGGCACATTACCTGTACACATTGGTGGAAATGGATATTTACAAGTGATGGTATAAAACCTATTTAGTACCACCGTAATTACCAATGCTTATGGTTTTATTTACCAGGTAAAGCCCACCGAGCTCTTTTTCAGAGGTGACCTGACCACACATGATAGCTCATCGAAGTGGCATAAATAATCATTATCACACGTGGGAATTTATAGTATGTTGTACATTTGCCTTTTCCAAAAAAATATTACAAAAATGTGATATTGTTTATTTTTAATGTCATAGCTCCTTTGTACACCTGTACACGTGCATTCATTGTTCTCCTAGAGTAGAAAAACTTAAGGGACAAAGCCAATTATCACCTGAATGAGAAGCTGGAAAATAGAATACTAGAGTCTTTGATAGCTCGAACCGTACTCAATCCGTACTCAATCGGAGCTCGATTCGTGCTCGATCCATTCTTGATCTGTGCTCAATCATTGTTCGATCGATGGTCAATCAGAACTTGATCAGTGCTCTATCGATGGTCAATTGAAGCTTGTTTGGCCCTTTTCCTGATGCAATACTCTTGAACTAACGCATGCATACACAAACACATGTAATGCATCGTGAGTAAATAAAGACAACGTAAATTGAAAAAAAAACATTTGAAATTGTATTTCACACGTACACAAGTATTATACACAGATACACCCACATTTACGTATATATTTTGTATTATTTATCCATCTTTTTTTGAAGTGTAATCATTGCTAAATGTACATTAAACTAACATATACCTGTAAAAAAATGGGAGAATTTCTGTAAAAAAACTTTATAGGTAAAATCTTCAGGCGTTCAAAGGCAAAACGTAGTGGGAGAAAAATCGGGAAGTTCCACCGAGGGTGAAGTGGAAGATAAGCGGAATAAAATTGGAAGGATCACACAAGTCATACAAACACATTTCCCAAGCAAAGTCCATTGATTTAGAAGCTCTCTAAAGTGGAACAGACAAAAATGCATCACACCAGTATTTAAAGTTGCTCCAAAAAAGCTAGTGCTGGATGACTATTGTGTACTACATTATAACTGTAGTAGATAAGTAGACTAGTAACTACTGTAGTGTGGTGATGGAGAGTAGACTTGTGGTGCACATCACATCTTGTCAATTGATCATTATGTAATCTGTTCTTTTGACATTGCATACATGATGATTATAACTAAAGTGAAATAATTGAAAATCAAATAAATTAAACCTTGTGTGTGAATTGAAAAGTTAACATCATTAATTTGTGGCAAAAAAACTGGGCAACAATGCTAACGTGGGTGCAGCCAGTTATGGTAAGTTATTTAATGTTAAAATATATCATTGCTACATATAACAAGAAAAGTTAACCAATAACGTATGTGCACCATAATGTGCACGAATCGAGCACAGATCGGGCACAAATCAGTCTCCAAACGAGCTCAGATCAAGCACAGATCAAGCACAGACTGAGTACCGATCGATGTCTGATCAAGCTCTGATCGAGCACGGATTGAGCACTGGTCAAGCTATGATGTTTTTAATACCTCTGTCTCCGTGTTTCAACACGGATCAAACTGATATTTTGAATACCTGTGCCTACGTGTTCGAGCATGGATCAAACTAATATTTTGAATACCTGTCTATGTGTTCAAGCACGGATCAATCTGTGATATTTTTAATACATGTGTCTATGTGTTCGAGCATGGATCAGGAGGGGGCACAGGTGGTGCATCGGCCAGCCATCTCAGTCAATCAACCCATGGCACCTGGGTCTGTCCCGTGACCTCCTGCCAGTGGGAGTTTGACTGACACTTCACGTGGCCTTATTGTGCACATATCCTGGCACAAGCACCTCGTGGTGACGTCACAGCCACTTAGTGGGGAATGGCGGTTGTTGTTGATCATGGATCAAGCAGTGTTTGAGCTTTGTATTGTTGAAAGTCCGTTTATTCCCGTTCCAGTAACCCATATATGGGCAAAGCCATGCTAAATTACTCCATATATGGGCCTAAAAATATACAGAATGTATCATTCATTCTGTTACGGATTCATTATATCCTTTTACAGCGCACCGTCATATTCTGGCCCATAACGACCACTGCTGACACGTAAACAATGTATGGAGTGTGTGTTTAAGAAATACAAATATAGAGAGCAAATACAGTAAAATAGTTCAATAATATTTTTTTAAATCTTGGCCCATATTCGCTTCCATACCCTTGGGTGAAAATGTACATCGTTGTTGTGTTTAATAAATTATTTCTTTAATACAAATTAAAGCATCAGATTTTCCATGGTTCATTGTCATAAATTACAAGAGAATGCCTCTTACATTTTTTGATCGCATCAACTTATTACTATGATAATTGGTTTGTTACCCTTCTATCTGGCAACAAAACTGACACCTTTTTTTACAAGGAGTCATGTTTGCATAGACCACAATACCTGCAGTCATAATGCAAACAAAAAATAACTCTGATAATGTATGCACTGTCCTTGAAGTTGATTGGTCCACACCCGAGACAGCTTTCCTTAGAGCCTAGTCTCACATGGGTTGGACCAGATGACGCCAAAAGGCGCACAACTCAAAGACAATGCACCATCAGAGTATGAGAGCTCGGGGTAAGCATTTACAGCATTGGAACCTCATTTGCCAGTAAAAAAATATGATAATTGGTTTTTTACCCTTCTATCTGGCAACAAAACTGACACTTTTTTTTACAAGGAGTCATGTTTGCATAGACCACAATACCTGCAGTCATAATGCAAACAAAAAACATAACTCTGATAATGTATGCACTGTCCGTGAAGTTGATTGGTCCACACCCGAGACAGCTTTCCTTAGAGCCTAGTCTCACATGGGTCGGACCAGATGACCCCGAAAAGGCGCACAACTCAATGACAATGCACCATCAGAGTATGAGAGCTCGGGGTAAGCATTTACACCATTGGAACCTCATTTGCCAGTAAAAAATATGATAATTGTTTTTTTTTTCTGAGTGCAGCTATAACTCGACCCCAGGCAGGGACCGTGAGACACCGTGAGTACGTCTGCGAGGTGAGAAGCAGAGTAAGGGTCCACCCAGGGATTGAATAGGAATAGACTGGGCACTGCTCGCTGAGAATTTTGCTCTGGGCCACGCAGGGTTTTTCTTCAGGCGCGCCATTAATAAACTTTAGAACAGAACACCGACGCCATGTGATTTCTGTGTGTGGAGGAGAGCGTAGGTGTGGTGTGAGTACGTGCGTTTGTATTTAATCATAAACCATCGCTGACGTTCGCGTGCGTGTTTACATAGCGCGTTTTACACAGTGTGTTTACGTAGCGACGATCGCACCCAACGGTGGAACGCGCAAATATTATCGCCAACCTGGCCGTTGTTCTTGCCCGCGTGCCTGCACGGGCATGCGCGTGCAAGTAGCCACCTTGGCATTAGTGGTGATGTACGGGGGGAGTGTGTGGGATAACCCGAGGCGTTGGGGAGCCAGCCACTAGCCATGCTTCACAAAGAGGACGCTGGTGTGGTGGGGAGGCCGATCACCCGATCAGCGGCAGCCCGGCGAGAAGGGGCGGAGGAGGAGGGGGGAGAGGAGGAGGGGGGCGTCAGCCCCCACAGTTACTTTCCCCCCGTGTCTCCAGCTTCCCACTTCTAGCGCCACCTACTCCCCCACCCCCAGCCTCACTTCTTCTCCCCCAAGCGCTCACGCAGCCTCTCCCCCTTCCCCTACCCCCCCTCTCTCTCTCCCCCCTTGCTCTTCCCCCCTTTCTTACCTATATAACCTCTTGCCACTACAGCTCTGTGGTTGTTCCATCTGATGAGGATTGCTTGTGTTGCGATCGAAACGTCGTGATTTGTTTAATTTTATTTTATTTCTACCTATGTGACTTTACCGAAAAAACCAAAGAGTATGCATTTAACCATTTACACTAGATCATTACATGAAACGTAAAAAAAGAAAGGCCTAGGAGTTGTGCTTTACGTCTATGCATGCTTGTACACAGACAATATTTTAGATTTTAGAAATCTCGTCACAGAAATCCAATGCAAGCTCAATTTTGTTTAGATACACGCCCATGTAAAAAACTGAAAAAACATTTAAAAATGAGAAGACATCATAGCTTATGCTACCTGTTCCCTATCTGATGGCTCCTTGCTTTTAAAACAAGTTTGGTGGCATTTTACAGCGTGGAAAGCAACCGACTCGATTGAGCTAATCAATGCAAACTGGAAAGAAGGCCGCATTTGCCTGCAGTCAAGTCATGTGATTACGGCGCAAGGGAAGCGGCAGTCCCATTACGTTGGAGTCCCAGACTTCTCACTGCTGACGGCGTCAGGCACACACAGTCCACACTCGGGCTGACTCCATGCTGGGATGCGCTTATCTCGTCCGGAGTGAGAAATCCGTGGCCCAGTGGAGGAGATTCAACGCTGATTAATGTTAGTCAGTAGCTCCTGTACTGTACTCGTAGCAAATACGACTTTAAATCGTTTTTTTCAATCCAGATTCATTCTGAACAAATTACGCACATGGGCTGGATGTTCTGTTCCTGGTGCATTGACAAATGAGAGTCAAAGAGGCTGGAGATTACCTTTAAATAGAAATGTGTTTGTGAACATTCGAGTGGATAAGTGTTTGGTGCTATTCTGCCGTCACTTATGCAATATAAACAACCACGCCACATGCATACAAAGGAGAAGGAAGCATTTTAGCGGCACAGAAAGTGCAGAGCCACCCTCGAATCTCACCCAGATCCGGAAGCACGCTGGCGGCCAACAGAATGCAGTAATGCGGACGTCCAAAATAAACACCTTATTTGAGACCCCAAATATCACCGTACTGCCTCCTGGCTTTCACATTGGTGTAACTAGAGTGACTAACTCGGAGACAGCAAGACTTGAAGGCACTTCTTTTATTTAACGAGCACCATCGCGATAATACACCCTACGTGGATGCACAGTCTACAGTTGCTCGCCTATACACAACTCTACATGGGTACACACTATTACTGTTGCTAGCCTATACACAACACTAACCATCTAACACTGACGGTGCAGCCAACAACTATCTAGCAGCACAATATCGAGTGAAGACGACAGCGATGATGGCGACGAGATGGTAACGACCATCTTGAGGAGCACGATGGGGATCCCACTCCAGCAACAGCCACGAGGTCCCCCAAAGGGGCCCTTCTTATACTCTCAGCGTGGCCTTGCTCCGCCCTGGCCACACCCCTTTTCTGGAACCTACTAGCGGGTTCTCAAGGCTTCCTCTCTGTCACCTTTCCCCTAGATGTCCCCCTAGATGTCCCCCTGTTGTGTCTATCGTGGCCTGCTGATGTGGGTACTCCCATACACCAGTTACCCTTTTCCGCCAGCAGCCAGCGGTATGCCACTACATAACTATCAACCACACCAGACCATCAACAGGCCAATATGCCTCCTTCATGAATGCAAAATTATAGACAAGCCACAGGGGTGTGATTGTGGCCACGTAACCCAAACTATGCACCACATAGTAAGTCACTGTAGCATGAGCTCCTTCAGCGGAGGAACAGCGAAACTACACAAACTCTGCTAAAGCCCTCTTGTTGTGGCCAGCATACCATGATATTGGCATTTAGTTCCTGAACATATTCCTGATGTTATACGCAAGAATAGAACAGTGTAGAGCTGAATGGTGGTGCACCCTAAAAGAATAGAGGTAGCCACCCTTTGTGAGGGACAGACTGTCAACCTGGTTGCTTCATAAGCCAGTTCCTCCTGGCTGCCTGGTAGGACTATCCTCTCTACCTTGAAAGACGTTAGTGCAGTGGTGGACTCAAGGTACAGAGGTGGCGAGGAATATTGATGTGGGATCCCCTGAATGAGCTGCTGGTGTCACTGGTGCTGAGCGAACCCGACTGTGAATCCCCTTGGGCAGGGTTGAGGCGTTGGTCATCTCCAATCCTGAGCAAGGCAAGTGTGGCTTCAGGGGGCTTATGAGTGTGGGGACCAGCTGGGTCTCATCGTGAACATTGGAGAGAATATCACATGCACATTTGAAGGATTTATGGCCAAGCATCTCCACGATGCTCGACACCAAGACCCTGAAAATGACAAAAGTTTGTAAGGCCCTGTATAGAGCGGTCATCAAGGTGAACAATGCATGTCTAAGGGTCGCATAAGGACACCGTGAAGTCAATACATTAATAAAGGGAGTTGGAGGCGGAGGAAGACATCAAGGAACAGGGTTGGTGGAAAAGAGGCGAAGGAGGAGGAGACTACACATAACCTTCTAGAAGCTTCGAGACGGGAGGGAGGAGATAAAAAGGAAGTGTGAAATGAGCACAGGTCATCTTGGGGAGAGTTCCTGTGAGTCGACTAGTATGGACTCCTGTTTACACCGAAAGGCCATCTACCCTCCGCTACAGCTGGGGGGTGGAGTGGTGTGCAAGGTGGGACGGGAGAGATGCAGTGTCTGTGTAGTGGTGATACGCGCTGGGTGTATATGTCGTGTGCCAGCGCGTATGTACGGGTGTGTGTGTGGTGACGCGCGCTGACGGGGAGGAGCAGGCGTCAGTGCGCGGGTGGGGGGTAGTGCTGCTGATTGGCTGTGTGCCGGTGATGCGCCCAGAGGGAGTGATCGGGTAGCAGCGCGGTGTGATTGGTCGGGGAGTGGAAACACGCGCTGAGCGGAACCGGATCGTAGGGATAGCGCGTGGGGATTGGGTAACTGAGGAGCGGTGCCGACGTTGAGGTCCGCATCCGCTCCGTCTCCCGGGAAGAAGGGGTATATAAGGTGATGCACAGAGGAGCAGGGGGGAGAAGTGGAACCATCTAAGAATGAAGACGAAGGTGCAGAGATAGAGCCCGGAGAGGAGAGTAATGGAGAGTAGAGGAGAGTAAGGTATAAGTGTGTAGCCAGCGAGAGAGAACGGTCCACACGAGCTGAGTAATGTATAGTGTGTAGCCAGCGAGAGAGAACGGTCTACACGAGCTGAGTAATGTATAGTGTGTAGCCAGCGAGAGAGAACGGTCCACACGAGCTGAGTAATGTATAGTGTGTAGCCAGCGAGAGAGAACGGTCTACACGAGCTGAGTAATGTATAGTGTGTAGCCAGCGAGAGAGAACGGTCTACACGAGCTGAGTAATGTATAGTGTGTAGCCAGCGAGAGAGAACGGTCTACACGAGCTGAGTAATGTATAGTGTGTAGCCAGCGAGAGAGAACGGTCTACACGAGCCGAGTATGCATACGGTGTAGCCAGAGAGAGAGGAAGGTCTACACGAGCCGAGTATGCATACGGTGTAGCCAGAGAGAGAGATGCAAAGTCTACACGAGGCGAGTGGAGAGTGTAGCAGAAGCGCAGAGTCTACACGAGGCGAGAGAGGAGTGTAGCCGAGGCGCGGAGTCTACACGAGGCACAGAGAGCCGGCAGCACAGAATCCAGAGAGTCAAGAAAAGCGTAGGGTGAAGAAGAAGAGGTCACGAGTTGTACCGTTGTATGGTGACCCCATTGTGAAGAAGAGAGGCCACGCGTTGTATTGTTACAAGTCAAGATTTAATAAAAGAAGTGTGTTCCCGTCAAGGAGTTTCCTGCCGTCATTTTCCAATACTTCATCTGGCGTCAGAAGTGAAACGGGCTTCCAAGCATGGAGACAAGGAAGACCCGTAGGACCCACGGGATTGACCGCGAGGAAAACCTGGACGACTCGGGGCCGCTGGTGGCGGGGGGCGAGGAGGAAGACTTGCCCACGCTACAGGATCCGTCGACGGCGCCGGCCGAGCGACCGGGGACCGAGGCCGTGCTTCGTGAGGCGCACTCCCGACTGGCGGAGCTGCTGCTCGCCGCCGCGTCCATCTTGGCGGAGATCAGCTCGTCGGGAGGAGCGGGGACGGTGGGGGACATTTTACAAGGTCGCCCCGCAGATTCCCGCCAAAACGAATGGGGGATTCCCGCCATTGCGCCTGGGCCTACTTTTGGCGGGAACGGCGAGCGCCACGTGGTGGTGGGTTCCCAAGCGCGCGCATCGACGTCATCAGCGCGCGAGGGGGTCCGCCATTTTACGTCTGCCGCTGGAGCCGCCATCTTACACACCGACGGAGAGGCGGAGAGGAACCACGAGGCGGATGACTTCATTTTTCAGCAGCGTCTGCCCACGTTGTCAGCCTTCAAGGCGGAAGGCGGAGACTGGGGCAAATTTCAGCGAAGGTTTTTGGCGCATCAAGAGATGTCAGCGTGGTCCGATGCTACGGCGCTGCGGGCGTTGCCTGCCCTGCTGGACGACGACGCGCTCGCGGCCTTCAGGTCTGCACGGAAGTCGGACCGCTCCACGCTGAAGGATGCGCTGGGTTTGTTGGCCAGGGTCTACGGACCTCCCTCGGCGTGCCGCCATCATTTCTACGCAAGACGGAAAGCGGCCACGGAGACCGCGCTGGCCTATCGCACGGCGTTGCTGGCTCTTGCTGATGCTGCGTTCCCTCGGATGGACGAGGAGGGCCAAGACGCGATGGTTTTGGAGCAGCTGCTTAAGTTGGCGCAGGACCTGGGGGTCCCTATCAACACAGCTGACGAGATTGATATTTCTTCTTTGAGAGTCGCCACGAGTATTCAAGCGCACGAGGCCCTACAACGGAAACAAGGAGTTGGTTGCAACGCTGCTGTCGTCGCAGCTCCGGGTTCGGTGGTCACCGAACCCCAAGTCGTCAGCCCACGAGAGGAGGCGTTCGCCACGGGACGACCAGGGGACTGGAGGCCGGGGGCTCGGTCGCCTCTGCGATCGGGCCGGAAGTCGGAGCATCCAAGATCTACTCCGACCCTCGTCACGTGCTATAACTGCGGCCTCCGGGGCCACGTGGCGTCCGGGTGCCGCACTCCGCGTCAGCGCGCCATGGGTGCTCGGCTGGACGACGACCGAGATCCCAAGTCATCTCTACAATCCCCGGCAAGTCGCGGCACCTCACACGCTCGGCCTGTTTATTCGGCACACATGGGACGCCGCGTTGCGGCGGAGGAGGGCCGGTTAAGGTTCGGGGATTCGGTTCGGCGAGGGGGGTTCGGCCGGGACCAGGGAGACATCGAATGGGCGGAATTGGGGCATAGAATTGTGGCTGCTTCGGCGGGTTCGTCCGTTGTTACGGGATCTATTGATGGGGTCGAGATTAGGGTGTTAGTGGACACGGGGGCATCGGCAACTATTATATCGGACCTCATTTATGATATTCTCCCAGTCCAATGTCGTCCGCTGCTTCCAGTGGATGTGCCATTTTACGCCGCTAATGGGGGATCGTTGGGCATTATCGGTCAGATTAGGGCGTCCATTTGCATTGGAAATATCAAATTGTCGGGACCCGTTTTCGTTTCGTCTTCTTTGGCGGTTCCGTGTCTTTTGGGCACTGATTTTTTGGCTAAAATGCCCATTAAAATTCTTATCGATCAACGATGCATTGAACTGCCATCGGGTCGCCGGATTGCATTTTTGACGAGCCCTACTGACATTCGGACGGCGTGCGCTACGATACAAGCGGTGGCGACACAGACCGTGCATGTGCCCCCGGGTTCACAGATGTTGATTCCCCTCCGGTTGCGGAAACCATGGGTGAGGGAGGCTTCGGAACAAAGTATGCTTTTGGGTCCTTCTAACAAGGCTGTCGGGGGTCTTGATTTATCGGTGGCTCACACTTTGGTGCGGGCTGACAGGGATCCGTTTGTGATGGTTTTGAACGCGGGGTCGCGGCCAGCTGTCATTCCACAGGGCACCGTGCTGGCTCACGCGGCGCGGGTCCCTGTGGATGATGGGTTGGTTGCGCAGGTGGGCTCGAGCCCCGCGCGGAACGTTGAGCCAAGGGAAGACCTTGAGTGGGTCCATTCGCTATGCGCCGCCTCGGACGATTTGTCGGCGGCGCAGTTGGGTGCGCTGCGCGAGTTGCTCATAGAATTCTCTGATGTGTTCAGTAAACATGAGTATGACATTGGGTGCACAGATTTGTTGCACCACCACATTGAAACGGGCGATGCGGCGCCGGTCAAGCTAAATCCCTTCCGACTGAGTCCCGTGGAGAAGGAACATGTTCAGTCGGCTGTTAACGAAATGCTAGAAGCCGATATTATTTCGCCCTCCTCTAGCCCGTGGGGAGCGCCTATTGTGCTGGTTAAGAAGCAGGACGGGTCCCTGCGATTCTGCGTTGATTTCCGTCGCCTGAATAAGATCTCTGTGGCTGACGCGTATCCGCTCCCCAGGATGGATGAGTCCCTCGATGCATTGTCTGGTGCGCGATATTTTTCGACTCTTGATTTGTTATCGGGGTTTTGGCAGTTGCCGCTCGACGAAGAGTCGAAACCTAAGACAGCATTTCGGACTCCAGGGGGGCTGTTCCAGTTTAACCGGTTACCCAGGGGACTTCACTCCTCTCCAGCGACGTTTCAGCGACTTATGGAGTTGGTTTTGTCGGGCTTGCAGTGGGATACATGCTTGATTTATATGGACGATGTCATTGTTTTCAGTAAAACGTTTGAAGAACACCTCCAGCGATTGAGAGGGGTGTTCTTGCGAATGCGATCGGCTAAGCTGAAATTTAAACCGGCCAAATGTCACCTCCTTCGGAAGTCGGTTAGATACTTGGGTCACATTGTCGATTCTTCGGGGATCTCCACCGATCCCGCGAAGACGGATTGTGTCGGTTCGTGGCCGACACCTACGTCCGTTTCCGACGTGCGTAGTTTCATCGGGTTTGCTTCTTATTATCGGCGGTTCGTTGAGCACTTCGCCACTATTGCAAAACCCTTGCACGCTCTAACGGCGAAGGGAGTGAAGTTCAAATGGGGACCGGAGGAGGAGGCCGCGTTTCGCTCCCTCCGGGACGCCTTGGTGGGTGCCCCACCCTTGTGTTATCCCGATTTTGCCAGTCCCTTTTTGCTGGACACGGATGCTAGCAACACGGGCATTGGGGGGGTGCTATCCCAAGTCGTTGGGGGTGTCGAAAGAGTTGTCGCCTACGGTAGTAGGGTGTTGTCTCCGGCGGAGCAGCGCTACTGTGTCACCCGTCGCGAGCTGCTTGCCATTGTTTTTTTTGTGCAGCAGTTTAGGCCATATCTTTATGGTCGTCACTTTACAGTCCGAACGGACCACGCGGCGCTACAGTATTCATTGAGGGTCGCCCAGCCCTCGGGCCAGTTGTCGCGTTGGTTGGAAGTCCTCCAGGACTATCAGTTTACGACTACGTACCGTAAGGGGTTGCGACACACGAATGCCGATTGCTTGTCGCGGTTGTTGCCTTGTGATGAATGCGCGTGTTTGTCGGGATCGGCGCGCTGTAAACCGACGCTTGCGGGGGAGATGGGGGCACTGGCTGCGACAGCGGGCGCACCGATCAGGGATGATTCCACTGCCTCTCAGGGTCGGGACTCGCTGCTCTCGCTGTCGCTCAGCGAATGGGGCCGCCTCCAGATGGCGGACAGCTCGCTGCTAGCATTGCGCCGCAAGGTTGGGGGTCCCGAGGGGGACCAGGAGCGTACCGGCTCCTATGTACTTGAGCAGGGAGTGTTATTGAAATGGGACAGTTTGTCCCGGCGGAACGCACTCGTGGTGCCTTCCGCTGTGAGGGGGAGGGTTGTCTTGGCGGCACACGAACGCCTCTTGCACTTGGGAGTTAACAAGACGCTTGCCCTGCTTCAGCGTGACTATTACTGGCCGGGAATGGGAAGTGATGTGGTGCATATTCTGAAGGGGTGCGTTGAGTGCGCCAGGCGTAAACCACCGGCCGTGGCAGCTAATCCACCGCTGCAATCTATTCAGGTCTCGCGTACCAACGAGCTCGTTGCACTCGATATTTTGGGGCCCTTCCCAGTCACGCCGAGAGGGAATAAATATTTGTTAGTGGGGGTCGAATACTTTACCCGATGGCCTATGGCGTGGCCTCTCGCTAACCAGTCGGCAGCGGCTGTGACGGATGCCTTCGTCCAGGGCTATGTCCTGGACAAGGGGGCTCCCGAACGCCTGCTGACCGACCAAGGTAAACATTTTTCGAGTAAATTGTTGCAAGAGGTGTGCGATCTGTTGGGTACCAAGAAGGTGCGTACCTCCCCGTACCACCCGCAGACTGACGGGATGGTGGAGAGACTCCACAAAACCTTGACTTCCATGCTGTGCCAGCAGGTGTGCGAGGCACATGTAGATTGGGACCTGCAGGTCCCGGGAGTCCTTGCCGCGTATAGAATGGCCCCCCATGCAGCTACGGGGTTTTCCCCATTCTATTTGATGTACGGTCGGGAAGCTGACCCGCCAATAGAAACGCAACTTGGCCTGTCCGCTCCACGAACTAATTCTAATTTGGCAGAACATATTAAGTTTAATATTCATAAGCTGACAGAGGCGAGGGAGGCCGCACGGCTTAATTCGCGGGCTCGCCAAATTGCTAATGAACGGTTGCGGGCACGGAAGGTGTCCATGCACGAATGGAAACCAGGTGACAGGGCCTGGCTGCATTGCCCTCAGGCACCCTTGGCTACGTCGCCTAAATTGTTGAGACCGTGGAGGGGACCCGTGGAGGTCGTGCGCGTTGCACGGCCCCAGTGCGTTCAGATAAAGTGGGGAAAGCGCCGTTGGTACGTTCACCCCTCCCGACTGAAACCGTTCTCGCCTCCATATGGCCTCCCCGTGTGTCGTGATGGCCGGGCGTGTGACGTGACCGGCGACCCAGAGGGAGAAATGTCTCTGCCTGATCCACACGTATTTTCGCCTGATCTGCTCCCAGGTGTCTCGGAACTGACAGCTGCCGATCACCGGCGGCCGGATCTCCGCGGCGGGGCCGGCCCCTTCAGGCCCGTTCCGCGCCGTCTGGAGCAACCGGAACCGCCGGACGGTCGTCAGTGTCCCGCCCCATATGATGGACCAGCCAGACGGACTCGCGCCAGGTCGTGCTACTTTGCATGACCTGCCTCGTGAGGAGTCGGGGCAGTTGGAGCGCCTCGTCACTGCGTGTAGTCGCAGGGACGTGGGGCGCGTTCGTTTCGAATTTGCTCGTATCGTGTTATTGTTGACTTTTCGTGTTCATTGTCAATCTGTACATAGTTATTCTTGTTGTTGTTGTGTTATGTTACGGGGCACACTCGGGGGGTTACGGGGTTTTTTTTTGTTGGTTGTCGTTTTATCATCGCGGTTGGTTGTTGTTAGCAGCCGGGCCGGCTGCGAGCTATGTGGGAGGGGGTGATGTAGTGGTGATACGCGCTGGGTGTATATGTCGTGTGCCAGCGCGTATGTACGGGTGTGTGTGTGGTGACGCGCGCTGACGGGGAGGAGCAGGCGTCAGTGCGCGGGTGGGGGGTAGTGCTGCTGATTGGCTGTGTGCCGGTGACGCGCCCAGAGGGAGTGATCGGGTAGCAGCGCGGTGTGATTGGTCGGGGAGTGGAAACACGCGCTGAGCGGAACCGGATCGTAGGGATAGCGCGTGGGGATTGGGTAACTGAGGAGCGGTGCCGACGTTGAGGTCCGCATCCGCTCCGTCTCCCGGGAAGAAGGGGTATATAAGGTGATGCACAGAGGAGCAGGGGGGAGAAGTGGAACCATCTAAGAATGAAGACGAAGGTGCAGAGATAGAGCCCGGAGAGGAGAGTAATGGAGAGTAGAGGAGAGTAAGGTATAAGTGTGTAGCCAGCGAGAGAGAACGGTCCACACGAGCTGAGTAATGTATAGTGTGTAGCCAGCGAGAGAGAACGGTCTACACGAGCTGAGTAATGTATAGTGTGTAGCCAGCGAGAGAGAACGGTCCACACGAGCTGAGTAATGTATAGTGTGTAGCCAGCGAGAGAGAACGGTCTACACGAGCTGAGTAATGTATAGTGTGTAGCCAGCGAGAGAGAACGGTCTACACGAGCTGAGTAATGTATAGTGTGTAGCCAGCGAGAGAGAACGGTCTACACGAGCTGAGTAATGTATAGTGTGTAGCCAGCGAGAGAGAACGGTCTACACGAGCCGAGTATGCATACGGTGTAGCCAGAGAGAGAGGAAGGTCTACACGAGCCGAGTATGCATACGGTGTAGCCAGAGAGAGAGATGCAAAGTCTACACGAGGCGAGTGGAGAGTGTAGCAGAAGCGCAGAGTCTACACGAGGCGAGAGAGGAGTGTAGCCGAGGCGCGGAGTCTACACGAGGCACAGAGAGCCGGCAGCACAGAATCCAGAGAGTCAAGAGAAGCGTAGGGTGAAGAAGAAGAGGTCACGAGTTGTACCGTTGTATGGTGACCCCATTGTGAAGAAGAGAGGCCACGCGTTGTATTGTTACAAGTCAAGATTTAATAAAAGAAGTGTGTTCCCGTCAAGGAGTTTCCTGCCGTCATTTTCCAATACTTCATCTGTGTGCCCAGAGAACATGCGGCCCAGAGGCGGCTCTTGAAATTCCCCATGTGGACCCTATAGTAATAAAGTCAACATACTTTATCTTGTAAATATAAATACACTACTGTTTTCAGAGTCTAAAGCAGAGGGTGGGGTTATGGGGGGTGGGGGGGGGGATCACCCCACCCCCCTTGGATCCGCCACTGGTATGACCTGACCTGATACCAAGACAGACAGACAGTACACATTTGCAGTACACAGCAGACCTGTGTTTTTCTATGATGACGTGATATTCTTGTTCACCGATCTGTATATTCGCAGCCGAACTAAGAACACAACTATATTTCCCGCTGTCTTCAAATTTCACTTTGGGCATCAGCAGTGAGAAATTCGATTGGTGCTGCGGTTTACCATATAATTAGAGCTCTAGTAATCACCTCATTGACGTAATTTAATATTATCGGCAAATTATGACATTGGGATTCCTTTTACCTATACACAATAGCTTTGTAAATTGGGCCCCATGCAAGAGAAGTCCTGGACAAAGACAAGCTGCCCTCTGATCGCAATGAACAAATTCCCTGAGCTACGATTACTTCTGCAGTGCAGCAGCTCCAAACATTGCAGACAGGTGACATTACATGGGGTGATAATTATTAAAATCAGTTACTACTGATAATACCTATTTTGAGATCTTAATCAGACATACATTTATTTTGTTAATAACGAATTGCCATTGACATTCGTGTAAATAAATAATATTATTATTACATTCCTAATGGTATACAGGCAGACCTCAACAAAACGGGGGGAAGAGGGGAATGGGGGGGGGGTTAAATTTTTGGAATAGTGTATAGGCTCTCTGTACTTTACCAACCACGGATTTGCCTATCGCGGCATTTTCCAGGAACCTAACCCTCGCGCTTGGCGAGGGTTTGCTGTAGTTTAGTGTCTTCGTGTCTCTGTCAGTGTATGCATATCTGTGTGTTTGTGTATGTGTTTATCCGTGTCTCTGTGATTATATTCGGGTCCGTGTTTCTGTGTTTCCGTGTGTGCGTGTGTCTTTGTATCTCTTATGTAATTGGTGGTGAGGTTTTTTGTGGAATTGTGCATCATCCACTGCGTACAGCGAATTGTGAAAAACGATGGTGAATGAATTTGACTGTTTGAGAATTCCAGGATGAAGCCAGATATCCGCAAAAGTGTTGTTTAATAATCTCTCGGAATTAAGCCAAGATTGCTTCCATGCTCGTGTAGTTGGTTCAAGGAGAGTGGAGAAGACTTGTAGAGGCAACGCGTTTATTTACAACAACGGTAACAATAGCAGTCTTAACGCAAAGGGGCAGCGGCCCATTTACCTACTGCCTGGGGAGGTACGGCCTCTGGGCTAGCGTGCCCTATCATTGGGACCACGGGCTCTCTCCTCCGACTAAGGGTGACCTAGGGAAGGCTATACTGACCCGACCCAGCCAAGGTACAGGTCCCGACCACTTACCCACTCGGTCCTGGCCCTTACAAGGACGTCGGGCCCAGGGGTTCCCAGGGTCTCACCACTGGCCCACTCAGTCCCGGCCCTTACAAGGGCAGTGGGTCGTGGGGTTGCCAGGGTCCTAGGTTAGCTGGTCTTCTGGCTTCGGTCTTCGGACTTGTCCCGGACTCATCCAGAGGTCCGGCTTTTATACACCTCCCCAGGTGTGTCCGCCCCTGGCCACGCCTCCCTTCCAGTTCCAGGGGAGGTCTCGGGGGATCCTAGAACACTCCGCAGCCCCCCCTGCTTTGGGGCTGGGGAATGTAGCGACCCTCATGCCGGTCCAAGTTACTGCCCCTGGTTGGCCCTGTCTGCTACTGCAGGTAAGTACATGTAGCCCATTTACAGTGCAACACTAGTAAAACATGTTGTGTCATCTGTTACACTGTGCCTTTCGGCGTAACTGGTTCCTTTGTTTTTGAAGCAAAAAAAGATTTGACTGTTTTAAAGTTCCACAGCCTTTTACTCGCTCTTGTACATCCCGCACACGTTTTTCTGAGTTGCCTGATTAGAAACTCTAGATTTGAAGCTTTCGTTACTGCAAGGATTCATACTCTTAGGATTTTCCGGTAAAGTCACGTAGGTAAAAAATAAAATTAAAAATTACTAAAAGTAATAATAGAAATAAAATAAAATAATAAATCACGACGTTTCAGAGGCAACACAAGTCTCCGTCATCAGGTGGGACCGTCACAGCTAAAATTACTGCATCAAGTGAGGAAAAATTCCAAAAGACCAGCCCTTAAATACAAGTTAAGGGGGGAGGGGCTTATCTGAATGTGGTAATCAGGGAATGGAACGTGGGGGTGGTGGGCGGAGCTACAAGAGAAATTGGCCAACGTCGTCATGTGCAAGAGAACAATCGGTGTACCTCGACCTAAACCGTTCTAAAATACAAGTTAAGGGGGGAGGAGGGAGGGGCTTATCTGAATTATGATAGCCAATGAATGGAATGTATTGGGAGGGGGGGGCTAAAAGAGAGTGAATGTGGAACTGTTGGACCTGTTGCTGCACATGCTAGAAGAGAACGAAAATTCCCATGTTGTTTTACCCAGTGTTGGTTGACAATCAAATACAAAAAGGAGAGTACTGTTAAACGCTGGGGATGTTAACACTCGTTAAAGTAAAATAGTGCCTGTCAAATAAGATGGTCCAAAAATGTGTAGTTAAATATTTTTTGCATGGTTATTAATATCTTTCCAATGATTACTCAGTTTGTACCCATCATCAAAGTCATTCTGTCAGTCCACACTCGTCCCCAGCCTTCTCAATCTCGTTCCCGCCAAGATCTCCCTTCTTCCCGCCCATTCTTTCTCTTAAATCTCTCGCTTGCTCCTCCCCCTTCCCCTGTCACCATCCCACTCCCCCTCCTTTTGGTGGGAATCCTTCCCCTGATATCTCTTACACATACAATCGGACTGGGGGGGAGAGGAGGGTAGTGAAGGAGGAAGGGAGGGTAATGAAATAAGGACAATGCTTACTTGATTAGTGGAAGAGAGGAGTGAAAGATGGCATCCTTTCCGCGGTCCACTCTGTGAAGTGTGAAATCACGATGAATGCTATCAAAACGGCAACCAAACATCGTTCATCGACCTCCTGGTCCCCAAAGCAACAACACGAGCCACGGCAACGCTCCTCCTCTTCTGGGCCACACTACAACGTGCCAGATAGGCCCTGGGATAAGGTTCCTCCAACTGAACATTGAGGGACTCTCCCAGTGCTAGTATTTCGCTATCATAATGAAAACCCATTACATTGATGTCGCGATGCTCCAAGAAACCCACGTTTTGGATTCCCTACATGCCAGTCGCTCGTACATAAATGGATACAACCTCACGCCAAGCCATTATCTCCTGAAGAGTTATACACCTTCCCGCCAACTGAATAATATGCCACCTACACCACCAGCATCACCATAGGGGAGCTGCACATCACCAGTGTGTACAAAGCCCCTAATTAAAAATGGCCAAAACCAGTACTCCCAAGTACACCAAACCCCACTTGATACGTTTGTGACCTTAACAGCCACCATACTATGTGGGGCAATGCAGTAGATCAGGACAATGGCTTGACCACGTGAATCGGAAATTGTACTTGTTGCTCTGCGTCGACATCAGCCATACGAAAGAAGAAGTGGGAGACAGCATGTGAGCTTGGGTAATGCTCTCCGCCCCTGTTATATAAATGGTTCAGAAAGGAGAGAAGTATAGGCAGAGATTTACGGCCCATTTCCCCTGGAATTGTACTGCAACGGCATCTTGGCTGGCTGAATTGCCCGTGCACTTAACTTGGGGACCTGCCAGCGACTCGCGTTGCCCAATGCTGGTGGCTGCGTTGACTATAAGCGTTGTTTGTGAACACTACGGGAACACGGCTGTTAGGTCTCTCTGAATTATAAATGAAAAGTCACTGAGCCCTGCGAGTGAGTTCACTTGATGGCACTGAACGGACTCCTCTGCAATGCTAAAGAGTGCACTGTGGTGTCAAAACCTCATCACCAGAATCACAATTACCACGAGAAGCTAGCAACCTACCCATGGCCCGGCGATCGATCAGGTTCTGTTAATTCTGCAATTCTGTCTCTCCCGTACCGCATTTCAACATATCCGCTGTGATGATCTCGAGTGCGTTATTTCCATTGATATTCATTACCAGTCTTGCATAGCAATGTTGCTCACCTTAACTGTCAATGATGCATCTGGTTCGTGGTTATTCCACGTGTGCGTTTGCCTTTGTAATCTCCTGGGTGTTTTTACAACCGTGAATTTATATTATATTATACTATACTGCACAGTATATGTGTGTTATTATGGATTTATCCAAGCACCTGTCAAATAAATGACAATTCTCATGACTCCACTTGCTCGAGCTACACCGCTAAAGGTGCAGGGTTGTGTGGAATTACATGACGAAATAATGTCAATGATCCTTAAATTAAAAGATCGCAAATCGTGCTTACAAATATAACATTTTATATATATAAAAAAAAATGTTTACTCATACCTAGTGGGTGTGTATAAAGTGGGGAACACTACATATCCGGAAACCTGAGTTCGATTCCCACTCACGGCCATGACCAGTGACGAACCTCTGAATCGGTCCCAGGCCCATCCTAGGTCGACTCAGATTTTGTTCACTGGGACGGCTAAGCCAATTAACAATAATTTAACTACTGTATTCGATTCCTACTCGGTTTCCATTACCTTACAACAATTTCATTTGTGGGTCCAGATTCTGACTGCTTGTATCGATTTGTGTACAGAATACAAATATACATACGTGAAGTGCATGCGTTACGTTTTTACAACTAATTTAATAGGCGTTGTTTTTTTTCTGAATGAACTGAAAAGGAGCTAGTTTTATAGTGTAATTAATTTGGTTGGTCGGTCAGTAGTACATGTTGTAATGGACACTTATTTTAAAATTTCCAGCGAGGAACGACTTCAGAATGTAATTCATGAAATGCTCACGCTATAACGTTGCTCCACGGTCGGTGTGCATGGTGTGGTGATGATAGGCTTATGATGATTTGATATTTCAAACCTTGCACGAGTTTATAGGTGCCCCAGCTCACCACACATCCATAATAGCCGCTGTCCTCACGCTGTGCCTGAGATATCAGCAGTGAGAAGTTTAATTGGTTGACTTATTTTTATATATTGTTTTGCTAGCTGTACCGTAATGTCATTATTTTATTTATATTTACACACGTCCAATGTGTTAATATTTTGCCATAACTTCTCGCACCACATTTCAACATGCCGTATACAGGAAAACATACTTAACGTCAATAAATGTGTAGCCCGAAATTGCATTGCATTTTCATGCCTCTGCTGGCAGAGGCCCCCACTATAGCAATCTCTAGAAGCGATTTGATCTACTCTTCCAGATTTATCTCCATGATGAAAGGCTGTAATTTTATTATAAATCTTGTATTGCAGCCATCGCTTGAACAGTGCCTCCTCAATCAATTTACCTTCAAGCTAGATATGATGGATTACAATGAGAAAGAAAGGAAGGCCCAATCATTTGAAAAAAAAAGAAAAAAAAATGGTGTCATCTATTTAACTGGCTTTCAATGCTTTTAGCAGTTTGCACATTCTGTAATACAGTCAACTGAGTGTGAAGCGTGAACTCATACCAGCAGACGCGGGAACTTTGGGCAGCCTTGGGCCAACGAAAATTTACAGCCCCAAATCCATAGTACATTAATACCTCAAAATGCGATCATTCAACGTACGAAATTTCAATATAACGAACTTTTAATTAATTACCATTATATTAATGGTAGAGATTAAGTAAAACAAATTGATCTTTACTTAAAGCTTTCGTGACTGCAGGAATGCATACTCTTTGGGTCTTTCGGTAAAGTCACGTAGATGGAAAAATAATAGATCACGATGTTGTGATCCAAACGTCGTGATCTATTATTTTTCTATCTACATGACTTTATCGAAAGACCCAGAGTATAAGACAAATAAATCCACCAAAATAAATAACCAAATGATAAAAAGTATCCGTCTACATATATAAATACGAATCAAATGTGTAATAAGATACGATTTCTTGAGCGTTATGCAATGTCAATGGGTTAAATAATGGTTGGTTACATTCGTATAGGCCAATTAACTCACGGCAACGCACTATATTATGAAATCTGTGGTGTTTGGTGGGCAATGCAACCTCAAAACTGCACCGAAGACTACACTCGTGAGCGTGAAAATATTTTACAGTACAGTAGACTGTTTCTTATACTTACATCGGCACTTCATTGTAATACTGTACAGTATGAAGTATTATGTTTGTTTCAATATAAATTGTCTCTATAACATTAGGTTTTAACTTTTCTGGCAATAAAACAGGTGTCAAGATGTTAAAACACCAAACAGCCTTTTTTGCCAGTATTAAAATATAAGAAGAGCATTATTTGAAAGAAAGCTGTCTCTGGTGTAGACCAATCAGTTTCAAAGACAATGCATATATTATCAGAGAATGTTTTTTTGCATGTTCACCACAAGTACGTGTAGTTAATGCAGACAGGATTCCATGAATACGGATTTTGTTTGGTGTTTTATCATCTTGACACCTGTTTTATTGCCAGAAAGGGTAAAACCTAGTGTTATATTTTAATACTGGTGTATTGTAGCTCTCAGAGACACTGTCTTGTTCAGTTATATGTATATTTATTATGAATAAAGTGCGCTGACTCACTCAAAACTTAACGAGTAACCGCGAGTGACTATGTACACTTTGGGAACTTAGATAACTCTATTCCGAGATACATACTCCAAGACTACAAGGTTCCCACTCCAGGATGATGAAGACGACCAAGGTGATGACGGCGACGGCAGATCCCCCACAACAGCAGCCCAGAGCCCCAGTTCACGCCGGCTTTTATCCCCCTCACAAACCGGCCACGCCCCTATTCCCGAACCCTCTCTCACTGCACCTGGCCCTGTCTGTCTCAGGCCTTGTTACAATTTACGACCGTTAGGTCCCGTGCTTCCCCTCACCCGACCCTGCCAAAGCTTGTCGCATCAATCATGATTAGCGACCACTTAGGTCCCACATTACCCTAACGTGACACTGTCTGTTCCCATTATGTTAATTAGTAACCATGGCCAAGGGGAGCCGTACTGTCCCTACATTACCCCATAAAAATTGTCTCTGTTACAATATGAATGGTAGGTTAATGAAGTGATTAAAGTGTAGAGGTTGTCCGAGCAATCTTCACACACTCGCACAACACAGACACTTAATCTCCGCACTCAATATTGCACACACCATTCACACGCACAGGAATAAACTAGACGGGGGTTAAGGGTTAAAGGGCACTGCCATCCCACGCACATACCACCCGACAGAGATGTACGCCTATTCAAAATGACGCTGAAAAGCTGTCCAATCACCTCTCGACGCGACTAGTGGGTGAACTGGAGGCAGGCGGCGATGTTTAAACCCCGTAGCGGCGGAATCCGGCGTGAGCGCACCAAGCTGGGTGATCGGCGGTGTGTGTGTGGCCGGAACAATGGCACCCGATACTTGCGTCGAAGGTGGAGACAAAATGGCGCCTGGTTGCTGTGTCGTAGGTGAAGACAAAATGATGCCCAGTTGCTGTGTCGCAGGTGAAAACAAAATGGCGCCCGGTTGCTGTGTCACAAGTGAAGACAAAATGGTGCCAATCACCCACGTGGTGCCCGAAGAAATGGCGGGAAACGGCAGCTCTTACTCGCCAATGGCCAAGTGCGGCTAGACTACTGCCGTGGACATCTGCGCGACCATAGGTGCGGCGGTCTCCAACAGCTGACCAAGACGGCTTGCGGCGATCCACCAGTTCTCTGACGTTGGTGGCCGGATGGGATCAGCAGCCACCTCCTCCTGCAGCGGCTGCATGGGGCGCATCTCCAGGGCCCCAGACTCCGGGGGCGTCGTAGGGACCACATCTAGACCGTCCTCGTTGTCCGACTGCACAACGGGTGGGTTCTTTCGCTTTGCAGCTGACTTGGACATGGCGGCAAAGTTTTTCAGCCACTTTTGGCACCAAATGTAGTGCAGCGGAACCACATTGAGTCGAGAAATTCTGTAAGGGCTGTTGCCCTTTAATAAAAACTGTTACACTCAACATCTTACGCTCACACCAGTGTAGGTTCACTCTATCTTGGTCTTTTACCCAGGACACAGAATACTATTTAGGTCCTACCCTCGGCTACCCTTTGGGCTCTCTCACTCGTGTGCCCGGAGCGGGGGTTCAGCCAACACCGCTCCACGACGAGGAGAGAGAGACCCTATTCCAGCCGACCCTTACTGAATTCTACGGGACCCTAACCTCGGGCATCCCCTTGGCTCTCCCACTCGTCTGCCCGGAGCGGGGGTTTAGCCAACACTGCTCCGCGACGAGGAGAAAGAGACCCTCTGCAGCCGATCCTTACCCTGGCTCCCCCTTAAGAACCCTTTGGGCGGCTCCTCCCCCCCAGCTCAGCTCCGCCCATGTTCCCGAAGGTGCTCTCCAAAGCCCGTTCTGTAACCCGTGACGTTACATCATTCTTGATTGACAACTCACTCGCACCTCCCTCTGCTCGCCCCTGCATTGGTTACTCACACATGTACGAAGCAGGCATATTCGCCTGTTGATGGTCTGATGTGGTTGATGGTCACATTTTAAGCCTAACGCAGGAGCCAAAGCAATGCTGCCCTGTGGTGTTGCTGATGCCTCTATTGCACTAGAAACGACTGTGTGGTACTGGACTCCACACTGAGAAGAGATGCCACAGCACCTCGTGTTGCAAATCACAAATATGTCTCGTGAATTCCTTTATAGATATACATTTTACAAGCATATTTGATATTTGCATTATTCTTACAGTGCAAATGTTATCAGGAAGGCACTTTGGTTATGTTTTGCAAGATTTACTGAAAATTTCAGTCTTGAATCTAATATGTGCAGAACACGTTAAGAGAGACAAATCACAAACAGCACGGAGTTCCACAGATAGACAGCCGGGGAGCCACAACGCTACTGTCTCGTTGGGTGAGATGATGAGGTCACGAGACGCCAAGTGGCCAGCAGCAAACAGCTCCATTGAAGGTGGACAGTCATAAGAGTCACTGTGTAAATACCTTTTTGTATTTAGCAAGGTTGTACGAACTTGGGAAAAATAGTTAATGAAAAGAAATACCATCTGATATTGTACCAAAATTAATTGATAAAAACAAAAAAAAAATCACAATTTTTTTAATGTTACTGTGAGATAATGACGGTTTTAATATTTAATCTCGCTCGCCTTCATTATTAAATGTTATTCATGAAGAATGGCAGTTGATATTTGATAAACACATTCAGTCCGTATTTGGATTCACTATTCCTAATATTTGATTAATAACTTAACATGCAGTATTTATTTAATAACAATCTGTATTTTAATCATTCACATTTAGGTGACATTTCTCACTGCTGATACCCAAGTTCCAACGAGCAGACAGTGGGAATTACAGATGCACTGTGACCTTTCGTGGAGCAAAATTCATGCATGTTCTAGAATATCAAGTCATCCATTAGGCACGAAACATTTTTCTCTATATTCTTCACCTAACAGTAAATACACCATCAAACCTTGTGAGCAAAACAAATGTAGTTTTAGTATGGAATGTGACAGTAACATTCACTGCTTTAAAAATGAAATATTATTATAGCCAGTTGAATCATAAATGTGCGTTCAATTACTGACTTAAATGCATTATTTAAAATGTTTGCTCGGACTCGCGTTGCACAAGCTCGTGATCGCTTCTAAAGTGGAATTAGTTGAGGACATCGATGCCTATGACAATCTATGGTTCATTCATTCATTAATAAGCCTATTCTTTTTCATAATCTTGATACTGGCAGAAAATGGTCCAATAGATTTGACTATTCAACTAGAGCTTATTAATGCTTTGATATTTGCATTGTCTTTGTGCTGTTCGCCTTTTGTAGTTCTTTAGTCTGATGAGGCAAGGTCCCAAAGGAGGATGTCTCTGGTGTAGGCCAATCAGTTCCAAGGACAATGCATATACAGGAAGTCATCGTTTAACATGGTAGATGCATGATTGAAAAGTGCCATTAAGAAAAAAACGCTGTAAGCGAACATAATTTCCCCGTAAATAATGTAACGATAAAGTTTGTCGAGATACCACGTACGCACACAGTGAGATGGCGGGATAACTGAGGATACGCCGCTGTGTTACTGCATCATTCCACGTACTATATTACTCCGCTCAGCCGCGCAGTTTAAAGTAGTTTTCCGTCGACCGCTCAGAAACCGCGTTAGAACGGCGCGCGTTTCGCCTTGTGCGAAAAGTGTTACAACGAAAACGAGTTGTGTGAACACGCATTAAACGAAGACCTACGGTACAGGCAGACTTCGACGAATGCAGGGGTTACATTCCTGAAAAATGAGTTGTTGGTCAAAACCGCGTTCGATAAATAATATACCTTATGGGGAAAATATGGTTGCGTTCCGACGTCCGAAATTATCACCCCCTCGTTGTTTAACTAATTCTACAGAAGATCTGCCCTTGTTATTGTACTAAAAGATGCTAACTCCCTCTCTATTTCTTGCAGGTGTACACTCTTTATTTTAAACTGCACTTCAATACAAAACTCCCATCACCATTACTTTGTCCGCACCACAGCACTCACACCCAGGGATTGCCCCTGATACAGAATTCCCAGCCCGACGCTCACACCTAACACTATTACGTGAACGTTAAATTATTATTCACCTAGGAGTCCGTATGACTAACGTCCTCGACGAGTGGACAGCTAGATGCGTGCGGTAATGTGTGAGTGTTATATTTTCACACAAAAAAACATACATGCTAAATAAAGCGTTCTCACATTCGATTCACATTGACATATTTAAACGTATGGAGCACTCACATCACTGCTTTTCGATGCAGAGATGATAATCTTAGCAGCGTCAAGCCGCATCTATCTGAAACATCACCCCCATGCTCCGGAAAACAGACCTCATTAGGTAAACCGTGTGGAGCTGAAACACGCGTTCGATAAATGGGCGTTGGAAAAGATTTTCCTGGATGATCAAACAATGCATGTTTGTTTCCATGTTTTACCACAAACATGTGTGGTAAATGCAAACGTGATGCCTTGTAATAGGCGTCTATTTGATATTTATAGATCTTGACTGTATTTTGTCCGCAAAGGATAAATACTTTTTTAGTCATCTTGATACTGGCATGTGATGTACTGTCAGTTCATTGGAGCCTTTCAACTAGTTTGCACGTGTGGCACGGGAGGGAAATAAGTTGAATTATTTTAACCTCTTATGGGTCTCTTTCAGTATTGAGGAGTGCTCGAGCATCACTCATATACGTAGGTGATAAAAAAAAGCATGTGTTGCAATACTGGCTGAATGCATGACTAGATTTTAAAAGTCCTATATGTGAAATTTTCATAAAGTAAATAAATAAAAAAAAGTCATGTATTTAAATTAGTATGTTGATAACGTCCCATTCCGACTCGTTAGTTCTGCCCTGCTATATTGATGATGTCTCTGAGAGTCTGCACGAAGCGTGGTGGTACCGCGTGGCTGCTCCGAAGCCCATTGAGCTGTTCAGAGCAAACTGGAATGACGTTCCGCGCCTTGATGTGAAAAGTAGCTCCACGCCGTGGCTCGTGAAACGAAGGGACTGGTTTGTGGGTTTCCCAAATTTCTTGCTGCTGATGCCCAGATAGGAAACTTCACACTCTTGTGTTTGAACAATCCCCGTGGCTGTATATGTCAAACTATTATCTGGTATACCTATAACGCGTAATTATAAACCACACGATAACAATTGTGATCTTGCAATTATCCATCCGAGAAAGCAGCAACACTAAAAGGAAATGGTTCTCATTTTGTAGCTACGTTCAGAAGCTGTGTATCCTTTCATGTTGGATACCAGTTTGAATTTTTTTACGAAAATTCAATTAATTATCCATGTAAACAAATACTTGCTGTTCATATCATGCTTATTGTTAACTAAATTACGGCAGTGATTAGTGCATATTAAATAATTCAAGTATAATTAGTAACCAGGCAGGTTTCCTACCAGCAATGCAGAACTTCCACCACTGGTTCATAGCTGTCAATTAATGGACACGAGCACTTTACCACAAGTGGCTTTAACATCGGGACACCTTGATTGTTGCTGTCATAACCAAAAGCCCAAATTTAGCAAAAAAAGGTTGCAAAGTATAATATGGTCATTGCAAATCCTGGCGCCGTATCTGTCAGCCTCAAATATTTTATGACTGCAATAATACCCTGGTTTACGTCTGGAATGCGTTCCTGAAAGGGGCGACGCCGAATATTGAAACAATATAAATCAAAGTGATTTAAAGGCTAGGTGGAGGCGAAATGTGAGAGGTGACGGATACGAGAAAGGACGGATGATGCTGTCAGCGACGAAAGTGTGGGTTGAGGCGAAACAAATCAGGCAGTGGTATTCATTAAAGTGATGGCGTATTTGCGCAATGATGTAAAGGGTGAGACGTGAATCGGGGAATTACCATACTTTTTTAAAATTAATTTGAGGTTAATTGTGTTGAAGGTGGTGGCTGACATCTTGGTGGGATGTATCGGTTGGAATGTAAGTTGGATAATGTAATCTAATTGTGTGACATCTCCTCGTGTCTGTGCGTCTCCTTGTATGTGTGTGTGTTTCTTGTCTCCGTGTATCTGTGTGTATCTCTGTGTCTGAATGGCGAAATGTTAACAACCTCGTCTGGTATACAAGAGGTCGTATATTCAATCCCGGCCCTGACACATGTATGTTTGGAGTCTGTATTTTACCCCCATGGTTATGTTAAATTTTATCCGGGTCCTCCGGTTTGTCCCTCCGCATTTAGAAACATGCATTGATAGTGATTGGCTGCTTTAAATTTCAACATTTATTTATTTAGTGAATGCAATGTCCCTAAGCCAAGCGGTTGTTTGCAGTCCTACTGTATTGAGGGTGAGCAGGCCTCTGCTGAGTTTGTGGATTGGGCAGACTTCTAGGATGTGGTGCATGGGTTGCTACACCCCCCAGCCACATAGGGGGCTTTATTTTACGTCCCATCGGTGGAGGTTGGTGAGGCATGGGCCGTGACCAGTCCTGAAAGCTGTTGAGGGTGGACCACACCTTCCTGGGGAGGTTTAAACCACGGGGCTGTTGTGTGGGGGTAGTAATGAGGTACTTGTTTTTCAGGTCCAATGACTCCCATTCGTGTCCAGGTGAGATTTGTGTTGAAGTCGTGAGTCGGTGGGTCTTTCTAAATCGGCGTTCTTGATGGAAGGCGTCATCTTTGGTGGGTTGAAGATGTCCTCGTGGAGTGGCAGGTGTGGGGCATTGCAGACTTTTTCAATAATTGTGTGGGCTATTGTGAGTCTCTGGATATTGTGGGGGTGTAATGTTTGTCAGGACAGAGAGCCAGGGAAGCGTGGAGGATCGTCGTGTACCAGTGATGATGTGCATGGTGGTGATTAGCTGTTTGCCGACTCTGTGTGTGTGTGACGACCTTGACCAGACAGGTACACAGTATTCTGCTGCTGAGTTCGAGAGTGGCTAGTGCTGAGGTACGGATGGTGGTGATAGAAGTGCCCCATGGTGAGCCAGCTAGTTTGGAGATTAGGTTGTTCCTGGTTTTGACCTTGGTTGCTCTTGTCCTCAGGTGTTCCCGGAAGATAAGTGATCTGTCCAGGGTCACCCTGAGGTATGTGGGCGTGGGGTGGTGCTGTAGCTTGTGCTTGTTCATCTGGATGTTGAACTCTTTATTGGCCTTTTCGTTGTAGAGGTGGAATACACTGGACTTGGTTTGAGTCGTCATGTGTTACAGTATTGTTTGAATTTTGCTGTATTCTCATTTAGGGTCTGATCCAGGGTGTCGAAGTTGGGAGATTGTGTTGCCAGGCAGATGTCTTCAGCGAATATGCATTTTCGGGAGGTGGTTTCTGGGAGGTCATTTGCGTAGAGGTTGAACAGAGTGGGAGCCAGCACTGAGTATTGAGCGAGATCGTTGGTCTGTCTCTTCCATGTGCTGTTGGCCTCTCCGAAGTGAACTCTGAAACGGGTTTTGCCCAGTAGTGGGGTGATGATTTTGGTTGCCCAGTTGGAGGGACCATGACAGCTTCTGGAGGAGGAAAGTGTGCCAGACGGTGTCATAGGCAGCTGTGAGGTCGAAGAAGACGGCTCCTGTTTTCAAGTTTTTCTTGAAGCCATTTTCGATGTAAGTGATGAGGACCAGAACCTATTTTGCTGTGCTGCAGCCCTTGCGGAAACCAGCCTGTTCCACACTGAGGACTTCTTCAGCCGCAGGGGATATGCGATGGAGAATGAGGCGTTCCAGGATCTTGTAAGGGACAGAAGAAAAGATGGGCGGTAGCTGTCTGCAAGTGGGGTCTTTTCCTGGTATTGGTATGATGATGACTTTTGCTGTCCGCCATTTCTTTGGGATGGTGTTGGAATTTACAACCATGTTGTAAAACCGTGTCAGCAGGTGAGAGATCTGGGCCCTAGGTGTGTAATGAATTATGACACGATGTTGTCGTATCCTGCTGCCTTGCCATTCTTTAGGCCCTACATCACCTCCTGGAGTTATGTGACCTCAAAGGGGTGGGGCTGCTGTGTCCTTTTTGCTTCTAGAGTTGTTGTCTTAGACCTCTCTGGACCTTTCTTTTGGTAGTTTTATCCAGGGGTGCCTTGGCTATAGAAAGCAGGTGGCTGGAGATTTGGTTGGGGGTAATGGGGGGCGTTCTTGAGTAGGGGGCTTTTGAGCAGCTCCGAGGCGGCATATTAAACTTCAGCACTTCCTGCTGGAGTGTGTGAAATCAAGCTTTGTTACGGTCTCTTCCCATTTAAAGTGGCGTACAGCATTTAGGGACTCCATGATATGGTCTGTATATCAGGGTCCCCTGATGCTTCATACTATTTTAGAAGGGTGGCACACTCTTTGTCCAAGCATGGTATGTAGGTGGGTTGGTAGCCTCGGGGGACTGCCAAGCAGGCGGCATTGTTGATGGTTCCACAAAGGCAGTGTATGTTTTGTCGACAGTGTTATTTTGTAGTGGGATTGTTGGGATGCTGATCTCCAGGGTATCACTGTATTTTGTCCAATTGGCTTTCCAAAAGTTCATCTCACCCTTTTTGAGCTGTTTACCATTGGGACACATCGGCCTACATGAATGAGTAGGGGTGGTGTTTACTGTGCGGGAAATCATCTAGGATAAAACCCTGTGCGGGGAAGGGGGTTCCATTGAGAGAGCTGACCAGGCACAGGTCAAGTGAGTATTCCCTGTGCCATCTGGCCGAACGGAACGTCCCTCGTTGTTTTGGGTCGTGTATGGGAGCCAGGTTATTTCTTGATACCCAGTCTGCAAGTGCCTCCCAATCACTGTCTGGCGCTGGGTAGTCCCAGTCTGGATGGTTGCTGTTAAAGTCCCCTACATAGATGGCTGGGTAGGGGAGGGTGGGCAGGACTTGCTGTTCCCAGCTCGTGCTGGGGGGCTTGTAGACATTGCATATGTGGAACCCACCAACTGCCAAAATGTCTGAGAAGGTGGCTGTTGCCAGGTGATTTGCTTGGGCAGTGTCCGTACGGACATAGGTGGCGCGGCCAAGCTTGGCATGTAGGTGGTAGCACACGGAGGTCGTAGCCTTTGGTGGAGTAGTGGCCGGCCTCTTATGTTTCAATGTGGGGTTCTTGCAGGCAGATGAAATCAGCAAAGTGTTGGACAGCAAGGACTTCAATGAGGCTGCGCTTGGTTGCTGATAGGCCTTCGACATTGAGTTAGAAATTCGGAGGGCTGGTCTGACTGCAATGTTATCTTGGGGCAGTTTCTTCTCGGCTTTGGGACTTTGATTAGGATTTTTTTAGGCTCTTCTCACGAAGCTTCTCTTGGAATATAGTCTGCTTGTAGGATCATTCGTTTCTCCAGGCGGACCTGGATACTGATGGGGAGCGCGACGTGAACGCTGATCCATTGCTCCCTAATTTGTGTGGCCAGGTCGCTTCTGAAAAAGAGCTATACAGTATAGCTCAGTAGGCCTTATCTTGTAAAATACAATACAGTAATCCCAAAAATCTCTATTATAGTAATCCCTTGCCAACTGGGAATTTTCCCGGCTTTACTTCTGTATGCCTGTTTACCAAACGCGTCCTGGAAATTAGAGTATCTATGGGTAATCACGGTGTTACGGAAGGCACATGACGTGTGAATTATGTCATTGCATCACATCATGACATTATTGTATTGTGTGACGTCATTAAATAGTACTGTACCGATAATGTTATTTGATTTTTTTCTTCCGATTCCGGGAAAGGGTTAATTTTGTCCTTAATCATGGACCCGAAGCATGCAACGAGTGGTGGTGAGAGTGTTGCGTCTATGGTCCCAAGGAAGAGGGGGAGGGCGGGTTGAACCTCTCATCCCCCTTTTAACCAGCCATTCCCCCATCATCTCATTATCACCATCATGGTTAATATTAAAGGTATGTAAAGTTAATGTAATACGTAATTATGTTATATATTGTGTAATGTACTGTATTTTATTCAGTATTAAGTGAATAAACAGGCAACTTAGTTACACTATGATGAGTCTGACCGCGGCCATCGTTCCACTAGCCCCCTATTTCCCATAATAGAGGTCTTTGGGTTTCCCATAGGCCCCTGTACTTTACCAAATGCGGATTGCCTACCGTGGCATTCCTCAGGAATATAACCCCCACGGTTGACGAGAGAATTCTGTATTACCGAATTAGAAAACTGCTAAAAGCACTTATAGCTAGTAAAATAGATGACACCAATTTGTATTTTTTTGAGCAAATGAGTGGGCCTTCCATTATTCCTCATTGTTCTCCATCTTATTTAACTTTAACGTAAATGGGTTTAGGAGGCACTGTTCATGGAATGGATGAAATGCAAGATTCGTAATAAATTTACAACCGTTCATGCACGAGAGAAAAGTGTAAGAATAGACCAAGTCACTGCTTGAGATTGCTCGAGTTCTGGCCTCTGCCAGCAGTGGTACGAGAATGTAATTCAGGCCCACACATAAAAAAATATTACCGTGAAAATGTATGGTATATTGTATGCATAATGTAAAAATGTGGTTCGAAAATGTATGTATAAATAGTAACACATTGGTCGTGTGCAATATAAACAAAATAATGACATTACGGTGCAGCTCGCAAGACCATATTAAAAATAAGTTAACCAAATCAACTTCTCACTGCTGATTCCTCACGCACAGCGTGAGGACAGCGGGCAATACAAATGTGCACTGAGCTGGGGCGCCTCCAAACTCATGCAAAATTAGAAACGTCAAATCATCATAAGCCTATCGTCACCACACCATGCACACTGACCATCGAGCAACATTATAGCTTGAGCAATTCAGGAATTGTATTCTGAGCTTTTTTACACTCAGGGAAGTTTACAACATGTACTACTGACCAACCAAAAATATATACACTATTAAAACATGCTTATTTGCAGCTCTTACAGGAAAAGACAAGACATTTTAAAGTAGTTGTAAGAACGTTACGCATACACTTTACATGTGTAATAAACGACTTCCACGACACGTTCATACTTGCGTCCTTTCTTTATTAGTTATGATTGCTCGGCTCCCACTCTCTTTAGATGGTCACCCTCTCTCTCTCTTTCCGCATGCACGCGCTCTCTGCTCCTCCGTCACGGCGCGGCTTCCCTCGCTCTCGCTTCCCCACGCACCGCTGGTCGACGGCGCGCCGGGACTCGGGAGAGCTTCGCTCGCAGCTGCCACGTGGTCGGTGGCTGACGAGATGGCGGAGATGCAGTCCGGACCAAGGCTTCCACACCGAACCCCGAGTCTTCCTCCTGCCTCTCCTTATATCCTCCTTGGCAGAGCGAAGCCCCGCCTCTAACCACGCCCACTTCAGAACCTTCTCGATGGTTCCCACATGTACCCCTGAGCCCCACCCATGAACTTTGGCCCAGATCGAACCCGTAGCCCTGATTGGCTATGACCGATGCGGCAATGCCTATGCAGCCCTCCGTATGTCGGTGTGCTCTCTCATTACATATGTACGTTTGTATTCTGTATTCACATCGATGCAAGCAGCAAAAATTTGGACCCACAAATGAAAAAGCTGTACGGTGATGGGAAACGGGTAGGAACTGAATGCAGGAGTTAAGTCATACTGGTAGGTACCTCCTGGTTACACCAGCCCACAGGGGATTATTGTGTCCGTCCGTCCGTCGTGCATCCAAAAATGGGAGGGGTGGGGCTGGTTGGAGAGGGGAGGGTGGGGAGGGGCTGGTTGGGGAGGGTGGGGAGGGGCTGGGTGGGGAGGGTGGGGAGGGGCTGGGTGGGGAGGGTGGGGCTGGCTGGGGGGTGGGGTTGGGTGGGGAGGGGCTGGTCACCCCGTGGTGCCCTTCTAAAACTCAACGTTTAACCTACTCACCCCGGCTTGTGCCCGCCCTCACAGTCGGCCATATTTGCGGAATACACCACGCCGCCGTTGACCCTGGCCATTGACCGAGCAACCCAACGTTCCTACCAGCTCCCTCCGCAGGAATGTGTTAGTTAATTGGCTCGGTGGTCCAAGTGAACAAAATCCATCTAAGAATGGGTCTCTATGGACACAGCTCGCCAGAGCTGGAGGCATGCACACAGGCTTGAATTATTGTGATGGCACAGCAATGGAGCAGCTCTGCCGGCGCTGTTCCCCCCTCGCAATCCCTCACACGGACACACACACATGCCCCCACGTAGGACCTCGTGGGGAAATCACCTGGCCTTTAGGATTTCACCCGAGAGCCCCCTCGTGGGGGACTCCACGGTTTCCCGGGGCCAAGAAATTGGCAGATTTCCCCCAGATTAAATTGCACTGCGGCGCCGTGGACTGACCTAACATTGCATGGCCACGGCGAAGCCCATCGGGCAACCACGGTAAGAATACAGCCCACACAAGGGAAGGGAGCCGAGCTTCCAGCGAGGAGCAGGGGTTGATCCCGGTTGTGGGGGCGCGGTTGTGGGGGCGCGGTGGTTGTGGGGGCAGGGTTGTGGGGGCAGAACCGTGAGCACATGAGGCAGAAGCAGAGAGGGAAGCGTGATTATTGGCTGGGAGGTCACGTCAGCTTGGCCGAGGACCCCTTTGATGTAAAAAGGGATAAAAGCAGGACAGGGGGGACCGAGTTCAGTTCTCTCCAAGTCAGCGATCTGGGCAGTCAACCCTCCGGCCACTCGAGCGTCCGTGTGACGCGTCGGGGCGCACGTCCGGGCAGAACAGTGAGTACGTGAGAGAGGTGAGAGGTAGCGTAGGGACCTGCCAAGAGATTTAATAGAAACAGGTGAGACGCTTTAAAGCTTTTGTGACTGCAGGGATTCATCTTCTTGCTTCTTTCGGTAAAGTCACGTAGAAGGGAAATAATAAAATAATAAAAATAAAACAAAATAAAATAAAAATTCTCACGACCAGCTTGGTGGTGTTCATTCAGACGCTGTCTTTCTGACAGACCTGTTCTTCACCTGAGGACGGCTGCTTGCGTTGTGGCCGAAACGTCGTGAGAATTTTGATTTGATTATGTTTTATTTTTTTTATTTCATTATTTCCCTTCTACGTGACTTTACCGAAAGAACCAAGAAGAGGTGAGACGCTGCTCGCTGGATGATTCTGGCTCCGTGACAGGTAGTGTTTAATTACAGTCGCATCGGGAATAAACCCGAGCATAAAATACCGACATTGCGTGGTTTCTGTGGGTGTGAAGAGAGCGTGGGGTGGTGTGGATACGCGCATAAGTGTGGTGATCGGCGCGCATTCACTGATAAACGATCGCGGACGTTCGGGGCAGGTGTGAATAACGGGTGAAAATACGCGAGGCAGCCACGTTCGTTTCGCCATTGTGCTTGGGTTTAGCGTGCAAATACCCTCATCAGCGCGACCACCTGTACCCACGTGTTTGCGCTCGCCCATGCGTGTTTGCTCGGGGATTAATGCGCGTGTGTTGTCATTAATAGTGTACCGTTACCCTGGTAATTAACGCGCAAACCCTACCATCACTAATTTGGTGCTGCTGGTGGTTATTGTGGTGGTGATTGTTGTGGTGGTGGTTATTGTGGTGGTGGTGGTGCTGAGCCGCACCCGCGCATATTCATACGGTTATTTTTAGCGCGTGTACGTGGCGGACAATAGGAGCGGGTGGCTGCGCGTATGCGTGGTGGTCAGCAGCGTGCACAGGTGCGCGCGTGCAAGGAGTTGCCTCCGAACATTTGGGGGGAGTGTGCGCTGGGAGCGTGTGGATAACTCCATGCGGCGGAGGGCCAGCCTCGAGCTATGCTTCACAGAGAGGACGCCGATGCGGGGAGGCCGATGACTCGATCGGTGACAGCCTGGCAAGAAGAGGAGGAGGTCGAGGGGGAGAGCAGGAGGGGAGCGTCAGCCCCCACATTATCGTCGCTTTGTAATCGTATTTGTGATTTTAAATGTGATTGTTTGCATGCTTTGCTGCACATCCGACAATAATTAATGTTGCCCAAACGTGATTTAAGTGCAGTTTACGCACTGCAACCCTGCCAAGTTTCCCAATCCTTACAACCTTTAATTACGTGATGCATATGTAATGTAGTAACTCGGCGGGAGACGACTTCACGGGTAACACACTCTTTATTTTACCAAACTCGTTCACAGGTGACTAACACCCACTTTGTATCTCGGGTGACAAACACCCACTTAGTATCTCGGGTGACAAACACCCACTTAGTATCTCGGGTGACAAACACCCACTTAGCTACCCTGGCGACTAACGCCCACTGAGCTACTCGGGTGACCAACACCCACTTAGCTACCCTGGCGACTAACGCCCACTGAGCTACTCGGGTGACCAACACCCACTTAGCTACTCGGCGACTAACGCCCACTGAGCTACTCGGGTGACCAACACCCACTTAGCTACTCGGCGACTAACGCCCCTGAGCTACTCGGGTGACCAACACCCACTTAGCTACCCTGGCGACTAACGCCCACTGAGCTACTCGGGACACTCCCTGCCCGGGGTGTCCGTCTTGACTGTGGGTCCCCAGCCCGACCCACGTGGGCGTCGGACCCTGGGTCCCACAGTCTCGCCTCCGAGCCACACAGGGCCCCGGTCCCTACAAGGACGGCGGGACTAGGGGTCTCGGGGCACTAGGTCTTCAGCTCTGTCTTCTGGTCTTCAACTGGGTAACTCTCCGCGAGTGCTCTCGCGCGTCCCCCTTTATACCCCACTTGCGGACGTCGCTGCGAGCACCCATCCTATTCGACCAATCACTGGGCGCTGGCTACGATCCTGTTTTCCCACATCTCAGCGTGCCTCACCACCCACGCCGCGCTGCCCCGTCATCTGTCACTCCCGGCGCGCGCGTCCACACCACGCCCACAACGCGTGCCCAACCCCGCACCCCGCGCCGCCCCGTGATCCATCACTGTCACAGTCGGCGCACGTCAACACCACCACTACATCACCCCCTACCACATAGCTCGCAGCCGACCCGGCTGCTATAAAAATATACAAACCCCCCTGTGTGCCCCGTAACACAACACAACAACAAGAACAACAACTAACGTAACAACACAACACGACGCGAACACTACCATCCGCAACCATCAACCAATGCCACCGCGACAATAGAACAATATATACAATCCGGCGAGTGACAATAGCAATGTGTATGCAGAAAGAAAAATAAATGGAAATTTTTTTTTTTTTCTCGACTCGTGCAGCGTCCCATTCTTTCCGAGCGTCCCTACAACGGGACATTACCCCGGCAGAGGGGAACACCGGGCGAGCTTGGTGTCGAAAAAAAAATGTCTTCATGAAAATTGTTGTGCCCTAGCCCGAGTCCGCCTTGCCGGTCCGTCGTACGGCACCAGACGCGGTTGAACGTCCGGTGGTGCCGGCAGTTCAGGAAGACATCGGCCAGGCATCGAGGACCCGTGCGTGCCGCGGGGTTCAGGTTCCCGACGGTCAGCAGCCGTCAAGCCCGAGGCACCTGGGGGTGGGTCAGGTGGAGACACGTGAGGATCAGCCTGCGACACCTCCCTCCCCGAGTCGACGGTCACATCACACGCCCGGTCGTTACGGCACAGAACGGGGTCACACGGTGCCGCATAGGGCTTCAGTCGGGAGGGGTGCATGTACCAACGGCGTTTTTCCCATTTAATCTGTATACTCTGGGGTCGTGCAACCCGCACAATTTCCACCGGTCCCCTCCAAGGTCTCAACAACTTGGGGGACGTAGCCAACGGTGCATGTGGACAATGCAGCCAGGCCTTATCGCCTGGTTTCCAATCATGCGTATGCACCCTCCGCCCATGCAATCTCTCGTTCGCGATTTGCCGAGACCGCGAATTCAACCTCGCCGCCTCCCGCGCTTCAGTCAATTTGGCGATATTAAATTTGATGTGGTCTGCCAATTTTGATTTTGCACGTGGCTGGGAAATCCCCAGTTGGACGTCCATGGCCGGATCGGCCTCCCGCCCATACATAAGAAAAAATGGGGAAAACCCCGTCGCCGCATGAGGGGCCATTCGATAGGCCGCGAGTACCCCCGGCACCTGTAAGTCCCAATCAACCTGATCGTCGCAGACCTGTTGGCACAACATAGACGTAATCGTCCTGTTCAGACGCTCAACCATCCCGTCAGTCTGCGGGTGGTAGGGGGAAGTACGCACTTTCTTTGTACCCAACAGGTCGCACACCTCGCGCAACAAAACGCTCGAAAAATTCTTTCCTTGATCCGTCAGCAAGCGTTCGGGGGCGCCCTTGTCCAAAACATAACCCTGGACGAAGGCGTCCGCCACCGCTGCAGCCGACTGGTTGGCGAGTGGCCATGCCATGGGCCATCGGGTGAAGTATTCTACGCCAACCAGCAGGAACCTATTTCCCCTTGGTGTAGCAGGAAAGGGCCCCAAGATGTCCAACGCAACCAATTCGTTTATGCGCGAAACTTGAATGGATTGCAGCGGTGGATTAGCTGCCAATGGTGGCGGTTTTCTTTTGGCGCACCCTACGCATCCCTTAAGAATATTCGCCACGTCGTTACCCATCCCCGGCCAATAATAGTCTCGCTGGATTAGGGCGAGCGTTTTGTGAAAACCCAGATGCATGAGCCGTTCATGAGCTGCCAGAACGACCCTACCCCGCATAGCAACAGGCACAACGAGCACGTGACGCCGGGACATGTTGTCCCACTTCATCAAAAGGCCCTGTCTGCACACCCAGGAACCGACCCGCGCATCCCCTACCTCGGGAGCGCCAACTTTTCGACGTAGCGTAAGTAGGGAGCTGTCGGACATTTGGAGACGGCCCCACTCAATGAGGGGCAACGACAACAGCGAATCCCTCCCCGTGGGGGCGTCGACTCCCGGGGTGTCAGTGGCGGCGAGCGCAACTCCCGGGGTGCTGGCGACCGGGGGTTTGCACCGCGCCGATCCCAACAAACATGTGCAGTCCGTGCACGGTGGCAACCGCGACAAGGCGTCCGCATTTGAGTGTCGCAATCCCTTGCGGTAAATCGTCGTGAATTGGAAGTCCTGAAGGACCTCCAACCATCGGGACAATTGGCCCGATGGCTGTGCCACGCGCATAGCGTATTGTAAAGCCGCATGGTCCGTACGGACCGTAAAATGACGGCCGTAAAGATACGGCCTGAATTGCTGTGTAAAAAACACAATCGCTAACAATTCACGACGAGTCACGCAATAGCGTTGTTCGGCGGGGGAAAGAACTCTACTACCGTAGGCGACCACCCGTTCAACCCCCCCGACCACCTGTGAGAGCACCCCCCCGATACCAGTGTTGCTGGCATCTGTGTCAAGCAAAAACGGTTGTGTGAAATCGGGGTAACACAAGGGGGGAGCCTGCACCAAGGCGTCACGAAGAGAGCAGAACGCAGCCTCCTCTTCCGCCCCCCAGTGAAACCGCACACCCTTAGCCGTCAAAGCATGCAGGGGCCTGGCTATGGTGGCAAACTGCTTGACAAAACGACGGTAATAGGAGGCGAAACCAATAAAACTGCGAACCTCCGTGACCGAGGTTGGCGTTGGCCATGAGCTGACGCAGTGCGTCTTAGCAGGGTCCGTCGAGATCCCTGAACGACTCACGATATGGCCCAAATACCTGACCGATTCCCGAAGCAGAAAACATTTAGCCGGTTTAAATTTAAGCTTAGCGGAACGCATCCTGAGGAACACCGCTCTCAGTCGCTGGAGGTGCTCCTCAAAAGTCCGACTGAAGACGATGATATCGTCGAGATAAATCAAACAGGTATCCCATTGGAGGCCCGACAAAACCAGTTCCATGAGTCTCTGGAACGTGGCGGGAGCGGAATGTAAGCCCATGGGCAACCGGTTGAATTCAAATAGGCCACCAGGTGTCCGGAAAGCGGTTTTAGGTTTAGACTCGTTATCGAGTGGCAATTGCCAAAATCCGGAAAGCAGATCGAGTGTGGAAAAAAACTGTGCTCCCGCCAAGGCATCCAGCGACTCATCCATCCTGGGGAGCGGATACGCATCCGCCATCGAAATTTTGTTTAAGCGGCAGAAATCGACACAAAACCGCAAGGACCCGTCCTGTTTTTTTTACTAGGACAATAGGAGCACCCCACGGACTAGAAGAGGGCGAAATGATATCGGCCGCAAAGATATCATTAACCGCCGATTGCACATGCTCCTTCTCGGCTGGGCTGAGCCGGAAGGGATTCTGACGAATAGGGGCCGCGTCCCCTGTAGCTATGTGGTGGCGCAACAGGTCAGTGCAGCCGATATCGTACTTATGTTTGCTGAACACGTCAGCAAACTCGAGTAGCAAACCCCTCAATGCTCCCAATTGCACCTTGGACAAGTTAGCAGAACCGGCACACAACGAGTCCAACCACTCAGTCCCCTCATCACTTGGAGGATGCGACTCGACAGTGAAATCTGCTTGAGCCACGAGCCGTTCCTCAACGGGTAGCGGCGCGGCGTGAGCCAGCACCGTTCCCTGCGCAATTACGGCCGGCCGCGACCCCGTATTCAGGACCATTACGAACGGCTCACTGTCCCCTCTCACCATGGTTTGAGCAACCGCTAAGTCGAGGCCCCTTCTGGCCCTGTTAGACGGCCCCAACAGCACCCCCTGTGCCTCCGCACCCACCTCGAGTGGTTTCCTCAACCGAAGGGGTACCAACATTTGCGATCCCGGGGGCACCCGTACAGTCTGAGTTGCCAGCGCCTGCACCGTCGCACAAACCGTGCGTATTTTGGTAGGGCTCGTCAAGAACGCAACCCGCCGACCTGACGGAAGCTCAATGCAGGCCTGATCTATGAGAATTTTGATGGGCATTTTGGACAAAAAGTCCGTACCTAGCAAACAGGGAACGGCCAGCGATGATGATACAAAAATAGGGCCCGCCAATTTGATGTCACCAATGCAAATAGTCGCCCGAATCTGGCCGATGATCCCCAGGGATCCCCCATTCGCCGCATAAAATGGCACGTCCACTGGCAGAAGGGGTCTACTTTGGACGGGAAGAATGTTATAAATAAGGTCCGAGATGATAGTGGCCGACGCACCCGTGTCCACAAGCACCCGGACCTCAACCCTGTCAATAAACCCCGTTACCACGGACGACCCGGCCGACGCAGCCACTATCCTGTGGGCCAATTCGGACCACTCGACTGCTTGCGGGCCGTGTACGGACCCCCCTCGCCGAAGTGAACCCCCGGCACCCAGCCGCGAACCCCCCACCGCCAAGCGGCGACCCGAATGTGCCGTGTTTGTGGACCGAACGTGTGAGGTGCCGCGACTTGCCGGGTTTTGTTGGGATGACTTGTGGGCCTGGTCGTCGTCCCGACGTGGTCCTGTGGCGCGCTGATGCGGGGCCCGGCACCCGGCTGCGACGTGACCCCGAAGGCCGCAGTTGTAGCAGACGACGAGGGACGTCGTAGGTTTCGGTTGCTCCAGCTTGCGGGATGAACGTGTGGGCGAACGACCTCCCGTTCTCCACTCCCCCGGACGCGATGCCGCGAAGGCCTGCTCCTGATCCGCAGCTGGCTGAGGTTCGGCGATCGTGGCGGCCAGTGCCGCGTTCCCCGCCCATTTGCAGACGACCCCCGGCTTGCGTTTGAGGACTTCGTACGCGTGAATGCTCGTGGCGATCGCCAGGGAGCAGATATCCATTTCGTCTGCCACATTGATGGGGACCCCCAACTCGTGGGCCAACGCCAGCAGCTGCTCCGTGACCATGGCGTCCTTCCCCTCCTTGTCCATGCGGGGAAAAGCTGCGTCCGCCAAGGCGAGCAGTGCCGTGCGATAGGCGAGCGTCGTTTCTCCAGCCACCTTCCGCCGATCGTAGAACTGGTGGCGACAGGTGGAGGGCGGTCCGAACACCTTCGCCATCAGGTGTAGTGCGGCCTGGAGCGTAGAGCGGGACGACCTTGCAGCAGATGTGAAGGCTGCAAGCGCGTCGTCGTCGAGCATCGCTGGCAACGCACGCAGGGCAGTGGTGTCGGACCACCCCGACATTTCCTGATGAGCGAGGAACCTTCGTTGGAAGGCTCCCCAGTCGCCCCCATCCGCCTTGAACGCCGACAGCGCGGGCAATCTTTGCTGGAGGACCCGATCGTCGTCGACGTCGGAGAGATTTTCCCGCGCTCCGCTGTAGTTGTGTAAAATGTCGGCTCGGTTGTCAGGCGCAAAATGGAGAGCTCCGGCGCGCGCTGATGACGTGGGCTGCGCTGAGCGGAGGTCTCCGGCCACGTGGTGTCCGTGCTTCCCGCCAATCGATGGCGGCCCCTCAAAAACGGCGGCAACTTCCAGACTTTTGGCGCGAAGCGCCTTTTGGCGGGATCCCTCCAACGTCGCTTTCTCCACCAACCCCGCAGCCGTTTTTTCCGCTCGCCGGAACGGAGATGTCCGCCAAGACAGCGGCGGCGGCGAGTAGCAACTCCGCCAACCGGGAGTGTGCGTCTTGGAGGCTGGTGTCGGAGGCGAGCGGAGCGTCGGCCATCACCGCGAAGTGCTGCATCGGCGGCAACTCCTCGTCCTCTCCTCCCGAGGTTGGTGTCCCCGGTACGCCGTCGTCGTCCCGACCTCGCTCGTGGGTACGGGTAGTCTTCCTCGTGTCCATACTTCTTGAAAACAGGTTTACTTCTGACGCCAGTTGTAATGTAGTAACTCGGCGGGAGACGACTTCACGGGTAACACACTCTTTATTTTACCAAACTCGTTCACAGGTGACTAACAACCCACTTTGTATCTCGGGTGACAAACACCCACTTAGTATCTCGGGTGACAAACACCCACTTAGTATCTCGGGTGACAAACACCCACTTAGCTACCCTGGCGACTAACGCCCACTGAGCTACTCGGGTGACCAACACCCACTTAGCTACCCTGGCGACTAACGCCCACTGAGCTACTCGGGTGACCAACACCCACTTAGCTACTCGGCGACTAACGCCCACTGAGCTACTCGGGTGACCAACACCCACTTAGCTACTCGGCGACTAACGCCCCTGAGCTACTCGGGTGACCAACACCCACTTAGCTACCCTGGCGACTAACGCCCACTGAGCTACTCGGGACACTCCCTGCCCGGGGTGTCCGTCTTGATTGTGGGTCCCCAGCCCGACCCACGTGGGCGTCGGACCCTGGGTCCCACAGTCTCGCCTCCGAGCCACACAGGGCCCCGGTCCCTACAAGGACGGCGGGACTAGGGGTCTCGGGGCACTAGGTCTTCAGCTCCGTCTTCTGGTCTTCAACTGGGTAACTCTCCCCGAGTGCTCTCGCGCGTCCCCCTTTATACCCCACTTGCGGACGTCGCTGCGAGCACCCATCCTATTCGACCAATCACTGGGCGCTGGCTACGATCCTGTTTTCCCACATCTCAGCGTGCCTCACCACCCACGCCGCGCCGCCCCGTCATCTGTCACTCCCGGCGCGCGCGTCCACCCCACGCCCACAACGCGTGCCCAACCCCGCACCCCGCGCCGCCCCGTGATCCATCACTGTCACAGTCGGCGCACGTCAACACCACCACTACACATATAACGTGCACTGTCAGTTCTGCAATAAATAGTTCAATAACATTAACCTACAAAATTGCTATGAAAAACAAAACAGTAGGCAATGACAAAGATACCCCTATTACATTGAGAACTGTTGAGGAAAGTGCTATTAGCAAGCACCTATTAAGGCCAGAACACAAAGCTGATGGTGGGGGCAACATCACGCTCAGCCACCCTTGTACCCTTGTATGCCTTCATGATGTATCCCCATCATGAAAGTACTTAATGATTGTGAGTAAAGAGCCAGGGACTCACGAAAGATCGAAGAACAACCCAGAGCCCAGGCCTACTGATGCTATCATAGGCCTTGACCAGGTCAATAAAGCAGAGATGTAGGTCTTGTTGGAATTCCCCCGACATCTGCTGTATAGCACATGGACAGAAAATATGGAATATTTGCAGGACTGCCCTGGTATGAAACCACATTGGACTCCGCAAGCCTCTCCTCAGCGTGCCCTGGCATGGTGATTGTTCTGCCTCACGGCAGGTGTTTTGCCTCACGGCAGATGTGGGGGTGTGGGTATACAGGAATTTCCTGATTTTGATGCTGAGTTTGGTCACGTGACCAGGAAGTTCCGATTTGACAGTCTTTCAGCCACGAGGCTGGAGGCAGCCATTACACAGAATTCAAGATGGCGGCACAAATCGCGTCCCAGTGAAGAAAGCTGTAATTGTCCATTGTGGGACTTTAAGAAGCATTGTATGTAAGTTTGTTTATGTTCTTATAATACTGGGAAAGTTATAATGTTAGAATGACTGTTATAATTCTGTAAATGCCTTTATAATGCTGTTAAATTGTTATGATAAATACGAGGCCTAGTTAACAACGAAGCCTGCAACTTGCCTTATTGTGAATGTTATTTGTAATCGAATAAGTCGAGTCAAACTTGTACCCAAGTAACTATATTGCGATCTTGAGAGCAAGGATGACAAAATGTCTCATCCACAGTAAAGTGTTATATGTAGTGCAGTACATTTGGGGTACAGTGTGATGAATACACGACGTGCCTTTATGTAACACAGCAGTTTATGCTCTTGTATAGCTATTCAGTGGTAATGTAGGTGCCTGGTCTATCCAGGATCTATTATTGAGAAATATGTTATCTAAGACAATGTTATGATGCTGTGGTTTTCATTCATTGTGTTGGTGTGTCCGGGTATTATCATATGCTGTATCTGTGCTGTTTTCTTTCCAGTTTTACCTCGTTCAATTCAATAAATGAGGTTTGGAGTCGGATGTTCACCCTGGCTCTGAGGGTTTATTGGACGCGAGGTTAACTACTCAGCTAGCGGTGCAACGCAGCGCACAGCGAGGCCGAGACAGTGATGCTGAATAATCCTTGCCAGGGCATTTCCCGGCACACTGAGGAGAGACATGCTCCTGTAGTTGTTACAGTCTGTACGGTCCCCCTTCTTGACGAGAGGGATTACCAGGGCATCCTTCAAACCTGCAGAACCCATCCAGTAGTCCAGACTGTTGTAATGATGTCATGTAGAGAAAGTCTGCACAAAGACACCACCCTCCCTCAGCAGTTCGCTTGGGAGATCATCTCTGCCCGGCACTTTTCCTGCTCTCGTTCTCTGGATCACCTTTCGTACTTCCTCAACCAATGGCACTTCAGTCAGCCATTCAAGGGGATGATTACTTCTTCCAATAGTTGAGGCGCTGCAGCCTCAGTGGGATCATCCTCATTTTGCCTCATAATGTTTTCTGGGCTGAGGGAATTCTCCTCCCCCAAGGTCTCGCAGAAATGCTCAGCAAACTTGTTCCTGGTGATCGGAGATCGGATCACCTTTCTTTCCCCCTAAGGATGGTAATAGGTGTGGCGCTGCAAGTAATTTTTTGATGAAATTAAGAGTAATTTGTGATCTCGGGCGACTGAGCTAGATTCCATCTCAAAAGCAACTCGTGACCACCACTCATCCTTGCAGCACCGTATGGCTGTTCAACCCCCCGAGCGAAGCCTCCTCATTCATAGATGTGGGATAATGTATATGGCGCGAGTGGGCTTGTCGCTTTTCCTCAGCCAACCGGAACACCTCCATTAGCCAGGGTCTCTGGGGAGATTTGGACTGCGTACCCAAAGCAGCCATTGCAGCTGCATGAGCCACAGTCCAAACCTTGCCCATTTCCCATTGGCATTAGGAGGGGCAACGATACCAACTCCAGCTGCAAGCAATGATGACATTTTCACTTGCAATTTTCATCAGCTAGCTGAGACCAGGCGGGTTTGAATGGGTCCTAGATAGACACCCACCGGAATAATGGCAGGCGCATGTTATAGATCACAAGCCGATGGTCAGTGGGCAGATCAGCTCCACGGAAGGTCCTGGTGTCAAAGGACATGGGCTAATATCCACTGTTCCATCACTGTATAGTCCAGCAGATGTTCTTGATTGGACCCAAAAGGCATCCATAATGCTTCGTGGATGTGCTGATGCCAGAACAGCATGTTGGTAATTACAAGCCCATGGGCTGCACAGAAGTCAGGCTGCTACCATTATTATTGAGCTGATCTGGCCCATGCCTTCCAATCACTCCAGCCCAGGTGCCAGTGTTATGACCCACTCGGACATTAAAGTTACACAACAGGATGACTCGATCCCAAGGGGCCACTTTAGCTAGCACCTGTGACAGGAGGTCCTAGAAGGCATCAGAGTCATCGGCCTTGCCTGTATCCCTCCACTGATGTGTATCTTCGGTGGGGGCATACACAACCACCACCACCATTCCTCGCCACCCACTGATGGGGAAGCGAGCCCACAGTAGCCTGAGGCTTACAGCTTCCCACACTTCACCGCCACGCTCCCAAGCCCCCTTCATATATTTGTTGAGATGAAGAGCCACTCCCTGTTGTTTGGCAGTCTCTTGCCCCGAGTAGAGGAGTCCACCCCTCATGGTCACTGGAGGCAGAGCCAGTCCATCAAACCTCCTAAATGTCACATATCCAGGCAGTACTAGTCCAGCTCCTGACAAAGGAGTGACAGCCTCTCCTCCGCAGTGAGAGTTCAAGCATTCCACGTGGCCACTCGCATTTCCGTAGGTCTCCTGGCTCTGCCAAGTGGAGTTTGGCCAGGAGACTTCCTAGATGCCCCCCCCCCCCGAGGCCTCCGGCACAAGCTTAGCTAGTTTTTTAAACACGTGTTTTCATGATAATTGAATTGAAGGTGGAGGAGTTACCAGTCCCTCGCACCTATACAGAGCCCTCATTTGCCGCTGTAATGGCTACGAATACCATGATGGGAAAGCCGATTGGAATTGGCCATTCCCTCCCATGGTATTGTACACCACAGCATTACCATCCGGCATCACCGAGGATATAGGGGTATGTTTTTGTCTTTGTCTTTATAAAGATACACAGACACATACACACACACGGAAACACTCACAAAAACACGGACCCAAATATAATCACACAGATACGGAGACAAAGACACATGTAGATCCACACAGACACAGATATGCGGAGACACGCCCACACGCAGAAATACAACAACTGTAATCCGTCACTAAGTGGTGTTGACGTCACCACGGCGCATGTGCCAGGCTATGTGCACTTTAAGGCCACGTGAAGTGTCGAACAACCCTGGCAGGTCACGGGACAGATCCAGGTGCCATGGGTTGACTGACTTAGATGACTGGCCAATGCACCACCTGTGCCTCCTACTGTGCCAACTTGCCGTGTTTTAGCCACCTGGCGCTCCGCTCGTTGTGAGCATAGCTCCTCTGCCCTCCGTTGTTGCTGGAGGGTGACTACCTCCAACTGCCCAGTAGCATCCTTCACAAGCTTCCTCTACAGAGGCTGATCTTGACACCGCGGGTTCCAGTCATTGACAAGTCCACTCAGCTCCACATCCTCTCGTGCCACATTACTCCATCTCTTCTCTATCCTGTGCTGCGCCCGTTTAGCCCCTCTATCCGACCGAACAAAGCTGTTTGGGCATACGGTGGTTGGGCATGTGGGCTGCAAGACCCAGCCAATGAAGTATTGCCTGTTGGAGGAACTCACCAATGGTACTGCGTCCAGATCTCGTAGCCACCACAGAAATGTAAACGGACGTGGACACTCACACATACACACAGAGACACGGAGATATACTAAACAATTTTATTTTACCAAGTAAGGCCCACTGAGCTATGCAGTGTAGCTATTTATCAGAAGCGACCTGGCCATAAATGATAGCTCAACGAAATGGCTTATGTGGAAATGTACAGCAGCCAAATAGTCTAAACGCAAGTTTCTAAATGTGAAGAGAAAAAGCGGAGGACCTGGAGTACAATGCAAACGACCACGGGGGAAATGCAAACTCCAAATGTACAGGCATATATTTTGAAACATGCATTTCGGTTATTTAGATGATGTTGCTACTATAATGTCCAAATGAGAAGCCATTGTTGTTGAGCTCTCATTTGTGCATCATTTGTGGTCGCTTCTGAAAAATAAGCTAATAGCTCAATGGGCTTTACTTGGTAAGATAAAAAATATATAGATTCGTTTTATTCGTATATTTTTTAAAGTGACTTGTTTACCTTTCCTATAATTTGTACTCCTATCATGTTTTGTATTGTCTGTTATTATAACGTTTGCCCTGCCCATACTGGAGCTTTATAACGTTTGACCTGCCCATACTGGAGCTTTATAACTCATCGGATTCCTCCAGGATAAATAAATTCTGATTCACTAAATATGTGAGTCCGACAGATACGGTGCCAGGATTTCCAATGACCCATTTATACTTTATAACTTTTGTTGCAAAATTTTGGCTTTGGTTATGAAGGCAACAAGGAAGGTGTCCCAATGTTAAAGCCACGTGTGGGACAGTGTTCGTATCAGTTAATTGGCAGTCATGAATCAGTGTTGGAAATTCCGCATTGCTGGTCGGAAACCTGCGTGGTTACTAATATTATTTTAATTATTGAATATGGAACTCTTCACGAGTATGCTATGCACGCAAAATAGTTACATATGTTTTTTTTATATTGTGGTTCATTAAATACTTAATGATGTATAAGTGACTCATTTATAACTGTGCACTCACTGCCGTGATTTATTTAGTAATATGCATGATATGAACAGCAAGTATATGTTTACATAGAAAATAAATAGATTTACCACTAAAGATTCAAACTCGTATTCAACAGCAAAAGATAAACAGCGTCTGAACGTAGCTACAAGATAAGAAGCATTTTAACTTGTGTTGCCACTTCCTCGGATGGATAATTGCATGACCACAGTTGTTGTCATGTGGTTTATGATTGTGTTATAGGTGAACCAGATAATAGTTTGACATATTCAGCCACGGGGATTGTTCAAACACAATAGTGTGAAGTTTTCTATCTGGGCATCAGCAGCAAGAAATTTGGGAAACCCACAAACCAGTCATTTCGTTTCACGAGCCACGGCGTGGAGCTGCTTTTCACATCAAGGCGCGTAACGGCATTCCAGTTTGCTCTGAACAATTCAATGGGCTGCGGAGTGGCCAGGCGGTACCACCACGCTTCGTGCAGACTCTCAGAGACATTATCAATATAGCAGGGCAGAACGACCGAGTCGGATTGGAACGTTATCAACATGATAATTTAAATAAATTAATTTTTTCCTTAATTACTGTACTTAAAATTTCACATAGGACTTTTTTTTTTAATCTAGTCATGTGTTTATCCAGTATTGCAAAAAAAAAAGTATAATCACGTAGGTATATGAGTGATGCTCTAGCAGTACTCAAGCCTAGAAAAGACCCATCAGAGGCTAAGATAATTAAACCTATCTCTCCCGTGCCACACGTGCAACCTAGTTGAAAGGCTCCAATGAACTGACAGTACTTCAAGATGACGAAAAAAAAAACATTTTTTTATCCTTTGCGGAAAAAATAGAGTTAAGATCTTCAAGCATCAAATAGACACCTGTGACAAGGCATCAAGTTTACATTGGTCATACATGTGTAGTGGGTTAAACTGAGTCGCACACTTAGACTTGGAAGCAACGCATGTATTTAGTTCCAACACACGGGGTAACTTTCCCCTTAACACAATAACAACCTAGGGTGGTGACCATTTGGCTAACTGCACAAGTTACGACGTAACTGTTAATTACGGACCCGGGACCAACAGCATACTGCCCGGGTTCACGTGCTGGAAGACTCGTAGAACGGAGATCGTAGGCGAAGGGTTTCTTTCCCGGGATAAACAACCACGATCCCTCTCGGTACTCGGCTTATATTCTTTGTGGCGAGGCCAGCTCCGCGCTTGGCCACGTCCCACTTCCAGAACCATCGGGAAGAACCTGGATCCAGATCACGTGACCCTCCTAGCCCCCTCTTGCCCCCCCCTGTCATCTCAACCGGTCACATGTCCTCCCGGGTCAACCAGAGTGCCATGGACTCCACACGACCTTCCCCTTAGGTCGACACACACACCGTGCTCTCTAGGGCCGGCACTGCACTTACAGCATGGTGCTATCCAGCGATGTTACTCCACTCACACCTTTCCCCTCTAGGGCCGGTACTGCACCCACAGCATGGTGACATCCAGCGATGTCACTACACATGTTTGTGGTAAAACGTGGAAACATACATGCTCTGCTCATCCAGGAAAACCTTGCCAATGCCAATTTATCAAACACGTTTTTCGACTATGCACGGTTTACCTAATGAGGTCTGTTTTCCGGAAGCCTTTGATGATGTTTCAGTTATATGCGGTTTGACGCTACTAGGATTCTCATCTCAGCATAGAAAAGCAGTGCTGTGAGTGCTCCATCTGTTGAAAGGTGTGAATGTGAATCTCCTGTGAGAACGATTTATTTAGCATGTGTGTTCTTTCAGTGTGAAAATTTAACACACTCACACACAACGGCATGTTCACACATTGCCACATGCATGTAGTTACCCACCCGTTTAGGATGTCATACAGGCGCCGAGATGGTAAATCATGATCATTAACGTTCAGGTGACAGTGTTGGCGCGATCGCTGGGCGTGAGTACCGCGGTGCGGGAAGAGTAATAGATACGGGGGTTTTGTATTGAGGTGAAATTGAAAAAAATTGTACACACAAGAAGTGAAGAGTGACTCAGCATTATTTAGTATTATTGTAGGACTTGAAATGTCACGCGCCACGCCTTCTGTTGTTAGGGGAGCGAGCAGCGTACAGTGGGGGCAACTGAGGATACAGTTGTTGTTGTGTACCATTGAGGGGGGAGGTCATTAAGAGACACCACAGGTGTTAAGGGTAACGGAGGACGCAGGCCGCTGATTGGTCAGGAGGGTGAGTGGCTGATGACTGGCGCCGGGCTGACGGCGATAACATGGTCACATTAGGCTGGGGGCCTGGGGGCGAGTAGCGAAGCGGGGGATGAGATAATTAATTGGGGCTGATTGGTTCGGGTATAAAGGCACAGCGTAACGGAGAGACGGGAGTCTTGGTTGGTGTTGGAGTCGAAGTTTGAGTGGTTGGTGCCCGGGACAGAGACGGAGCAGCAGGGAGCAGGAATAGATACGATAAGGGTGGACAGAGAGAATACATTTTGATTTAAAGCTTTCGTGACTGCAGGGATTCATCTTCTTGGTTCTTTCGGTAAATTCACGTAGAAGGGAAGTAATAAAATAATAAAAATAAAACATAACAAAATTATTCTCACGACGTTTCGGCCACAACGCAAGCAGCCGTCCTCAGGTGAAAACCAGGTCCGTCGAGGCGACAGAGTTTGAATGAAACAGCACACGAGCTGCAGTTGCTGCTGCTGCTGCTGCAGTTGCTGCTGCTGCAGTTGCTGCTGCTGCTGCTGCAGTTGCTGCTGCTGCAGCTGCAGTTGCTGCTGCTGCAGCTGCAGTTGCTGCTGCTGCTGCTGCAGTTGCTGCTGCTGCAGTTTCTGCTGCTGCAGTTTCTGCTGCTGCTGCAGTTTCTGCTGCTGCTGCAGTTGCTGCTGCTGCTGCAGTTGCTGCTGCTGCAGTTGCTGCTGCTGCAGTTGCTGCTGCTGCTGCAGTTGCTGCTGCTGCTGCAGTTGCTGCTGCTGCTGCAGTTGCTGCTGCTGCAGTTGCTGCCTTATTTATTTTAATATAACACTATGTATTATTCTACCCACCCTAATGTGTATCACACTGCTATATATTTACTATACAATTACGACACCATACATTACTCTGCACACTGCACCATGCCAGTGAGTGGAACGCGGTCTGAAAGTCACCGTAAACGTGAACACAATCAGTTAAGATCCGAAATGGTTTATTACGTCCTTCCAATGATTGCTAAGCCAGAATCCATCTTCTCGGTTGAAATTGTCTCTGTGTTTGTATATGTGGATCGCCTCATGAACGAATCTCTCATGATAGCCAGATGGCTTGCAGAGAACCTCTGTCTTGGAGAAGTCAATGTCATGTGATCCCACTGAATTGTAACAGTGATCTGCCACGGCTGAGGTGTTTGTCCTACCGTGTTTCAGGTCTGCTTTATGTTCACGGATGCGGTCCGAGACATGTCGTTTGGTTTTTTCAATGTAACTGCTACCACAGAGGAAACTTAGTTTGTAGATGCCAGGGTACTGTATGTCTGGAACCACATCTTTTACAGACGGGACCAGATCATGGATTTTATGTACTGTGTTGAATCGGACCTGGATCTTGTGTTTAATCAGGATTTTGGAGATCTTTTTTGTGACCCCAGCAATGTAGGGTAAGGTGATGGTATTGAAAGGCTCCTCAACAGGATCCGTCTTGATGGTTGGAGTGATGGCCTTGCGGATTGTGTAGTCGGAGTAACCATTAGCCTGAAGAGCTTGGCGTACGTGTTTGAGTTCACTGCCAATGTGTTCCTGGTCGGAAATGCATTGGGCTCTATGGTATAGAGTCTTGATGAGGGAATTCTTCTGGGATGGATGGTGGTGGGAATCCGGTTTTAGGTAAGCATCCGTATGGGTGGCTTTCCTGTAGACAGAGTGGCTCATTGAACCATCAGGTCTCCTTTTAATTAGGACATCCAAAAAGGGTAGCTTGCCATCTTTTTCGACTTCCATGGTGAATCTGATGGCTGGGTGTATGGAATTGATGTGGTCGAGAAATTGGTCTAGAGCAGGCCGGCCATGTGGCCAGATGACAAAAGTGTCATCTACGTACCTCTTCCATAAGGTCGGGTGTAGAGTGGCAGTCTTGATGGCGTCAGTCTCAAATTTCTCCATGAAGATGTTGGCTACAACCGGAGATAGGGGGGAGCCCATTTGGGTGCCCTCAGTTTGCTTGTAGAAAGTTCCATTCTAGGTGAAGTATGTATTGGTTAAGCAGTGTCTCACCAGGGGGGGTACCCCAGCATTCAGTCCGTGATGAACCAAGTCTTCAATGATTGCGATGGTGTCAGGTACAGGAACTTTGGTGAATAAGGAACCAACATCAAAACTGACAAGCAGGTCGTCTGGGGACAAGGCAATCCCCTTGATTGTCGATGCCAGGTCAGTAGAGTTTAGTACTGCAGAGGTGGTTTTCCAGTGAAAGGCCGTAGGATTTCAGACAAAAAAACGAGCCAGTTTATAGGTAGGGGAGTTGATTGTAGAGACAATGGGACGAAGAGGTGTATCTTCTTTATGTATCTTTGGCAAGACGGATCCTGTTGAGGAGCCTTTCAATACCATCACCTTATCCTAAATTGCTGGGGTCACAAAAAAGATCTCCAAAATCCTGATTAAACACAACATCCAGGTCCGATTCAACACAGTACATAAAATCCGTGATCTGGTCCCGTCTGTAAAAGATGTGGTTCCAGACATACAGTACCCTGGCGTCTACAAACTAAGTTGCCTCTGTGGTAGCAGTTACATTGGAGAAACCAAACGACATGTCTCGGACCGCATCCGTAAACATAAAGCAGACCTGAAACACGGTAGGACAAACACCTCAGCCGTGGCAGATCACTGTTACAATTCAGTGGGCTCACATGACATTGACTTCTCCAAGACAGAGGTTCTCTGCAAGCCATCTGGCTATCATGAGAGATTCGTTCATGAGGCGATCCACATATACAAACACAGAGACAATTTCAACCGAGAAGATGGATTCTGGCTTAGCAATCATTGGAAGGACGTAATAAACCATTTCGGATCTTAACTGATTGTGTTCACGTTTACGGTGACTTTCAGACCGCGTTCCACTCACTGGCATGGTGCAGTGTGCAGAGTAATGTATGGTGTCGTAATTGTATAGTAAATATATAGCAGTGTGATACACATTAGGGTGGGTAGAATAATACATAGTGTTATGTTAAAATGGATAAGGCAGCAACTGCAGCAGCAGCAACTGCAGCAGCAGCAACTGCAGCAGCAACTGCAGCAGCAGCAGCAACTACAGCAGCAGCAGCAACTGCAGCAGCAACTGCAGCAGCAGCAGCAGAAACTGCAGCAGCAGCAGCAGCAACTGCAGCAGCAGCAACTGCAGCAGCAGCAACTGCAGCAGCAGCAGCAGCAACTGCTGCAGTAGCAGCAACTGCAGCAGCAGCAGCAACTGCAGCAGCAGCAGCAACTGCAGCAGCAGCAACTGCAGCTCCCTTTGATGCTGTTAATCCTGCATAATGCACATGCATATGTAGTACTAATCACATTCCTGCATTTCCCATAAATATGCTAAATTCCTCTTGATATGCAAATTCCTTTGTCAAGGCGCACAGCTTGTATATATGCTCCAAGCTCGTGTGCTGTTTCATTCAGACTCTGTCGCCTCGACGGACCTGGTTTTCACCTGAGGACGGCTGCTTGCGTTGTGGCCGAAACGTCGTGAGAATAATTTTATTATGTTTTATTTTTATTATTTTATTACTTCCCTTCTACGTGACTTTACCGATAGAACCAAGAAGGAGAGAGAATACAGATAGGGTAGCAGTGGACGGAGCGTGTACAGAGTAGTGTAGAGCGGAGTAACGGACCTTGGGGGAGGAGAGAGAGCGAGCGAAGTCGCGGAGCGAGCGAACGGAGAGACATGGAGTGATGAGATGGCGGGTTGTGCATTGGAGCGAACGGAGAGGCATGGAGTGATGACGAGGAGGAGGTGTGCACTATATGCGTGAATAAAAGAGACGAGAAAGACAAGAAGCTGTCGCATCAGTACGAGTCCTACAACTGGTGTCAGAAGTGATTAAAAGAACTACGCCGATATGTCAAAGAAAGTTACGAAGAAGAAGAACTTGCCGGCGGCCTCGTCGGTCGACAGCAGCGATGCGGACGTGATACCTCCATCGGGAGTGGAGGCTCCCGCTTACCGGGGGACGCGACTGATGGGGCGCCGCCGCGTGACAAGGGCGACCTGAACGACGAGGATGAGCCGAGCCCGCCTCATGTATGGAGAGCTACGATGGCGGCGTGGGAGGTCAGGTTGGCGGCGCTCACGAAATAATTTGAACAGTTTATGCAGACGATACGGGCGGCGCCGACGGGATTGGATCAGCGGCCGCACGACCTCGTTACATCTGCGGGGCCGGCGGCTTGGCTGGATCTCCCGATGCGCCAGGTGCACAGCTGGACGCCGTGGAGGAGCCGGAGTCGCTGACTTTGAGCACGCGATGCTGACTGCACGTGGAACGCTTCGAGGTTACAGTCGGCGACTGGACGGCGTTTACACGACGGTTTCGGGCAGCGTATGAGTCGCTCTGGTGGACGGAAGCTGAAGCGCTACGGGCCCTGCCAACGGCCTAGGACGACGATGCGCTGGCGACAATCTACGGTCTCCCTGGGGGGGTTCGCTTGTCATTGTCAGGGACATTCACGGCGATGCAGGCCAAGCGCAAGTTTCAGTTGAGACGGCGGGCGGAGACGGAATCTCCCCTCGCGTATCGCAGTGCGCTATTGACCCTCCGCCAAGCGGCTTACTCAGCGATGGATCAGGCTGCCCTTGATTCCTTGGCCCAGGAGAAGCTGTTGCAGATGGCAAAGGAGCTACGAGTCGTCCTCTCACTTCCCAGCAACAGCAACGACGACGGGTCACCTTTGCAGATTGCCAGAAACATCCAGGCCAACCTGGATCTTCGAGACGAGCCATCGGCGGTGCCACCACAGCCCCTGGTGGTGGGCGCCAGTGCGGATGGGGGCCTACCGGAGTGGGAGCCGAGGTCGCTGACGGCAGCGGCCGCACGACCGCTGTTGGGCCCACCTCGCCGCTCAGGGACGTTCGGACGTGGTGGTCCGCTGACGTGTTACGAGTGTGAGCGTCGAGGACACTTCGCACGAGACTGCTGGAGACGGAGAGGCGTCTTCCCGCGATCATCAGGAGGCTACAACCGCGGATTCTACCCAGCGCAGGATTATCAGGCGAGTCGCGACACATGCAATACACGGCCGTATCCTACACCTCACCCATCCGCGACACCACACACTGTTGATCCCCCTTCGTATGGCGCACAGGGGAATGCTTTATGGGGTGCGTTGGCTCATCGTGTTTTGCGAGCTGCGACGGGTTCGTCGGATGTGATGGCGCTTGTTCAAGGGGTTCAGGTTCGAGTCATTGTCGATACGGGGGCTTTGGCGACCCTTATTTCCTTGCAAACTTTCCGATTATTGCCAACCTCGCCCCATGTTTTGGAACCAGTGGATGGCCCGTGTATAGTGGCAAATGGGGGCAGTTTGGGAATTTTGGGTCGAGTACTTGCAACGATACAAGTCGGGGAGGTGTGTGTAACAGGATACATTTTGGTTTCGTCTGTTTTGGCTGTACCTTGTTTGTTGGGCACGGATTTTTTGCAAAAGATGCCAAATAGAGATTTCGATTGAGAAGGGACGATTGGAATTGCCATCGGGGAAGTGCCTTAATTTTTTGGGAACTCCATCTAAATTTGCTCGTGTCAACGCTGTGGTTCAAGCGGTGGTTAGCCGCACGGTGCGCGTTCCGCCTGCGACGCAAATGATTGTGCCGTTAAGGTTGAAAAAAAGGGCTGTCAGTGGGTAACTTGGAGGAAGGCATTCTGTTGTCACCCTCGAATGCCGTGGCACGAACGCCCTCTTTGGTGGGTGCTTTCACGATGGTGCCGGCGACGGCCGAACCGTTCATCCAGATTGTGAACACGGGGCACGAGCCAGTCGTTATTCAAGAGGGGACTACGTTGGCGCATGCGTCGGTCGCGCGGGGTTTGGAAGGGGATGCGTGCTTGGCAGCCGGGGAAGGAGACACGCTGCCACGGGAGGAGGAGGAACCGAGCTGGTTTCGCGATTTGTATGAAGGCAACGACGATTTGACACCCGAGCAGCGGACGCGTCTAAGGGAGTTGCTTTGGGAATTCAGGGACGTTTTTAGCTCATGAAAGTTTGATGTCGGTCGCACGACCTTATTGCGACATCACATTGATGCTAGGGATGTACCCTCAATTCGATTAAATCTTCACCGTGTGAGCCCGCTGGAGAAGGATTGCATTGGGAAAACGGTTGACGAGATGTTGCAACAGAATATCGTCTCCCCTTCTTCCAGCCCATGGGGGGCTCCGATCGTATTGGTTTAAAAACGAGATGGTTCTCTACGATTTTGTGTGGATTACCGCAAATTGAATAAGGTTTCGGTGGCGGATGCATACCCGCTTCCGCGCATTGACGACTCATTGGATGCATTGTCCGGTGCGAAGTTTTTTTCCACTTTGGATCTTTTGTCTGGCTTTTGGCAATTGCCCTTGGACGAGGAATCTAAACCGAAAACGGCCTTCCGCACGCCGCAAGGGTTGTTCCAATTTAACATACTACCGATGGGGCTGCACTCCGCACCAGCCACCTTTCAAAGATTGATGGAACTTGTATTGTCTGGATGGCAGTGGGAGTCATGTTTGATATACCTTGACGACGTCATTGTGTTCAGTAAGGATTTTGAGGGACATTTGCAGCGGCTACGGGCTGTGTTTGGCAGGGTACGGGACGCCAATTTGAAATTTAAACCCCAAAAATGCCATTTGTTGAGAACATCTGTTAAATACTTGGGGCATGTGGTCAGTGAAGCGGGGGTCGCCACAGACCCGGAGAAAACCAGTTGTGTACGTGCATGGCCAGTGCCTAAGACAGTGTCGGAAGTGCGTAGCTTCGTGGGATTTGCGTCATACTACAGTCGATTTGTTAAAAACTTTGCCACAATTGCGAGGCCACTGCACACGCTGACTGCTAAGGGTAAGAAGTTTCTGTGGGGTGACGAGGAACAGCGTTCATTTGAGACGCTCCGGGATGCTTTGGCTGATGCGCCGCCGCTCAGAAATCCAAATTTTGCGGAAATGTTCATTTTGGACACCGATGCCAGTGATACGGGCATCAGCGCTGTATTGTCGCAAACGATTGACGGAGTTGAAAGGGTCGTCGCGTATGGCAGCCGTGTACTGTCCCCAGCAGAGCAAAGATATTGTGTAACACGCAGGGAATTGTTGGCGATTGTACACTTTGTGCAGCTGTATCGACCATACTTGTACATGCGACAATTTTTGGTCCGCACTGACCACGCGGCGCTACAGTACTCCTTGCGGATCGATCAACCCTCGGGCCAAATGGCCCGGTGGCTTGAGGTCCTGCAGGGATACTCAATCACGGTCCAGCACAGGAAAGGGACGCGTCATGTTAACGCGGATGCGTTGTCCCGATTGCCTCAGTCATCGAGCTTGTGTAGATGCTCTGAGGGATCGCTGCGCTGCGGGCCGCCGCTGCAGGGCATTCCGGCCATGGCCGCTGCAGCCGATTCAGACCGGGTCGACGAAGCACCGGCTATGGAGCCTGGGTTGCTGAGATTGTCACGGGATCGTTGGGCGCGCTTGCAAGTGGACGATCCTTCGCTTACTAAAATGAGGCTTCGGGCCTCTCGTTCCAAACATTCGGATGATCGGGCCTTTCTTCGACTCGTTGACGACCTCCTGGTCAGATGGGATGTCGTCTTGCAGAAGTTTTGTATTGTGGTACCACTATGTTTGAGAGGGGAACTTATTCGCACTTGGGGGAGAAGAAAACGGCTTTGACTTTGAGTAACGATTTGAGTAACGATTTCTATTGGCCAGGATTACAGAATGATGTTCATTTGTATTTTAAGGCTTGATATTCTGGGACCGTTCTCCGTTACCCCGTGGGGTCACAAATACCTGCTTGTGGGGGTCGAGTACCTCACTTGGTGGCCTATGGCGTGGCCGCTAGTGGACCAGTCAGCAGGATCGATCGTGGAGGCCTTCCTGCAGGGTTACGTTTTTGACAAAGGTGCCCCGGAGAACCTGCTCACGGACCAGGGTAAGAATGTTTCGTCCCACCTATTGAAGGAAGTGTGTGACGCATTGGGTACAAGAAAAATTCAGACATCTCCATACCACCCGCAAACCGACGGGATGGTCGAGCGTCTTCATCAAACATTGACGTCTATGCTGTGCCAACAGGTTAATTCGACTCAGACAGACTGGGATCTACATGTCTTGGCGGCCTTGGTCGCTTATAGATTAGCCCCACACGCTTCGACGGGGTATTCACCCTTCTATTTGATGTATGGTCGTGAACCAGAAGCCCCGGCCTTGGTCAGGCTGGGGGTGAAATCTAAAGGGAAGTCGCCAGCGGTGCCTGTCCCCATGCTTGAGGCATTGGATCGGTTGAAAGAGGCCAGGGAGGCCTCACTGGGGAATACGGAACGAAGGCAGGCGGCTAATGAGCGCCTGTATGGTACACAGCCTCCACGTGAGCTATGGCAGGTGGGGGACAAGGCCTGGTTACATTGTCCGATGGTGCCGGTAGGCACATCACCAAAATTCCATTGGCCCTGGCAGGGGCCCGTTGAGATTGTGGAAGTTCGTCGGGATCAGAGTGTGAGGATTCGATACGGTCACCGATTTTGGCATATTCACCCATCGTGCTTGAAGAGATATGTGGTGCCTTATGATGCGTCATCTCCCATCCCGGAACGGCCTGTATTGGATGTGTCTGACAAGCGTACTGTGCTGCGACGGGAGGACGCACCTCAGCAGTCTACCCCCCGTGTGTCTGCAGGATCGCCATTTTTGAGTCAGGGGACACCCCGGGACACACGAGGCCACGTTGGGGTCTCATTGAGGAATGGCCGGTGTAACTAAGATGGGCGCACGTTTCGGGCAGGACGCTGCCCCGCGCCCATGGACAGAGATACCCTGCCCCCTGTTCAGTCGAGCCGGGGTGAAGGACCGGCTGCGGGAACCCGCTTAAGAAGATTGACTTTTTCTTTAAACTTTGGGAGCTGGGGATCGTGTACATTTTGTTGTATGTTGTGTTTTCCGCGTGATGCGTTGTGCTTAGCCGGGACGGCTAACTTTTTCAACAGGGGGGGGGGGGGTGATGTAGGACTTGAAATGTCACGCGCCACGCCTTCTGTTGCTAGGGGAGCGAGCAGCGTACAGTGGGGGCAACTGAGGATATAGTTGTTGTTGTGTGTCATTGAGGGGGGATGTCATTAAGAGACACCACAGGTGTTAAGGGTAACGGAGAACGCAGGCCGGTGATTGGTCAGGAGGGTGAGTGGCTGATGACTGGCGCCGGGCTGACGGCGATAACATGGTCACGTGAAGCTGGGGGCCTGGGGGCGAGTAGCGAAGTGGGGGATGAGATAATTAATTGGGGCTGATTGGTTCGGGTATAAAGGCACAGCGTACCGGAGAGACGGGAGTCTTGGTTGGTGTTGGAGTTGGTGTTGGAGTCGGAGTTGGAGTGGTTGGTGCCCGGGACAGAGACGGAGCAGCAGGGAGCAGGAATAGATACGATAAGGGTGGACAGAGAGAATACAGATAGGGTAGCAGTGGATAGAGAGAGTACAGCGTACGGTAGCAGTGGATAGAGAGAATACAGATAGGGTAGCAGTGGATAGAGAGAATACAGCATACGGTAGCAGTGGATAGAGAGAATACAGATAGGGTAGCAGTGGACGGAGTGAGTACAGAGTAGGGTAGAGCGGAGTAACGGACCTTGGGGGAGGAGAGAGAGCGAGCGAAGTCGCGGAGCGGAGCGAGCGAACTGAGAGACATGGAGTGATGATAATGGCGGGTTGTGCATTGGAGCGAACGGAGAGGCATGGAGTGATGACGAGAAGGAGGCGTGAACCCTATGCGTGAATAAAAGAGACAAGAAAGACAAGAAGCTCTCGCATCAGTACGAGTCCACAAGAAGTGAAGAGTGACTCAGCATTATTTAGTATTATAACAAGGGCAAATATTCTGTGCTTACTTACTCCTCTTTATCCGCTATGGGACATAAGGCTACAATGAGCTCTCTCCATCTTTTCCTGTCCTTGGCTGCTTGCTGTGACTCTCCCTACGTGATGTTCATCTGACCAAGCTCTTCGGTAACAGTTCTTCGCTAGGTGGGTTTTGGCCTCCCCAGTTTTCTTTTACCTGGAGGCGTCCATCTCAGGGCAATTTTAGGTATGTGGTTCTGTTCCATTATTATGACATCCCCCCCCCCCATAGCCATCGCAGTCTTCATCGTTTTATTTCCTTTGTGATGTTCCTGCTTCGGGTCCTCATGTACAATTTAAAACTGGAATTTTTGTTTAGCCAAAATATACAGCCTCAAGCTTTTTCATGTCTGCTTTCCCCACCCTCCAGCATTCAGAGCTATATAACAGGATGGACTTGACGTATATTTGAACTTTAGTTTTCAGATTGTACTGTTTGGACTTCCAAATTATTCACAGTTGACAGAAGGCGCCCCTAGTTTTCCCCAGCCTTGCCTTGACGTCTTTATGGGTCCCACTGTCCTTGCTGATGAGGCTGCCAGGTCGGTGAAGTCGTTTACAAACTCCAGTGGGTTACCGTTAATAACGGGTCTCATGGAGGTGGCATTGGTTCACATCGCTTCAGCTTTGCAAGTGTTGATGTTTAGACCTGTTTGCTTGGTATTGTTATCGAGCCTATCAGTGTTTTCCTGTAGGTTAGAGTGATTGGTGGAAAGGACAGCGAGGTCATCGGCAACGTTTAAGTCCTCCAGCTGGTTGAACAGGGTTCACTGGATTCCTCTGGGTCCGTCCAATATAGCATTGCTCATGATCCAGTCTATAGTGAGGAGGAAGGGGATGGGTGAGATTATCCACCCTTGTCTCAATCCAGACTTTACAGGGAACCACTTGGAGAGGGTGTTGCCCATGATTACACTGGCAGTATGATCACTGGAGTCTACTCAGGGCCTGATGTCCATCGTTTCATTAATTGTAGTTTCTGTAACATTCAGTTTTTTTACGGAGTGGTGTTGTTAGCGCCACACCCAACCCCCAACCTGGAAGGCCAGTATGCTGGCTTTTGTCTGGCCTCTCGCCTGAAACCAATCCGGTATGGTTAAACCTGCCAAGAGCCCGAAGCTCCCACCAGCATAGCTCTCAGGGACATTGGGGCACACAAGTCTCTCCACCACGACATGGTCACAGCACAGAGATATCCTGTAGAATTAGTTAAACTTATTTTGTACATCTGAATGCTATAATATTTTTCCCATAAGGTATATTAATTGTCAAACACAGTTTTGCCCAACACGGCATTTCCCACCGTTTGGTGAGGTCTGCTTGTATGGTAAGTCTTGGCTTTATAGTTTCGCAACAACACGGTTATTCCCTTTGGAAACATTTTTTGTGCAACGCGGAATGCACCCGTTCTAATGGAGTTTCTGAGCGGTCGACAATGAACTACTTTCTTGAGCTGGGTGGCTGAGCGGTATGATAGAGTACGTGGAATGAAACAGTAACATGGCAGCATACCCTCAGTAATTTTCCCTGCCATTTCACTATGTGTGTACATGGTATCTCGGCAAACTTTATCGTTGCATTATTTATGAAGATTTTTTCTTCGCATAAAGGGTTATTTTGCTTATCACTGCAGTTTTCAATAATGCATCTGCCGCGTTAAATGAGTACTTCCTGTATATGTGTAGTGGTGGTATTGACGTGCGCCGACTGTGACAGTGAGTGCCGCAAGGGGTTGCGGCACTCAAACGCGGACGCCTTGTCGCGGTTGCCGCCATGCACGGACTGCACATGTTTGTTGGGATCAGCGCGGTGCAAACCCCCGGTCGCCGGCACCCCGGGAGTTGCGCTCGCCGCCACTGACACCCCGGGAGAGGACGCCCCCACGGGGAGGGATTCGCTGTTGTCGTTGCCCCTCATTGAGTGGGGCCGCCTCCAGATGTCCGACAGCTCCCTACTTACGCTGCGTCGGAAAGTTGGCGCTCCCGAACAAGGGGAGGCGCGGGTCGGTTCCTGGGTGTGCAGACAGGGCCTGTTGATGAGGTGGGACAACATGTCCCGGCGTCACGTGCTCGTTGTGCCTGTTGCTATGCGGGGTAGGGTTGTTCTGGCAGCTCATGACCGGCTCATGCATCTGGGTTTTCACAAAACGCTCGCCCTAATCCAGCGAGACTATTATTGGCCGGGGATGGGTAACGACGTGGCGAATATTCTTAAGGGATGCGTAGGGTGCGCCAAAAGGAAACCGCCACCATTGGCAGCTAATCCACCGCTGCAATCCATTCAGGTTTCGCGTATAAACGAATTGGTAGCGTTGGACATCTTGGGGCCCTTTCCGGTTACACCAAGGGGAAATAGGTTCCTGCTGGTTGGCGTGGAATACTTCACCCGATGGCCTATGGCATGGCCGCTCGCCAACCAGTCGGCTGCGGCGGTGGCGGACGCCTTTGTCCAGGGTTATGTGTTGGACAAGGGCGCCCCCGAACGCTTGCTGACGGATCAAGGGAAGAATTTTTCGAGCGTTTTGTTGCGCGAGGTGTGCGACCTGTTGGGTACAAAGAAAGTGCGTACTTCCCCCTACCACCCGCAGACGGACGGGATGGTTGAGCGTCTGAACAGAACGATTACGTCTATGTTGTGCCAACAGGTCTGCGACGATCAGGTTGATTGGGACTTACAGGTGCCGGGGGTACTCGCGGCCTATCGAATGGCCCCTCATGCGGCGACAGGGTTTTCCCCATTTTTTCTTATGTATGGGCGGGAGGCCGATCCGGCCATGGACGTCCAACTGGGGATTTCCCAGCCACGTGCAAAATCAAAATTGGCAGACCACATCAAATTTAATATCGCCAAATTGACTGAAGCGCGGGAGGGGGCAAGGTTGAATTCGCGGTCGCGGCAAATTGCAAACGAGAAATTGCATGAGCGGAGGGTGCATACGCATGATTGGAAACCAGGCGATAAGGCCTGGCTGCATTGTCCACATGCACCGTTGGCTACGTCCCCCAAGTTGTTGAGACCTTGGAGGGGACCGGTGGAAATTGTGCGGGTTGCACGGCCCCAGAGTATACAGATTAAATGGGGGAAACGCCGTTGGTATGTGCACCCCTCCCGACTGAAGCCCTATGCGGCACCGTGTGACCCCGTTCTGTGCCGTGACGACCGGGCGTGTGATGTGACCGTCGACTCGGGGAGGGAGGTGTCGCAGGCTGCTCCTCACGTGTCTCCACCTGACCCACCCCCAGGTGCCTCGGGCTTGACGGCTGCTGACCGTCGAGAGCCTGAACCCCGGGGCACGCACGAGTCCTCGATGCCTGGCCGATGTCTTCCTGAACCGCCGGCACCACCGGACGTTCAACCGCGTCTGGTGCCGTACGACGGACCGGCAAGGCGGACTCGGGCTAGGTCTCAACAATTTTCATGAGGACGGTTTTTTTGTGCTCTACACCGAGCTCGCCCGGTGTTCCCCTCTGCCGGGGTAATGTCCCGTTGTAGGGACGCTCGGAAGAAAAGGGGACACTGCACGAGTCGAAAGAAAAAAAAAAAATTTCCATTTATTTTTTTTGCATACACATTGCTATTGTCACTCGCCGGTTTGTATATATTGTTCTATTGTCGCGGTGGCATTGGTTGAGGGTTGCGGATGGTAGTGTTCGCGTCGTGTTGTGTTGTTAGCTTAGTTGTTGTTCTTGTTGTCGTGTTGTGTTACGGGGCACACGGGGGGTTTGTATATTTTTATAGCAGCCGGGGCGGCTGCGAGCTATGTGGTAGGGGGTGATGTAGTGGTGGTATTGACGTGCGCCGACTGTGACAGTGATGGATCACGGGGCGGCACGGGGTGCGGGGTTGGGCACGCGTTGTGGGCGTGGTGTGGACGCGCGCGCCGGGAGTGACAGATGACGAGGCGGCGCGGAGTGAGTGGTGAGGCACGATGAGATGTGGGAAAAGAGGATCGTAGCCAGCACCCGGCGATTGGTCGAATAAGTGGGTGCTCGCAGCGACGTCCGCAGGTGGGGTATAAAGGGGGACGCGCGAGAGCACTCGGGGAGAGTTACCCAGTTGAAGACCCGAAGACGGAGCTGAAGACCTAGTGAAGCCGAGTAGCTCAGTGGCGTTAGTCGCCGAGTAGCTAAGTGGATGTTGGTCATCCGAGTAGCTCAGTGGCGTTAGTCGCCAAGTAGCTAAGTGGGTGTTTGTCACCCGAGTACTAAGTGGATGTTGGTCATCCGAGTAGCTCAGTGGCGTTAGTCGCCAAGTAGCTAAGAGGATGTTGGTCATCCGAGTAGCTCAGTGGGCGTTAGTCGCCAAGTAGCTAAGTGGGTGTTTGTCACCCGAGTACTAAGTGGATGTTGGTCATCCGAGTAACTCAGTGGGCGTTAGTCGCCAAGTAGCTAAGTGGGTGTTTGTCACCCGAGTACTAAGTGGATGTTGGTCATCCGAGTAACTCAGTGGGCGTTAGTCGCCAAGTAGCGAAGTGGGTGTTTGTCACCCGAGATACAAAGTAGGTGTTAGTCACCTGTAACCAAGTTTGATAAAATAAAGAGTGTGTTACCCGTGAAGTCGTCTCCCGTGGAGTTACTACATTACAACTGGCGTCAGAAGTAAACCTGTCTTCAAGAAGTATGGACACAAGGAAGACTACCCGTACCCACGAGCGAGGTCGGGATGACGACGGCGTACCGGGGACACCGACCTCGGGAGTAGAGGACGAGGAGTGGCCGCCGATGCAGCACCTCGCGGTGATGGCCGACGCTCTGCTTGCCTCCGACACCAGCCTCCAAGACGCACACTCCCGGTTGGCGGAGTTGCTGCTCGCCGCCGCTGCAATCTTGGCCGAGATCTCCGTTCCAGCGGGCGGGAAAACGGCTGCGGGGTTGGAGGAAGGAGCGAGGCTGGCGGGATCCCGCCAAAAGGCGCTTCGCGCCAAAAGTCTGGAAGTTCCCGCCGGGTTTGAGGGGCCGCCATTGATTGGCGGGAAAGACGGACGCCACATGGCCGGACACCTCCGCGCAGCGCAGCCCACGTCATCGGCGCGCGCCGGAGCCCTCCATTTTGCGCCTGACAACCGAGCCGACATTTTACACAACTCCAGCGGAGCGCGGGAAAATCTCTCCGACGTCGACGACGATCGGGTCCTCCAGCAAAGATTGCCCGCGCTGTCGGCGTTCAAGGCGGATGGGGGCGACTGGGGAGCCTTCCAACGAAGGTTCCTCGCTCATCAGGAGATGTCGGGGTGGTCCGACACCACTGCCCTGCGTGCGTTGCCAGCGATGCTTGACGACGACGCGCTTGCAGCCTTCACATCTGCTGCAAGGTCGTCCCGCTCTACGCTCCAGGCCGCACTACACCTGATGGCGAAGGTGTTCGGGCCGCCCTCCACGTGCCGCCACCAGTTCTACGATCGGCGGAAGGTGGCTGGGGAAACGACGCTAGCCTACCGCACGGCACTGCTCGCCTTGGCGGACGCGGCTTTTCCCCGCATGGATAAGGAGGGGAAGGACGCCATGGTGACGGAGCAGCTGCTGGTGTTGGCCCACGAGTTGGGGGTTCCCATCAACGTGGCAGACGAGATGGAGATCTGCTCCCTGGCGATCGCCACGAGCATTCACGCGTACGAGGTCCTCAAACGCAAGCCGGGGGTCGTCTGCAAATGGCCGGGGAATGCGGCACTGGCCGCCACGATCGCCGAACCTCAGCCAGCTGCGGTGCAGGAGCGGGGCTTCGCTGCATCATGTCCGGGGGAGTGGAGAACGGGAGGTCGTTCGCCCACACGTTCGCCCCGCAAGCTGGAGCAACCGAAACCTACGACGTCCGTCGTCTGCTACAACTGCGGCCTTCGGGGTCACGTCGCAGCCGGGTGCCGGGCCCCGTGTCCGCGCGCCGCAGGACCACGTCGGGACGACGACCAGGGCCACAAGTCATCCCAACAAAACCCGGCAAGTCGCGGCACCTCACACGTTCGGTCCACAAACACGGCACATTCGGGTCGCCGCTTCGCGGTGGGGGGTTCGCGGCTGGGTGCCGGGGGTTCAATTCGGCGAGGGGGGTCCGTACGCGGCCCGCAAGCAGTCGAGTGGTCCGAATTGGCCCACAGGATCGTGGCTGCGTCAGCCGGGTCGTCCGTGGTAACGGGGTTCATTGACGGGGTTGAGGTCCGGGTGCTTGTTGACACGGGTGCGTCGGCCACCATCATCTCGGACCTTATTTATAACATTCTTCCCGTCCAAAGTAGACCCCTTCTGCCAGTAGACGTGCCATTTTATGCGGCGAATGGGGGATCCCTGGGGATCATCGGCCAGATTCGGGCGACTATTTGCATTGGGGACATTAAATTAGCGGGCCCTATTTTTGTATCATCATCGCTGGCCGTTCCCTGTTTGCTAGGTACGGACTTTTTGTCACAAATGCCCATCAAAAATCTTATTGATCAGGCCTGCATAGAGCTTCCGTCAGGTCGGCGGGTTGCCTTCTTGTCGAGCCCTATCAAGGTGCGCACGGTTTGTGCGACGGTGCAGGCGCTGGCGACTCACACTGTACGGGTACCCCCGGGATCGCAAATGTTAGTACCCCTTCGGTTCAGGAAGCCACTCGAGGTGGGTGCGGAGGCACAGGGGGTGCTGTTGGGGCCGTCAAACAGAGCCAGTAAGGGCCTCGACTTAGCGGTTGCTCAAACCGTGGTGAGAGGGGACAGTGAGCCGTTCGTAATGGTCCTGAATACGGGGTCGCGGCCGGCCGTAATTGCGCAGGGAACGGTGCTGGCTCACGCCGCGCCGCTGCCCGTTGAGGAACGGCTCGTGGCTCAAGCAGATTTTACTGTCGAGTCGCATCCTCAAAGTGATGAGGGGACTGAGTGGTTGGACTCGCTGTGTGCGGGTTCTGCTAACTTGTCCGGGGTGCAATTGGGAGCATTGAGGGGTTTGCTCATCGAGTTTGCTGACGTGTTCAGCAAACATAAGTACGATATCGGCTGCACTGACCTGTTGCGCCACCACATAGCTACAGGGGACGCGGCCCCTATTCGTCAGAATCCCTTCCGGCTCAGCCCGGCCGAGAAGGAACATGTGCAATCGGCGGTTAATGATATGTTGGCGGCCGATATCATTTCGCCCTCTTCTAGTCCGTGGGGTGCTCCTATTGTCCTAGTAAAGAAACAGGACGGGTCCTTGCGGTTTTGTGTCGATTTCCGCCGCTTAAACAAAATCTCGATGGCGGATGCGTATCCGCTCCCCAGGATGGATGAGTCGCTGGATGCCTTGGCGGGAGCGCAGTTTTTTTCCACACTCGATCTGCTTTCTGGATTTTGGCAATTGCCACTCGATAACGAGTCTAAACCTAAAACTGCTTTCCGGACACCTGGGGGCCTTTTTGAATTCAACCGTTTGCCCATGGGCTTACATTCCGCTCCCGCCACGTTCCAGAGACTCATGGAATTGGTTTTGTCGGGCCTCCAATGGGATACCTGTTTGATTTATCTTGACGATATTATCGTCTTTAGTCGGACTTTCGAGGAGCACCTCCAGCGACTGAGAGCGGTGTTCCTCAGGATGCGTTCCGCTAAGCTTAAATTTAAACCGGCTAAATGTTTTCTGCTTCGGGAATCGGTCAGGTATTTGGGCCATATCGTGAGTCGTTCAGGGATCTCGACGGACCCTGCTAAGACGCATTGCGTCAGCTCATGGCCAACGCCAACCTCGGTCACGGAGGTTCGTAGTTTCATTGGTTTTGCCTCCTATTACCGTCGTTTTGTCAAGCAATTTGCCACCATAGCCAAGCCCCTGCACGCTTTGACGGCTAAGGGTGTGAGGTTTCACTGGGGGGCAGAGGAGGAGGATGCGTTCTGCTCCCTCCGTGACGCTTTGGTGCAGGCTCCCCCCTTGTGTTACCCCGATTTCACACAACCGTTTTTGCTTGACACGGACGCCAGCAATACGGGTATCGGGGGGGTGCTCTCACAGTTGGTCGGGGGGGTTGAACGGGTGGTCGCCTACGGTAGTAGGGTTCTTTCCCCCGCAGAACAACGCTATTGCGTAACTCGTCGTGAATTGTTAGCCATTGTGTTTTTTACACAGCAATTCAGGCCGTATCTTTACGGCCGTCATTTTACGGTCCGGACGGACCATGCGGCTCTACAATACGCTATGCGCGTGGCGCAGCCATCGGGCCAATTGTCCCGATGGTTGGAGGTCCTTCAAGACTACCAATTCACGACGATTTACCGCAAGGGGTTGCGGCACTCAAACGCGGACGCCTTGTCGCGGTTGCCGCCGTGCACGGACTGCACATGTTTGTTGGGATCAGCGCGGTGCAAACCCCCGGTCGCCGGCACCCCGGGAGTTGCGCTCGCCGCCACTGACACCCCGGGAGAGGACGCCCCCACGGGGAGGGATTCGCTGTTGTCGTTGCCCCTCATTGAGTGGGGCCGCCTCCAGATGTCCGACAGCTCCCTACTTACGCTGCGTCGGAAAGTTGGCGCTCCCGAACAAGGGGAGGCGCGGGTCGGTTCCTGGGTGTGCAGACAGGGCCTGTTGATGAGGTGGGACAACATGTCCCGGCGTCACGTGCTCGTTGTGCCTGTTGCTATGCGGGGTAGGGTTGTTCTGGCAGCTCATGACCGGCTCATGCATCTGGGTTTTCACAAAACGCTCGCCCTAATCCAGCGAGACTATTATTGGCCGGGGATGGGTAACGACGTGGCGAATATTCTTAAGGGATGCGTAGGGTGCGCCAAAAGGAAACCGCCACCATTGGCAGCTAATCCACCGCTGCAATCCATTCAGGTTTCGCGTATAAACGAATTGGTAGCGTTGGACATCTTGGGGCCCTTTCCGGTTACACCAAGGGGAAATAGGTTCCTGCTGGTTGGCGTGGAATACTTCACCCGATGGCCTATGGCATGGCCGCTCGCCAACCAGTCGGCTGCGGCGGTGGCGGACGCCTTTGTCCAGGGTTATGTGTTGGACAAGGGCGCCCCCGAACGCTTGCTGACGGATCAAGGGAAGAATTTTTCGAGCGTTTTGTTGCGCGAGGTGTGCGACCTGTTGGGTACAAAGAAAGTGCGTACTTCCCCCTACCACCCGCAGACGGACGGGATGGTTGAGCGTCTGAACAGAACGATTACGTCTATGTTGTGCCAACAGGTCTGCGACGATCAGGTTGATTGGGACTTACAGGTGCCGGGGGTACTCGCGGCCTATCGAATGGCCCCTCATGCGGCGACAGGGTTTTCCCCATTTTTTCTTATGTATGGGCGGGAGGCCGATCCGGCCATGGACGTCCAACTGGGGATTTCCCAGCCACGTGCAAAATCTAAATTGGCAGACCACATCAAATTTAATATCGCCAAATTGACTGAAGCGCGGGAGGGGGCAAGGTTGAATTCGCGGTCGCGGCAAATTGCAAACGAGAAATTGCATGAGCGGAGGGTGCATACGCATGATTGGAAACCAGGCGATAAGGCCTGGCTGCATTGTCCACATGCACCGTTGGCTACGTCCCCCAAGTTGTTGAGACCTTGGAGGGGACCGGTGGAAATTGTGCGGGTTGCACGGCCCCAGAGTATACAGATTAAATGGGGGAAACGCCGTTGGTATGTGCACCCCTCCCGACTGAAGCCCTATGCGGCACCGTGTGACCCCGTTCTGTGCCGTGACGACCGGGCGTGTGATGTGACCGTCGACTCGGGGAGGGAGGTGTCGCAGGCTGCTCCTCACGTGTCTCCACCTGACCCACCCCCAGGTGCCTCGGGCTTGACGGCTGCTGACCGTCGAGAGCCTGAACCCCGGGGCACGCACGAGTCCTCGATGCCTGGCCGATGTCTTCCTGAACCGCCGGCACCACCGGACGTTCAACCGCGTCTGGTGCCGTACGACGGACCGGCAAGGCGGACTCGGGCTAGGTCTCAACAATTTTCATGAGGACGGTTTTTTTGTGCTCTACACCGAGCTCGCCCGGTGTTCCCCTCTGCCGGGGTAATGTCCCGTTGTAGGGACGCTCGGAAGAAAAGGGGACACTGCACGAGTCGAAAGAAAAAAAAAAAATTTCCATTTATTTTTTTTGCATACACATTGCTATTGTCACTCGCCGGTTTGTATATATTGTTCTATTGTCGCGGTGGCATTGGTTGAGGGTTGCGGATGGTAGTGTTCGCGTCGTGTTGTGTTGTTAGCTTAGTTGTTGTTCTTGTTGTCGTGTTGTGTTACGGGGCACACGGGGGGTTTGTATATTTTTATAGCAGCCGGGGCGGCTGCGAGCTATGTGGTAGGGGGTGATGTAGTGGTGGTATTGACGTGCGCCGACTGTGACAGTGATGGATCACGGGGCGGCGCGGGGTGCGGGGTTGGGCACGCGTTGTGGGCGTGGTGTGGACGCGCGCGCCGGGAGTGACAGATGACGAGGCGGCGCGGAGTGAGTGGTGAGGCACGATGAGATGTGGGAAAAGAGGATCGTAGCCAGCACCCGGCGATTGGTCGAATAAGTGGGTGCTCGCAGCGACGTCCGCAGGTGGGGTATAAAGGGGGACGCGCGAGAGCACTCGGGGAGAGTTACCCAGTTGAAGACCCGAAGACGGAGCTGAAGACCTAGTGAAGCCGAGTAGCTCAGTGGCGTTAGTCGCCGAGTAGCTAAGTGGATGTTGGTCATCCGAGTAGCTCAGTGGCGTTAGTCGCCAAGTAGCTAAGTGGGTGTTTGTCACCCGAGTACTAAGTGGATGTTGGTCATCCGAGTAGCTCAGTGGCGTTAGTCGCCAAGTAGCTAAGAGGATGTTGGTCATCCGAGTAGCTCAGTGGGCGTTAGTCGCCAAGTAGCTAAGTGGGTGTTTGTCACCCGAGTACTAAGTGGATGTTGGTCATCCGAGTAACTCAGTGGGCGTTAGTCGCCAAGTAGCTAAGTGGGTGTTTGTCACCCGAGTACTAAGTGGATGTTGGTCATCCGAGTAACTCAGTGGGCGTTAGTCGCCAAGTAGCGAAGTGGGTGTTTGTCACCCGAGATACAAAGTAGGTGTTAGTCACCTGTAACCAAGTTTGATAAAATAAAGAGTGTGTTACCCGTGAAGTCGTCTCCCGTGGAGTTACTACATTACATATGCATTGTTTTTGGAACTAATTGACCTAAACCATAGACAGCTGCCTTTGTGCCTTTATCTCACCAGTGTTAGATCAAAGAATGCCAAAAGGCGAACAGCACAAAGACAATGCAAATATCAAAGCATTAATAACTTGGGATGAGCAGTTATATCTATTGGGCAATTTTTTTTACCACTGATTATGATAAATAATAGGCTTATAAAGGAATTATTGAACCCTAGATTGCCATAGACATCTATGTCCTCAACTAATTCAACAGTAGAAGCGATTACGGGCTTGTGCAGTGCGAGTCAAAGAGAGGGAAAAAATAATTGCAGGCAAACCAAAGATCTACTCATATCAAATTTCAGGGCAGCTAGTATTCTATTTTAAACTTAACTCTAAACAAAATATTATATTACTTAAAGCAGCCTAATTATCAAAGGAATGCAACCATTTTTAATAATTACATTAAGTACGTTAGTAATTGTGACTGCATTTATAAACTGGATATAAAACTTTTTCTACATTTTTAAAGCAGTGAATTTCACACTCTACATTATGTAATAAAACTGCATTCTGCTTTGCTCACAACGTTTTATGGTTTATTTACTTTAAAATGAAGAACAATGAGAGAGAGAGAGCCAAATGGTTTTTGCCTACAGGGTTCGAAGTGTTGAGCACTTATGATGATTTGATATTCTATATCAAGCATGTGTTTTGCTCCACGACAGCTCACAGCGCATCTGTAATGTCCATTGTCTGCTTGTTGGGCCCTGGGTATCAGCAGTGAGAAATTTGACCTCTATAATGTGAATTATAAAAATAGATTATAATTGTCAAGTAAATGCTGAATTTTAAATTATTGATCAAATATTACGAGTCATAAAACTGTGCAGTGAATGCAAAAACGTACTGAAAGTGTATAAAAAATCTACTGGCATTCTTCATGAACATTAATTGTTACGCACAACGAGTCTGTGTGGAAAATGTCAGCTCGATTGGATCACGGGAAGTGGGTTAAAAAACGAGCGAAAGATTTGCACGGTCCTAAGCAAGCAAGTGAACTTAATATAAAGGATTTAAAAATATATTCGCCTGTGGAGGACACGGGGATCGATCCTGCGACCTTTGGCATGGGAAGCGAGGGCGCTACCAACTGCGCTACTCCGCCACGGCCTGTGGAGGGGTTACGCTCTGGGCTCCTACACTGTGACGTTCAGCCAAAGCCATGAATGAGTTGTATTTGAATAAATGTAAACAACGAGTCTGTGTGGAAAATGTCAGCTCGATTGGATCACGGGAAGTGGGTTAAAAAACGACCGAAAGATTTGCACGGTTGTAAGCAAGCAAGCACGCAAGCACGCAAGCAAGCAAGCAAGCGAACTTAATATAAAGGATTTAAAAAGGGGTTAGCCTCTAAAGGCAAGCTGTTTATAAAGGTTTAAAATGGGCATAGCCCAAGTGTCAGCAGCATGGGTGGGGCAGCGAGCGGAGAGCACGGAGGAGGAATGTTGATCGGTGTTAGCTGGAGGAATGTTGATTGGTGCTAGCTGGAGGAATGTTGATCGGTATAAGCGAAATAAAGTGAGAGAGAAAAGCAAGAAGCTGTCGTGTCAAGTCGAGCACTACAACTGGCGTCAGAAGTGATTAAAGAACCGCGCCGACATGTCAAAGAAAGTCGCTAAGAAGAAAAACGTACCGGCAGGATCGTCGGCCGACAGCAGCGATGCAGACGTGATACCCCCGTCGGGGCTGGAGGCTGTCGCTCCCCCGACGGACCTGGATGGTGGGGCGCCTCCGCGGGAGGAGGACGACCCGGACGACGATGACGAACCAAGCCCGCCTCATGTGTGGAGGGATGCGATAGCTGAGTGGGAGGCCAACATGATGGCGCTCGCGAATGAGTTCGAAAAAGATACGAGAGGCGCCGACGGGATCGGACCAGCCGCCGCACGAGCCTGCGACACCAGCGGTGGCCAACGGCGCAGCTGTGTCTCCCGCTACGCCAGGAACGGAGCCGGACACCGATAAGGTGCCGGGGTTGCCGACTCCAGGCTCACAACACCGGCTGCACGTGGAATGGTTGAGGCTTCGCGACGAACCAGCGGCGGTGATGGCACGGCCTCTGGTGGTGTGCGCCGGCACGGCCGGGGGCTCGTCGGAGTTGGAGGAACCGGGGTCGCTGGCAGCAGTGGCCGCTTGGCCGCTCGCGAGCCTGCCCCGCCACCCCGAGACGTACAGGGGTGGCGCCCCGCAGATGTGCTACGAGTGCGGGCGTCGAGGACACTTCGCACGGGACTGCTGGAGACAGAGAGGCGCCTTCCCAAGGACGACGGGAGACTACAACCGTGGATTCTCCCCATTCCGGGACCAACAGGCGAGTCGCGACATATTTTAATACATGGCCGTATCCTTCACATCACTCATCCGCGACACCACACACTGTAAATCACCCTTCGTATGAATCGCACGGTAATGCTGTATGGGGCGCGTTGGTTCATCACGTTTTGGGTACCGCGCCGGGTTCATCGGATGTGATGGCGTTGTTCAAGGGGTACAGATTAGAGTGATTGTCGATACGGGGGCTTCAGCGACCCTCTTTTCTTTGGAAACTTTCGTTCGTTGCCAACCTCGCCCCAAGCTTTGTAACCAGTGGATGCTACGTGTATAGCGGCAAATGGGGGCAGTTGGGAATTTTGGGTCGCGTGCTCGCAACAATTCAAGTTGGGGAGGTGTGTGTAATGGGAGATATTTGGGTTCGACTACTCTGGCCGTGCCATGTTGTTGGGCACAGATTTATTTTCTTACGAAGGATGCCTATAAGATCTCAATAGAGGGATGATGTTTGGAATTGCCATCGGGGAAATGCCTTAAATTTTTGGGAACTCCATCTAAATGTGCTCATGTAATGCCGTGGTGCAGGCGGTGGTTAGTCGCACAGTGCGTGTTCCGCCTGCGACGCAGATGCTTGTGCCGTTGCGCATGAAAAAAGGCCTGCCATTGGATAACCTGGGGGAAGGTATATTGTTGACGCCATTAGACGCCGTGGCACGGACGCCCTCCTTGGTCGGAGCTTTTATGATGGTGCCGGAAAATTGTGAACTATTTATACAGATTGTTAATACGGGGCACGAGTCAGTTGTTATTCAAGGAGGGACTACGTTAGCGCATGCATCGGCTGCGCAGACCTCAGCTGGGGATGCGTGCTTGGCAGCGGGCGAGGGAAATGCGCTGCCACAGAGTAATGAGGAACCAGGATGGTTCCAGGATTTGTAATGTAATGATGATTTGACATCCAAGCAGCGGTCGCGTCTTCGTAAGCTGCTTTTGGAATTTAAGGACGTCTTTAGCTCAGGGAAATATGATGTCGGTCGCACGTCCCTATTGAAACATCACCGGATTGCAGTGGGAGTCATGTTGATATACCTTGACGACGTCATTGTGTTCAGTAAGGATTTTGAGGGGAATTTGCAACAGTTGCGAACTGTGTTTGGCCAGGTACGGAACACCAATTTGAAATTTAAAACCCAAAAATGTCATTTGTTGAGAACGTCTGTCAAGTATTTGGGTCATGTTGTCAGTGCGGCGGGAGTCACCACTGACTCGGAGAAAACGAGTTGTATACGCACATGGCCAGTGCCGAAAACGGGGTCGGAGGTGCGTAGCTTCGTGGGATTTGCGTCGTACTAACGTCGATTTGTCAAATATTTGCTACGATTGCGAGGCCACTGCATACACTGACCGTTAAGGAAAAAAAAAAGTTCCTATGGGGTGACGAGAAATAGCGTTCGTTGAAATGCTTTGGGACGCTTTAGCAGACGCACCGCCGCTCGGATTTCCAAATTTTGGAGAGATGGTTGTTCTTGACACCAATGCCAGTGATACGGGCATAGTCACAGTTTTGTCGCATAAAATCGATGGGGTGGAAAGAGTCGTTGCATACGGCAGTCGCGTGCTGTCTGCTGGCGGAGCAAAAATATTGTGTAACGCGCAGAGAATTGTTGGCGATTGTATACTTCATGCAGTTGTATCGACCATATTTGTATGGAAGGGATTTCTTGGTCCGCACTGACCACGCGGCACTGCAGTACTCCTTGCGGATTGACCAACCCTCAGGTCACATGGCCCGTTGGCTTGAGGTTCTGCAGAGATACTCCTACGGTCCAACACAGAAAAGGGACGCATCATGTCAATGCGGACGCTCTATCCCGATTGCCTCAGCCATCAGGCTCGTGTAGATGTACCAAGGGATTGTTGCGCTGTGGTTCATCGCTGCAGGGCACTCCGGCCATGGCCGCTGCAGCCGATTCGGGCCAAATTGACAGGGCCCCTGCTAAAAAGCCCCGGTTACTTAGATTATCACGGGATTGTTGGGCACGCTTACAGGTGAACGATTTTTCGCTAATCAGAATGAGGCTTCGGGCCTCCCGTTCTAAAGGGTCGGAGGATCGGTCCTCCCTTCGGCTCATAGACGATCTCCTAGTAAGGTAGGATGTCGTGTTGCAGAAATTGTGTATTGTGGTGCCGTTGTGCTTGAGGGGAAAACTTATTCGCGATGCGCACAAGTGTTGATGCATTTGGGTGAGAAGAAAACCACATTGACTTTGAGTAACGATTTTTTTTTTACTGGCCGGGTTTGCAGAACGATGTTCATTTGTACGTTAAGGCATGTAATGGGTGCGCGCGGTGAGAGGCGCCGGTGCAACCATATCGAGAACCGGAGGCCCCAGCCCTGGTCAAGCTGGGTGTCAAAACTAAGGGGAAGTTGTCAGCGGTGCCTGCCCCCATGCAAGTAGCATTGGACCGTCTGAAGGAGGCTAGAGAGGCCTCACTGGGAAATACGGAGCGGAGGCAGGTGGCTAATGAGCACCTGCACGGTACATAACCTTCGCGGGAGCCATCGCAAGTGGGAGACAGGGCTTGGTTGAATTGTCCTATGGTGCCAGTGGGCACATCACCAAAATTCCATCGGCCCTGGCAGGGTCCCGTTGAAATTGTGGAGGTTCGAAGGGGCCAGAATGTAAGAATTTGGTGCGGTCGTCGATTGTGGCATGTTCACCCGTCGCGGTTGAAGAAATATGTATCGCCTTATGATGCATCATCTCCCATCCCGGAGCGGCCTGTATTAGATGTTTCCGACGAGCGTGTTTTGCAGCGGCGTGAGAACGCACCTTAGCAGTTTACCCCCCATGTGTCTGCAGGATCACCATTTTTGAGTCAGGTGCCGCCCCAGGACACATGGGAACAGAATGCGGTATCGCCAGGGAGCGGCCGGTGTTACGAGGAGAGGCGCAGGTCACGGGCAGGACGCTGCCCCGCGCCCATGGAGGGAAGCTCCCCGCCCTTGTCCCCTGTTCACCCGGGCCGGGGTGATGGACCAGCTGCGGGAACCCGCTCCCGAAAAGTGACTTTTCTTGACATTCTGTGGCGTCGTAGTCGTGTTGCGTGTCAAGGGGGGTATCGTGTTACTATGTATATAAGGATTGTTGTGTGTTGCCGTGTGGCGAGTTATGCTTAGCCGGGACGGCTAATTCTGTAAACATGGGGGGGGGGGGGGGGGGGGTTGTAGTGCCTGAAAATACGCGCCATATACAAGAGTGGGTGTACACGCGCGCGGAGTACAGTGAGAGCATTCGAGGTCGAGGGTATTGTTGTCGTTAGGCATAGGGAGAAGGTCAGAGACGAGTAGGGGGCAACTAAGGACACAGGGCGCTGATTGGCTGGGAGTTGTTGTTCTCCAAGGTGGTGCTGCGCTGTCTGATGACAGTAGCAGGTGGTAAGGGGTGATTAAGGACGCAGGGCGCTGATTCGCCGAGAAGTTGTTGTTGTTGCTAAGTGCCGTCGCATTGTCTGGAAAAACATGGCAGGTGCCAGCGGGGGCTGGGGGCAAGTGGCGTCGCGGGGGATGCCTCAGATTAATTGAAGATTAATTGGCTGGGGGATAAAGAGAGGGGGTTTTGGAGCAGACGGGAGTTCGCGCCTGGGAGGAGACGGAGGATGTTGGAGTTGAAGCAGCGGAGCTAGAAGCAGTGGATAAGTGTAGGGTAGCAGTAGAAAAGTGTAGGGTAGCAGTGGTAAGGTATAAGGTACCAACTGAGATGCCAGCAGAAGCGGCTGGAGTGTGACGACGAAGCCAGTAGAAAGCGGCTGGAGTGTGGGAGGAGACGCTGATAGAGATACGACTGAGTGTGACGGTGGAGCCGATAAAGAGCGGCTGAACTGTGATGGGGAGAGTGGAGAGGAGAGTCGACGGAGAAACGCGGCGAGCGAGCGGAGAGCGCGGAGGAGGAATGTTGATCGGTGTTAGCTGGAGGAATGTTGATTGGTGCTAGCTGGAGGAATGTTGATCGGTATAAGCCAAATAAAGTGAGAGAAAAGCAAGAAGCTGTCGTGTTAAGTCGAGCACTACACTACTATGGACTTAGTAGATACGCCTATAGAGTCGGTAGATACTACGATGGAGTCAGTAGATACTACTGTAGAGTCGGTAGATACTACTGTAGTCTATAGATAATATTATAGAGTCGGTAGATACTACTGTAGAGTCGGTAGATCCTACTGTGCAATCCGTAGATACTGTAGTCAGTAGATACGACTATAGAATCAGTAGATACTGCTATAGAATCAGCAGATACTACTTTACAGTTAGTAGTTACTAATATAGTCAGAAAATACTATAGAGTTAATAGATACTACTATAGATTCAGAAGATACTACTATAGTCATTAGATACTACTGTAGAGTCAGTAGTTACTACTATATAGTCAGTAGATACTACTATAGAGTTCGGTAGATACTACCGTAGAGTCAGTAGATACTACTGTAATCAATCAGGTAGACGACAAGCGACTGGGTCTCCGTGTTTATTTCTTCATTTGCTGGACAGCTCGCGTTCCGCTCAGTTCCTCCGTCCCATGGTGCATCGCATGAGCTGGCGTCCCGCTCTTGCGCCGCTCTCCCTCTTGCTTCTCCGCTCCCGCGCACCATTGGCAGATGACGCACTGAGAGCCGTCTCTGCATCGCCACGTGGCCGATGGCTCGCGGAGACCCGAGACGTGGCCCCGCTTCCAGCCCTTACCCACTGACCACGAGCCCCTTCCGGCTTCCTCTTATATCCCCTTCCCGCGTCACCCAGACTCCGCCCCTCGCCACACCCCTCAAGAACTTTCCAGAGAGTACCACCACCTAGCGCCTGTGGGCACCGCCCTTGAACTTTACCCCCGATGGTTCCTGTCACCTGGTTGGCTTAGAGGCTGAGGCGGCGAAGCCCACCCCACCAATCGGCGACCCCCCAGCATACGCTCGCATTACACTACTATAGAGATAGTAGTTTCTACTATAGTCAGTGGATACTGTTATACAGTCAGTAGATACTACTATGGTCAGTAGATACTACTATGGTCAGTAAATACTACTACAGTCAGTAGATACTGCTATAGAGTCAGTAGATACTACTGTACAGTCAGTAGATACAACTACAGAGTCAGCAGATACTATTATAGAGTAAGTAAATACTGCTGTATTAAAAATACTACTATAGTCAGTAGATACTACTTTAGAGTTAGTAGATACTTCTATAGGGTCGATATATGCTATTATAGAGTCGATAGATCATACTACACTCAGTTGATACTATTATAGTCAGTAGATACTACTGTAGAGTAAGTAGATACTACTGTAGAGCCAAATACTGCTATAGAGCCAGTAAATACTACTATAGAATCAGTAGTTACTACTGCCCTCAGTAGATACTACTGTACAGTCAGTAGACACAACTATCGAGTTGGTAGAAACTACTGTAGAGTCAGTAGATACTACGGTAGAGTCAGGAGCTACTACTGCAGTCAGTAGTTACTACTATAGATTCAGTAAATACTACTACAGTAAGTAGATACCACTACAGTTAATATATAGCTGCAGTCAGTTGATACTACTATAGAGTTAGTAGTTACTACTAAAGTAAGTAGTTACTATTATAGAGTCAAGATATACTACTATAGATTCAGTAGATACTACTATAGTCATTAAATGCTATTGTAGAGTCAGTAGTTACTACCATAGAAACGATAGATACTACTAGAGTCGGTAGATAATACTACAGTCAGTAGATACCACTACAGTCAGATACTGCTGCAAAGTCAGTAGTTACGACTATAGAATCAGTAGATACTACTATAGAATTAGTAGATACTACTATAGTCAGTGGATACTGCTGTAGAGTCAATAGTACTATAGATTCAGTAGATACTACTATAGTCATTAGATACTTTTTGAGTCTGTAGATACTACTATCTAGTCAGTACATACTACTACAGTAGTAGATACCACTACAGTCAATATATACTGCTGCAGAGTCAGTAGATACGACTATAGGGTCAGTGTGTAGATATATATGCCTACGGGGGGGGGGTAAACAGATTTAGAGGGGGGGGGGGGAGTCGACGACTTTTTGGCAATCTTTAAGATCAACTATTTACCCACCACTTTCTATTATTTTTTATTCAGGACTTCTGCAAGCCTCTTATAAATTTGCTGATGGACATATGGACAGACAAACGGAACGCCGGGCTTTCACAATTTCTTAGTATTTGTGTATGTATATGTTATGTTTTTAAGAGAAGATCAGTTTTGAAATATATTATTCTAAAAGGGGAAAGCCAGGTAATTTCTGCTAGTTTTCTATAAGAACTGCAAAACAACATGTTTTTATAGTGTAATTAATTTCGTTGGTTGGTCTGTAGTAAATGGTGTAAAGTACACTCTTAAACTACCCTGCGTGTAAAGACTTCAGAATACAATTCCCGAAATGCTCACGCTATGACGTTGCTCCCCGGTCGGTGTGCATGGTGTGGTGATGATATGCTTATGATGATTTGATATTTCTAACTTTGCATGAGTTTAGAGGCGCCCCAGCTCAGCACACATTTGTATTGCCCGCTGTCCTCATGCTGTGCCTGAGGTATCAGCAGTGAGAAGTTTGATTGGTCGACTTATCTTTGATATTGTTTTGCTAGCTGTAACCTAATGTCATATTCTAGATTTGAAGCTTTCGTGACTGCAATGATTCATATTCTTAGGTTTTTTTCGGTAAAGTCACGTAGGTAAAAACATTAAAAAGTAAAATAAAATAAAAATAAAAATCACGACGTTTCGGAGGCAACACAAGCTTCCGTCTTCAGGTGGTACCGTCACAGCAACGACAGCTGTATCAAGTAAATGAGAGATTGCAGGAGTTACCACTGCGTTTATATAATGGTTGGAGAAGATGGTGGGGCAAGGGCCGCATACTTATTATTAATATGGTAAGGTGAGGTTTGAGACTAAGAATAGACTGCATAACAAAGGCTGAGCCTTTGTTATGGAGAGGTGCGGTTTGTGACTCAACCTGTAACAAGAAGACCACCACTAAACATGGTTAAACAGTAATGGTTGTCTGTCAAATAAGATTGGCAAATAAGTGTAGTTAAATCTTTTTTGCATGGTTAATCACATCTTTCCAATGATTACTCAGTTTGTAACCGTCATCACGGTTGAAATTATGTCTGTGTTTGTATATTTGTATGGCTTCGTGTACAAACCTTTGATGGTAGCCAGGAGGTTTGCAGAGAACCTTGGTTTCGGAAAATACAATTTTATGAGAGCCCACCGAGTTGTAGCAATGATCGGCAACGGCCGAAGAATCAGTTCTGCCGTGTTTCAGATCTGACTTGTGCTCGCGGACTCGATCAGAAACATGACGTTTCGTTTCTCCAATGTAGCAATCACCACAAATGCAACTCAATTTGTAGACTCCAGGATACTGTAAGTCAGGAACAACATCCTTCACAGATAGAATCAAATCACGGATTTTATGCACTGTACTGAATCGGACTTGGATCTTATGTTTGTTTAGAATTTTGGAGATCTTTTTGGTCACGCCTGCTATGTATGGCAACGTGATAGTTTTGGTCGGAGTTTCATGTGGCTGTTTCTGTATGGTGGGAGAGACAGCTTGGCGGATAGTGCGGTCAGAGTATCCGTTCATCCTGAGGGCCCGATGTACATATCTTAATTCACCGGCCAGGTGGTGTTGGTCAGCAATGCCATGGGCTCTGTGGTATAGCGTTTTGATGAGAGAATTCTTTTGAGATGGGTGGTGGTGGGAATCCGGTTTCAAGTAGGAATCTGTGTGGGTGGCTTTCCTGTAGACAGAATGTCCCAAGGATCCGTCAGGCCTCCTCTCAAACAGAATATCCAAGAATGGTAGTTTACCGTCTTTCTCCACTTCCATGGTGAATCTGATGGATGGGTGTCTAGAATTGATGTGGTCCAAGAAGTGGTTCAATGCTGGGAGGCCATGTGGCCAGATGACGAAAGTGTCGTCCACATACCTCTTCCACAAGGAAGGACGCAGGGTGGATGTCTGGATGGCGTCTGATTCAAACTTTTCCATGAACATGTTGGCTATAACTGGTGACAAGGGGGAGCCCATAGGGGTACCCTCATTCTGTTTGTAGAAGGTGCCATTCCAGGTAAAATAAGTGTTGGTGAGGCAATGCCTAACCAGCGCAGGTACATCAGAATTCAATCCATGTTGGACTAAGTCCTCAATTATTGTTAGGGTGTCCGGTACTGGGACTTTGGTGAACAAAGATACTACATCAAAGCTGACGAGGATGTCATCAGGAGATAGTACCATGTCCTTAACCATAGAGACTAATTGGGTTGAGTTGAGTACTGCTGAAGAGGTCTTGCCTGTGAAGGGGAGCAGAGTATCTGATAGAAAACGGGCTAGTTTGTACGTAGGAGAGTTTATCGTCGACACGATGGGTCGTAGCGGGGTGCCTTCTTTATGGATTTTGGGAAGACCATAGAGTCTGGGAGGTCTAGCCGCCGATGGTTTTAGAGAGGGACGTTTGCTTGGTTCGATTAGGGAAGTCGAACTCGTGATGATACTGTTGGTTTTTGTCGTTAGGTTTTTAGTGGGATCGTTTTTAATTTTGGAGTAACTCCCATCATTAAGAAGGTCCAGGATTTTGTTGTTGTATGCATCTTTATCCATGATGACCATGGCATTGCCCTTGTCTGCCGAGAGGATGACTATATCATCTCTCTTTTTTAGGTCCGCGAGTTCAGAGCGTTCGTTTTTGCTGATGTTACTTGTGGGTTTCTTAGCATTCTTAAAAATAGTAGCTATTTCAGCTCTTGCTACATCCGCATGGATGTGTCCTATGCCTCTGAGGGCTACATCAATCTGAGAAATCATATCCTCTACTGGTATATATTTAGGGGTGACGGCGAAATTTAGTCCTTGGGCCAGTACCGTTTTTAGATTGTCAGAAATTGGGATGTTACTCTGATTAATCACGGTCTTGTTAACATCCAGCTTTGCGATGTGTGGCTCTGGTTTCTTCTTAGATAGGAGGTTGAATTTAGAAATCAGGTTAGCTTTGCATTTGGCTGACATTGAGTCAGCAGAAGCAGAAGTCATGTAATCAACGTGGTTCCAACCGGAAGGTGACATTTTTTGTGTTAACATTAAATGTGTTTGTAAGAGAGTCTTGTCTAAATTATCGAGTTCAGATCGGAGTAACCTTATTCTCTCCGAGATTAGTGATAGGCTAGCTTTAAATAAGATCTGTTTAGAGTTCGGTGAGGACACAGCAGCGGATGTGAGTGTGAAAGCGATGGGTATTACCTTGTTATCTCGGCATCTCTTGATGAAGGCCAGTGTCTCGAGAAGCTGTGACTTCTTGTCTCGTTGTCTGTTAAAAACTCTAACAGATAGGTGGAATTCCTCCCCGTAGAGGGCATTAATTCTAGATTTGAAGCTTTTGTGACTGCAATGATTCATATTCTTAGGTTTTTTCGGTAAAGTCACGTAGGTAAAAACATTAAAAAGTAAAATAAAATTAAAAAAAAGACGGTAAACTACCATTCTTGGATATTCTGTTTGAGAGGAGGCCTGACGGATCCTTGGGACATTCTGTCTACAGGAAAGCCACCCACACAGATTCCTACTTGAAACCGGATTCCCACCACCACCCATCTCAAAAGAATTCTCTCATCAAAACGCTATACCACAGAGCCCATGGCATTGCTGACCAACACCACCTGGCCGGTGAATTAAGACATGTACATCGGGCCCTCAGGATGAACGGATACTCTGACCGCACTATCCGCCAAGCTGTCTCTCCCACCATACAGAAACAGCCACATGAAACTCCGACCAAAACTATCACGTTGCCATACATAGCAGGCGTGACCAAAAAGATCTCCAAAATTCTAAACAAACATAAGATCCAAGTCCGATTCAGTACAGTGCATAAAATCCGTGATTTGATTCTATCTGTGAAGGATGTCGTTCCTGACTTACAGTATCCTGGAGTCTACAAATTGAGTTGCATTTGTGGTGATTGCTACATTGGAGAAACGAAACGTCATGTTTCTGATCGAGTCCGCGAGCACAAGTCAGATCTGAAACACGGCAGAACTGATTCTTCGGCCGTTGCCGATCATTGCTACAACTCGGTGGGCCCTCATAAATTGTATTTTCCGAGACCAAGGTTCTCTGCAAACCTCCTGGCTACCATCAAAGGTTTGTACACGAAGCCATACAAATATACAAACACAGACATAATTTCAACCGTGATGACGGTTACAAACTGAGTAATCATTGGAAAGATGTGATTAACCATGCAAAAAGATTTAACTCCACTTATTTGCCAATCTTATTTGACAGACAACCATTACTGTTTTACCATGTTTAGTGGTGGTCTTCTTGTTACAGGTTGAGTCACAAACCGCACCTCTCCATAACAAAGGCTCAGCCTTTGTTATGCAGTCTATTCTTAGTCTCAAGCCTCACCTTACCATATTAATAATAAGTATGCGGCCCTTGCCCCACCTCCTTCTCCAACCATTATATAAACGCAGTGGTAACTCCTGAAATCTCTCATTTACTTGATACAGCTGTCGTGGCTGTGACGGTACCACCTGAAGACGGAGGCTTGTGTTGCCTCCGAAACGTCGTGATTTTTATTTTATTTTTTATTTTACTTTTTAATGTTTTTACCTACGTGACTTTACGGAAAAAACCTAAGAATATAATGTCATATTTTCTTTATATTACAGACGTCCAATATGTTACTATTTAGACGTAAAATTTAGTACCACATTTTAACATGACATATACAGTAAAACATAGATTTAATGGCAATATATTTTTTTTATGTGTGGACCTAAATTTAATTCTTGTACCACTGCTGGCAGCCCCCCCCACCCCAAAAATCCCTAGAAGCGATTTGGTCTACTCTTCCCCATTTCTCTCGTGTATGAAAGGTCGTAATTTTATTATGAAGCTTGAATTTCAGCCACAGTGCCTCTTAAACACATTCACTTTCAAGCTAAATATAATGGAGTGCGGGGCAGGTGCCCCAGGGGGTGCATCTGTAGCAGATTAACATAAGTGCATACCCATAGTTGCTATCCAGCCACACAAACGTACATGGCTACACAATACAGCAGGGGACAAAGGAACCACGGGATAAGGGTCCCTGTTTTGGTGACGCAGGGACAAGCAGAATGTGGGAGACATTGTTTATGGATCACTCTCTCTGCTAATGCTAGGACCACCATCCCGCCACACCTTGGACAAAAGGTTTTCGGCCAAGTCACTCCAAGTTGGAGGCCTCACGATGCGTTTTCCTAATGTACGAGGTCCAATATTGATCGAATACGTGGCAGTCATGGAGATGGCCACGCCCAAGCACGTGGGAACGACTGCTTCTCGCTGGGAGTAATTCAAAAGTTGATTGACAGCAGGCGTTTGATGATGATTTGATATTTCTAACTTTGCATGACGGGGGGGGGGGGGGGAGAGTCGGGGTCACAGGATTGGCACTGGCGGATCCCTTATAACCGCTCCCCTATTGGTAGCGAATAGGTGAGCTAGGGCCCAGAGTAGGCGTAAACCAGGAAGGGGAGGCATAGGGCATGAGTCGCAGAGTCTGGAGGAGGGCGAGCTGGAGAGTGGGTGTGTGTGGATGAACGGGAATGCCTTGTTCCGCGGGAACTCTCACATTCTGGGTTCCAGTGCCACCGCGCCGTGCACACCAGGTCGAGTCACCTCAAAAAGTTGGTCAATGCCCAGCCAAGCCTTAGGTGAGAGATTTAAGTTACACTATGTGTCATCTTGATCTTCATATTGATGGTGCGTTGTGAGTGTGCAAGTGACTGTTGTTATGCAGGTAGCTAACTCTATGAGAGGGCTCGGCTCAAACGGGAGGCTCTCAGTTGAGAAAGCCCTCCCTGCCACCAGCGAGGCATGCACAGTGTCTTCACCCCTATGAGCCGTCTCCCTGAGCCGTCTCCCTGAGCCGTGGGAAGGCCACATAGCCTCTGGTGGAAGGGGGTATTGGGGCATGGGTACGTGGGGCAAGGAGCCAACTAGGAATTGTGCACCCTGCGCACAGAAGGGCTAACACTGAGTAATTTGTATCTTGTACAAAACGGCTTCCCCTCTCACTCGAGACCAAGCACGGCCTGATATAACCGCTCCGTGCCGCCAGAGATTGCGAAAAGGCGGGAAAAGTGTAGATTCGCTGTGGATGCGAAGGGCCGACCTTAGGTTTGGGTTCACACCACCCCTGTGGAGAGATACACATATCCATACCCACCCACATATAAGGTTACATATAGATACATACACCTACAGACACCCACCTAAAGCGATGGTCGCACGGGTGCATTCTACTCAACGAAGCGGAGTGGACTATTAACTCCAATGGGAGGTTGCGAGGTGCGGACTGCTTTCCCAGGTGAAGTGTGGGATCGTAAGTTTGTAGCGTATTCTAGTGCACATGATGAGGAGGAGTACCCCTCAGAGGGGCTGCGCTCGGGGCGAGTGTGGCTCAGAGCTGTTCCCCCCCCCTGCCCACACTCCAGGACTCTGATGTAGAATCGGCCGAGCCATCTGGTGCCGAGAGCTATCTGGTGCAAAGAGCCTGGTTGAGGAAGGCCCAAGGGGTGGGGCTAACCCCCCATGCGTGGGGGTGAGCCACTCCTGGTCGGGCCCCGGCAACCAAGCTAGCAGCACCTGCCCGCTCAGGGGAAAGGCTTTCCTTCCAGGTAGGAGAGGACACTGAGAGATATAGCGAGACTGGCCAGGGGCGGTCCCAATGAGCACGTGATCCAGCCAGGCGGCATGCCAGAGAATATAGCGATGATGGTGCACGAGGGTGGGGGGAGGGGTTCCTCCGGACTAGCTCTCGCCGTGCCGGCAAGGCCTCGGGTGGCGCCGCCTCCAAAATTCCCACGCATTTACTTAAACTATGAATAACGTAAACGTGCAACTTACCTTAGCCACAAGTCCGGCTGCAGTGTACACCACGATGATGTCACGGCGGCCATGTTGCATCAGGATTTTTTCCTGGCAGCAGATTGGCCGGTATAGTTGAGGGATTGATGACATAATCCCTAGCAATTACTGTCACGTGTCCTTGTTTTGATCTCCCTGAGACGCGCACAGATGCTCTGCATTTCGTACTCTGCAATTTTGAAGCCCATGTGAATCGCTACCTGGTGGGATTCATGCACATTTTCTGTGCTCAGATCCCACCCCCAAGACTTTATGTATGAATTGAGAGCAGAAGAAGAGGGCCTATTGAGGAAGACAGGTTCAGCGTTTGTAGATCCAACCGTCGTCGTGACAGTAACTGCGTTTAGCCTAACAGAGATCCGAACAAGCATAGCGCTTTGTTGAGAGGTGAGATGGCTACTACCATGATCTCACGACCATGGGAGTGGCACAAGCATGGAAACACCTTTATCTAGCTGTAGATAGACAATGGATGATGCTGATTATGTTATCTTGCTGATGCCTCTACAGTACTAACCCGTGCTTGGTGGCATCTGAATAATTCAGAGCTGTTCATTCTAAGTACAAGCGCAGCAGGAATACTCGTGAACATTGCTTATAAACCAACACATTGGGAAGAAGTGGGGCATCCATAAATTGATCAAAGTTTCCCACATGATGTATGCTTCTTTTGCAAGATGTAAATGCTATTTAACATTATATCAATACAATTACAATATCGAAGAAATTTCAAAAATAAGTTTATGCCTTTATTCAATTATTTGCCTTTCATTGTTTAACTTGCAGTAAAAAGTACTGATGCTCTTTAAAGATAATGCCTGCAGTAATTAAATTAAGTGAATAACATAACATGAAATAATTATGGCATCTTATTAATTTTGATTTGAAGCTTTCGTGACTGCAGGAATCCATACTCTTTGGTTCTTTCGGTAAAGTCACGTAGGTATAAAATAAAATAAATCACGACGTTTCGGGCGCTACACAAGCATCCGTCATCAGGTGGGAAAGCATGATCTGCTGCTGAGGCAGACTGTTTTAAAAGGTTTGAAATGGGTGTAGCCCAAGGGTCATAAAGAAGTGGGCAGAGCTAGTGATGTTAATGTGAGAAATTAGCATGTAACTACGCCATTGGAACCTCCTTTGCCAGTAGAAAAATATGATAATTGTTTTTTTTCCCTTTTATCTGGCAAAAAAACTAACACATTTTTTACAAGGAGTCATGTTTGCATTGACCACAGTACCTGCGGTCGGAATGCGAACAAAAAACACAACTGATAATGTATGCACTGTCCTTGAAATTGATTGGTCCACACCCGAAACAGCTTTGCAAACATGACTCCTTGTAAAAAAGGTGTCAGTTTTGTTGCCAGATAAAAGGATAAAAAAACAATTATCGTATTTTGCTACTGGCAAAGGAGGTTCCAATGGTGTAAATTCTTACCCCGAGCTCTCATACTCTGATGGTGCATTGCCTTTGAGTTGTGCGCGTTTTGGCGTCATCTGGTCCAACACCATGTGAGACTAGGCTCTAATAAAAGCTGTCTCGGGTGTGGACCAATCAATTTCAAGGACAGTGCATACATTATCAGAGTTTTGTTTTCATTCCGGCCGCAGGTATTGTGGTCAATGCACACATGACTCCTTGTAAAAAAGGTGTCAGTTTTGTTGCCAGATAAAAGGGTAACAAACAATTATCATATTTTGCTACTGGCAAAGGAGGTTCCAATGGTGTAAATGCTTACCCGAGCTCTCATACTCTGATGGTGCATTGCCTTTGAGTTGTGCGCGTTTTGGCGTCATCTGGTCCAACACCATGTGAGACTAGGCTCTAAGAAAAGCTGTCTCGGGTGTGGACCAATCAATGTCAAGGACAGTGCATACATTATCAGAGTTGCGTTTTTTGTTTTCATTCCGACCGCATGGAATTGTGGTCTATGAAAACATGACTCCTTATAAAAAAAAGGTGTCAGTTTTGTTGCCAGATAAAAGGGTAAAAAAACAATTATCATAGCATGTAACTGTAAGAACGGAGAGCGGCCTCCTCAATGAGGGTACGGAAGTGGCTATGTTAATGTGAGAGATTAGCATGTTAATGTAAGAACGAAGAGTGGTGCAATCCAAAGGCATGAGAGCGCAATCCAAAGGACATGTGAGCATGAGAGTGCAATCCAAAGGACGTGAGCATGAGAGTGCAATCCAAAGGACATGTGAGCATGAGAGTGCAATCCAACGGCATGAGAGTGCAAGGCAAAGGACATGTGAGTATCTCGGCCTCGCTGTGCGCTGCGTTGCACCGCTAGTCGAGTAGATAACCTTGCGTTCAATAAACCCTCAGAGCCAGGATGAACGTCCAACTCCAATCGTCATTTATTGATTGTAACAAGGTAAAACTGGTGAGAAAACACAGATACAGCATCTGTTATAATCCGGAAACACCAACACAATGAACACCACAGCATCAGAACATTGTCTTAGATAACAATAGATCCTGGACGGACCAGGCCCCTACATTACCACTGAACAACTAGACAAAAGCACAAGCCGGTGCGTTCCATACAGGCACATCGTGTATTCATCCCACTGCACCCCAAATGTACAGCATTACACATAACACTAAACTGTGGATGAAATACTTCGTCATCTTTACTCTCAGGATCGCAACATAGGCACAAGTCTGACTTGACATACTAAATCACAAGTAACATCCACAATAAGGAAAGTCGCAGGCTTCGTTACTAACTAGGACTCGTATTTACTAAAACAACTTAACGGCACCATAAAGGCATTTACATCACTATAACGGTCATTCCAACATTACAACAGCATTGTCAATATTATAGGAATATAAACAACTTACAGACAATGCTTCTTAAGCTCCCACAATGGACAAGTGCGGCTGTGGTCTCACTGAGATGCGATGCGTGCCGCCATCTTGACTTATCTGTGTAATGGCCGACGCCCGCGTGGTACAGTGGAAATCTAAAATCGTAACTTCCTGGTCACGTGACCAAAATTAGCATAAAAAAACAGGAACTTCCTGTGAACGTACGCTCCACATCTGCCGTGAGGCAAGACAGTGAGCATGAGAGATCTAAGAGAGAGGCTTAGAGAGAGAGACACACACAGAGAGTCGGAAATAACAGCTGCGGCCTCTTCGACGAGGGCACGGAAGTGGCTTTGTTAATGTGCGAGATTAGCATGTTAATGCAAGAAGGAAGAGTGGTGCAACCCAAAGGTATGAAAGTGCATTCAAAAGGCATGAGAGTGCAATGCAAAGAACATGTGAGCATGAGAGCGGGGCGAGTGATGTTAATTTGAGAAATTAGCATGTAACTGTAAGAACGGAGAGCGGCCTCCTCGACGACGGCACATAAGTGGCTATGTTAGTGTGAGAGATTAGCATGTTAATGTAAGAACAAAGAGTGGTGCAACCAAAATACACGAGAGCGCAATCCAAAGGACATGTGAGCATGAGAGTGTGATCCAATGGCATGAGAGTGCAAGGCATAGAGAGAGAGAGACACACACAGGGAGGCGGAAATAACAACCTCGACGAGGGCACGGAAGTGGCTATGTTAATTTGAGAGATTAGCATGTTAATGTAAGAACGAACAGTGGTGCAACCCAAAGGCATGAGAGTGCAATGCAAAGGACATGTGAGCATGAGAGTGCAATCCAAAGGCATGAGAGTGCAATGCAAAGGACATCTGAGCATGAGAGATCTAAGAGAGAGGCATAGAGAGAAAGAGAGACATAGAGAGTCGGAAATAACGGCTGACATAGGCAGGTAAGATGGAAACATCACAGTCAGTTAAGACTTTACCTGGTTAAAAACGTCCTTCCATTGATTTCTCAGTTTGTACCCATCTTCTCGGTTGAAGTTGTGTCTGTGTTTATATATCTGGATGGCTTCATGAACAAATCTCTGAAGGTAGCCAGTAGGTTTGCATAGTACCTCCGTCTTGGAAAATCCATTTCGTGTGAGCCCACAGCGTCAAAACAATGATCAACAACGGCAGAGGTATTCGTCCTACCGTGTTTAAGATCTGCCTTGTGTTCACGAATGCGGTCCGAGACATGTCGTTTCGTTTCCCCAATATAACTGCTGCCGCAACCACAACTCAGTTTGTAGACACCAGGGTATTGCAAGTCAGGAATCACATCCTTTACAGATGGGATTAAATCACGGATTTTGTGTACTGTATTGAAACGAACCTCGATCTTGTATTTGTTTAAGATTTTGGAAATATTTTGGCAACTCCTGCTATGTATGGTTAAGTGATGGTTTTGATTGGATCCTTAAAAGTTTGTCTCCCCATAGTTGGGGAGACAGCTTTGCGGATTGTACTGTCCGAGTATCCGTTCATCCTGAGGGCTTGGTGTACGTGCTCCAAATCACTGGCTAGGTGGTGCTGGTCGGAGAAACAATGAGCCCGATGGTGTAGTGTTTTGATGAGGAAATTATTCTGGGCTGGATTGTGATGGGAGTCAGGCTTTAGATAGGCATCCGTGTGGGTGGCTTTCCTGTAGACCGAATGTCCCAACGAGCTATCAGGTCTCTTCTCGATCAAAACATCCAGGAATGGTAGTTTGCCATTCTTATTAGTCATCCTTTTATAACTTTAATATGAATCGCATTTGGAGAGAGTTACATTTTGTAATGTATATCATTGATTAACAATAACAAAGGAGAATTGTAATTATGTATATACGTAAGAGGATATGGTTCAATATAGATTTGTTATTTTGTTTTCGAAGTCACCGTGCCTGACAAACCCTCCCAACCAGAAAGGCATCCGCCAAATTATTAAATTGTTCGAGCTGGAAGGGGTTTACTACAAAAAAACATTTATTTTTGATAACGCACTTCAGATAATTGAAATGACCAAAACACTCATATGCATCAGTAAGTACAAGCAAAGCTGTTTACCCATGAAAAAGACCGATAATGATAAATAACTACTCTAAAAATACATTTAAAAAGTATCGGCAGCCTTAAATGTACTCGCTAAAACATTTTAAGCCGAACGCAATAGCGAAGGCCGTGCTGCCCTGTGGTGTTGCTGATGCCTCTACTGCACTGGAAACGACTGCGTGGTACTGGACTCTACTCCACACTCAGAAGAGAGACGCACATAACCTCGATCTGCAAATCACAAATATGTTTAGTGAATTCCTTTATATACATTATATATATGAATAAGGACATTTGGTTATTCTTACAGCGCAAAGGTTATCAAGAGGGCACTGTGGTTATGTTTTGTAAGATGTACTGAACATTTTAGTCTTGAGTCTAATAGTGCAGAACTCGTTAAGAGAGACAAATCATAAACAGCACGGAGTTCCACTGGTTGACAGCCGGGGAGCCACAACGCTACTGTCTCGTTGCGTATGACGAGGAGGTCAGGAGACGCCAAGCGGCCAGCAACGAGCAGCTCCATTGAAGGTGTACAGTCATAACAGGCACTAATACATTTCTTGAATTGAGCAAGGTTGTACAAACTTTGGAAAAAGAGTCCATGGGAGGAAATACCATGGTCGAGGTATATACAAAAATATTGATGCATCATTCGTTTCAAACATAATCGTACTACCAAGAGAAGCACCAGTTAAAATATTTAAACCAAAATTCTATTTGTTTTTTAAAACAATCCGTTTGAATATTTTAACAAAAATGCATTTATTTTTATACGTGTAGAGATTGCACCAACAATCTTAACGAAATATTATTTGTTTTATGTGTAGAGATTGTGGATACAAATATTCAAACTCGTATGCTACAACAAGGAATACACAGCTTCTGAACGTAGCTACAAGTTAAGAAGCATTTGCTTATGTTTTGCCACTTACTCTAATGTTATAATTGCATGCCCACAATCGTTATCACTTGTTTTATGATTATGCGTTATCGGTAAACCAGATAATAATACATTTGGCACTCAGGCACGGGGATTATTCAAACACAAGAGTGTACAGTTTCCTATCTGGACATCAACAGCAGAAAATTCGGGAAACACACAAACCAGTCCTTCCCTTTCACGAGCAACGGCGTTGAGATGCTTTTCACACCAAGGCTCGGGACGCCAATCTAGTTTGCTCTGAACAGCTCAATGGCCTTAGAAGCGCCCAGGTGGTACCACCACGCCTCGCGCAGACTCTCAGAGACATCATCAATATAGCAGGGCAGAACGACCGAATCGGAATGGAACGTTAAAATGCTAATGTTAAGACATTTGCTTTTTTCTTTCATGACTAGTTAATTACTGTGCTTAAAATTTAATTTATTGGACTTTATAAAAACTAGTCAAGCGTTCACACAGTATTGCGACACTTTTATTTTTCATCATGTAGTGATGAAGGCAAGCCCGAATAGAAGCACTCCTCAATCCTGGAAAAGACCCATCAGAGGCTAAAATCATTCAATCTATCTCCCTCCCATGCCACACGTGCAACCTGTTTGAAAGGCTCCAATGAACTGACAGTATATCACATGCCAGTATCAACATGACGGAATATTTTTTTATCTTTTGTGGAAAAAACTGTTAAGATCTTCAAACACCAAAAAGACACCTATTACAAGGCATCAAGTCTGCATTAGCCATATATGTTTGTGGTAAACATGCAAACAAATATGCTTTGATAACAGGAAAACCTTGCCCAACGTAGATTGATCGAATGCGTGTTTTGGCTATACACGGTTTCCCGAATGAGGTCTGTTTCCAGGAACACGGGGGTGATGTTTCAGCTATACGCAGTTTGATACTGCTAAGATTCTCATCTCCGATTCGCAAAGTAGTGCCGTGAGAGTGCATCCCATGAAAGGTATGAATAAATTGACTGAAAACGATTTATTTACGATGTATGTTTTTTGCGTGTGTATGTGTGTGTTTATTGTGCGAATATCTAACCCTCGACACACAACAGCACGTTCACACATTTCCACATGCATCCAGCTGCCCACTCGTTGAGGACGTTAGTCATGCGGACGCCGAGATGGCAAATCATTAACGTTCACGTCATCAGATGGCGCCGACAGAGAAGGTAGCCTTGTTGCGCTCCTATACAAGCTTGCAGTTTTTTGTTGTTTTTTGTGTCATATATGTTTTTTACTCAGAACGTCTTTGATATTTTTTTGTCATGACCGCCAAGCACTTTTGGGCATTAGAATGTCAGTTACGCACCTCCATTTCGACTTACCTGACCTGGACTCTTTGTTCGGACCCCCGAAACAGCTCCGTTTATCTTACCCAGTGCTCTTCCCAAGCAACGCCTGTGCAGATGGGTCAGGAGCGCTCTAGTAAAGCTGAGAAGACGAGCCAATCGCCCCCCACTTCCCAGTATCTTGTTAGCCAATTTTAAGTCCTTTGAGAATAAGCTGGATGAGCTTAGATCGATCATTTCATACCAACGAGATGTGAAAGGCTGCTATGTCATTTGTTTGACTGAAACATGGCTTTCCCCACTGGTGCTGGACCTAGCGATTCAGCCTGCTCGATTTTCCATCGAATGGGGGGACAGGACAAAGGCGTCGGGGAAAAGCCAAGAAGGGGTATGCTTCATGATCAACAACCCTTGGTGTGACCACAGCAATTTGAAGAAGCTCTCATCATTCTGTTCACCCGACCTGGAATACCTGATGATGAAATGCCTAGCCCATTATCTCCCGAGGGGATTTTCTTCTGTTATCCTCATGGCTGTATACATCCCCCGCAGGTCGACGCCACTCGAGCTCTCAATGATTTATACGTGCTGCACACCCAGAAGCTGCATTCATTGTGGCTGGAGATTTTAAAGCATTTAAGGACTGTTTTACCAAAATTTTACCAGGATATCAAATGACACACGTGCTTAGGCCAGACTTTGGACCACTGGTATTCTCCTTTCCGGGATGGATACAAAGCCCTCCCCCACCCACTGTTCGGCACATCAGATCACGCCTCCATCCTGTTCCTACCCATCTATAGGCAGAAGCTGAAGCAGGAATTGCCTGTGACGAGAACTGTTCAACGCTGGTCTAACCAATCGAAATCTGTGCTTCGGGACTGTTTTGCTTCCGTGGACTGGGAAATGTTCCGGGTCGTCTCCTAAAGTAACATCGACGAGAACAGACTCAGTCACCAGGTTAATCAAGAAGTGCATATAGGATGTTGTTCCAACATTGACGATTCGTACATATCTCAACCAAAAACCGTGGATACATGGCAATATTTGTGCAAAACTGAAAGCATGAACCACCGCATTTAACCACAGTAGGACAACTGGGAACATGGACAAATACAAACAGGCCAGCTACGACCTCTGAAAGGCAATCAAAGAGGCAAAAATACAGTACATGTGTAGTGGTGATACGCGCTGGGGTAACGATCGTGTGCCAGCGCGTAGTGATTGGCTGTGTGTGTTGGTGACGCGCGCTGACGGTGAAGGATCATGGGTCAGCGCGGGGTCATGGGTTATGAGGCGGTGATTGGCTGGGTATCAGTGACGCGCGCTGACAGCGAGGGGATCGTGTGGCAGCGCGTGGGGATTGGTCAACTAAGGGGGTGCTCACGTCGCGGTCCGCATACGCTCCGTCTCCCGGGAGCGGAGGCTATATAAGGCGGTGCGCACAGGCGCACGGGGAGTTGGTGACCAGTAAAGACAGAAGACGGAGGAGGAAGAGATAAGGCCCTGAGGCACCTAGTCCCGCTGTCCTTGTGGGGACCGGGGCCCTGTGTGGCTCAGAGGCGGGACCTTGGGACCCGGGGCCGAACGTCCGTGTGAGGGCCGGCCCGCGGGACCCAGAGGTAGTGACCCACGCCCAAGCCAGGGTGGGTCTGTAGGCTCCACGGATGCTACGGGGCTGGAGTGCCCGTGAGCGTGCACCGTGAGCGAGTAGCGTGAGCGTGCACCGTGAGCGAGTAGCGTGAGCGTGCAGCGTGAGCCGTAGTCACCACACGTGTCAAGTGGAGTGTGTAGTGTGAGAAATAGTAACCACGCGTGTCAAGTGGAATGTGCAGCGTGAGTTGTAGTGACCACACGTGTCAAGTGGAGTGTGTGGTGTGAGAAATAGTGACCACACCTGTTATTGTGGAAAGACAAGATTTAATAAAGTGTGCTACCCGTCAAGTGGTTTCCCGCCGTCATTCCGAATACTACAACTGGCGTCAGAAGTGAAACAGTCTTCCAGGCATGGATACAAGGAAGACTCTTCGGACTCACGGGATTGACCGAGAGGATAACCTCGACGACTCGGGCCAGCTGGCATCAGGGGGAGAGGACGAGGAGATGCCGACGCCGCAGGAACCACCGGGGGCGCCCGATGAGCGGCTGAGGGCAGATGCCGGACTCCGCGAGGCGCACTCCCGTCTGGCAGAGCTGCTACTCGCCGCAGCGTCCATCCTGGCGGAGATCACCACGTCGGGAGGAGCGGGGACGTCGGCGGACATTCAACAGGCTCGCCTCGCTGATTCCCGCCAAAATGACTTGGCAGTTCCCGCCATTTCAACCACGCGGACATCTTTTGGCGGGAACGGCGAGCAACACGTGGCGGGAGTTCTCCAAGCGCGCCCGCTTACGTCATCAGCGCGCGCTATGGACCGCCATCAGCCACCCGCCATAGGGGCCGCCATCTTGCAGACCGACGGTGGGGCGGAGAGGAACCACGTGGCAGAGGACGACTTCATCTTCCAGCAGCGCCTTCCCACGTTGACAGCCTTCAAGGCGGAAGGCGGGGACTGGGGCGCATTCCAACGCAGGTTTCTGGCGCATCAAGAAATGTCGGCCTGGTCCGACGCTATGGCGCTGCGGGCACTGCCTGCCATGTTGGACAACGACGCGCTCGCGGCCTTCAGGTCCGCACAGAGGTCGGACCGCTCCACGCTTAAGGCTGCGTTGGGCCTCATGGCCAAGGTCTATGGACCTCCTTCGGTTTTTCGCCATCAGTTTTACGAGCGACAGAAGGCGGACACGGAGACTGCGCTCGCCTACCGCACGGCGTTGTTGGCTCTCGCCGACGCCGCGTTCCCTCGTATGGACGAGGAGGGCCAGGATGCGATGGTCTTGGAGCAACTGCTCAAGTTGGCGCAGGACCTGGGGGTCCCCATCAACACGGCCGATGAAGTCGACATATCTTCTTTGCGGGTCGCAACAAGTATACAGGCGCACGAGGTCCTCAAGCGTAAACAGGGGGTCGTCTGCACTGCTGCCGTGGGCTCAGCTCCGGGCCCGGTGGTCACCGAGCCCCAAGTCGTCTGCCCACGGGAGGAGGCGTTCACCGCTGGACGACCGGGGGACTGGAGGGCCGGGGGTCGTTCGCCTCTGCGATCGGCCCGCAAGCTGGAGCAACCGAGACCTCCGACGTCCCTCATCACGTGTTACAACTGCGGCCTCCGGGGCCACGTGGCGTCCGGTTGCCGCGCTCCACGTCAGCGCGCCATGGGACCTCGGCTGGACGACGACCAAGGCCCCAAGTCGTCCCTACTACCCCCGGCAAGTCGCGGCACTTCACATGCTTGGCCTACATGCACGACACACATGGGCCGTCGCTTTGCGGCGGAGGAGGGCCGATTAGGGGTTGGGGATTCGGTTCGGAGAGGGGGGTTCGTGCGGGACCGAGGGGACATTAAATGGTCTGAGTTGGGTCACAGAATAGTGGCTGCATCGGCGGGTTCATCGGTCATTACGGGATTCATAGACGGGGTCGAGGTCAGGGTGTTAGTGGACACGGGGGCGTCGGCAACTATTATTTCAGACCTCATTTACAACATTCTCCCCGTCCAATGTCGACCTCTGCTTCCGGTGGACGTGCCATTTTACGCGGCAAATGGGGGCTCATTGGGCATTGTCAGGCAGATTCGGGCGTCCATTTGCATTGGGGATATTAAATTGTCGGGACCTGTTTTCGTCTCCTCTTCCTTAGCGGTTCCTTGTCTGTTGGGCACAGATTTTTTGGCTAAAATGCCCATTAAAATTCTCATCGATCAACGTTGCATTGAGCTACCATCGGGTCGCCGTATTTCCTTTTTGTCGAATCCTACGGAAATTCGGACGGTGTGCGCTACGATACAAGCGCTGGCGACACAGACCGTGCACGTGCCCCCGGGTTCGCAGATGTTGATTCCCCTCCGGTTGAGGAAGCCATTGGATGGGGAGACCTCGGAACAGGGCGTGCTTTTGGGTCCATCAAATAGGGCTGTCGGAGGTCTGGATTTGTCGGTGGCTCACACGTTGGTTCGGGCTGACAAGGACCCGTTCATTATGGTTCTAAACGCTGGTTCGCGGCCGGCCGTTATTCAGCAGGGCACTGTGCTTGCTCACGCGGCACGGGTCCCTGCGGAAGAGCGCCTTGTTGCGCATGTTGATCCAGTCCCGGCGCAGAAAAATCGATCGGAGGAGGACCTTGAATGGGTCGATTCGCTGTGTGCGGATTCAAAGGATTTGTCAAGGGTACAGTTGGGTGCGCTGCGTGCTTTGCTGATAGAATTATCTGATGTGTTCAGTAAGCACAAATATGACATTGGGTGCACGGACCTGTTGCGCCACCATATTGAAACAGGCGATGCGGCACCAGTCAGGCAGAATCCCTTCCGGCTGAGTCCTGCTGAGAAGGAACACATTCAGTCGGCCGTCAACGATATGCTGGCGGCCGACATCATTTCGCCTTCTTCCAGTCCTTGGGGAGCACCTATCGTGCTGGTTAAAAAGCAAGACGGGTCCTTGCGATTTTGTGTAGATTTCCGTCGCCTGAATAAAATCTCCGTGGCTGACGCGTATCCACTCCCCAGAATGGACGGGTCCCTCGATGCATTGTCTGGTGCGCGATATTTTTCTACTCTTGATTTATTATCGGGATTCTGGCAGCTGCCACTCGACGACGAGTCTAGACCTAAGACAGCATTTCGGACTCCAGGGGGCCTGTTCCAGTTTAACTGGTTACCCATGGGACTTCACTCCGCTCCCGCGACGTTTCAGCGCCTTATGGAGTTGGTTTTGTCGGGTCTGCAATGGGATACTTGCTTGATTTACCTAGACGATGTCATTGTTTTCAGTAAAACGTTTGAGGAACACCTCCAGCGGTTGAGAGGGGTGTTCTTGCGGATGCGATCGGCTAAATTAAAGTTTAAACCGGCCAAATGCCATCTTCTTCGAAAGTCCGTGAGATACTTGGGCCACATTGTCGATTCTTCGGGGATCTCTACCGATCCCGCGAAGATGAACTGTGTCAGTTCATGGCCAACGCCCACGTCGGTTTCTGACGTACGCAGTTTCATTGGTTTTGCTTCCTACTACCGCCGATTCGTTGAGCATTTCGCCACCATTGCAAAACCCTTGCACGCTCTAACGGCAAAAGGAGTCAAGTTCCGATGGGGACCGGAGGAGGAGGCCGTGTTCTGCTCCCTCCGGGACGCCTTGGTGGGTGCCCCGCCCTTACGTTATCCTGACTTTACAAGTCCCTTCTTGCTAGATACGGATGCTAGCAACACGGGCATTGCAGGGGTGCTCTCACAGGTCGTTGGGGGAGTCGAACGGGTGGTCGCCTATGGTAGCAGGGTTTTGTCGCCGGCGGAACAGCGCTACTGCGTCACCCGTCGCGAGTTGCTGGCTATTGTTTTTTTTGTACAGCAATTTAGACCGTATCTCTATGGCCGTCATTTTACGGTCCGGACGGACCACGCGGCGCTTCAGTATTCATTGAGGGTCGCCCAACCCTCGGGCCAATTGTCACGGTGGTTGGAAGTCCTCCAGGACTATCAGTTTACGACCACTTACCGTAAGGGGTTGCGCCACACTAACGCGGATGCCCTGTCGCGATTGTCGCCTTGTCCCAAATGTGCGTGCTTAATGGGGTTGGTGCGCTGTAAACCGCCAGCTGCGGTAAGCGTGGGTGCGTTGGCCGCGACCGTGGATGCGCCGATTGGTGACGTTACCGCTACCCCTGAGGGAGGGGACTCGCTGCTCTCACTGTCTTTGATTGAGTGGGGCCGTCTCCAAATGGCTGACAGCTCCCTGCTAGCGATGCGTCGCAGGGTGGGGGGTCCCGAGGAGGGCCGGAAGCGAACTGGCTCCTGGCTGCTCAAGCAGGGCCTGCTAATGAGATGGGACAATTTGTCCCGGCGGCACGCACTCGTGGTGCCTTCCGCTATGCGGGGAAAAGTTGTTCTGGCCGCACACGAACGCCTCTTGCATTTGGGGGTAAACAAAACGCTTGCTCTGCTTCAGCGTGACTATTATTGGCCGGGGATGGGGAGCGATGTGGTAAATATACTAAAGGGGTGTGTGGACTGCGCCAGACGGAAACCACCACCCGTGGCGTCAAATCCACTGCTGTAATCTATTCAGGTCTCGCGCACTAACGAGCTCGTTGTGCTCGATATTTTGGGGCCTTTTCCAGTCACGCCTAGGGGTATCAAGTACCTGTTGATTGGTGTGGAATACTTTACCCGGTGGCCTATGGCGTGGCCACTCGCCAACCAGTCGGCGGCGGCTGTGACGGACGCCTTTGTCCAGGGCTACGTTCTGGATAAGGGGGCTCCCGAACGATTGCTGACCAACCAGGTAAAAAAATTTTCGAGTAAATTGCTGAAGGAGGTGTGCGACTTTTTGGGTACTAAGAAGGTGCGTACCTCCCCGTACCACCCACAGACTGACGGGATGGTGGAGCGACTCCACAGGACTTTGACTTCTATGCTGTGCCAGCAGGTGTGCGAGGCACATGTTGACTGGGACCTGCAGGTCCCGTGGGTCCTCGCCGCGTATAGAATGGCCCCCCATACAGCAACGGGATTTTCCCCATTTTATCTGATGTATGGTCGGGAGGCCGACCCGCCCATGGAAACTCAGCTGGGTCTTTCCGCGCCACGAACGAATTCAAAATTGGCCGAACATATTAAATGTAACATTGCTAAGCTGACCGAGGCGCGGGAGGCCGCACGGCTTAATTCGAGGTCTCGCCAAATCGCCAACGAGCGCTTGCGTGCACGGAAGGTGTCCGTGCACGTCTGGAAACCGGGCGATAGGGCCTGGCTGCACTGCCCTCAGGCACCTTTGGCTACGTCGCCTAAATTGTTGAGGCCATGGCGGGGACCCGTGGAGGTCGTGCGGGTTGCACGCCCCCAGTGTGTTCAGATAAAATGGGGAAAGCGCCGTTGGTACGTCCACCCCTCCCGGCTGAAACCGTTCTCGCCTCCGTATGGCCTCCCTTTGTGTCGTGAGGACCGAGCATGTGACGTGACCGACGACCCGAGGGGGGAAATGTCTCCGCCTGATCCTCACATGTCTCCGCCTGATCCGCTCCCAGGTGGCTCGGAACTGACAGCTGCCGACCACCGGCGGCCGAATCCCCGCGACACGGCCGGTCCTTCCAGGCCCAATCCGTGCCTTCCGGGGCTGCCGGAGCCACCAGACGGTCGTCAGCGTCCCGTCCCGTACGATGGACCGGCCAGGCGGACTCGCGCTAAGTCGCCCAACTTTTCCTGACCAACTGAATGAGGGGCCGACGCGGCCGGAGCGTCTCGTCACTGCGTTCCCCATCCGCTCGACCGCTCTATCACCCCGGTTGAGGAGCGAGCGGAGGGGGGGGGATCGATAGTTACAGAGACACTGGACACGTTTTTTTCTTGGAATTACTTTTATTGTGTTGTTCGTCGGTTTGTACATAGCTTGTTGTCTGGTGTTGTATGTTGATGTTGACTTTTTGTTGTGTTGTTCGTCGGTTTGTACATAGGTTGTTGTCTGGTGTTGTGTCGTTGCGTTGTTGTTGTTGTGTTACGGGGCACACTGGGGGGTGGGGATTTTGTTGTTGTTACTATTGTTGTTGTTGTTGTGTTGTTTAGCAGCCGGGCCGGCTGCGAGCTATGTGGGAGGGGGTGATGTAGTGGTGATACGCACTGGGGTAAGGATCGTGTGCCAGCGCGTAGTGATTGGCTGTGTGTGTTGGTGACGCACGCTGACGGTGAAGGATCATGGGTCAGCGCGGGGTCATGGGTTATGAGGCGGTGATTGGCTGGATATCGGTGACGCGCGCTGACAGCGAGGGGATCGTGTGGCAGCGCGTGGGGATTGGTCAACTAAGGGGGTGCTCACGTCGCGGTCCGCATACGCTCCGTCTCCCGGGAGCGGAGGCTATATAAGGCAGTGCGCACAGGCGCACGGGGAGTTGGTGACCAGTGAAGACAGAAGACGGAGGAGGAAGAGATAAGGCCCTGAGGCACCTAGTCCCGCTGTCCTTGTGGGGACCGGGGCCCTGTGTGGCTCAGAGGCGGGACCTTGGGACCCGGGGCCGAACGTCCGTGTGAGGGCCGGCCCGCGGGACCCAGAGGTCGTGACCCACGCCCAAGCCGGGGTGGGTCTGTAGGCTCCACGGATGCTACGGGGCTGGAGTGCCCGTGAGTGTGCACCGTGAGCGAGTAGCGTGAGCGTGCAGCGTGAGCCGTAGTCACCACACGTGTCAAGTGGAGTGTGTAGTGTGAGAAATAGTAACCAAGCGTGTCAAGTGGAATGTGCAGCGTGAGTTGTAGTGACCACACGTGTCAAGTGGAGTGTGTGGTGTGAGAAATAGTGACCACACGTGTTATTGTGGAAAGACAAGATTTAATAAAGTGTGCTACCCGTCAAGTGGTCATTCCGAATACTACACATGGACAAAGTGGAGTCGCAATTCAATGGCTCAGACACGAGAAGCATGTGGCAAGGACTCCAGACGATCACGGATTACAAAGGGAAAATCAGCTGCGTTACAAACACTGATGCCTCACTCCCAGACTAGCTAAACACCTTTTTTGCTCGATTCGAGAAAAACAACACCAACCTACCAACGCGGGTCCCCACTGCTCAAGAGTATTGTGGGTTCTCGACCTCTGTAGCCGACGTGAGTAAAATTTTCAAGCACGTTAACTCTCGCAAGGCTGCCAGCCCGGATGGCATACCGAGCCGCGTTCTCAGGGCATACATAGATCAGCTGGCTAGAGTGTTTACGGACATATTCAATCTCTCCCTATCCCAATCTGTTGTCCCCGCATGCTTAAAGAGGTCCACCGTTTGTTCCTGTATCCAACAAAGCTACGTCGACCTGGGAAATGATATCCTCGACTGGGATGTGTTTAAACACATCCCAAACACATCTCAGTAATTGTTTTGTTATACGTGACTTAACCAAAAGACCCAAAGAATATGAATACCTGCAGTCACTAAAGCTTTAAGACAATACCTATCATATACTCGACAAAGCTCACGAATATAAATTATTGTACATATTTTTTGTATAAATTGTTGTTCATTCATCCCATACGTATGCGCACAAATTGTTATTTGGATTATTGTTAGTGTTATTTGTTTGTAATTTGGATTCCTTCGGATATTTCTTGTTTTTATCTTTCGAATTTTTGTTGTTTATTTGTTCGACATTCTATTGCTTTGTTGTGGAGCTGACAACTCAAAAATGTAGCAGCACCCACGATAACATCAGCTTCACTGTTTATGCGACCAATAAACTTATTAATTGATTGACAGTGTTAGGAGCAAGCGTTGGGCATGTGTGTCACGGTATGGGAAGAGTAATGGAGTAAATTTTGTGTTGAGGTGAAATTGAAAAATAGAGTGTACACACAAACACAAGAAATAAGAGACAATAACAAGGGCTGATCTCCTATTGTATTGGTTAAACAAATAGGGAGGGGGTGATAATTTCGGACATAAAAACACAACCATATTTTCCCCATAAGTTATATTATTTGTTGAACGCATTTTTTCTTCCAACATGAAACCCCTGCCCAGGAACGTAACCTCTGCATTCCGCGAGGTCTGCAAGTCTTTGCTTAATGCGTATTCACACAACATGTTTTCGTTATAACTCTGTTCTTCTATGAGAGAACGCTTTTCGCACAACGCACGCCATTCTATCACGGTTTCTGAGCAGTCGATCACGAACTACTTTATTGAGCTGTGTGGCTGAGCAGTATGATACAGTACAGGCAGTCTCCGTTTTACGAAAGGGTTAGGTTCTCAAGAATGATCTGTAACCCCAATTTTCCATATGTATGAAACTGAACAATTTTTCCCAAAAATCAAGATAAAATCCCATAGCCGGAAATAGTTGTACCTGTGTCATGCTGTTATCCGTTTTTTATCACTACCTGTGTAGTGACTAACTCGGAGACACTAAGAGTTGGAGGCACTTCTTTATTAACAAGCACCATCGAGGTTAACACTTTTATAATAAGTCCATCTATGGTCGGTGACGTTACTCAGTCAGGACAGTTGGTAGGCTGCCTGACTGGTGATGCCCCGAGATGGTGAAGATGGAGACGACGACAAGAGTGGTGAAGAACGACGAAAATAACGAAGACTCCAACAGCACAACGGGGATCCCACTCCATACGATAGCCCTACAAGGGGCCCTTATACTGTCAGCGTGGCCTGGCTCCGCCCCCGGCCACGCTCCCTTTCTAGAACCCACCAGCGGGTTATTGGTGTGCCTCTTCTGTGACCTTTCCCCTAGATCCCCCTCGGGTGTATAACCTGGCCTGCTGTGTTAAGCGAAGAACGCTTTAAGCGAAAACAATTTCACCATAAATAACACTGTAACAAAGTTTTTTTTTGGTTCCTGGGTAGTAAGTGTTATTTCCTAATTGCTTATGCCTCAAAAGTACAGAAAATGGCTTTTATTCCCCACAAACTTTGCTTTGTGACCGGAACAGTGATATTTTGAAATTTACCTATTTTCCAGAACATTCCAGATAGATTTAGTGCTGAGTAAACTTGGAGTAACTCCTAGAACATTCTAGAACTTTCCAGTAATACAAATAGCAGTATAATTACAGGGGCCTTAAGTCCACCAGTTCAGTTTAGTTCCAGCTGCCTAAGTGGATACATATTTGCATTTTTCTGAGATGGCATCAAGAGGCTGCAAACATCTGGCAGACGCATTTTGCTTTGTCTGCGGCCAATTTACAAGAGCGAAAAAGTACTCTGTGGAAGCATCTGCTAAGATATGTGAGGCCTACAAGGCATATTTCGGCATGCCTGTCGGGAATCAAGACAAACCCTGGGCACCTCATTTCACCTGCGAGCAATGCAAATAAACTCTGGAAGGTAAGATGGACAATTGTTACTCGGAATTTTTTGTTATGAAATTTGTTTAAAAAAATTTAATTGTAAAAGTTTTTAATTAAAAAACGTTTTACAATTTTCAATGTTATTGAAAAAGTATGTCATATATGAAAAATGTTGCTAGAATCTCTTACACATTAGTCATGGGTGAAATGTATTTTTGTAGGATGGTACAGAGGGGGAAAAGAGAGCCATGAAGTTCACTATCCCAAGAATTTGGCGGGAACCCACTGACCACTCAAGCAACTGCTACTTCTGCATGGTGGACCCTTCAAAACGTTGAACTGGCAAGAATGCACCTCCTATCATATATCCGGACCTTCCTTCATCCATCGCCCCGGTACCACACTGCCATGAGCTCCCCGTACCCACTCCTCCTGAGAGAGAGCAGCCGTCTTTAGAAGAGAGCAGCAAGTCAGAGAGCGAGGAAGACGTTGTAGATCCAGATGACAATTTTAGAGGTGGAGTTGAGAATAACCTATACCCCAACCAAAAATACCTCAACGACTTGATCAGAGATCTTGGTCTCACCAAGTCCAATGCTGAGCGTTGACGTCTAGGCTCAAGCAGTGGAACTTGTTGGATGAAAGTGTGCAAGTCGCAGATCAGAAGCGTCACCAACCTTTTTGCAGCTTCTCCACCCATCAAGATAGGCTCTGCTTCTGCCACAATGTGACCAGTCTGTTCGAGGCAATCGGAATCGCCTGTAACCAGAATGAGTGGCGTCTCTTCATTGACAGCTCATTCAGGAGCCTCAAAGCTGTGCTACTCCATAATGGTAATAAGTTCCCATTTCTTCCCCTGGCTCCCTCGGTGCACCTCAAAGAAGATTACAACAGCATCAAGACCTTGCTGGACGCCTTGAAGTATGATGAGTACGGCTGGGAGGTCATCGGAGACTTAAAAATGGTGGCATTCCTGATGGGTCTCCAAGGTGGTTTCACCAAGTTTCCCTGCTATCTTGCCTTTGGGACAGCAAGCACACGAAGGCGTACTACCACAGGCGGGAATGGCTACAGCGGACCGAGTTGGCTGTAGGGAGGAACGTCAAGTGGGAGCCACTGGTGTACCCCCGGAAGGTGCTGTTGCCACCACTGCACATCAAATTGGGCCATATGAAACAATTTGTCAGAGCTGTTGATAAGGAGTCGGCAGCCTTCAAGTACCTTCAGGGCTTCTTTCCTAAGCTGTCTGCAGCAAAGGTCAAAGCTGGTATCTTCATTAGACCACAGATGAAGAAGATCCTGGAGTGCAATGAATTCCCCAACATGCTCACTAGTCAGGAGAAAGTGGCTTGGAACAGATTTGTCGTAGTGGTTCGTGGCTTCCTGGGCAATCACAAGGTCGAAAACTATATGGAGCTGGTTGAGACTCTGGTGAAGAACTACGGCACAATGGGCTGTAGGATGTACCTCAAAGTCCATATCCTTGATGCTCATCTTGCTAATTTCAAGGAAAACATGGAAGCGGACTCGGAGGAGCAAGGCGAGCGCTTCGACCAGGATATACTGGACTTTGAACGCTGCTACCAAGGACAGTATAATGAGAACATGATGGGAGACTACATTTGGGAGCTGATCCCTGAAAGTGATTTACAGTATAATAGTAAATCTCGAAAAACGACTCACTTCTAAATTTTTTGTAGTAATTTTTGTATTACTTCAGAATAAATACATGTAAATTTTTATTCATATGTTTTTTTTCTGACTTTACGTGAACGAAAATACACAAATTCGCCCATTTTCTCATTGCAAATAGGTACATTTTAATATATCAATGTCCTGGTCACAAAAGCAAAGTTTATGGGAAATAATAGCCAAAAAAATAGTTACACAGTGTTATTTATGGTGAGATTGTTTTCGCTTAAAGCGTTTTTCGCTTAACGCGGCACTTTTCAGGAATGCATCAACCGCGTTAAGCGATGACTTCCTATACATGCATTGTCCTTGAAACGTATTGGCCTACACCAGAGACGGCATCCTTTGGGACCTAGTCTCACCAGTGTTAGACCAAAGATTGGCAAAAGGCAAACATAAAAGACAATGCAAATATCAAAGCATTAATAGCTCGGGTTTGAGCAGTGATATCTACGGGAACATATTTTGCCAGTATCAAGATTATGTCTGCAACTAATTCAACACTAGAAGCGATCGCGGGCTTTTGTGATACGAGTCAGAGGGATTAATCTAACTGCAGGAAAAACAAAGATGGGTAAAAATTTGATTACATGGCAGCTGGTATTCGATTTTAGACTGTAAACAACAATGATATTACCCAGAGCAGCGAAAATGATTTAACCAATGCAACCATTTAAAATAATGCATTAAGTTTCGATTTAAAGCTTTCGTGACTGCAGGGATTCATCTTCTTGGTTCTTTCGGTAAAGTCACGTAGAAGGGAAGTAATAAAATAATAAAAATAAAACATAATAAAATAATTCTCACGACGTTTCGGCCACAACGCAATCAGCCGTCCTCAGGTGAAACCAGGTCTGTCGAGGCGACAGCGTCTGAATGAAACAGCACACGTGCTTGGAGCATATATATATAAGCTCGGTTGGAAGCTGGGGGGAAAGGGCGCCTTGACAAAATAATTTGCATATCAAGAAGAATTTAGCATATTAATGGAAAATGCAGGTATGTGATTAGTACTACTTATGCCCGTGCATTATGCAGGATTAGCAGCATCCAAGGGAGGGGATATGGGAAATGCAGGTATGTGATTAGTACTACTTATGTCCGTGCATTATGCAGGATTAGCAGCATCACAGGAAGGGGATAGGGGTAGCATTAATAAAGAGAAGAAGTGTTAATAGTATGTAGCTGCAGTAACTAAAACCACCACGTAAACAACTAAAGTATAAACTACATAGTATCATCATTATACTAAATATACTCTACAATAAGCTGAGTTACTAACAGTAAGTAATACATTACAATTCTACGTCGTAAAAAATATAGTATGCTTCCATCTTAACTTTATTCTCTTACATCACCCGAGTCTACACTGTACTATATACTGCCATAGACAAACCCAACATTAAATTATATACTGTATTGCTATAAACCACCATTGTAATATTACACTATGTATTATTCTACCCACCCTAATGTATATCACACTGCTGTATATTCACTATACAATTACGATACTATATATTACTTTGTACATTGTATTAAGCATATACATTTTTATACTATTTGTTATTATACATTGTACCGTTGACCATCGTGTGAAAGATACTAAGAAGAAGAAACAAAATATGTCAATGCAGCGGAGCAAAGAATCCATTCCCTGCGGAGAATACAATGCCAGTGAGTGGAACGCGGTCTGAAAGTCACCGTAAACGTGAACACAATCAGTTAAGATCCGAAATGGTTTATTACGTCCTTCCAATGATTGCTAAGCCAGAATCCATCTTCTCGGTTGAAATTGTCTCTGTGTTTGTATATGTGGATCGCCTCATGAACGAATCTCTCATGGTAGCCAGATGGCTTGCAGAGAACCTCTGTCTTGGAGAAGTCAATATCGTGTGAGCCCACTGAATTGTAACAGTGATCTGCCACGGCTGAGGTGTTTGTCCTACCGTGTTTCAGGTCTGCTTTATGTTCACGGATGCGGTCCGAGACATGTCGTTTGGTTTCTCCAATGTAACTGCTACCACAGAGGCAACTTAGTTTGTAGACGCCAGGGTACTGTATGTCTGGAACTACATCTTTTACAGACGGGACCAGATCACGGATTTTATGTACTGTGTTGAATCGGACCTGGATCTTGTGTTTTATCAGGATTTTGGAGATATTTTTTGTGACCCCAGCAATGTAGGGTAAGGTGATGGTCTTGAAAGGCTCCTCAACGGGATCCTTCTTGATGGTTGGAGTGATGGCTTTGCGGATTGTGTAGTCGGAGTAGCCATTAGCCTTAAGAGCTTGGCGTACGTGTTTGAGTTCACTGGCAATGTGTTCCTGGTCGGATATGCATTGGGCTCTATGGTATAGAGTCTTGATGAGGGAATTCTTCTGGGATGGATGGTGGTGGGAATCCGGTTTTACGTAAGCATCCGTATGGGTGGCTTTCCTGTTGACAGAGTGGCTCATTGAACCATCAGGTCTCCTTTTAATTAGGACATCCAAAAAGGGTAGCTTATGTGAGGGTCGCTAGCCCCCGAGATCCCTCCCTCGGTACCCCTAACGGCCGGGTTAACCTCATTACTCGCCCCCTCGCTGCTAGGCGAACCGCTGCTGCGTTCTTCACCCATGGGGTGAGAGCCGTCGCTCCAGGATTCCCCTCCCCCGCGGGTCCGCGTAGTAGGCATGGTTAATTACGTACGCGCACACCCACACACAGCTCTGCGCGGCACTCACTCAACCCTGACCACTCACGCTAGGATCGCGCACCTGTATTATACCCGTCGTGAACGTGCGCGCACACACACATACAGCTCCACACGCGATACCCACTCTTGCGCCGCTCTGCGCCGCGCTCGCCGCTCACGTTATGATCGCGCACCTGGGGTACGCTGATTACGCACGCCGCGAGCTTACGCATACACAGTACCACACGCGTTCACACTTATAACACGAGATCACACGAGGCCACGATCAGCTATTAATGATTTATTGTCTGCTACGTGGGACTGGTTGTTGAGTCAGTATGAATCGACGAGGCTGCCTACTCTACTAGCCCGGAACCTATTCCCTATTTATCGTTCACGAAACACTTTTACCTCCTTACTCACGGTTTGAGGCACTCGACGTTCCGTGGGTTTTCCTCGCTGCTTGCCTCGACACGTCGCACGGACGTCCGGAGGGCAGAGCTGGGGCAGTCCTGGACGTTGGCTTCTCGGAGCAAGAGAGCGATTTCCCCTTTGCGCTCCCCATCGATACTTGCGTGTGTGGGGTGTGTGAGATGCGTTTCCCCCGCGGTGGCCGAGTGGCCCCTCGCTGCGACCTTGCAACCTTAAGGCCGGTCGCAGCGCCGCGGTGCAAAGTAGCGTCGGGGGAGGTCGTCCAATTCCCTGGTCGCCGGAAACCGTGAAAGTTTAATCCCGATAAGGGCTTCTCGGATAAAAACCGGTCGGCCAGGTGACCTCCCCACGGAGCTCTATGGGGGGGGGGGGGGGGATGCGTGCGGGTGTGTTCGTGTGAGGTGAGGTGAGGGGGACGCGGGGTCGGCTCCGTCGCTTGGTGGTGGCGAGGTCTTAGATGGGGCGCCTGCTGAACGGCTTCGTGGCGGCGGCATGACACTTTCCATCTTTTTCGACTTCCATGGTGAATCTGATGGCTGGGTGTATGGAATTGCATTAAGTTAATTAGTCATTGTTAACGCATTTATAATTCAACTGGCTATCAAGAAGACGTTTACATTTTTAAAACAGTGAATTTCACTGCCACATTCCGTAAGTTTTATAGATTATTTACTTTTAAGTGAAGAACGTTAAGACAACTAGTTTCACTTATGGGGTTTAAAGTTCTGAGCTCTTATGATGACTTGATATTCTATATCATACAGGATCTTTGCTCCACGAAAGCTCACAGCGCATCTATAATCCCCACTGTCAGCTTGTTGGGTCTTGGGTATCAGCAGTGAGAAATGTCACCTCTAAATGTCAATTATTAAAAAAAAAATTATTGTCGTGTAAAAGCTGAATATCCATTTATTAATAAAATTTTAGGACTTCTAAAACTGTAGTGAATCCAAAAGCGTACTGAAAGCGTATCAATGAGTCAACTGTAATTCTTCATTAACGACATTATTTATTAACTGTTAACACGGAGGCTTTCACGACCAATATTATCCATAAAAAATGTGTTGGGTTTGATCGCATGAATATAAATGTGTCGTTAAATCCGTTACCACCCAACACAGTCAATTAGTAAGTTTTGTCACAAAACATGCCAATTAGTTACTACTTCAGCACACCTGTGTTGGAGAGCAAACCCACAACATGTACTATTAGAGAACGACGTTTTCCTGGCGATTACAACCAGCTTCATTAGGCGATTAACCAGAATTGTGAAATAAGTATTCACCACCTTAACATGGTGAAGGAGTGAATAGCTAAGTAGGAGATTGCCTGTTGAGGGCTATGCCATCAGGGGTGCCAGTCTATGACTGAAGAAACCACCTAGTGCGTTACGCGAGGTGGACAGGCTCAACAGGAACTCTGAAAATAATTGGCTATTAACATATGCAGCGAAGACTTGGGCAGCAGTATGTCTTTTATCACGACATGTTATGGCAACAGCCAGCTTGTGAAGATGGTAAGGCATATCTTGTGCAACTGGTTAAAGGTTCAACAGCGAGCTTGTGAAGATGGTAAGGCATATCTTGTGCAACTGGTTAAAGGTTTCCTTACTGCACAATGGAAAGAGGAAGGGGGTGTGTGAGGCATGTTGCTTAAGTTGTAGGGAAAACTGAAAATTGTAGCATGGGGTGTGGCCTCACTGTACATGTGCACAGCTACAGGGGACAAACCAGTTTCGAAACTCGTTTGAGTGACACCTAGGAGGGGAGTGTCGGGATCCAGGTGCAGTGTGGAGAGGTGGTCGATTGTAATTGGCCAGGTGGTTGACCAATCTGGGGAGAGCCCAGACAATGAGGGGCCTGGCTTTGAATGAGCAGTTTGGCTGAGACTTCGTTGCAGCAGCATCACCAGGGTGAGCTACTACAATATGCAGGCCACAAGCGAGTGAAGGGTGGGAAAGCTTTACCTGTGAGTAGACTGAGGCACTGCCCACCATTTCTATCTTTAGAATAAAGGGGTTTATTGAATAGTTAGTAAACATTAGTCTGGTTTTTATTATCTGTTCCCAGCGGCTAGCCTAGGGTGCAACCCAATGGCAGACATTTCCAAGCAGAAGCGTGAACAAGAACAGCAGGAGTGGGGAGCAAGACCACCAACAGCTTGGTCTTGGCCTAGCATTGTGTTGTCTTGGGCTTTCCCTTTGGCTCCTTGGCTGTGTCTTAGTGCGTATGTGCATAACTGCTTGAAGGAACGTGGAGTGCGGGGAAGGTAAAATGTTGTGAAAGATGCCTTCTTGGAGTGAGGGTGGTTCTACTGTGAATAGCAAGAGCTACCGATGGGCAAAAACGGACGTGTTTAAGGAGAGTGCACTTCATGGTGTGGCGGGATGTCGAAACTCGATCCAGCACTACACCAGAACACTAAGGTTAAGCTGTCCCAGTGCTAGGTATACAACCCTCTAAATTGTGTTTGTGTGAGTCTCGGGGATGCGCTAGCCGTAAGTGTGATTTGGTGTGTGTGGGTTTTTACGTGTAAACCCACTATTATGGTAGTCATCTCAGACTATTGCTCCTCTGCCAGGGGTGGCTGGTGCCAGCTCCTACAGGACATAAAATTTGGCATCCCTAACAGTCAGGCCTCAGAGTGGTCTAAATTAAGCACAACCCAACACACCCCAAAAGTTAGCCATAGTGTAGGGCACAAACGTCCTTGGTTTACAGATAATGTGACAGGGGACCTACCATCTTATTTCCCCAAACGGCACTATGGACAATGTTGAGAGGGCAGGTTTGGAAAATGCGTTCCTGGAAAGGAAACAAGGACACTGATGTTGCGACAAGGACGCTCCAAACCACTTCAGATGCGCAAGAAACTGAGATTGGGCACATGGAATATGCGCAGTATGCTGCAACTAGGTAACATACAGCTGCTTGGATGAAGTGTACTGGGAAAGCCAAGGACATTTCACAACATTGTAGTGACATACCGTCGATTACTCTGGCCTCGATGTGCAGGGCACTATGGATTCACAGTAAATTGCCAGAGCCCTCATTGGATATGCACCAATCATTGACAGAATTATTGCTGTGCGACTGAGTTCTAAGCCATTAAACATTTCAATTCGAGTATATGGACCTACAACAGCTGCCAAGAAGGAAAAAGTGGAAGGCTTCCATCAGAACCAGTCCAGGGCAGCCGAACAGACTACTAAAAGAGCTACAGTGAGGGAAAAAAGTATTTGATCCCCTGCTGATTTTGTACGTTTGCCCACTGACAAAGAAATGATCAGTCTATAATTTTAATTGTAGGTTTATTTGAACAGTGAGAGACAGAATAACAACAACAAAATCCAGAAAAACGCATGTCAAAAATGTTATAAATGATTTTCATTTTAATGATGAAAATAAGTATTTGATCCCTCTACAAAACATGACTTAGTACTTGGTGGCAAAACCCTTGTTGGCAATCACAGAGGCCAGACGTTTCTTGTAGTTGGCCACCAGGTTTGCACACATCTCAGGAGGGATTTTGTCCCACTCCTCTTTGCAGATCTTCTCCAAGTCATTAAGATTTCGAGGCTGACGTTTGGCAACTCGAACCTTGAGCTCCCTCCACAGATTTTTTTTTATGGGATTAATGTCTGGAGGCTGGCTAGGCCACTCCAGGACATTAATGTGCTTCTTCTTGAGCCACTCCTTTGTTGCCTTGGCCGTGTGTTTTGGGTCATTGTCATGCTGGAATACCCATCCACGACCCATTTTCAATGCCCTGGCTGAGGGAAGGAGGCTCTCACCCAAGATTTGACGGTACATGGCCCCGTCCATCGTCCCTTTGATGCGGTGAAGTTGTCCTGTCCCCTTAGCAGAAAAACACCCCCAAAGCATAATGTTTCCACCTCCATGTTTGACGGTGGGGATGGTGTTCTTGGGGTCATAGGCAGCATTCCTCCTCCAAACACGGCGAGTTGAGTTGATGCCAAAGAGCTCCATTTTGGTCTCATCTGACCACAACACTTTCACCCAGTTGTCCTCTGAATCATTCAGATGTTCATTGGCAAACTTCAGACGGGCATGTATATGTGCTTTCTTGAGCAGGGGGACCTTGCGGGCGCTGCAGGATTTCAGTCCTTCACGGCGTAGTGTGTTACCAACTGTTTTCTTGGTGACTATGGTCCCAGCTGCCTTGAGATCATTGAGAAGATCCTCCCATGTAGTTCTGGGCTGATTCCTCACCGTTCTCATGATCATTGCAACTCCACGAGGTGAGATCTTGCATGGAGCCCCAGGCCGAGGGAGATTGACAGTTATTTTGTGTTTTTTCCATTTGCGAATAATCGCACCAACTGTTGTCACCTTCTCACCAAGCTGCTTGGCGATGGTCTTGTAACCCATTCCAGCCTTGTGTAGGTCTACAATCTTGTTCCTGACATCCTTGGAGAGCTCTTTGGTTTTGGCCATGGTGGAGAGTTTGGAATCTGATTGATTGATTGCTTCTGTGAACAGGTGTCTTTTATACAGGTAACAAGCTCGTTACCTGTATAAAAGACACCTGAGAGCCAGAAATCTTTTTGATTGAGAGGGGGTCAAAAACTTATTTCCCTCATTAAAATGCAAATCAATTTATAACATTTTTGACATGCGTTTTTCTGGATTTTGTTGTTATTCTGTCTCTCACTGTTCAAATAAACCTACCATTAATATTATAGACTGATCATTTTTTTGTCAGTGGGCAAACGTACAAAATTAGCAGGGGATCAAATACCTTTTTCCCTCACTATATGTTGCTCGTCATCGGCGACTTCAATGCCAAAGTAAAGGGAAAATAAGCCATGTGCACTCAAAGCCATAATGGGCCAATAGGACTAGGAGAGATCGAGGCTGGTGAAAAACTGCAGGAATTCTGTTCAGAACATGGCCTGGTAGTGGCCAATACATTGTTCAAGCATCATCCGAGGCGGCTGTACACCTGGACCTCTCCATATGGACAAACAAGAAATCTGATTGATTTATATTGCAGTAGCACAGCGATGGAAATCCAGCCTGATGAACTGAAAAACTTATCCTTTTCCTGATTTGACTCAGACCATCACTTGTTGGTGGCAACCCTGAAGAAGGAAGAAAGACAAAGTCCGATCCCACCACTGAAGCCGAGGAACTTAAAGAATAGAACGCAGCACAGTGCATGGTAGAAGTGGCTAACGGGTTCAAGGCTCTGGAGTTGTTAAAGGAGGAAGAAACATAATAACTTTGGAAAGCACAAAAACAGTACACTTGGATGTTTCTAAGGAAACTCGGATCCATCAAGACTAGGAGATGGAAAGCCTGGATTTCTGAGACATTAAAGAGAAAAGGGAAGTGAAAAGCAAAGACCTCAAACGATATCAGGAGTTGAAGCCGGAGTATAGAGTAGGCTATTAAAAGATAAGCAAAAGCAGTTGGATGGTATGTGTGAAGTACTGGAAGCAGCAAACCAAAAGGGAAACACTTGTACACTTTTCCACGCAGCCAAGTCGATCACAATAAAGTTTCAACCTCGATTGAAATGCATCCAAAATGCGATTTGGAGAAAATCTCACAGAAGCTTCACACATTACCAAGCGGTAGCGAGAGTATTGTGAAAACCTATGTGATGACAACAGGGGAAGTCTGGATCGAAATTACCAGGAGCACGAGCCTCCTGCTCTTCATTTAAAAGTTGCTTGAGCCATTCATCAGATTTCAAGTCGTAAGTCTACGGGTCCAGATGACGTTCCTGTGGAATTGTTTGAAAGAGAGGAGATGATACTTTACAGGATGCACAGATTGTGGCAATTTGGGAAACTGGTGAATAGCCAGAGGATTGGACACTCTACGTTTATGCCACTTTCGAAGAAGGGCGATTCTAGAGTGTACAAATTACAGGACAAATTTTCGCTTAAAACTTTCGTGACTGCAGGAATTCATATTCTTGGTTCTTTCGGTAAAGTCACGTAAATAGAAAAAAATAATTTAAAATAATAAATTGAATTTATTATTTTATTCCTATTATTTTTTTGATTTCCATGACTTTACCGAAATAACCAAGGATATAAATTACAGGATAATAGCACTGGTTTCTCATGCTAGCAAAGTCTTTAGGATCATCCTGGAACAGATCCACTTGAAGACAATACGAGAGTGCAGATGAGCAAGCTGGCTTGTGGAAAGGGAGTGGGACCAGAAACCAAGTCCCCAATCTCAGAATCATCATGCACAAAGCAGGAGAACACCATTAGCCAACTATATATGTGCTTTGTGGATTTTAATAAAGCGTTTGACTCTGACTTACTGGCAACTTTATCAGAAACAACTTGCTAGAGTCAAAGTGGTGGGGACATACTTGATGGTTTCTTTGGAGGAATCCAGATCGGAAGGAGAGGTCACAAATCATCGGTATGCTGATAACATAATTTTGCTTGCTGGTTCCGAGGTGGAGCTGCAGTAGTTGACGGATCACTTAGATTGGGTTAGTTGCAAGTTTTGACCGCATCAATTTGGACAAGACCATAGTGATGGCCAGTAATGGAGCAGCCTGCAACATTTTGATGCAAGGCATCCAGCTGGAGCAAGTGGACACCTTTCTATGTCTTGGATGAGTCATTAAAGATGCAAGGTGTTAAAAATAAATTCGAACTAAACTGAGTAAGGGTCAATCGATTGGGTCATCCCTGAAGAAAATTTGGAAGAGTCACAGCATCCCAATTGGAACGAAAATCGGACTTCTGCATGCCCTTGTGTGGCCTGTTGCTACATGTGGTTGTGTAAGTTGGACAATCAAGAAGAAAGATGAGGCACGAATAAACGCCTTTGAAATGAAAGGAACTTGGGCGGATAATGGGTTCTGGAGAAAGCTGATGTTGACAGAAAACTGTTAAGAGGTGATACAATCAAGAAAGCTATCATACTAATGTCATGTCATGAGAAAAATGTAACTTGTTTGGAAAAGCAGATTATGCAAGGCACAATACCTGATTCACATGTGCGAGGAAGACCAATGATTATATGGATGGATAACAAAGCATGGAGGAGGCTCACGTAGGAACAGATGAGGATAGCAGTAGACAGAAGTCAGTGGCGAAGGGTTGCCCATGGTGCAGCCAACCCTCTGATCGAGTATGGCTCAAGACAAGACTTGATTACATTTTAATTACCAAACCAATATTAGGTACTGCATATTCTCAGATTAAATGATCTATTGTAACGTATATGACTACATCAACACCCCTCTGTTCTTCACACTTGATAGGCTCACAGTGATGACATCACCTTTACTCGATTTAAGGACCAAAACAGGAAGACTTTTTCACAATTATGGCTAATCACTTGATGAGGCTGGTTGTAATCACCAGCGAAACGTCGCACTCAAATTGTAAATGTTGTGGGTTACACTCCAACACACTTAAATAGTAATTGACACTTTTTGTTTATGTGACAATCCTTACCAATTGGCTGTTTCAAGTGGTGGCGGTTTTAATGACCCATGTGTACATGATCTAACCCAAAAAAACATTATGGATTATTTAATAATGAATGATAGGAAATAAAGACTGTCATCTGTCGGTGACAAAAAAAAACCCAAACTGTTATGTATCAATTGATGTTGGTACAATATCAAATTATATATGCTGAAAAACCTGCATTGGGCTGCAATAGGTTTGGCATTTCAACAACGGCATTACATTAAATTGGTGCTTCTCTTGGTAGCACTATTTTTTATAACGATCAATATTTTTGTGTATGCCTCGACCTTGGCATTTCCTCCCATGGACTCTTTTTTCCAAGTTCGTACAACATTGCTCAATTCAAGAAATGTATTAGTGGTTCTTATGACTCTACACCTTCAAATGGACCTGTTTGTTACTGGCCGCTTGGCGTCTGGCGACCTCATGGTCCCACGCACCGAGAAAGTAGCGTTAAGGCTCCCAGGCTGTGCATCTGTTGAACTCCGTGCTGTTTATGATTTGTCTCTCTTAACGAGTTCTGCACTATTAGACTCAAGACTGAAATGTTCAGTAAATCGTACAAAACGCAACCAAAGAACCTTCTTCATAACCTTTGCCCTGCAATAATAACGCTGCGACCCTGGATAACCAATTATGACGCCACAATGTAATTAAGTCCACGAGAAGGAAGCTTGGTGCAGGGAGGTTGGTGATTGGTGGGAGGTGAGGGCACAACCCAAGGCTGACAGATTTAGGGGTTTAAGGATTTTTTTGCTCCCACCTTAAATTATAAGGTGTGGTTGTGGCGATTTAGCCATACCCCCAAATACATAAAGAAGCCCCTCCTTATTGCTACAACATCCGTGGCCTTCAGCATATAAAGGAATTATCTCGACATGTCTGTGATTTGCAGCGTGAAGTGCCGTGCGTCTGTTTCTTCCGAGTGTGGAGTGGAGTCCAGTACCACACACTCGCTTCTAGTGCAGTAGAGGCATCAGCAACACCACAGGGCAACACGGCCTTAGCTCCTGCGTTAGGCTTAAAATGTTTTAGTGAGAGTACATTTAAGGCTGCCAATACTTTTGAAATGCAGTTGTAGAGCGGTTATTTATCATTATTGGTCTGTTTGTTTCTGGGTTAACAGCTTTGTTTGTATTTACTGATGTTTTTGGTAATTTCAAACTATAATCAGTTTTGGCAATTTACTGTTCTCAATAATGTTGGCAACTTCATGCCTAGTTTAACTGCTGATTTCCACTTAAGCAATTTTCTCATCGAGATGGATTGTACGTGGTGCAACATAAAAGTTAAGACTTTTAAACTGGACTGAAACATATCGCTGGATAATCCAACGTTAGTCATGTTGATAACCGTTTTGTTAATAAAACGTTCATTTTTAGTTGAGAGTTGTTTGTTAGTACGTCTAGCAAATTTGTTAATTTGGGTAGTATTAGATTTGTTAAATACATTGAGCTGATTGTTATGTAATTATGTCGATTATATTCCAGTAATCTCTAGAGACACTGTTACTAATTTGTATCTGTAAGGATTTAGAAATGTGACTTGGTTCACTTATATTATGCTGTATTCTCTATTTTAGCAACACTTTACTAGCTTTATGTAGTATTTGATTATCTTTAAGTGACTTTGTGTTATGAGTTACTTTGTCTGCGTGTGTACTCATCAATCCATACTGGATGATCATAAAAGCATCAATGGTCAAATCTCACGATCACGTAGTTCAAACAGAACAATAGGCAACACCTCAAAATGTCAATATTCGCACAGAATGCATTCTCATAAAATGCGTGTCAAATCATTAGAAAACGTAAACGATCGGATCTCACAATCACGTGATTTAAAATAAAACAATGGTCTAATGTATCATGGTAACACGACAATACACATTCCCCTTGTTATGGTGCGTGAGGCATACAAGCTGAGATTCTTATTGGCCCACAAGCTGTACAACGTTCAGGTAAAATAGAGTGAGTGTAAAATTAATGTCCCTCCTTCTGCTTCTTTCTTCTTCCTTCTTTCTGAATAATACCTCAGCACGCTCGTGGTCAGACGTTAGCTGCTGCGGACGTACATTTGAGGAACACCTGCGGAGGTTGCAGGCAGTTTTTCACAAAATGCGGACTGCTAAACTAAAATTTAAACCACAAATGTAATTTGCTGCTAAGGTCGGTCCGGTACCTGGGCCACATTATCAGTGAATCCGGGATATCGACGGACCCTGATAAAACTGCATGCATGCGCACAGTCGGTGGGTGAAGCGCGTGGTTTAGTTGGGTTCGCCTCTTATTATCGACGCTTTGTCCCCTGGTTCGCTACGATCACAAAACCACTCCTCATGGCTAAGGGACAAATATTTCGATGGAGGGCGGAGGAGGAGGCTGCGTTTGCCATGCTGCGAGACGGCCTGGTCAACGTACCTCCACTTCGGTACCCCGATTTTTCTTTGCCCTTCATCCTGGATACTGACGCCAGTAACACTGGCATTGGCGCCGTCTTATCCCAGGTTGGAAATGGAGTGGAGCAAGTGGTTGTGTACAGGAGTAGAGTACTGTCCCCGGCTGAGCAGCGCTACTGTGCGACGCGCCGTGAGCTGCTGGCTATAGTTCACTTTGTTCAGCAGTACCGTCCATACCTATGTAATAAAAGACTCGGACGCTTCTCTCTGTCCTGTGTCCTTTATTTGGGTTCGATCTCTTTTCCTCACGGTACTCCCCTATAACCTCTCCACTCTGCAGCCCCAGGCTGCTGTCGCTCACGTAGCCCCCACTCTGCAGCCCCAGGCTGCTGTCGCTCACGTAGCCCAAACTTCCTCCTAGCAGCCCCGCCGCTGTCACGTCGTGCAGACCCCTGCTGCCGACTCCTCCCTTGCAGACCCGCTGCTCTCTGCTCCTCCTGCCCCGGAGTCGGTCACCATTGGCGACGGTGCCGATCCTCGTGGCTCGGGTGTGTGGCGACCTCGCCACTCTCTCTCACCCTTCGCCCTGCGTGGCCTCTCACTTTTTCCAGTCCCCGATCACTCCCGACTGCTTCCGGTTACCCCCCTTATAGACCCTTACCCTCTCCCCCACGTGACGTAACTCCTCCCCCCATGACGTCCAGCCGACCTCGGCTGAACACAACTCCAATAAGCAATGCGAGCGAACACGACCGAATACGAAAAAGGACACAGAACACACGATAATATACGGAAAGAACAAGAACACAACACAATAATTAACGAAATGTGAGGGATTTCGAGCGGGTGCGGGTTGCCGGGCCGTCCCGGACGGTCGGTGGCCCTCCCGCCGAGCGGGAACGTGGCAGGGTTTTAAGAGCGACAGGCTGAAATTCGTCTGTCGCTATTGGAGGCCTGGCAATGTCCCGGTCCCCTATTTTCGAAGGCGCAGCATCAGAGGCGTCCCGCAATCGTGTCCGCGGCGGGGTAGGAAGGGCTGCGGGCCTCAAAGGTTCCGCAGCCGTGGTAGGCGCACCCCGAGCTGGGTCTGCCCTCCCCTGCCGCGTCACGGCCGGCTCGTCTGTGAAAGGCACGACAGGCGCTCTAGCAAAGTCAGCAGGCACAGGCAAGGGCGAGTCGGCAGCAACAGACCCCGGCAAGGCAACCTCAGGAGATGACGCATCCGGTCGAGGGGCCACGTATGGTTTCAACCAAGATATATGGACGAACCAGCGCCGAGAACCAAACCGAACACGCGCCGACTGTGGGTTTGGAACCTCGATGAGGCGAACCGGCCCTTGCCATGGCTTATACAATTTAGGAGAGGTACCTGGCCGCACCTGTGGAGCCAGGCCAGGTCCCCCGTTTTCCAAGGGCATTCCCCTTTTGAACGTCGCGCACACCGCTCGTTCCGAGCCTGGGCTTTGGCCGTAGCCATGCGAGCCTCCACCCGCGCCTCAGTGACTCGGCGAACGGTGTCCTGAATGTAATCAGGAAGAGGCTTGACAGGTCCCCTCGCCTCGGTTCCCAACTGTTCATCAATCGGCGGTACGTTTTCACGACCGTACATTAGAAAAAACGGCGAATATCCTGTAGCCGCATGCGGCGTCATCCGGTACGCTGAAAGCACCCCAGGGATATGCAAATCCCAATCCGATTGTTTTTCACTAACCGTATGGCACAACATGGCGGACAGGGTCCGATTAAGCCGTTCCACCATACCATCCGTTTGTGGGTGGTAGGGAGATGTCCGTATTTTTTTTGTACCCAGCGCCGCACACACCTCCCCCAACAATTTGGAGGAAAAATTCCGGCCTTGGTCTGTAAAGAGCCTCTCCGGCGCCCCTTTGTCCATGACATACCCAAAAAGAAAGGCGTCCGTGATAGACGCCGCTGACTGGTCAGGCAAAGGCCAGGCCACCGGCCAGCGGGAGAGGTACTCCACCCCTACCAGCAAATATTTATTTCCCCTAGCGGATGGCGGAAAGGGTCCCAAAATATCTAACGCCACCAACTCATTAACTCGAGACACCTGGATGGATTGTATCGGCGGCACATATGGATGTTTAGGCGGCTTACGGCGGGCACAATCGGGACACGCGCGAATGTGCCCGACGACATCCGTCGTCATGCCGTGCCAATAGTAGTCTCGCTGCAGCGTCAATAGCATCTTCTGCACCCCCAGATGTAAAAGCGTGTCACAATGCAGAGTCCTAATCAATTCATACCGCAATGATGCCGGTACAACCAGACGCCAGCGTTCCTGCATCCCTTCCCTCCACATCAGCAAGCCATCACGGAGAGCGGTTTCCGGCACGCCGCCCGCACAGAGTCGCCCACTCCCCTTGACAGGCTGCTTACGTAACGTTACCAAGGAATCATCCAACATCTGTTCCCGAATCCACACAGACCTCGGGAGATGTAGAATGCCATCAGCCGGTCCCCCATCAGCCGACCCCGGCTCAAGTGGAGCTTCCGGCACTTCGACTGCCAGCGCGACAGGCGGAGGGGGGTGCTGAATCGGGCCACACCTATGCGTCCCCGACGTACATGCGCAAGGGGCTCGCTGCGGCAGCCTGGAAAGTGCGTCCGCATTAGCGTGACGCACTCCCTTCCGATGGTGAATTTGGAAGGAAAATTCTTGCAGCGTGTCCAACCATCGCGCCAATTGGCCGGATGGTTGGTCCATTTTAAGAGCATACTGCAAGGCCGCATGATCCGTGCGAACAATAAACGAACGACCGTACAGATACGGTCGAAATTGGCGGAGAAAAAAAACAATAGCCAAAAGTTCCCTGCGAGTGACACAGTAGCGGGTTTCAGCGGGAGACAAAACCCGGCTACCATACGCGACCACGCGTTCCACACCATCTTTGGACTGAGATAACACCGCCCCAATACCCGTGTCACTCGCGTCCGTATCCAGAATGAAGGGATGCGCAAAATTCGGATAATCCAACGTCGGTGCCGTAGCCAATAGATCGCGTAGGCCTCGAAACGCCGCCTCCTCTGGGGGTCCCCAAGCAAACTTGTGTCCTTTACCCGTCAGGAGATGCAAAGGCCTCGCGATCGTAGCAAAATTTGGAACAAACCTCCGATAATATGAGGCGAACCCCAAAAACCGACGCACATCCCCCACCGTGGCAGGGGTTGGCCAGTCACGGACGCACGCAGTTTTGTCCGGATCCGTGGCCACCCCGTCCGCACTGACGATGTGCCCCAAATAACGCACGGAGTGTTGCAGCAGGTGACATTTCTTGGGCTTAAATTTCAGATTAGCAGAACGCATCCTGGTAAACACGGCCTCCAACCGCGATAAATGCTCGTCAAATGTGCGGCTGAAAACGATAATATCGTCCAAGTATATAAGACATGTCTCCCACTGCAACCCCGTTAATACCAACTCCATCAACCTCTGAAAAGTGGCAGGGGCCGCATTCAGCCCCATCGGAAGACAGTTAAATTGAAATAACCCCTGCGGCGTACGGAAAGCAGTCTTTTCTCGCGAGGACTCGTCGAGGGGAAGCTGCCCGAAGAGAGATCTAGCGTTGAAAAGAACCTCGCCCCCGACAAGGCATCGAGAGAGTCGTCCATACGCGGCAGGGGATACGCATCTGCCACCGACACCTTATTTCATTTACGAAAGTCTACACAAAATCGCAATTTGCCATCTTTTTTCTTGACCAAAACAACAGGTGCGCCCCATGGGCTGTTAGACGGAGATATTATGTCCGCAGCCAACATGTCATCCACTGCCCCTCGAACATGCTCTCGCTCAGCCGGACTCATCCGATGCGAGTTCAACCGAATAGGGGCAGCGTCCCCTGTGTCAATATGATGGTAAAGCAACGAGGTGCGTCCTAAGTCCAAATCATCGGAACTAAGCACATCAGAATATCTCGATAACAATTTACGAATCGCACAACGCTGTTCCCCGGAAAGAGCTGAATTCTCCCCACACAATTCAGCAATCCAGCGGTCATCCACAGCTCCGGGCCCCGAAACACCCCCAACAACCCCCCGGCCGGACAGATCATCATGAGCTGTAAACGCAGTAGTGGCATGTGCCACAACGGTACCCGCCGGTACACACACGCTTTCGGCACTCGCGTTAAGCACCTGCAAAAACGGCTGCTGGTCTGGCCTAACAATAGTTTGTGCCCCAACCAGTGCCGATCCACCCGTGATGGTGGCGGACGGTGACAACAAAACCCCAATCGCTCCTTGACGACCAGGTACAGGCTTCCGATAACGCAAAGGAATGAGAATCTGTGAGCCAGGTGGAATATCAACAGACACTTCGGACAACGCCTGCACCTGGGCGACAGGAGCAGGTCGCCCCCAGGGTGACGGCAAAAAGGCAATTTTACGGCCTTCCGGTAATTGAATGCAGTTCTCATTAATTCTAATTATAATGGGCATTTTGGCAAGAAAATCGGTTCCTAATAAACAAGGAACCGCAAGAGACCTCGAAATTAACACAATTCCCGAGGCCGACACTCCCCCGATAGCAATTGTAGAGTACACCTGGCCCACAATGCCCATGCTACCCCCGTTCGCGGCGACGCAGGAAGCGTAAGCCAGACTCACGGCCTCTGGTGGGATGTTCAAGAGATGGAATATTACATCCGAAAAAATGGTCGCGGACGCTCCGGAATCTACCAAAATCCGTACGTCCACCCCTTGTATCGACCCAGGTACGGTGGATGAACCGGTAGCGGCCGCGACGACCTGCCGAGCCAACTTACGCCACTGCGTTACCGAACGACAAGGCACAGTCAATGGTCTCCCGTTATTAAAAACACCCGGATCGCATGACAACGGTGATGAGTGAGGTATCAAGCCTTGCCGGGTGTCTGGTGCGCACCGACTTGCCTGTGCTGGCGAATCCTTCCTTGGAGCGGCCGCTGTCGAGGCCTCCTGCTGGGGCGGACCCGGGACGCGGGCCCAGCAGTCCCTGGCATAATGGCCCTTACGCCCCCAGCGGAAGCAGTCGATGTTGTTGCGCCTTGCTGCGGGCGCCCCGTCCCGACGCGGCCGTGTCGGCGGCGCAGCCCGTGGCTCCGGCCACGGAGCAGTGGCAGCCGACAGCTCCTGCAGGCTCCTGTCCTCCGGCACATAAACAGCTTTCGTGGGGTACCAACCCACGGCTCCCCCTTCGACGATGGGCCCACCCGTCCACGCCGTAACCTGCTTCCACCAGCGCAGGTTGAACTGGGCGTCCAGACATTTAGCCGCAGCCCGGGATGTGAGCTTCTCGTGACCGCACACCGGCATGGGAATGCCGAGATCCCGGGACAACTCCAACATCTTCCCCAGGATGAGAGGTTCCAACAGGTCAGGCTCCATCTCCGGGTATGCGGCCATTGCCAGCTCCAGTACGGCGCCCCTATTCGCCACCGGAGACTCCTCGGGTGCGCGTTGTCGTTGCACAAACCGACGATGAGCATCATCCGGCGGCTCGTAAGCGTCTGCCATTTCGTCGAACACACCACACAATGTTTTCTTCTTCGCGGCTTTTATAGAGCTAAAGAATCTAACGGACTCATCATCAAGGAGAGTCAGAAGAACTTCTAATGCCTCGGCGTCCGTCCACCTCGCCGAGCACACCGCTGCCAAAAATCTGCAGGCGAACGCACTCCAATCGCCCCCGATGGAGAATTCCTTGACAGTCGTTAGGTGACGACTGCGACACCTTGGCGCGTTCCCTGCAGCCGCTGACTCTTCCGGTGGCATGTTCAACATGGCGTCGCAGCGTGGCGTCGACAAGATGGCGGCCTTCCATCGCGGAGGGCCCAAAATGGCGGCTTCCCGCCTTTCGTCGTGCGCCACGCCCAAGATGGCGTCTTCATGCCGCGTGGCTGATGGCGGCGACATTGAAGACAACCCGGGCTCCTGCGGACCACCTACATCGCCTTCCGACGCCGTCCTCGGCGTAACGAGCGCACACAACTGTGCAAGCACGTTCTTGAGAGTTTCAAGTTGCTCCGCCATCTGACTCCATCTCAAATCCGCGTCCTTTGGTGCAGACTGGTCCGCCGACGCGGCGACATCTTGGACCCCTGGACCCCTGGACCCGCACTCGTCCCAGCACGGATCTCCTCCTCTGCCGGAGTCGGGTCCACCGCAGGAGGAAGGTCATCGTCGTCGGAAGATGAAGCCGATGCCGGAGACGGAATATTCTTTTTTCTCAGTTGTTTAGCCATACCGTTCCACTTTGACACCAGTGTAATAAAAGACTCGGACGCTTCTCTCTGTCCTGTGTCCTTTATTTGGGTTCGATCTCTTTTCCTCACGGTACTCCCCTATAACCTCTCCACTCTGCAGCCCCAGGCTGCTGTCGCTCACGTAGCCCCCACTCTGCAGCCCCAGGCTGCTGTCGCTCACGTAGCCCAAACTTCCTCCTAGCAGCCCCGCCGCTGTCACGTCGTGCAGACCCCTGCTGCCGACTCCTCCCTTGCAGACCCGCTGCTCTCTGCAGCCTCATCGCTGCTCCTCCTGCCCCGGAGTCGGTCACCGTTGGCCGACGGTGCCGATCCTCGTGGCTCGGGTGTGTGGCGACCTCGCCACTCTCTCTCACCCTTCGCCCTGCGTGGCCTCTCACTTTTCCCAGTCCCCGATCACTCCCGACTGCTTCCGGTTACCCCCCTTATAGACCCTTACCCTCTCCCCCACGTGACATAACTCCTCCCCCCATGACGTCACTTCCGGAAGGTCGTTTACGCCCGCATTACACCTATATGGAAGGACGTTTGAGGTACGCACGTATTACGTGGCTCTCCAGTATGCTTTGCGAGCCAAACAGCCGTCAGGCCAGCTCTCCCGAATGCTGGAGGTCCTTCAGGACTACTCTTTTGATGTCTCTTATAAGAAAGGTGTTCGCCATGTTAACGCTGACGCACTGTCACGACTGCCACCAAGTGATCAGTGCACGTGCATTTCGGGTGCAGGACGATGCAAGCCCACTGAGACAGCACCGCCTCGTACTGTTGTTGCTGCAGCAGACATTGCAAACACAGGCGCTGCTGACATACGGGATCACACACTTGCCCTCACCAATGCTGAGTGGGGGCGACTCCAGGTGGAGGATGCCTCCTTATTTAAAATAAAATGCCGTGTTAAGGACTCCGAGGATGGCAGGGGCCGACGAGCTTTGTCCACGATGATCCTGAGGGGGGGTCTATTGATGAGATGGGACGGGGAATTGCAAAAATACAATTTAGTTGTTCCCTTACGGGGCAAATTGATATGGGCGATGCGTGAACGAGTGATGCATCTTGGTGTCCAAAGACCTTGTCTACTCTCTGCATTAACGTTTTCTGGCCCGGCATGGCAGGAGATGTCCATAATGTTTGAAGGGATGCACAGAATGCACTCGTTGGAAACCTCCGCCGAAAATGGTATGTCCCCCTCTCAAATTGATCAGCGTGTCCCGTGTGAATGTCACGCTCGACATGCTCGGTCCATTTCCCACCACCCCGCGGGGTAATAAACATTTGTTGGTGGGTGTCGAGTACCTATCTCGGTGTCCATTGGCCTGGCCAGTGCCGGACCTATCGGTTGTGATGATTACTGATGCATTCCTCCACGGTTACGCTTTGAATAAGGGAGCCCTGGAATGTCTTCTCACGGACCAGGGAAAAATAATTTTCTTCAAAATGGCTCAAAGAGGAATGCGGCTTGTTGGGCACCAAAAAGGTTCGCACCTCGCCTTATCACCCGCAGACTGACGGCATGGTGGAACGTCTGCACCGGATCCTGACATCTATGCTGTGCCACCAGGTCAATGAGGACCAGTCTGACTGGGACCTGCACGTTCCGGGTGTTCTCGCGGCGGACAGATTAGCTCCTTACGCTTCCACCGGCTTTTCGCCGTCTTTCCTTATGTATGGGAGGGAGCAGGATCCACCTATTGAAGTTCAATTTAACCCGGAGCTGGTAAATATCAAAATGCCTAACTCCATATGCCTTGCTCTCAAGTGCTTGCCGGAGGCGAGGGAAGCTTCTCGAGGAAATTCGGCCTTGCGGCAAGCTGCAAACGAACTGCTGGTTGGTCGCCAGGAATCTGCTACCAAATGGTCACCGGGTGATAGGGCTTGGCTTCACTGCCACTAAGTTCCGGTGGGTACATCCACAAAATTGTAGAAATCTTGGCGAGGCCTCATGGAAATTATAGAGGTTATGAGTCCGCACAGTGTATACATCCAGTTCGGTCGCAGGTGCTGGTTTGTGCATTCGTCGCGACTGAAACCATTTTGTCCGCCTTACGGAATCCCTTCATCTCCACTAACCAAGGACTGTGTGTCGGGGGCTGGGGTGCGTGTCCGCGGAGGTTGTTCCTCAGGGGAGTTCTGCTTCTCCCTTCACAGGACCCCATCACCTAGAGCCCTTGGAGCAGCTGGTTGCACCGACCGGTTCTGGACTGAGAGGGGAGGAACGGCCATCATCTGCTCCTTCTACTCCTGCCAGACTTTATTCTTCCTCCTGGGAGGGGCCATGCCCGTTAGGCCATCTTCCACCTGTCTCTGGGACCCCTGACAAGCCCACACTCACCTCGCCTGGGGGTTTGGCGACAAGGACCCGCTCCAAAACTGCAGGGTTTAAGTGACCCTTGTCAGCAAGCAAATCTTCTTTACATCGTGTGTTGTGGTCTCACGCGTGAGCTGGATGGGTCATTGGCTGATCCTGGCCCCTCTCGTGTCGTGTGTGGTGACTCACATACGGGGGTGGGGTTGTGCTGCTGCCGGGAGGTCGTGCTGGCGCGTTCTTGGTGCGTTCATAGTGCCTACATCTTTTTTATTCTACCCTTCCCTTTGTGTCCCCTCGCTCGCTCCAATCTTCATCGCGACATTTTTAATCCTTTGAGGGGGCACTCGCTGCCTGGCGGTCGGGTCGAACCCTGTAAATTGCTGACGTGTCCTGTCAAATCTCTTTTTGTTCGAAACTCTGTTTCTATACATTCTCTCCTTTTGTTTTGTTACGGTCATTGTGTATATGTAGTGGTGGTATTGACGTGCGCCGACTGTGACAGTGATGGATCACGGGGCGGCGCGGGGTGCGGGGTTGGGCACGCGTTGTGGGCGTGGTGTGGACGCGCGCGCCGGGAGTGACAGATGACGGGGCGGCGCGGAGTGAGTGGTGAGGCACGATGAGATGTGGGAAAAGAGGATCGTAGCCAGCGCCCGGCGATTGATCGAATAAGTGGGTGCTCGCAGCGACGTCCGCAGGTGGGGTATAAAGGGGGACGCGCGAGAGCACTCGGGGAGAGTTACCCAGTTGAAGACCCGAAGACGGAGCTGAAGACTTAGTCGCCGAGTAGCTAAGTGGATGTTGGTCATCCGAGTAGCTCAGTGGCGTTAGTCGCCGAGTACTAAGTGGATGTTGGTCATCCGAGTAGCTCAGTGGCGTTAGTCGCCGAGTAGCTAAGTGGATGTTGGTCATCCGAGTAGCTCAGTGGGCGTTAGTCGCCAAGTAGCTAAGTGGGTGTTTGTCACCCGAGTACTAAGTGGATGTTGGTCATCCGAGTAGCTCAGTGGGCGTTAGTCGCCAAGTAGCTAAGTGGGTGTTTGTCACCCGAGATACAAAGTAGGTGTTAGTCACCTGTAAACGAGTTTGATAAAATAAAGAGTGTGTTACCCGTGAAGTCGTCTCCCGCCGAGTTACTACATTACAACTGGCGTCAGAAGTAAACCTGTCTTCAAGAAGTATGGACACAAGGAAGACTACCCGTACCCACGAGCGAGGTCGGGACGACGACGGCGTACCGGGGACACCAACCTCGGGAGGAGAGGACGAGGAGTGGCCGCCGATGCAGCACCTCGCGGTGATGGCCGACGCTCTGCTTGCCTCCGACACCAGCCTCCAAGACGCACACTCCCGGTTGGCGGAGTTGCTGCTCGCCGCCGCTGAAATCTTGGCCGAGATCTCCGTTCCAGCGGGCGGGAAAACGGCTGCGGGGTTGGAGGAAGGAGCGAGGCTGGCGGGATCCCGCCAAAAGGCGCTTCGCGCCAAAAGTCTGGAAGTTCCCGCCGTTTTTGAGGGGCCGCCATTGATTGGCGGGAAACACGGACGCCACGTGGCCGGACACCTCCGCGCGGCGCAGCCCACGTCATCAGCGCGCGCCGGAGCTCTCCATTTTGCGCCTGACAACCGAGCCGACATTTTAGACAACTACAGCGGAGCGCGGGAAAATCTCTCCGACGTCGACGACGATCGGGTCCTCCAGCAAAGATTGCCCGCGCTGTCGGCGTTCAAGGCGGATGGGGGCGACTGGGGAGCCTTCCAACGAAGGTTCCTCGCTCATCAGGAGATGTCGGGGTGGTCCGACACCACTGCCCTGCGTGCGATGCCAGCGATGCTTGACGACGACGCGCTTGCAGCCTTCACATCTGCTGCAAGGTCGTCCCGCTCTACGCTCCAGGCCGCACTACACCTGATGGCGAAGGTGTTCGGGCCGCCCTCCACGTGTCGCCACCAGTTCTACGATCGGCGGAAGGTGGCTGGAGAAACGACGCTAGCCTACCGCACGGCACTACTCGCCTTGGCGGACGCAGCTTTTCCCCGCATGGATAAGGAGGGGAAGGACGCCATGGTGACGGAGCAGCTGCTGGTGTTGGCCCACGAGTTGGGGGTCCCCATCAACGTGGCGGACGAGATGGATATCTGCTCCCTGGCGATCGCCACGAGCATTCACGCGTACGAGGTCCTCAAACGCAGACCGGGGGTCGTCTGCAATTTGGCGGGGAACGCGGTACTGGCCGCCACGATCGCCGAACCTCAGCCAGCTGCGGTGCAGGAGCAGGCCTTCGCTGCATCTCGTCCGGGGGAATGGAGAACGGGAGGTCGTTCGCCCACACGTTCGCCCCGCAAGCTGGAGCAACCGAAACCTACGACGTCCGTCGTCTGCTACAACTGCGGCCTTCGGGGTCACGTCGCAGCCGGGTGCCGGGCCCCGCGTCAGCGCGCCACAGGACCACGTCGGGACGACGACCAGGGCCACAAGTCATCCCAACAAAACCCGGCAAGTCGCGGCACCTCACACGTTCGGTCCACAAACACGGCACATTCGGGTCGCCGCTTCGCGGTGGGGGGTTCGCGGCTGGGTGCCGGGGGTTCAATTCGGCGAGGGGGGTCCGTACGCGGCCCGCAAGCAGTCGAGTGGTCCGAATTGGCCCACAGGATCGTGGCTGCGTCGGCCGGGTCGTCCGTGGTAACGGGGTTCATTGACGGGGTTGAGGTCCGGGTGCTTGTTGACACGGGTGCGTCGGCCACCATCATCTCGGACCTTATTTATAACATTCTTCCCGTTCAAAGTAGACCCCTTCTGCCAGTAGACGTGCCATTTAATGCGGCGAATGGGGGATCCCTGGGGATCATCGGCCAGATTCGGGCGACTATTTGCATTGGTGACATCAAATTGGCGGGCCCTATTTTTGTATCATCATCGCTGGCCGTTCCCTGTTTGCTAGGTACGGACTTTTTGTCCAGAATGCCCATCAAAATTCTCATAGATCAGGCCTGCATTGAGCTTCCGTCAGGTTGGCGGCTTGCGTTCTTGACGAGCCCTACCAAAATACGCACGGTTTGTGCGACGGTGCAGGCGCTGGCAACTCAGACTGTAAGGGTGCCCCCGGGATCGAAAATGTTGGTACCCCGTCGGTTGAGGAAGCCACTCGAGGTGGGCGCGGTGGCACAGGGGGGGCCGTTGGGGCCGTCTAACAGGGCCAGAAGGGGCCTCGACTTAGCGGTTGCTCAAACCATGGTGAGAGGGGACAGTGAGCCGTTCGTAAGGGTCCTGAATACGGGGTCGCGGCGGCCGAAATTGCGCAGGGAACGGTGCTGGCTCACGCCGCGCCGCTACCCGTTGAGGAACGGCTCGTGTCTCAAGCGGATTTCACTGTCGAGTCGCATCCTCCAAGTGATGAGGGGACAGAGTGGTTGGACTCGTTGTGTGCCGGTTCTGCTAACTTGTCCAAAGTGCAATTGGGAGTCGACGCTCCCACGGGGAGGGATTCGCTGTTGTCATTGCCCCTCATTGAGTGGGGCCGTCTCCAAATGTCCGACAGCTCCCTACTTACGCTACGTCGAAAAGTTGGCGCTCCCGAGGTAGGGGATGCGCGGGTCGGTTCCTGGGTGTGCAGACAGGGCCTTTTGATGAAGTGGGACAACATGTCCCGGGGTCACGTGCTCGTTGTGCCTGTTGCTATGCGGGGTAAGGTCGTTCTGGCAGCTCATGAACGGCTCATGCATCTGGGTTTTCAAAAAACGCTCGCCCTAATCCAGCGAGACTATTATTGGCCGGGGATGGGTAACGACGTGGCGAACATTCTTAAGGGATGCGTAGGGTGCGCCGAAAGAAAACCGCCACCATTGGCAGCTAATCCACTGCTGAAATCCATTCAAGTTTCGCGCACAAACGAATTGGTTGCGTTGGACATCTTGGGGCCCTTTCCTGCTACACCGAGGGGAAATAGGTTCCTGCTGGTTGGCGTAGAATACTTCACCCGATGGCCCATGGCATGGCCACTCACCAACCAGTCGGCTGCAGCGGTGGCGGACGCCTTCGTCCAGGGTTATGTTTTGGACAAGGGCGCCCCCGAACGCTTGCTGACGGATCAAGGAAATAATTTTTCGAGCGGTTTGTTGCGCGAGGTGTGCGACCTGTTGGGTACAATGAAAGTGCGTACTTCCCCCTACCACCCGCAGACTGACGGGATGGTTGAGCGTCTGAACAGGACGATTACGTCTATGTTGTGCCAACAGGTCTGCGACGATCAGGTTGATTGGGACTTACAGGTGCCGGGGGTACTCGCGGCCTATCGAATGGCCCCTCATGCGGCGACGGGGTTTTCCCCATTTTTTCTTATGTATGGGCGGGAGGCCGATCCGGCCATGGACGTCCAACTGGGGATTTCCCAGCCACGTGCAAAATCTAAATTGGCAGACCACATCAAATTTAATATCGCAAAATTGACTGAAGCACGGGAGGCGGCGAGGTTGAATTCGCGGTCGCGGCAAATTGCGAACGAGAGATTGCATGAGCGGAGCGTGCATACGCATGATTGGAAACCAGGCGATAAGGCCTGGCTGCATTGTCCACATGCACCGTTGGCTACGTCCCCCAAGTTGTTGAGACCTTGGAGGGGACCGGTGGAAATTGTGCGGGTTGCACGACCCCAGAGTATACAGATTAAATGGGAAAAACGCCGTTGGTACGTGCACCCCTCCCGACTGAAGCCCTATACGGCACCGTGTGACCCCGTTCTGTGCCGTAACGACCGGGCGTGTGATGTGACCGTCGACTCGGGGAGGGAGGTGTCGCTGGCTGCTCCTCACGTGTTTCCACCTGACCCACCCCCAGGTGCCTCGGGCTTGACGGCTGCTAACCGTCGGGAGCCTGAACCCCGGGGGACGCACGGGTCCTCGATGCCTGGCCGATGTCTTCCTGAACCGCCGGCACCACCGGACGTTCAACCGCGTCTGGTGCCGTACGACGGACCGGCAAGGCGGACTCGGGCTAGGTCTCAACAATTTTCATGAAGACGTTTTTTCTCTACACCGAGCTCGCCCGGTGTTCCCCTCTGCCGGGGTAATGTCCCGTTGTAGGGACGCTCGGAAGAAGAAGGGGACACTGCACGAGTCGAAAGAAAAAAAAAAAATTTTCCATTTATTTTCCTTTTTGCATACACATTGCTATTGTCACTCGCCGGTTTGTATATATTGTTCTATTGTCGCGGTGGCATTGGTTGAGGGTTGCGGATGGTAGTGTTCGCGTCGTGTTGTGTTGTTAGCTTAGTTGTTGTTCTTGTTGTTGTGTTGTGTTACGGGGCACACAGGGGGGGTTTGTATATTTTTATAGCAGCCGGGGCGGCTGCGAGCTATGTGGTAGGGGGTGATGTAGTGGTGGTATTGACGTGCGCCGACTGTGACAGTGATGGATCACGGGGCGGCGCGGGGTGCGGGGTTGGGCACGCGTTGTGGGCGTGGTGTGGACGCGCGCGCCGGGAGTGACAGATGACGGGGCGGCGCGGAGTGAGTGGTGAGGCACGATGAGATGTGGGAAAAGAGGATCGTAGCCAGCGCCCGGCGATTGGTCGAATAAGTGGGTGCTCGCAGCGACGTCCGCAGGTGGGGTATAAAGGGGGACGCGCGAGAGCACTCGGGGAGAGTTACCCAGTTGAAGACCCGAAGACGGAGCTGAAGACTTAGTCGCCGAGTAGCTAAGTGGATGTTGGTCATCCGAGTAGCTCAGTGGCGTTAGTCGCCGAGTACTAAGTGGATGTTGGTCATCCGAGTAGCTCAGTGGCGTTAGTCGCCGAGTAGCTAAGTGGATGTTGGTCATCCGAGTAGCTCAGTGGGCGTTAGTCGCCAAGTAGCTAAGTGGGTGTTTGTCACCCGAGTACTAAGTGGATGTTGGTCATCCGAGTAGCTCAGTGGGCGTTAGTCGCCAAGTAGCTAAGTGGGTGTTTGTCACCCGAGATACAAAGTAGGTGTTAGTCACCTGTAAACGAGTTTGATAAAATAAAGAGTGTGTTACCCGTGAAGTCGTCTCCCGCCGAGTTACTACATTACATATATAATACGGTATTTATTGCACTGGCATCGGTTGCGATCTTCATCGCAACGCTTTTCATCATTTGAGGCTCGCTCCCTGAGTTATTTTTTTGTTACAAACCTCAAGGGGGGTTGACAGCCACGACGGCTGGGGTTTAGGAAGGCGGGGGGGGGGGGTGATGTAGTGACGTTATGGGTGTCACTATGGCACTTGGCGACAGCTACTGTCGCAGGAGTGGAAAATCACGTCGGGAGTCCTCTCTGCCACCAGACCAGAGGTTGACATGGAAGCTGGCCACAGGGGGCATGGTTCTGGTGGGGGTTGGAGGAGAGCAAGTGAGGACGTGCTACTTCGTGTGAACTCGAGAGGGCACGTAACCGAGACAGGGTAGCAAGGGGGCTCGAGGGACACGTGACGGGGAGCCGAGAGCCTTCTGGCAAGATCCAGAAGGGGGCGTGGCCGAAGGTGGAGCAAGGCTGCACTGGGGGGGGTAAAGGGGAAGCCCTGAGAGCAATCGAGGCTCGTCAGTGAAATTAACCTTTGGTGCTGTGTCTCGTCATCTCCAGGTCTTCGGTCTTTGCTCGGCATCGTGGGTCAGGCAGCATGTAGGCTGACTGACCCGTTCGTGTAGTTAACCCGCCGCTCACATAGTTAACTGTGTAGCTATCACTTAGCAGTAGAACCAGTGTACGTTTAGTGAGTTACCCTGTTGAGGAGTTGTTAAATAAACGCGTTGCCTCCAACTCCAGTGTGTGCCTCCATTCATCACACGACACGTAGAACATTTCCACATTTACTTATTATATTTTTCGACCACGTAGTTCAATCAGATTCCTGCAGTACAGCCATGGAAAGCAGAGTGCTCGTAACCAGCTCTGGTTTGACAGCAGAGGTCTCGAGCGGCATTATCTTTTCATCAGCTGCATAATACTGTGTGGAAGCGACCTGGTCTGTCGCTCCACGCGAAGTTTCGGATCTTATCGGTCACGGTCATTCCCTTCCTTCTCCATGCATGTGAAACGTGGACCCCTCTAATGGACCATCTACACCAGTTATACACATTAAAGCTGGCCTGCCTACGATCCATTATGAGTTTAACCAGGCTGGATTGTGTGAGGAGCTCACAAATCCTTGAAAAATATGGACACATTCCCGTCAATGAGCTCTGGCAGGCAGGTCTGTGTTGGCTGGGTCATATTGCCCACATGCCCAGTCATCGCATGCAGATTCTGTTTGGCCAGATAGAGGGGGCTTAAAGGGTGTGGCATGGACTGGAGAAGAGATGGACTAATGCGGTACAGGAGAAAGTGGAGCTGAGTGGACTTGCCAAAAACTTGTACCAGCGGTGTCAAGATCAGCCTCAATGGAGGAGGCTTGTGAAGGACACTACTAGGCAGTTAGAGGCAGTCCGCCCTCCAGTAATAAGAGAGATCAGAGGAGTGCTGTTCACAACAACCAGCAAAGTGCGGGGTGGCTAAAATGCCAGAAATTGCCACATTAGGGGGGCACAGGTGGCTCATATGCCAGTCATCTCAGTCAGTCAACCCATGCCATCTGGGTCTATCCCGTGACCTGTCAACGAGGCTTCATCACTTCACGTGGTCTCAGAGTGCACCTGGCCTGGCACAAGCGCAGTGTTGATGTCACCACCACTTAGTGGTGAATGGTGGCTGTTGTTGTGTGTCGATCTATGAGTGTGTGTGTGTCTTCACCCCAACACCCCCTACCCAGCAAGCGAAACCTAGTTATGAAGGTAATAAACATTAAAATAAAAAAGTGTTACTTATTTTTATTTAAATTTCAGGTAATTTATTTTAATTTCTTTACATGTGTATTTGAATATAACCGTCATTAACCAAAAAGGGTAATTTAATAGGTACAAATCTAAATATAGCAGGTGAAGTAGTCACATTAGGAAAACACCCCCCACCCCCCCTTCTATTCATTCTTACGAGGAAAAATTGGTTTGATTTAGGTCGTTTTGATATTCCTCGTGCCTTTCACTTTCAAGAACGCATGCCCGACCTAAACCGGGGTATTATTGTACAACATTTTGCAAACGGGCTGTTACCCTCTGTGCTCTATGCTGTTATGGTGCCACCAAGCTGTTTCAATTTCATCTGAGCCATCAGCAATAAAACAGGGCAGCAACAAAGTGACACCTCTCAAAGCTGGACAAATAAAATAATTGAGAACGATATCCTTTATGGCCGACCTTGCAAACAAGTAAACATTGCATATGTATGTTACATTTACATGTAATTAAAACCTAACATTTAATTCATACTTAATACTCATAATTAACGTTTTTGGGTAAGATCACGATATTTATAAATGTGTCGTAACCCTCCACCACCCGACGCTGCCAAACAGTAAAAAATGTGTCACATTTACAAAAGACAAATAGTTCACTACTTTAGCCCACCAGTGTGTTGAAGAGTGATTTAACATAATTTACAATTTTTGAGTACGACTTTTCGCTGGCAGTTACATCCAGCATCATCGGGCAATTTGCCAGAACGGTGAAGCCCTCCACTTGCTCCCGGTCTTAAATAGAGCAGCAAGGGTGACGTCGTCATTTAACCCATTCAGGTGCAGTGATTTGAGGCGGAGGGGGGTATTGTAATTATATAATAGATTAGTAATCAGTCAATTGTTATGATTAGTAATCAGTTGTAGATTAGTAATTAGTTGTAATGTGTATTATTCAATAGCATAATCCAATTATTATACCCAAGCAGGTGCATACATCAGAAGGGGGCGGTGGGGGGGGAGATGGTTATTGTAATTATATACGTTGGTAATCCGTTAGTTAGTATATGTTTCCCTTATAAGGAATTGTAATACTGTATGTATTGTTTAATAATACTCTTCCAGGCCGCACTAAGCCTGTAGCTGTCAGAGCGATTAAAATTCTTTATATTTCTCTCAATTTCAATGGATTCTCTTCTTAGTCTTTGCCAATAATAATTCGTTTTACACAACACTTCAACCATATCAAAATCATTGAGTGGCCTTGTTGGCAAGCATATTCTGGCACTGCCGACAGTTGTGTTTGAGATAATTTAATATTTATTTGGTGTTCTTTTAGTTTTACGTTGATGTTACGTTCCGTCTGTCCAATATAGCATTTGCCACATAAACAATTAATCCGATATGCACCTTCTGTTAATAATTTAGGTAATTCGTCTTTAGTGCAAGGTACTAATTTTTGAATTTTGTGTACTGTACCAAATCTTACTTTAATGTTTTGCTTTTGCAAAACACGGGCTAATTTGTCAGTTATTCCTGAGATATATGGTATTTTAATTGTTTTGACAATCTGATTGCTTTCAGCAGTGGTACTTTGCGATCGTGATTTGTCATTCAGTGCTCTGTTAATTTTAGCATTATTGTAGCCATTCTGTCGTAGTGCTTCTTTAACATGTTTAATCTCTCTCACTAGACTTTCACCATCTGACACTGTTTTTGTCCGATGTATGAGTGTCTTGATAAGAGATGACTTCTGAGCTGGGTGATGATATGAATCTGCATTCAGATAGGCATCAGTGTGCGTTCGCTTTCGGTAAACGCTGTGTGTTAGGGGGCATTGTCTCGTGTGCAGGATGGAGAGACTGACAGGAGAGGAAGGAGCCCCGGAGAGAATGAGAGGAGGGAAGGAGCCTTGGGAGAGAGGGAGAGAGGATAGATAGAAAGACAGGGATTGGGCGGCATGGTGCGGCTGTGCAGCGTGACCACATGGTCGCCTCAAATTTAAAGTCGAGAGGGGGTGGAACGTGAGGCAGGCGCCTTCACCCTTTCAACATGTGCTGCTGGGGCCTTGGGCCGATGTGGTGTGTGGGCTGCGGGAGGGCGAGAGAGGGGTTAGAAGTAGCCCGATGCCATGGTATCAAACTGGAGACTAGAAGTCCGAGAGGAGAGCAGTACAAGCAAGCTGTTACGGCCAAATGAGTGAACCTCCAAATGTAATCAGTTACTTGGAGGCCGGTGACTGCATAATACATAGCTTCAGGTAGGGGTGAAGCCCAGCAGGGCAGCAGCACGACCCAGTAGGGCATAAGTGCATCACAGGGGGGAGACGACCAGACGCCAACACAGCCCAGCAGAAAAATAGTGTTACCCGGCACGACGCCAGAGCGCACTGGCAAAGCCATGAGGGGAAGATAACATAACCCAGAGTGGCCCGGGGAGGCAACAGAGCAACCACATGTTTTGGAGCTCGGACCAGCCCAGACTCTGCAGAGAGACCTGTAAATCCAGCATGAGCGATGGGACAGCTCGGCGACCTCAAAACCCGGTGGTAACGACCCAATGAGAACGACTGAGTGTAACAGCAGTCGGAGAAGGAGTTGCCCGGCGTGGGTGATGGAGCAGAATGTCGACCGCGTAGGGTGATGAGGGAGCTGCTGATCGCATGGTGTGGTGAGGAAACTGACCAGTGCGGGCGATGGAGCTACCCAGTGCCGGGGATGGAGCGTAGGCTGAGGCAACGGATATGAGAAAGGATTGATGATACTGTCAGCGATGTAAGTATGTTTTGAGGTGACGTAAATCAGGTAGTAATGTAAAGGGGTCCCTGGGAGGCGTCCATTTCAAAAAGGGTAAGTATTTTCAATTAGAGTCGGTACAGTTCCGTTGAACCCAGCCCAGCTACACTCCACCTTGGTCGTCTTCTTGCAGTCTTGTCCCACTGAGTTTGGACCCTAATCAGATGGTGTCCCGACGTGGACAGATCACCTGCTCTTAATTAACTCAACGTGTGCGTTCCCCGATATTTCCCCTTACATTTTCCCATGCCTATGCGTCCACTGTATCTCAACATGTGCCCTGACCATCACTCCGATATACAGTCCCCTACAATAGTATGAATATAGTGACAACGCATTTGCGAAAAGACGTGAAAATGGGAGGGAGGCATGAATCGGGGTATTGCTGCAAATCCAAAATGAATGTGAACAAGTAAACCCGTAAAAACAAAGTTTTTCACTATAAATCCTTTATATGTGTGGCGGCTAGAGTCTTCTCGTCCTCTGGCTTGAGATGGCTGCCACCTATGGGTCAGATGATTGTCTGCCAGTATTAAGCAATTGGTAATTAAATATTTAATTTGTTTTCCCTAAACAGTGTAAAATTTTGGAAAAAAATTTTCACGAAAATTAATTGTCCCACACAACGAGTCTGTGTGGAAAATGTCAGCTCGATTGGATCACGGGATTTAAAAATATATTCGCCTGTGGAGGACACAGGGATCGATCCCGCGACCTTTGGCATGGGAAGCGAGGGCACTACCAACTGCGCTACTCCGCCACGGCCTGTGGAGGGGTTACGCTCTGGGCTCCTACACTGTGACGTTCAGCCAAAGCCATGAATGAGTTGTATTTGAATAAATGTAAAATATTTTTTTTTGCCTAAAAAGTGTAAATTTTGGGAATTATTTTTCACGAAAATTAATTGTCTCGCACAACGAGTCTGTGTGGAAAATGTCAGCTCGATTGGATCACGGGAAGTGGGTTAAAAAACGAGTGAAAGATTTGCACGGTCCTAAGCAAGCAAGCAAGCACGCAAGCAAGCAAGCAAGCACGCACGCAAGCAAGCAAGCGAACTTAATATAAAGGATTTAAAAAAACGAGCGAAAGATTTGCACGGTCCTAAGCAAGCAAGCAAGCACGCAAGCAAGCACGCAAGCAAGCAAGCACGCAAGCAAGCAAGCACGCAAGCAAGCAAGCACGCAAGCAAGCAAGCACGCAAGCAAGCAAGCACGCAAACAAGCAAGCACGCAAGCAAGCAAGCACGCAAGCAAGCAAGCACGCAAACAAGCAAGCAAGCGAACTTAATATAAAGCAGAAGAGCAGGTTGACTGAGGAATCCAAGGGCAGGGGTTCCCCAGTTACATCCATTTATCACACGGTCTGGTGATCACGTTTTGAGCATGAATTCTCGAAATGAATTAAACACATTTAAATGAAACACATACCACTGTAGCACTAGTTGTTACTACTATAGTCATAGTCACTGGATACTACTATTAGATATTTTAACAAACTTCTAAACAAGAAGGCTCATCTAATCGATTTACTCACATTCCTGAAAAGATGCTGCGACACTAAGGTAATACCGATCGCCTTTAGATTGACATCTGCTGCTGTCACTTCTCCCAATGCTAAACGGATCTTGTTCAGGGACGGCTTAGCCTTGATCTCAGAGAGTATAAGATTGCTCTGATATGAACTAGATGATTTAGATAAGACTTTCCTGAAATCACACTAAACATTGACGGAAAAATGTCTACATCTGATTGGAAACATGTAGATAACATGACAACCTCTTCAGCCACCTCAATGTCAGCTAAATGCAAAGATAACCTGATTTCCAAGTTCAACCTCCTTTCCAAGAAAAAGCCAGATCCACACGTTAAAAAGTTAGACGTTGACGAGATTGTTATCAATCAGAGTAATAGTCTAATTTCTGACCGACTAAAATTGGTTCGAGCGAAAGGGTTGGATTTCGCAGTCACCCCTAAACACATCCCAGATGATGATATCATTGCCCAGGTTGACGTAGCCCATAAAGGTTTGGGACACATTTCTGCAGACGTGGCAAGATCAGAAATCGCTGCAATCCTCATAAAAGCTAAGACACCTATTAGCAACATCAGTAAGGATGAGCACTTTCAGCCTTCTCAATTAAAAAAAGAAAGATGACGTCATCATCCTCTCAGCCTACAAGGGCAATGCCACAGTTATCATGGACAAAACCACATACAATAACACAATTCAGGACCTACCTAATGATGGTAGCTCTACAAAAATTAAAAGAGATTCTACCAACAGCCTCGTTAAGAAAACCAACAATATCATCACCGATTCGACGTTTGTAATCGAACCAAGCAGTTTCCTTAAAATCCTCTGCTGCTAGACCACCCAGATTGTAAAGCTTACTAAAAATCCATAAAGAAGGTACACCCCTTCGTCTTATCATCTCCACCATTGACTCACCCACCTACAAACTGGCCGATTTGTATCTGAGACCTTACAACCATTCACTGCTAAGACCACGTCAGCTGTACTTAACTCAGCTCACTTGGTATCGTTAATTAAGGACATCTCACTATCTCCAGGTGTTTTTCTGGTTAGTTTCGAAGTAGTCTCTTTGTTTACCAAAGTTCCTGTGCATGACACCATTGCAATCATTGAAAATTTGGTCCAACAAGGACTGAATGCTGATGTATCGGCCCTGATGAGACACTGCCTCACCAACACTTCACCTGGAATGGAACATTTTACAAATAGTTGAAGGTACCCCAATGGGTTCGTCCTTATCTCCAGTTGTAGACAATGTTTTCATGGAAAATTTTTAGATGCCATCCAGGCATCCACTCTACGTCCGTCCTTGTGGAAGAGGTACGTAGATGACACGTTCGTCATCTGGCTACATGGCCGACCAGATTTTAACCAATTCTTCAGCCACATCAATTACATGCACCCAGCCATCAAATTCACCATGGAGGTGGAAAAGGATAGCAAGCTATCATTCTTGGATGTTGTAATCGAAAAGAGACCAGATGGCTAAATGGGACACTGTCTACAGGAAAGCCACCCATACGGATGCATATCTAAAACTTGACTCCCACCACCATCCATCCCAGAAGAATTCCCTCATCAAAACTCGACACCATAGAGCTCGATGTATTTCCGACCATCACCACCTAGCCAGTGAACTGGAGCATGTACACCAAGCCCTAAAGACGAATGGAAATTCAGACGACACAATCCGTAAAGCTATCATCCCAACCTTTGGGAAATAACTATCTGAGGACCCAATCAAAATCATCACCTTGCTATATATAGCAGGCGTCACCAAAAATATTTCCAAAATCATGAGCAAACACAAGATCCAGGTTCGATTTAACACAGTACATAGAAATCGTGATCTGATCCCATTTGTGAAGGATGTGATCCCTAACATGCAATATCCTGGCGTCTACAAACTAAGCTGCGTCTGCAGCAGTAGTTACATTTGGGAAAGTAAGCAACATGCCTCGGACCGTGTTCATGAACATAAGGCAGATCTGGAACATGGTAGGACCAATACCTCGGCCGTGGCTGATCATTGTTTTAAATGCGGTGTGCTCACGGGAAATTGATTTCTCTAAGATGAAGGTACTTTGCAAACCAACTGGCTATCAACACAGATTCGTTCATGAAGCCATACATATATACAGACACAGACACAATTTCAACCGAGAAGATGGGTACACACTGAGCAATCATTGGAAGGATGTTATCAACTAATTTAAGTCTTAACTGGCTGTGATGTTCCCATCCTACCACCTTCCGATGTTAGTTGTTCATTAGCAGGTTCACACTAACACAACCACTTCACGCGCCGACCTAAAGGTTGCGGCTCTGCGATCTTCCATTAACATGCTAATCTCTCACGTTAAGATAGCCACCTCAGCACGTGCACCATTGAAGCCGCTCACCAATCTTACATTAATGTAATGGGTTCAGCTGAGTCGCAGACGTAGACTTGGAGGCAACACATTCCAACACACGGGGTAACTTTCCCCTTAACAGAATAACAACCTATGGTGGTAACCACAAGGCTAACTACACTAGTTACAACGTAACTGCTACTGCGGATAAATGTAAAATATTTTTTTTGCCTAAAAAGTGTAAATTTTGGGAATTATTTTTCACGAACATTAATTGTCTCGCACAACGAGTCTGTGTGGAAAATGTCAGCTCGATTGGATCACGGGAAGTGGGTTAAAAAAACGAGCGAAAGATTTGCACGGTCCTAAGCAAGCAAGCAAGCACGCAAGCAAGCAAGCAAGCACGCACGCAAGCAAGCAAGCGAACTTAATATAAAGGATTTAAAAAAACGAGCGAAAGATTTGCACGGTCCTAAGCAAGCAAGCAAGCAAGCACGCAAGCAAGCAAGCACGCAAGCAAGCAAGCACGCAAGCAAGCAAGCACGCAAGCAAGCAAGCACGCAAACAAGCAAGCACGCAAGCAAGCAAGCACGCAAGCAAGCAAGCACGCAAACAAGCAAGCACGCAAACAAGCAAGCAAGCGAACTTAATATAAAGCAGAAGAGCAGGTTGACTGAGGAATCCAAGGGCAGGGGTTCCCCAGTTACATCCATTTATCACACGGTCTGGTGATCACGTTTTGAGCATGAATTCTCGAAATGAATTAAACACATTTAAATGAAACACATACCACTGTAGCACTAGTTGTTACTACTATAGTCATAGTCACTGGATACTACAATTAGATATTTTAACAAACTTCTAAACAAGAAGGCTCATCTAATCGATTTACTCACATTCCTGAAAAGATGCTGCGACACTAAGGTAATACCGATCGCCTTTAGATTGACATCTGCTGCTGTCACTTCTCCCAATGCTAAACGGATCTTGTTCAGGGACGGCTTAGCCTTGATCTCAGAGAGTATAAGATTGCTCTGATATGAACTAGATGATTTAGATAAGACTTTCCTGAAATCACACTAAACATTGACGGAAAAATGTCTACATCTGATTGGAAACATGTAGATAACATGACAACCTCTTCAGCCACCTCAATGTCAGCTAAATGCAAAGATAACCTGATTTCCAAGTTCAACCTCCTTTCCAAGAAAAAGCCAGATCCACACGTTAAAAAGTTAGACGTTGACGAGATTGTTATCAATCAGAGTAATAGTCTAATTTCTGACCGACTAAAATTGGTTCGAGCGAAAGGGTTGGATTTCGCAGTCACCCCTAAACACATCCCAGATGATGATATCATTGCCCAGGTTGACGTAGCCCATAAAGGTTTGGGACACATTTCTGCAGACGTGGCAAGATCAGAAATCGCTGCAATCCTCATAAAAGCTAAGACACCTATTAGCAACATCAGTAAGGATGAGCACTTTCAGCCTTCTCAATTAAAAAAAGAAAGATGACGTCATCATCCTCTCAGCCTACAAGGGCAATGCCACAGTTATCATGGACAAAACCACATACAATAACACAATTCAGGACCTACCTAATGATGGTAGCTCTACAAAAATTAAAAGAGATTCTACCAACAGCCTCGTTAAGAAAACCAACAATATCATCACCGATTCGACGTTTGTAATCGAACCAAGCAGTTTCCTTAAAATCCTCTGCTGCTAGACCACCCAGATTGTAAAGCTTACTAAAAATCCATAAAGAAGGTACACCCCTTCGTCTTATCATCTCCACCATTGACTCACCCACCTACAAACTGGCCGATTTGTATCTGAGACCTTACAACCATTCACTGCTAAGACCACGTCAGCTGTACTTAACTCAGCTCACTTGGTATCGTTAATTAAGGACATCTCACTATCTCCAGGTGTTTTTCTGGTTAGTTTCGAAGTAGTCTCTTTGTTTACCAAAGTTCCTGTGCATGACACCATTGCAATCATTGAAAATTTGGTCCAACAAGGACTGAATGCTGATGTATCGGCCCTGATGAGACACTGCCTCACCAACACTTCACCTGGAATGGAACATTTTACAAATAGTTGAAGGTACCCCAATGGGTTCGTCCTTATCTCCAGTTGTAGACAATGTTTTCATGGAAAATTTTTAGATGCCATCCAGGCATCCACTCTACGTCCGTCCTTGTGGAAGAGGTACGTAGATGACACGTTCGTCATCTGGCTACATGGCCGACCAGATTTTAACCAATTCTTCAGCCACATCAATTACATGCACCCAGCCATCAAATTCACCATGGAGGTGGAAAAGGATAGCAAGCTATCATTCTTGGATGTTGTAATCGAAAAGAGACCAGATGGCTAAATGGGACACTGTCTACAGGAAAGCCACCCATACGGATGCATATCTAAAACTTGACTCCCACCACCATCCATCCCAGAAGAATTCCCTCATCAAAACTCGACACCATAGAGCTCGATGTATTTCCGACCATCACCACCTAGCCAGTGAACTGGAGCATGTACACCAAGCCCTAAAGACGAATGGAAATTCAGACGACACAATCCGTAAAGCTATCATCCCAACCTTTGGGAAATAACTATCTGAGGACCCAATCAAAATCATCACCTTGCTATATATAGCAGGCGTCACCAAAAATATTTCCAAAATCATGAGCAAACACAAGATCCAGGTTCGATTTAACACAGTACATAGAAATCGTGATCTGATCCCATTTGTGAAGGATGTGATCCCTAACATGCAATATCCTGGCGTCTACAAACTAAGCTGCGTCTGCAGCAGTAGTTACATTTGGGAAAGTAAGCAACATGCCTCGGACCGTGTTCATGAACATAAGGCAGATCTGGAACATGGTAGGACCAATACCTCGGCCGTGGCTGATCATTGTTTTAAATGCGGTGTGCTCACGGGAAATTGATTTCTCTAAGATGAAGGTACTTTGCAAACCAACTGGCTATCAACACAGATTCGTTCATGAAGCCATACATATATACAGACACAGACACAATTTCAACCGAGAAGATGGGTACACACTGAGCAATCATTGGAAGGATGTTATCAACTAATTTAAGTCTTAACTGGCTGTGATGTTCCCATCCTACCACCTTCCGATGTTAGTTGTTCATTAGCAGGTTCACACTAACACAACCACTTCACGCGCCGACCTAAAGGTTGCGGCTCTGCGATCTTCCATTAACATGCTAATCTCTCACGTTAAGATAGCCACCTCAGCACGTGCACCATTGAAGCCGCTCACCAATCTTACATTAATGTAATGGGTTCAGCTGAGTCGCAGACGTAGACTTGGAGGCAACACATTCCAACACACGGGGTAACTTTCCCCTTAACAGAATAACAACCTATGGTGGTAACCACAAGGCTAACTACACTAGTTACAACGTAACTGCTACTGCGGACTGGGACCAACAGCTTCAGCCTGTGTTGGAGACTCGTTGAACGGAGAACGTAGATGAAGGGTTTCTTCTGCGGCGTGGCCGGCTCCGCCCTTGGCCACGTCCACCTTCCAGAATCCTCGGGAAGGATCTGGGTCCCAATCACGTGACCACTCCTAGCCCCCTCTTAGGGCCCCTTTGTCAACTTAACTGGTCACGTGTCCTGCCGGGTCAACCAGAGTGTCACGGCCTAACATAACCCCATCCTTTGTCTGGCACCCACACACCCTGTCCTGTAGAGATGGCACTGCACGTAAAGTGTGGTGCCATCTAGCGGTATTATTCAGTGTTCACCGGGCCCCTCTAGGACCGGTACTACACCCACACCATTGTGGTATCCGCGATGTCGCTACACCGTACGCCATGCCTCTCTAGGGGCGGCACTGCACCCAGCAATGTCACTACATTAATATGATAATTTTCACCTGGCAGCCCTATGATTGGTGGAAAACCAACCACCATCGTGGTTGCTGCCCACAACTTACATGAACATTAGCTGCTGACATTTGGGCTACGCCCATTCCAAACCTTTATAAACAGTTTGCCTTTAAAAGCTAACCCCCTTTTCCTGATGATGACCGCTTGTGTTGCGATCGAAACGTCGTAATTTTATGTTATTTTCTTTGAGCCTATCAACATGACTTTACCGAATGACCCAAAAAAACTACTATAGAGTCAGTAGTTACTGCTATAGAGTCGGTAGATACTACTATAGAGTCAGTAGATACTGCTATACAGTTAGTCGATACTACTGTAATAAGCGACTTCCGCGACACGTCATGTAGAGCAGGCATGTCCAAAGTCCGGCCCGCGGGCCAATCATGGCCCGCGGTCAGATTTCATACGGCCCGCAGCTTCGGTCTTATAATGTGTTATTTATGGCTCGCTAGCTCTGTCAGAATAAATACATCATACAACTTTAAAGATGTAATTCCTCCTTTCACCACACGGTGGCAGCACCATTCTAATGCTATCTGGCTCTGCATCCGTGTCGTGAACCCTTCTTGAATAATTTATATCACAACGATGTGAGGTGGCTAAGTCGGGGGTCCGCACTGCAGCGATTTTTCTCTCTCAAAGTGGAAATTGGACATTTTTGGGTGAGAAGGGACAACCAATGGAAAAACTGTCCGATTCTGTATGGCTGGCAAATCTGGCTTTTTTGGTTCACATAACGAAGCTTCTGAATGCACTGAATATTAATCTTCACGGAAAAGATGCAGTGGTGAGCCAGCTATACGCTCACATCAAAGCCTTTGGAACCAAACTGAAACTTTTCCAAAGACACTTGTCCCAAACAGAGCCCTGCACCGCACACTTCCCAGCTTTGAAAGAGGTCATTGACAGTTTCTCACAGGACAACATCGGTGCGCAAATTAAGAGTTATGCAACAGCTTTCGCATCTCTTTCTGTGGAATTTAACAAACGCTTTCGGGACGTTGCAGTTATTGAAAAGGACATGTTGCTTTTCTCTTCTCCCTTCTCCGTGGACCCTGATGATGCTCCTCCACAGCTGCAGCTGGAGCTCATTGAGCTGCAGTGTGATGAGTGCCGCGGAAAACACCAGCAGTGTTTTCTTGTTGACTTTTACCGGCAGCTGGACAAAAGCAGGTTTCCAGAAATGCGGTCATTCTCTAAGAAAATCCTCAGCTTATTCGGCTCCACATATTTGTGTGAGCAAACATTCTCAGTCATGAACTTAAACAAGAACCAATTGAGGTCAAGGATGAGTGACTCCCACTTGCGTGACATTTTACGCATCTCAACCACTGTCCTCAAGCCAGACCTGGTCTCTTTACTGAAATCTAGATCTCAGTATCACCCTTCTCATTAGTGTCAGCAAGTTATCTGTTCCTTGATCAATCTGAAATTTAGTGTTTAGTCCAAGAGTGATCATGGCTGTTCATCTCTGGAACATATCCTCCGTCTTCGATCCTGGGTCCTCACGCACATGGACCAGGCAGCGGGTGAGCTGGTGTTGACTCGTTGGTGTTAGAGTGTATGCTGGCCTTGGCGAAATAACTTAACATCATCCTGCCAGTTACAGAAGATGACGATTTATCGTTTCTCAAAATCACTCGGTGCATTCAAGCACATTTAAATTTGAAACAACGTACACAAGTGGTGGCGTGCACTGCACCCTCCGAGGTGTTCGGTGCACCCGAAGAGGCTGAGTCCGCCCAGGCCTGTGCTTCGGTCGACGACGGAGGTTGGTGGAGAGGCGACGCGGAGCAATGAAGAGGCCGTGACTGACGGCGGGGGATCTTTTCTCCCCCTATGAGCGGCCCCGTTCTCTGACAATTGCGGCCTGCCGGGACACATCAAGACAGGATGCCGCGCCGCAAGGGGAAGACTCTCCGGGCTGTCGTCATCATCCTCACGGACACCCTCAACTCCGCTAGGTCCGAAGGTGAGTTGCGGCACACCACACACTCGGCCATTGAAATCACCTCACTCACCGCATTCGAGCGTCGGTTCACGATCATGCATGGTACACTCTTGTCGAGTCACAGAGCGGGAGAGCTCGGTTTTGGTGGGAGATGGCTGGCCACACCGTCCTGGTCAGTTGTGAAAATTGGCTCACCATGTGGTCGCTGCGGCGGCGGGATTATCGGCCGTTATTGGGACGGTACAAGGGGTAGAGGTATGGGTGCTCATCGACACCGGAGCATCCGCTACTCTCATTTCTGAATTGATTTTTAACATCTTGCCCCAAACATCTCTTGACCTTCGTCCTGTCACAGCCCCGTGCTTTGCCGCAAATTGTCCCTCGTTGGGAATTATTGGCCAAATGTTGGCAACGGTGTGTAGATACTACTGTAGAGTCGATAGATACTACTATAGATAATACTAGAGTCAGTAGATACAACAAAAGTCAGTACATACTGCTGCAGAGTCAGTAGATACTACTATATTGTTAGTATATACTTATATAGTCAATATATACTACTGTAGCATTTGTAGATATGCCTATATTAAGTATATACTACTATAGTGATGGTAGATACTGCTATACAGTTAGTAGATTCTGCTATAGAGCCGTTAGACACTGTTATAGAGTCGGTATATGTTACTACAGTCACTAGATACAAATATAGTCAATATATACTGCTATCAAGTCAATAGATACTATAGAGTTAGTAGATACTACTATAGTCAGTATATACTATTGTAGATTTAGTAGATACTACTATAGTCAGTATATACTACTGTAGAGTTAGTATATACTTTATAGGGTCGATATATGATATTATAGAGTCGGTAGATAATACTACAGTCAGTAAATACTACTATAGTCACTAGATACTACTGTTGTGTATGTCGACAGAGGCGCACACACACCATTGTAGGAGGCAATGCGTTTATTAAACAATTAATTGTACACCTGATTATGTTGCTAATTGTGGCTAACTTGTTCTAGGCTATGTGCGTGTCTGTTAACTAGCTTGATCCCCGAACGAGCCAAGAATCCCCCTCGCACTCCCCCTTTATCCCTTGGCCCCAGACCCGCCCCTTGCTGTATCAAGTACGGCGCCCCCGCTTCCGGCCACGTGTCCTTAACTCGTCCAATCGGGACACCGCTTCAGGTCACGTGCCGTTAGCTAGTCCAATCGAGGCCCGCTTTCGGTCACGTGTCCTTAGCTCGTCCAATGAGGGCACCCGGCGCTCCTCCAGCACTGGCTGGCGCGACCCACAGAGACATCTGTGTTTCTACACTACGATAGAGACAGTAGTTACTACTACAGTCAGTATATACTTCTATTGAGTTAATAGATACTCAGTTTAACACGTAGGCTTTCGCGACCAATGTTATTCATAATCATGAATTAATAGATACTACTATCGAGTCGGTAGACACTACCATATTGTCGATATATACTATTATAAAGTTGGTAGATACTACTACAGTCAGTAGATACTACTATAGTCAATATATACTGCTATCAAGTCGGTAGATACGACTATGGAGTTAGTGGTTACTACTATAGTCAGTGGATACTATTCTCGAGTTAATAGATACTACTACTATAGAGTCAATAGATACGACTATAGATCCAGTAGATACTACTGTAGTGTCTTGTAAAATCACTCAGACTGACACGTTGTAACAGGTCACCTGCTTATACTTTATTGACCTATTCCGCACCAGTTGTGGGCACTCATATTGCTATCTGTATGGTCACTTCTGTTAACCAGTTCCCACTCTTATTTACGTTACACCCCATTAACCTGCACACAGCAGCTCTCACTCTCAGCAGCTTTGCACCCAGTAACTCTCACCCAGAGGCTTGCACACAGCAGCGCTCACACAGAGGTTTGCACTCAGCGGCTCTCACCCAGAGGCTTGCACTCAGCAGCTCTCACACAGCTTCTCACACAGAGGATTGCACTCAGCAACTAATAGTGTAATGAGTCCAACTGAGTTGCAGACGTTCTTCAAAGGCAGCATATTTATTCACAACACGTACAGTGAGGGAAAAAAGTATTTGATCCCCTGCTGATTTTGTACGTTTGCTCACTGACAAAGAAATGATCAGTCTATCATTTTCATGGAAGGTTTATTTGAATAGTTAGAGACAGAATAACAACAACAAAATCCAGAAAAAACGCATGTCAATAATGTTATAAATTGATTTGCGTCTTAATGAGGGAAATAAGTATTTGACCCCCTCTCAATCAGAAAGATTTCGGGCTCCCAGATATATTTTATACAGGTAACGAGCTGAGATTAGGAGCACACTCTTAAAGGGAGTGCTCCTAATCTCAGCTTGTTACCTGTGTAATAAAGGACTCTCTCTCTTGTTCTTTATTGGGTTCGTAGAATCTCGTTACCACGGCGTCCTCGCTCAGGCCCGCGTCCCTTCCGATATGCAGTCTCCCTGCTGCTCCGTTAGGCAGCCTCCCTGCTGCTCCGTTAGGCAGCCTCCCTGCTGCTCCACCTTGCAGCCACACCGCTGCTCCGCTCTCTAGGTTCACTGCTGCCCCGTATACAGCTAGCCTCCCACAGCCGCTAGCTCTCTGCGTCTGACACCGATGGCTGACGGTGTCGACGTCTCCCTCTGCGTGGCGACCGCGCCACGCTCTCCGTCCTGCCCAGCGTGGCCTCCTCCTGTTTCACTCCGTCTCAACTCCCCTTTCCCCTTTCGGTTCTCCCCCTAAATCCTCTCTCCCACGTGACCCTAACTCCACCCACTCCCCACGTGACCCAGACTCCGCCCCCCCTCAATCCTTGCTCGCATTACACCTGTATAAAAGACACCTGTTCACAGAAGCAATCAATCAATCAGATTCCAAACTCTCCACCATGGCCAAGACCAAAGAGCTCTCCAAGGATGTCAGGGACAAGATTGTAGACCTACACAAGGCTGGAATGGGCTACAAGACCATCGCCAAGCAGCTTGGTGAGAAGGTGACAACAGTTGGTGCGATTATTCGCAACTGGAAGAAACACAAAAGAACTCTCCTTCGGCCTGGGGCTCCATGCAAGATCTCACCTCGTGGAGTTGCAATGATCATGAGAACGGTGAGGAATCAGCCCAGAACTACACGGGAGGATCTTGTCAACGATCTTAAGGCAGCTGGGACCATAGTCACCAAGAAAACAGTTGGTAACACACTACGTCGTGAAGGACTGAAAACCTGCTGCGTCCGCAAGGTCCCCCTGCTCATAAAAGCATATATACATGCCCGTCAGAAGTTTGCTAATGAACATCTGAATGATTCAGAGGACAACTGGGTGAAAGTGCTGTGGTCAGATGAGACCAAAATGGAGCTCTTTGGCATCAACTCAACTCGCCGTGTTTGGAGGAGGAGGAATGCTGCCTATGATCCCAAGAACACCATCCCCACCGTCAAACATGGAGGTGGAAACATTATGCTTTGGGGGTGTTTTTCTGCTAAGGGGACAGGACAACTTCACCGCATCAAAGGGACGATGGACGGGGCCATGTACCATCAAATCTTGGGTGAGAACCTCCTTCCCTCAGCCAGGAAATTGAAAATTGGTCGTGGATGGGTATTCCAGCATGACAATTACCCAAAACACACGGCCAAGGCAACAAAGGAGTGGCTCAAGAAGAAGCACATTAAGGTCCTGGAGTGGCCTAGCCAGTCTCCAGACCTTATCCCATAAAAAAAATCTGTGGAAGGAGCTCAAGGTTCGAGTTGCCAAACGTCAGCCTCGAAATCTTAATGACTTGGAGAAGATCTGCAAAGAGGAGTGGGACAAAATTCCTCCTAAGATGTGTGCAAACCTGGTGGCCAACTACAAGAAACGGGTGACCTCTGTGATTGCTAACAAGGGTTTTGCCACCAAGTACTAAGTCATGTTTTGCAGAGGGGTCAAATACTTATTTCCCTCATTAAAATGCAAATCAATTTATAACATTTTGACATGCGTTTTTCTGGATTTTCTTGTTGTTATTCTGTCTCTCACTGTTCAAATAAACCTATCATTAAAATTATAGACTGATCATTTCTTTGTCAGTGGGCAAACGTACAAAATCAGCAGGGGATCAAATACTTTTTTCCCTCACTGTATTATGCAATACCAGGTTCAGATTGCATCATTCATTGTTTTGCTCAAAAACAAGTACTGTCCAAACCCAGTCATAGATTTATTCATTGAACCAGTAAAATATTAATTTTAGTCATTTATAGTTTAAATTGAGATCCCTTCCCTTTATAAATCACTTATCCTCCCCCATTCCCAAGTCAAGGCTCGTATATACTGACCCAGTAGGATATCTTGAAAAATAGAGACAATCAACAATTTTAAACATAATTTTTATTCTGAGTGACCCAGAATTAGTAAAGTTGGACTACATTTATTTCGGAAGCATTTTGGCTGTAGACCAGTGTTAGCAGTATTTTGCTTTATCCATAAACAACAATTATAATAATGGAAATATTTCTAATACGCATATACATTTGTTAATCTGCATCTATTACTTAATATTGAACATTTTCAGTAGCCGGCCCTTAAATCAAAAAGTTAAACAAAAATGCCCTAGCGAAGCTTGGGACTGTGTACCGACTGGGTATCAGCAGAGAGAAATTGTTCTTATCCAGCAAAAGCCCCACACCTTCCCAATGTGCTGGTTTATTTACAATTGTCACGGTTATATCCTCGTTATTCCAGGTTGCTCTGATCACCTCTCTACTGTTATGTTGCCACCAAGGAATAGTATACGATTATACTTATTGTAAATTGTTAACCTCGACGTTAATTTCGTGAAAATATCAGAAATGTATTCATTCAGCTTCATTCAACTACATTTCCCTCATATACCTCACTGCTTCAACAAGCAATTGTATGGTATGGTTTGCATCTCCAGTGGTTGTGGCAAACCATTGGTAAAAAATCCACATTCCCATGACTGGTCAGGTTTTCTCTTGTGGTTGCCAGCTGTCTGGGTTTGACATCTTTCTGGGTTTGACCCGGAGAGTTCAAGAATTGACATTTCTACAAGTACCAATATAACAAATCCCCCCCGGGTTAGTTGCTGGATAGTGAAATGGTCCAAACACAATTGCAATTATTTGGGGTGGCATCATATTGAGTAGGTGCTTATTGTTGGATCTGATAGTTTATGACCGGATGTAGCTCAGATACATTATTGAGTTCCTCATTAGGTGCCATTATATATCCAATTTTTCACATTATTATGGACTGCTTATGAGTCCTTGAGCAGAGAGGCTTCTGGTGAAATGCATTTCACACTTTCACGATGACATAAAGCCATGTGTTGTGAACTCCTCGGGCCTGATTTTCGCGAGGGTGGATGTTGGGCCAAGGCACAGGATCTCGGGGGCTGCCACGAAGTTCTTATCAGGCACAGCAGCACACTGCTACTCTTGGTTATGCTTATACAGGCAGACCTCGCTTTGCGCAACCCAGTAGAATGCTGATTTGTTCTCTTTGTCCTGGAGAAATGTAAGATAAAAAAATATCCACAACGTACCTGCCCCCATCATTCGCTCAGCCAATGAGAGCGAGTTACGCTCTAAGCCTCGCGATTCGTTTATCACGATTCATGGTCATTATAAAACATTTAAAATATTTTTTTTTTAAATCAATGTTTTCAGAGTGCATTGATCAATGTGAAGATTCACGAGACCAGGATAGAGTCTCAGGCTCCAGATAAAAGACATCTCACTGCTGACATTTTGACTCGGGGCATCACAAAAGACCTTGGATTGGGAGCACAGCAGCTTCATCCTCGTCTTCCACCATTGCCTTGGAGTATTTCACATTCCAAACGTTGGAGTTGAACCTGATATGTTTTATATTAAAGCAAGTATTACAATTTCCCCCAAACTTGTTGCTTCTGTGTTGGCTTTTTTAATGTACGTGTGTGTAGCGTTTATATCTTCAAATATTTATATCAATTATCGCGTCGTGGAATTACCAGGATTTTCACAAACAAACATGTGTGAAAAATAAGTTGTTACTAGATATAGATTTTATCAAATATATTATACATTGTGTGTTCTTAAATCAATAAATGTGGAACATTTCCTCAATGGGAAATACGTATTATGTATGTGTAATGAGAGTGCGGAGCGAGGGCGGGACGGTGTGTCTCCCCGGGACCATGGTTACTAATGGACGAGCTAATGAGGATTACTGAGCCGGGATCCAATGGCGGTGAAGTGTGAGAATGGCGGGGAGCGGCAGAGCCAGGTGCGGTGAGAAAGATTGAGGAATAGGTCGTGGCCGGACCGGGCGAGGATAAATAGCAGCGTGAGTGGAGGCTTGGGGCTGCTTGGTGTGGGGAACTGCCGTCCGTCGTCGCCTGGGATCGAGTCGTTTCTCCATCGTCTGCGAGCTGTATTGAGATAGGAAGCTGTGTGTCTCAGAATAGAGTTGTCTCATCACCCAATGGTACGGAGTCACTCGCGATTTCTTGTTGAGTTGTCAATGGACTTTATTCTTAATACATATATTGAATTTTGATTTAAAGCTTTCGTGACTGCAGGGATTCATATTATTGGTTCTTTCGGTAAAGTCACGTAGAAGGTAAATAATAAAATAATACAAATATAAAACAATATTTGTATTAGTTACAACAAAATTTGCATTATTTTATTATTTCCCTTCTACGTGACTTTACCGAAAGAACCAAGAATATAAATATATACAAGACAAGACGGCGTCTCAGAGAGCTAAATTACATATGTATGTTGAACTTATTTCACACTGTACGTAATCAACTGTGCTACAGTAGAATGCACTTGTGAGTACAGTACAAAAAAAACGTATGTTATTACGAATTTTTATTTCTGAAACAATGCTTACCATCTTTATTATTCTTAGTGCTAATTCAGATACCCCAATAAAGCCCTCATAAATTGTTCATACGAAAGAAACCAGGCGGTTGGTAGGATCTCTATTGATTTTGGTATTGCTGACATCATTAAGTAGGTCCTGAATTTTGTTATTGTATGTGGTTTTGTCCATGCTGACAGTGGCATTGCTCTTGTGGGCTGAGAGGATGACTATGTCATCCCTCCTTTTTAGTTGAGAAAGCTCAAGTACGCTCATCCTTGCTGATGTTGCTAATAGGTGTCTTAGCGTTTTTGAGGATTTCAGTGATTTCCGATCTTGCCAGGTCTGCAGGAATGTGTCCCAAACGCTTTAGGGCGACGTCGACCTGGGCAATGATATCATCAACTGGGATGTGTTTATGGGTGACTCCGAAATTCAACCTTTTAGCTATAACCGATTTTAGGCTGTCAGAAACTGGGCTGTTGCTCTGATTGATGACAATCTTGTCACCATCTATTTTTTTATGCATGGATCTGGCTTCTTCTTGGAAAGGAGGTTGAACTTGGAAATCAGGTTATCTTTGCATTCAGCTTATATTTACAAGCACATTTTTTACATTGACATGCTAATCTCTCACAATACAATGGCCACCCCCACAGCTTCGTTTGTCAAGATTTAGCCGATCTTACATTTACATGCAAATTTAATCTCTAGCCCCTCCCACTGACCCTTGGGCTACACCCATCCCAAACCTTTATCACTCCTTACCTTAGCAGCGCTCCCACCATATATTCTCATCAGCTCTCCCGCGATATTTCTCACCTGATGACGATTGTTTGTGTTGCGATCAAAACGTCGTGATATTGTTTTTTTTTATTTGATCTATCTACGTGGCTTTTACCGAAAGACCCAAAGAATACATTATTTATTAATACGCATGTAAAGATCCAATCCCCCACCAGTAATCTGATGAATTATCACAATTCAGGGTTAAGGTGAATTGTCACAATTGTAAAAAAAGCACTGGAGAAATAATTCAAACACAAATCACAATATATTTGCATGTGGTGTTACATGTACCTTAAAACTCCAACACAGAATTTAAAATGTACAATTACACTTTTATAATGAACTTTACAATCTCTTAAAGCTATGAATGCAAATCATACTTAACTTATTTTTATGATCTTCTTAGGTTTTTTCGGTAAAGTCACGTAGAAAGTAAAATAAAATAAAAACAAAAATCACGACGTTTCGGAGGCAACACAAGTCTCCGTCATCAGGTGGGACCGTCACAGCCAGATTAGCTGTATCAAGTGAGGCAATGATTCAAGATGTAATCCCTTAAAAGCGAGTTGAGGGGGGAGGGAGAGGGAGGGGGAGCTCATCAGACTATGGTAGCCAATGAAAGGAACGTATCGGGAGGGAGGGGGGGCGAGGCCAAAAGGGTGGGCGATGGACGTGGAAGCGCTTTGTGCGCAAGCGGCCAATTACTGCACACGCCAACACAATGGAGCGATTGTGCGCAAGCGGCCAGCCACTGCACCCGCCAACACAATGGGCAGAGAGGAGGAGGGGAGGTCTAATACACATGATAGACAAAAGAACGAAAATGATGATGGGTACAAACTTAGGGGGAGCTCATCAGACTATGGTAGCCAATGAATGGAACGTATCGGGAGGGAGGGGGGGGGCGGGGGGGGGGCGAGGCCAAAAGGGTGGGCGACGGACGTGGAAGCGCTTGTGCGCAAGCGGCCAATTACTGCACACGCCAACACAATGGAGAGAGAGGGGGAGGGGGGGTCTGATACACATGATAGACAAAAGAACGAAAATGCCCATGTTTATACCAATGCTGGCTGAACAATGAAGAGAGTACTGTTAAAATAACTGGGGATGTTAATACTCGGTAAAGTACAGTAAAATAGTGCCTGTCAGATAAGATGGTCCAAAAAATGTGTGATTAAGTCTTTTTTGCGTGGTTGATAACATCTTTCCAATGATTACTAAGTTTGTACCCATCATCACGGTTGAAATTATGTCTGTGTTTGTATATTTGTATGGCTTCGTGTACAAACCTTTGATGGTAGCCGGGAGGTTTGCAGAGAACCTTGGTCTCGGAAAAGACAATTTCATGAGAGCCCACCGAGTTGTAGCAATGATCGGCCACGGCAGAAGAATCAGTTCTGCCGTGTTTCAGATCTGACTTGTGTTCAGCCAGCATTGGTATAAACATGGGCATTTTCGTTCTTTTGTCTACCATGTGTATCAGACCCCCCCTCCCCCTCTCTCTCCATTGTGTTGGCGTGTGCAGTAATTGGCCGCTTGCGCACAAGCGCTTCCACGTCCGTCGCCCACCCTTTTGGCCTCGCCCCCCCCCCGCCCCCCCCTCCCTCCCGATACGTTCCATTCATTGGCTACCATAGTCTGATGAGCTCCCCCTAAGTTTGTACCCATCATCATTTTCGTTCTTTTGTCTATCATGTGTATTAGACCTCCCCTCCTCCTCTCTGCCCATTGTGTTGGCGGGTGCAGTGGCTGGCCGCTTGCGCACAATCGCTCCATTGTGTTGGCGTGTGCAGTAATTGGCCGCTTGCGCACAAAGCGCTTCCACGTCCATTGCCCACCCTTTTGGCCTCGCCCCCCCTCCCTCCCGATACGTTCCTTTCATTGGCTACCATAGTCTGATGAGCTCCCCCTCCCTCTCCCTCCCCCCTCAACTCGCTTTTAAGGGATTACATCTTGAATCATTGCCTCACTTGATACAGCTAATCTGGCTGTGACGGTCCCACCTGATGACGGAGACTTGTGTTGCCTCCGAAACGTCGTGATTTTTGTTTTTATTTTATTTTACTTTCTACGTGACTTTACCGAAAAAACCTAAGAAGATGATTCCTTGCAGTCACGAAAGCTTCAAATCTAGAATTATTTTTATGATCCCCAAAATTTATTTTAAATGTAACGTTTGTGTAATTACATTGGACTTATGTGTCAACTGCTGGAAAATGATGCTTTCAAAACGAACTAGTCATTTGCTGAGATTTTGGTATATTTTCAACAAATATACATCTCAAGAATACATCACATATCAAACTGGGCTTTTGAATAAATTCGTGATTATAAAAAAATAATTGCAGATAATTTCCCTGCACATAAATCGTGCACCACCATAACATATTTCATGTTTTTGGGATTCAGTAAAAAATATGTATTAACATAGCTAAAGTTTAAAAGTCATCATATATTTTCTTACCTTTAAAATGTTCCCCTTTCCTTCCCGCTATTGTTTCACTAGATTTCCCAAATATGCGATCAACATCGTGTCCCGACACAAAGAGCTATCAAGTGGCACAATAAACGTTGACGATCTACCCACTCATGCATATGCACTCAAGCCCACCCAAAGAGTAACAAACCAGTATGGGATAGGCGCAATTTTGTTTACATTATAGATTTTTCATACAATAACGACATAAATTCCGTTCGACCCATGAGTACACGAAGCTCTCCACGTTTCCACTTCCCACTAGCATCTGGACCAGGTGAGTTGAACTAAACTGACCCAGCCAATTCACCTCCCTTGCACATTCTCAAACTTCCAAATGAGGCTGTCCACATTGTAAGGAAGTGGTGGGACACCTGCGGCCCGTGGAGCCCCCCCCCCCTCCCGCTTTTGGTGACCTGGTCTGTGTCTAAGGTGATGTGTGGGGTCACGATTAGTGCACAATAAACGATGTCAAGCTTGTGGCCCGCTTGAGGTGAAGGAGGGGTGCTCACGTGGCCCACTGACTCGTCTAGGTTGCCCATCACTGATGCAATGAGTGATGTTACTTGTGTCATCCGATTGAGTACTCGGAGGACTTATGTTGCTTCTGTTCAATTGGCCTTTATTTTCTTCTGCATTGGCCTCCAAAACGACGCCCCCTTACCTGCCCCACGCGGTCGCGTGATGTCACTGGCCTCGCTAACTTGAATCAGCCCTCTGAGAGGGCCTCCCTTGGTGACCGTTGTTTGTGGTCTGCTCGACTAAGTCGGTGTGGACGCTCGGTCATGGTGAGCCTTCCAGGCGCCAGTGGGTATTTCTCAATACAGCTTGTGTCTCTGAGGAAGGTTTCTTGTGTGGCAGTAAATCCCCATTTTATTTTGTTTCCAAAGCTGAAATGGGACAAATTAAGCGACAGAGCCATATGTACAATGATATTTGTGTTGTGCAGGCCATTGGTGATCATCAGCTTGATACACTAGAGACTGAGATTAATTACATGTGGCTGAAATCAAGTTTGAGCCAAGTCGGTGAGGCTGACCAAATACCATTTGGCTGAGTGCCCCTGACATGGCATCAGCCTAGGATATAGGAGGGATACTGCACAGCATTCGTAGACCTAGACTGGAAAATATCTGAGTTTTGGTCTGTGGTAAAAGTGGCGACCCTACACCAGACCCATAAACCAAGCTAGTCTGCGTGGCTGCCTCGTTAATATTTAAGGGTTTGAAAATTAATGCACAAAAATATTAACATTATAAAACATTTGTTTCATCAAATGCATATTATGCATACGTTTTTATTCCCCTAGTAAAAAACATAAACGAATAAAAAAGTAGATATTATTTGTGGCAATAATATTTGCAGCAAAGACATCCACATTTATATCGAAGAAAGCTACAATTATTCCAACTGAACAGAGGCGTAGATGGTTTTTTCTTGCTTCACTACTGCAGAGTTTTTTCTGCGGGTCTTCTGGTCCAGATCCAAGCTAGCATAATGGACATGGCCATCCACTTCAATGTCCTGCAATCAAAATAAAACGCATGCATACATTGTTATTTGTATTGCACTTGTTTACCCAGCAATCTTGCTTTTTCACAAAGATCATGCCAAGTATTTTTGCAGATATTTCCATGCGCAATCCCAATTGAGTGATTACCAAAGAATGTTTCAATACTGGGAAGTGTGTCCAATTAAAGTTACATTGTATGGTGTTTGTTTTAATCTGTTGGAGGTAACCAGATAACTTGGAGGTTCCCCACGCAGATAGAGAATATAAACTCGGCACAGAAAGGCACCCGAGTCAAGAATTGAACCCAGGTGTTTCTTGCTGTGAAACACAATTATTACGACTGTGTACACCCTGCCTGCATGAAACATGCAATAGAGCACTTGGTGCATTATGGGAAAAACTTACTCCCAAACATGATTCATCATGCAACTGTTCCATGACAGATCAGATAACTATTTATTCCAAGCAGTTTGATGGCTTCACTTTGGATAAGAGTAGCATAATTAAACATGCTGATAGAATGCATGATAACAACATTAAATGATAAGCGCATTGACTGGGTTTTCTCTACGATGAAAGTGATGGAGGTTATTATCACCCCACTCGACGATTTTTTTTTCAAGTCCTAAATGAAGAGAGTGACGTTTCAGCAGCTTGGACAGCGAAATTGTAGTTGATTTCCATTTGTTCCACTGCTGGATTATATTTTTTCCGCCTGAGGACGACCGCTTGTGTTGCGATCGAAACGTCGTGATTTATTTTATTTTATACCTACTTGACTTTACCGAAAGAACCAACGAGTAATAATAAAAAAAAACCCTTAATCATAATAAGAAATAATGTTGGAGACAGTACAGAGCCTTGATATTCCAGAATTGATAGTGATTACAACAGGTTTCTTCCCGGTGTGACGAATATTGATGTAGTGGTACATCTGTAATTTTACATTGAGGTGGTTAACGAGCCAGATGATAACGTCAGGGGTAGCGGAGTCTATCACTGTGACGATGACTCTACGTTTTTTTTATGAATCCGAGATTGTGTTCCATGGTCTGTTATATGACGGGCTAGTTAACTTCAGCACCTGCATATATAAACCACACACATCTCAACACGGGCAAACTGCCATCCTTCCTATCATCATGTTGTCCTTGGTGTATTTCATCTGCGAGTCGACTCAGCTACTGCTCTCCGTGCTTTGCATTGGCTCCCTTTCGCCAGCAGGACGAATAATACAATCTCCCGCCTTTGTCATCGCGCCTTCACCACCAATTTCCCACCGCCACACCTCACCTCATTACTCTCGCCTTGCACCGAAGCTCATGGCAGAGCCCCTACGCAGCAGCGTCACTAAAATTTGTACTTAGGTCAACAAAGGTATCGAACTGTTACAGCCTCATGTCGGTTCTCTGCTGCCTCCCCCTCGGTGTGGAACTCCATCTCCCTTTGTACATCCGCAACATCAAATGCATTCTGACTTTCAGGTTTTCGAGCAGCCCTGACTTGTCTGAAAAGTCTGGTGCATTTTAGATGTCATTATTATTATGACATACCATTCATAATTCTGTGGTGGTATTATTCGTTATTAAGGCAACACCATATTTACAAGTATTTGCATGCATATATAATGGTAGTATTTACATGTAGTGATTGTTCTTTTGTTACTGTGTGATGCGTACCGTCGTATGTCCTCGTGTGAGATGGGTGTTCTCTCTTGGCACCGGTGTGGGAATTCCTGGTTTTGGAACAACAACTCATTAAAATTAATTTCATAAGGTGTTTGACTGAACAATCCCACGTTATTAACGTCTCTGTGCGGTTTGTAGGGGATTGGTATTCTCCCATGTCCTTTGAATAACTCGCACTAACCAGATTGGTGAAGTATGGTAAAAAATAACCTTTACAAACCTGCACGACATGGGTATACCCTTTTCCAGTGGTGGGTTGACAAGGGCTGTGCAACATCAACACCGGCTGTTCTTCACCACTGAGCTAGGATTTCTGGGGAGATGTGAGCTAAGTATCTAACGCAGTCATAGCAGCTGCATGAGCAACAGTCCTAAAGCTTGCCCATTTACCCCTTGGTATCAGGAGGAGGGGGGTATAGCTTCCCTATGCACTCGTCTACTCTCAGGTCAGAGGAATTGACCGCTTATTTCTCTGAAAAGTTTGAAATAATTAGAAGGGCCATTCTGGTCTCCGACGTGCCTCTATGCGTGCCCCGTGCTCTCCTCTTCCAGTGTCCCCTCTACTCGCACTCCCATTTCTCTCACCAGTCTCCCTGAATGTCGTACTTCACGAGCATTATTTCTACATTAATAAAAGACCTCCATCATCCTGGATCCCATCCCCACGATACTCGTCTCTCTGACAAGTATTATTAACACGCTACTACCTATGCCATACATTTTACGTGCATAATTATACCACAATGTGCATATGCTGTATATAAATAATCACCAACCACTGACTACTTATAGAGATGCCAATGTAATAGTTTTCCTTACCATTTTTTTGCTTGACCTGTTTGAAGATCACCACGACCAACACTGTTATCAAAACAGCCATCATTGCAAGAGAGATGAAAAATAGCATCTTGTATTGCTTTAATATGTTGCCAAGTTCAGTGCCTTGAGTTGTGTTTGAGTTCTCACAGCCAGAAGGATCTGAGCTGGCCACCTCTGAGATGCATCTTGATGGATTCGTGGTGACATTTCCAACTGGTTCGGTCCCTGTGAACATTAGCAAGAACATTAATTACACCACTAGAAACAACACACATTGCCTTGTGAATTGTTACACCGCGCTACTCACAATTATAGCCCGTTAACCTCACTGACCATAGACAACTGTGAAACTATGAAATCCCCTTGAAAGTGCATTGCTTAACAGTTTTAAATATAGGAATGTTGTTATGGATCACCAAAGTAGCTGACCCGACATGAGGTAACACTATAAGAGTTTGCACATCATTTGACACCGTGCCACCAAAAAACACAATTAGACGTGTTTGTGGCTGTATCTCAGAGGGTGTGAACGCAGCCAGTCGTCTGGAATTTTTTGAAACCTGCTAACACGGGGCCACTTTTACGTGACAAATCTTCCTCTTTTTTTTTGACTGCCTCGTCTATTAAAAGCATATACTGCATGCATTGTATATGCCTCCTCGTGTCCATGATTGGCATGGATAATCGTCGACAACAGGATATGTACCCAGTGCCTTATATCAAAGCGGATAAAATGAGTCCTACTTGTGTATAGAATGATAATCTGTACGGTCATAGCCCATTTGTGTTTCAGCGAGAAATGTGATCAGGTAACGAGCACTCTGATTGCCTGTCTCAGCTAATAAAAAACAATGAAATTCAGCCAAATCCGGCATAAATGGCCCTGTTTTAACGTAAAAAATGTCAGTCAGACACGTGCCTGCAATAAATGCAGAGAGACGGAATCAGAGTTTTAGAACAGAAGCAAACGTGTATTCGCAGCATGCGTACACAATTTTGGGGTTCCAGTTCAACCCAGTTCTTCACGCATAACAGTATGCATGACAGGATTCCTCCAGTCTAAATAAATATGTTGGTTCTGATGTCCAATGCACCGCAGCGTCACACTTGTCACGATAGCGACACAATCGCCGTTTTGCCACTCCCCAATAGTTACACCTCCCCATTCTTGCTCTGAGCTCATTTATTAACTGTATACCCATTACTCTGTAACGGGTTGGGGCATCTGGAACATTGTGCCGGCCGACTGGCCTAACATTATCTATTATTATGATGCAAGAAAATGTGCTGGCTCTTAAAAATCCCACAGGCTTCTGTTGAGTTGCCTGATTATTAAGGAGTATCATCCCACCATCGGGCTCGGCGCTGATTAAATAATAACCTTGCTTACTTGGCTGGTGGAAGAGAACATGTGATGGCCGTATCGGGGTAATTGTCTCAGCTCCTGCTACATATATGGGGCATGTGATAAACCAGAGGCAGCATTTGCTCAGCTCATCCTAGTTTTAAGTTTGACCAACACTGGCGTCTTGACTGGCTGGCCAGGTCACCCTGACCACGTAATCTGGGACGCTGCCTGCGATGGTGGCTGTGTTCAATGCTTCTGTTTGTGAACAGACAATTGCTGTTCTTAAATCACTCAGAGCTCTGTTTGGGAATTAGTCTGACGGCGCTAAACGGGCCCTTTTGCAACCATATTTCCTCGCCAGTGCCTACTGCCCTTAAATGTACATGCTCATTTGGCCCTTTCCATTATTGGATAACAAATGACTAAATTAAGTTTGAATTCCCCACCGCTGGACTATGTGGCCCAACCTCTGGTTTCTGATTCGTCAGATGGCCCATGGCTATAATTCTGTTCTGGCATCCCTCGTTCAGCCAGTCCACCTTGACTCTACCCACGTGCTTCTGATTAATAAGTGAGCCTGTGCTGTTAGAAGTTGCATGGTTGTAATAGCGACGAGCCTGCTATTACAATCGCACGTCACGTATCGTTTGCTTGGATACTACACCTAGCCGTGTCGCACGATAGACTGCTACTAACAACACGACGATGTTCATAATCAGAATCTTTATTTAGATAGGAAGAATCCGATGAGCCACACTTACAGCGCCAAATAAACTGACATTTAGCCGGCACTCAAAGACCACTGCATGCAAGAATCCTTTTACACACACAACTCCCAAGTGTTTCAAGTGTTTATTCCACGTTATCAACTCCAATGGAGAAATGGGGGTTATTTGGAATGTCTCAAAATATGCCCTCTGTGTCACACCTTAATCGTTAAGTAAATTATAAATCAAGAAACTGCGGACGTCAGAGAAATCAATATTGGCTCACTGCATGTGTAACACATATTTGTTACTATTTATCCTACAGCTGTGTGGACACATAGATATGGTAGGAATGCAATTGCAATGTTTGTGTTGACCCCATAACAAATAAAACAAAAATCAGGCCTGGATGTGAGGTTTCAGATCATTCGAAATTAATTTCGGAATAATCCTCGAGCCTGAAGTGATGTCACAAATATGGGGTCGGCGCCGCGCTTTCCCCGCCAAAACTAGTTGCACGTGGCACGTCACGATTGTCTCCACAAATATGTTTTACATTCCTGGTGATCGAAACAAACAAGATCTGAGAGAAATTGTCTTTACGAATACAACATCCGAATTCATATCCCAAACTCATCACAAATACGAAGCTGTAAACGTTTCACCATACAGAAATAACGAAATCGTAGTCCGATGTTGGTTGCACAGTTTACCATTGGTGTTTACCTTTTTCTCTTATGATGAGTTGATATTCTAGTCTCTGCATGATTTTAGAAATATTCGTAGTGTATAGGCAGCGGTATGACCCCAGATTCTCAATACGTAAGACAGGTATCAGCAGAGAGAAATGGTTTTGGGCCTCGCAAATGATTAACAACGCGCTATTCCCATTCACACGTTAACAACCCAAATATCCAAAAGCGCATTCTCCGTTGTCCATATAATCGCTCTGAAGTCGTTTTGCTCCGTGTCACCATCCGTGTATCGTACATCACGACTCTTCTCCACGTCACCTCTCCAAGGAGCCATCATCAACACCACAGGGCAGCACAATCTGATCTCCTTCAGTCACCAATATGTCCCGGGTTTCGTTGGCGGTGCCTAGGAGTGGTGGGACAAGGGGGCGGGAAGACGAGGGATATAGCAAGGATTGGGGGGAGAAAAAAATCAGGAAGAGGTCAATATACATATATTTAAACACATGCACACGTATATATTTAATGCAGTTGTACCCCATTTCCATATGGGAATACTGTGCAGTATTCGGCACACATATGTGTACGCCACAAATGAAAGTGTGTACATCAGAGCCCTAAATGGATTTGAGCAAGCAGTGTTCGCTTAGCTACATTTAAACGAGGATCGATCCATGTGTTATGATATCTTGTTTTATATGATGTTATTATATTTAGATGGGACAGGTGGATGTGATATGACACAATCTCAGGGGATTCTGTTTTGTAATTCTATTAAACAAACGCAGCATCATATAGTGCACTGTATACAGCAATTATACTGGCTAGTTAACGTTCTAAATGTATCATATCTTATACGGCTTTAGTAATCTCGTTACTGAAGAACAACTGTAAGACATAAATAGGTTTCCATGATAAAAGTTCATTTTTATAAAACACGTAATTTTAAGTGGGTAATTTGTGGAAATGAACGCAGTATAATTTGTTATTATCTGTTTTTGTTAAGCTCATTCTAGGTATTATGCTTACATTCAAGCAGCTATGTGACTGGTTTGCACGGTGGCCACTGGATCAGTAACGTGGTCTATGAGCTGCTTTGTCCAAGGGTGCTGTCTACCCACAACCCAACACTCCCATTTCATGGCCCATCCCTTACCCAAGTAAGCCATTATATTACCGTCATGCAATTATATATATGTCATGTACAGGTAGTTTTGATTCGACTTACGTTCATAAGGACATTTTAAATTAATTATATTGCATGTACACGAGGAAAGCTACATGTAACTTAAAATATGAAATTCGTTTGTCGTGTATGTGCAAAATCGTTAAAGTGCAATGCACATTTGTGCAATGAGCGCGCATCATCAGCAGATGAATGTGGAATCGGCACGGTCAGGCGCAGGGCCGCCAATTGAGATGAGCACGACTTCTGCCAATGTGAATAGGGGAACACTGTGATTTTTACGATGTGAATAGGGGGACATTGTGGCTTTGACTATGTGAATAGGGGGACATTGTGACTTTTACGATGTGAATAGGGGGACGTTGTGGCTTTGACTATGTGAATAGGGGGACATTGTGACTTTTACGATGTGAATAGGGGGACACTGTGGCTTTGACTATGTGAATAGGGGGACACTCTGACTTTTACGATGTGAATAGGGGGACATTGTGGCTTTGACGATGTGAATAAGGGGACATTGTGGCTTTGACTATGTGAATAGGGGGACATTGTGACTTTTACGATGTGAATAGGGGGACACTGTGGCTTTGACTATGTGAATAGGGGGACACTCTGACTTTTACGATGTGAATAGGGGGACATTGTGGCTTTGACGATGTGAATAAGGGGACATTGTGGCTTTGACTATGTGAATAGGGGGACACTGTGGCTTTGACTATGTGGATAGAGGGACATTGTGGCTTTGACACTTCAAACCCTAGTGATGTGTGAGCTCTCGTAGGCCTAGGTTTAAACGTGAACACGTTTTGATATAATTATAAGCATAGACTGAACGATCGTTTAACCAAAGATCCTATTTTTATGCATGTTTCAATATCACTGAGGCATGTAGATTTGTATATACTGGCAAGATACATATAGATATTTATTGGATGTGGTGTTAATGATGTGTCCACGTAAACACTCGTCGTTGTAATGTGCTGCAATAAGCTTAAGGGTGACTTTGGACTAAAATCTTACATTATTCACATACAAGTAATATATAGTGTACATTTTGTGAAACTTCTGTCGCACTGTACGTGTCCAAGCGTGCTTATCGAAAGTATAGTCAGTTGTATAATTACCAAAGCAGCAATACTTACTACAAATCCACAAACTAATTTAGTGCTGAAAATTGAATGTAGTGCGTGTTTACGATGAGTATAGTTACTCATTTAATTAATGTATTTTTCAAGGTACCGACGCTATGGATATATGAGATAAAAGTTGCTGCATTCACACGGGGTACCGTTTATACGTGTGTAGGTGACTTACGACGATTGAACAGAACGGCGTGATCAGAGTTGTGAGTAACAATTCAAAGTACTGCATAAATAATATATATGTGTGTGTGACTGATGACTTAGTGCACGCATTGAAGGGTAGAACTCGTGTGTGCAGTGACGCTCCAATTGAAGACTGTGAAATACAGTTTAACTCAACTGTTATTCATTCAAAATAAAAAAGGTGTAAATTCAAAACGTATTGTAATGTTATTACATTATCTGATAGGAAAATAGTAATTAATTATTCCATTCCAATAACGTAAATAACATGGTTGTTCATCATAGAGGTGTTTGGGTTAGATCGCGTGAATATAAATGTGTCGTTAAACCCGACACAACCTGACACAGCCAATTAGTAAGGTTTGTCACGTTAACAAAACATGCTAATTCGTTATTGTGTTCAGCACACCGGTAGTGTGTTGGAGAGTAAACTCACAGCATTTACCATTCGAGTACCGTGACGTTTTGCCGGTAATTAACAACCAGCCTTATCAGGCGACAGCCAGAGTTTTGGAAAAATCCTCCTGTTTCAGTCTTACATAGACCTTGTTAATTTATTAGGTACATTTTATTGATGGAGAATTCCAATTGGGATGGACACCCCTCTGTAGTAGTAACATTTCGCTTGCCTAAAAACGCACGAGGGACTGCGACATCCCAAACGGTTTACCCCAAAATACAACAGGACAGCGAGCCTTTGTTACTTCTCATGCCCTAAATGTGCAACTAGCCTGGCACACGTGCCAAGGTGACACTATCGCCACTTAATTGTGAATTATCGTAAGTGGTGGTGGAGGTGATCGGTTGAGTTGACCTGCGACCTGTATTTGTGCTTACAACCTACCAAGTGTAAGTCACGCACATTACACACGGTCACGGTGGCACATAGCCAAGGCAGAAGTAGAATATACATTACTTAGGGCCTCAAGTAGCTCATAGGGTGACCATGGGCACATTGCTTGACCATTGTTATCCATGTAATCGCTAACAATTCTGCAGAATTAAGTTCATGTGTGTTCAGTTGTCCATAGTTGATAAGTAACGACTATGCTGTTAGCATGCAAGCATTGACAGAGTTGTGAGAATTACATTGACTTGGCAGTGAAAACCGTAAAGTATCATGAGCCTTGTTCGCACAACTTAAAAAAAACACAAACTATTATTTGGCAAACAAGCACACGTATCATTACACATTTTGATGGAGCTGTTAGTAAGTATTTGCAAACGTCAGTCAGCTTACATGTTTGGTACTGTTTTCCACTCGATATTTTATAGGATAAGGTTTTGTTTTGACTGAATTCTAGTTAAGAAGAAACAAAATATATAAACGCAGCGCAGGGAGGGTTCGGCTCGCGACAGCAGTGGTGGTCGTGTTTGCAAGCTACACTAAATTATACACTATTTTTCGTACCTTATTTTACAAGGTAAAGCCCACCAAGCTATATAGCTCTTTTTCAGAAGCGACCTGGCCACAAATGATAGCTCAACAAAGTGGCTTAATCATGTGGAAATATATAGCATCCAAATACACTTAACGCATGTTGATTCTAAATGTGGAGGGAAAAAAATCCACCCGACCACAGGGAGAACCTGCAAACTAAATATACACCACGCATCAGGGTAGGGATCGAAACCACAACCATCCTGTATAAAGGGCGAGGTAGTTAACATCTCGCCACCGTGGCGCCCCTCTCGCCACCGTAGCACCAAGCGCCTTGAGCTAAGTAACTCTATAAATATAAAATAAGATAAGCTGCAGTGAGTGAGTGCGTACGATGGGCCTTCTTGTTTGTTCAGTTCTGATATGTAATCCAAACTAATGGAAAACCTAAATTAGTTTAAATAAAACTTACTCATTGGAAACACCATGTAGAACAGAATTATATTTCCCAGAAAGTACATTTTTGAATCTGAAAAACAAAAAACAGAACATTTGTGAGAATCAAAGTTTTCCATTTGTTGTTTAATGTATGCATAAGTAATATAATGGCAAACATTTCAAAAGGACCACTTGTTAACTAATTATCGGCCAACACAAAAACACAACACAGGAGTGAAAATATGACGAAATTGTAAATGACAAAAATAGGTACCAGAAATGTTTTACTGGTTGCATTCCGCATAGCATATGCAAATGCAGTACATTTATAAAGAGGCTGCTTGCCGAGAACAACGGCGAACAGTGGAACAACGCAGGTGTCCAGAATAAACACAACATCATTTAAGACCCAAACATTGCACCTCCTGACTTTGATATTCCTCCTCCTCTAAGACACATGTGCAACCAACAACTGCATCAGAGCATCAACAGGCCAGAATCAGAATATGTATTTATACTGGAAGAATCCGATGAGCTATAAAGCTCTTTGGTTCTTTCGGTAAAGTCTACGTGACTTTCAGTTCAACACGTAGGCTTTCGCGACCAATATTATTCATAATCAACGTTTTTGGGTTTAGATCTACGTGACTTTACCGAAAAAACCAAAGAGTAATTCCTGCAGTCACGAAAGCTTCAAATCAAGTTTGAGCTATAAAGCTTTTTTTTTTAATATGTCCAATAAGGACGGGTCACAATGTTACAATAACAAACAATATAAACCACCATTGGAGTGCAAAGTATTGGAAAGGTAAGCAAATCAATCACAAATACAACAAAACTAAACTATTTTTATTATAACAGGTAAAGCCCACTGAGCTATTAGCTTCTTTTCCAGAAGCAACCTGGCCACAAATGATAGCGCAAGGGAGTGGCTTTATCATGTGGAAATGTATAGCAGCCAAATGATCTGAAAGACACAACTCACAGTCGTGTGATTGTTGCAATGCAACCCAACCTATGCACCACACAGTCATCTCCTGTAGTATGTGCTCCTTTAACGGGGGAGGAACAGCAAAACTGCACGAACTCTCCCGAACAAATTTCCATACGCAAGAATATAATAAAATACAGTACCTTAAAATATAAATAGTAAACCACAGACAATTAAATCTGTCCATAATAGAGGTGTTTTGGAGTTAGATTGCGTAAATATAAATGTGTCGTTAACCCACCACCACCCGACACAGCCAATTTGTAAGGTTTGTCATGTTAACATAACGTGCCAATTCCTTACTAGTGCAGCACACCCTTGTGTTGGAGAGTAAACCCACAACATTTACAATTTCGGGTACGACGTTTCACCGGTATTTGCAACTAGCATCATCAGGCGACAGCCAGATTTGTGGAGAAATCCTCCTGTTTCTATTATGGATAATATTGGTCGACGTATTAAACCAATTAAATCAATATTGAAAATGTGAACTCAATCATGGAAAGCAGCACGTCGATGTGCACGACAATTAACATTTTTTGTTGTAACATTGTTGTGCCGTTTGTTGTCACGTTAACAATGTATTTTGACCCGCTTCCAAATTTCCTACCTCGGCGCTTTTCATAGCCAACTCTGCGTCCCTCGTTGCCATGTTAACGGCAAATACGGTGATTGTGAGCGTTCATGACAACATCGTACGTTGTCCATGGCCTCAACGCATCTCAACGCACATCGCCTGCCGCTCTTGATCCCCTCTTGCGCTGCAGCACAGGGGCCAACGGTTCATTGTAAGCGACTGACCTATTTCCGTGGGCCTCGCAAGCATAGGTGGCCCATATTTTAGTTTTGTGAAGGAGCCGAAATGGCACGTTTGCAGCCGAAGAAGAAGAGGTTGGCTCAGGGTTATTTCCATTGAATCCTGAATACGGCTCAGTTCAGACTATATGGCATACGATGGCTCACTTCTCTTAAGCGTTTTGCTTATAAAGGCATTTTTTCTGTTCTACTTAAATAAGACGTTGATATCTGTTTTCAAATTTTACTCCAAAGACACACCTACCATGTGGCCGTTAATGCAGTACACACTCAAGTTATTATTAATCGCCAGGTATGTATTTAGTTGAAGCCAATTACATCGCAAAATGTAAACATTTATGAATGCAATCCATGTGATTGCTATAGAGGTATAACCAGGCGTATTTATTGCCATTTGATGCCACATTTAAATGTGTAGTCATCGTATCTGCCTATTCGTACAGGATAACACGTGTGGGGTATGATGTCAACTGTAGATGTATAGCGGAGGAAAACATAAGCGCACATGGGACATACATCCTCTTAATATTACGAATATGCAAAGGAAAACCAGTTGATTGTAACCGAGTGCATGCAACACGGTAAAGACAAAAAAATTTTAGGTTAGATTAATTAAATATAAATGTCGTTAAACCTGCCACAACCTGATACAGCCAACTAGTAAGGTTTGTCACGTAAACAAAACATACCAATTCCTTACTAGTACAGCACACTGCTGTGTTGGAAAGTAAACCAACATTATTTACAAATTGAAGACGACGTTTCGTTGGTGATTACAACAATCAGCTTCATCAGGTGATTTTGCAGAATTACAAATCGCTATAATTGTCAATCGCCAGAATTGCAAATGGCCTGATGAAGCTGGTTGTATTCACCAGAGAAACGTCGTACTCAAATTGTGAATGTGGTCGGTTTACTCTCCAACACACCGGTTTGCTGAAGTAGTAACTAATTGTTACGGTTTTTTTACGTGGCATACCTTAAAATGTCCCTGTGTAGGGTGGTGTTGGTAGGTTAACGACATTTGTATTTATGCGATCTAACCCAAAAAAACCTTCATTGTGTATAATATTGGTCGCAAAAGCCTCCTACGTGTTAAACTGGTAGAGACAAAACAAGTCGACTGTTAGAATATAAGATCACCTCATTGCAAAATCAGAAAAATATTAAAGTTTCAAAAGAGACGATGGAAGACTGAGAGAAAAGGGAGCGTTGAGCTTACCTTTTGGCTTAAAGCGGAGCGTGAAACAATGTGGCTTGCAACGCACGCATTGCGTGAAGCTGCTACCAAACTACACGAGAGGTGAACTCTGAATCAGACTTCTGCATCTCTTCCTACAGGTGCGGGATTGTTGATCTTTGATAAATTAAAGCGAACGGCACTGCTGCCAGAGATTATCATCTTTCTTTTTTAGAGCCAGTTACTGGAAATATTGGTCACGTCTGGAGGTTTTTCCATTGCTCTCTGGTGGAAAGTTTAAAATGTTCCATTTCTGGCTGGAATGGAAAAAAAACTGCTTACACGTGCTTAATAACACTTTTTGGCATTTTATTTTAGAAATAACACTTTTTGATAAATAAATTACAGAAATTACATTAAAGTAACTATTGTTTGTTTTGTATGCAGTCATAATGGGGGAGGGGGTAGAAAGAACTTGGCCAAATACACAAATCCAGCAAGAGCCACAAAGAGACCCCAAACATTCACGTGGACATCGAGAGAGACATGAAAACGACATAAAAATCCAACACAGTGTCAATAACAATGTGACCTTGAACTGGTAACATACATGAAAGCACATTGAGCGGCTAAAGTCGGAGACTGCACTTGTTTACAATATGGGGGTCTGATGAAATTTTTATTTAAAAAATGCTCTCTAATGAACTATTTTGAAATAGGGATATGAATATTGACCTAATAATTGCTATTGAGTAACAGATACACTATTAAATTATCAAAAAGTATTCTAAATAAGCTCATATATACTCAAAATAAGATGTTGTTGTCCTATTGCATTGTGGGAAGAAGTGTTCTTGTGAGCAGAAGGCACGATTTATTCAGCGATGCAATTAAATTTACATTGTATTTTTTTCGGAGGTATGTCCAATCCACGTTTAATGAATGAGTGGTGTTATTTTGACAGGTGTGGTTATGTTATCGGTCGTGCGTATATTAGCGCCACCTCGTGGCGATTGTGCGGGAATTGCGTGATAACAGCATGAGTAACACTGGCTCATGATTGGCCAAGGGTAGATGGGCAATAATTTAGGCTGCGGTCCCTTCTCCCAGATACACTTGGGTAGTCACGTTACCCCGCGTCAGAGCACGTGAGAGACGCATGGGGGAGGTGGTGTGTGGCCGAGCCAAGTCATGACCTGGGATAATGACATTGCCGGCACGACTGGTGTACCGGCGTGTTAGTTTGCTGGCGTATTGGTGAGTCGGTGCAAATAAAAGGGCACCATTGTAGTTCTTTAACATCTTCTGGGGCGCCGTGATGGCGAGATCTTAACTACTTCGCCTTGTATGCAGGAGGTTGTAATTTCAATCCAGACCCTGGTGCCTGTATATTTGGAGTTTGCGTGTTCTCTCCATGGTTGCATGGATTTTTATCCGGGTCCTCCGGGTTTTCCCTACAAATTTTGAAACATACATGTAGTTCAGTGGGCCTTACCTGGTAAATTAAACAGTTTAGTTTCGTTAGTTTACTGGAGGATCCCAGTGTGTGTGGTGGCTGAAGAGTGAGAGAGTGGCGCGCCGCTATCCTCGAGTGCGAGTGAGGAGCACTGGTGCCCTTGGGTGACAGAGATATGCGAAGCATGAGTTCTACTCATCTCTGACAATTAGATTTAGAAATAATTGCGGACATAAAAACAAGACACAGTGGGCACGGGTTAGATTATATCGGGCTTTTACTGCATCACTAAATGTAAATGTTCTCAATCACACAAATAAGAGACAGAAAACTCTGACATAATTCTAGATTTGAAGCTTTCAATTCTAGATTTGAAGCTTTTGTGAGCTCATGCAGTGAGCCACCAGGAGACCCACCTTTTCCACCAACGGTCGGATAAGCTCAAATGTAGTTCAGTTAGCCAGGTATTTCACTCCATGCATGCTTCCAGTAGTAGCGGAGGAGTAAACTACTGAGGATTAAATTCCCACATCTCTGAACATGAATGTCCCCTGGGTCGGTTTGTTCTCATCAAAGGTACAATAGCGGAAAAAAATCACACTATGGAACGCATATACACCTTCAGCCAATTAACTCTCATCTACTAAAAATAATCAGCAAACTCCTACACCAGTGTTCCTCATTGTCCTGCAGGCCAAAAGTGTCCCTCGAAGACCCAAAGAGTGGCCCGTAAGCTGCCTCGCCCGTACACTATGCGTTTCGTATGTATTTATCATTTATACAGAATTACTTATTTAATTCCCCTTTTCACGAGCTCAACTGTCACTTTAAGTGGTTCTTTTACCCATTTTTTTTAGCCAATCAAAAGAATGTAACCATATCTCTACTTTTCTTATTGATTGTTGCTTTATAGAAGTGCATCAATACCTGGATTACACTGTTGAGCGCAATTATCCAGTAATTAGTTGGAGCGATAGAGTAGAAATTGGCAGCCTTCACGTGGCCTACTTTGTTAAGTGAGAAATCATGACTAATGCCATCAACGAGTTGACCGAACATCGATCATCGATCTCCCGATCTCTAGAGCAACAACACAAGCCACTACAATGGTCCTTTTCAGGGACAATCGACACGCCAGATAGGCCCTGGGACAAGGATCCTCCAACTGAACATTGAGGGACTCTCCTGGGCAAAGAACGAGTATCTCGCAAACATAATGAGACCCCTAAACATTGATGTCCTGTCGCTCAAATAAACCCATATTTTGGATGCCCTATATGCCAGTCGTTACCACATCGATGTGTACAACCTCACAACACAAGCACTGTGGTTAATGTAGACATGATTCTTTGTAAAAGGTTTTAGTTTGGTGTTTAAAAATCTTAACACATATTTTGTTGCCAGAAGAAAGGGGAAAACTCTATTGTCATATTTTGGTACTGGCAAAGGAGGTCCCATGATGTAGATGCTCACCCGAGCTCTCATTATTCTGATAATGCATTGTCTTGGGGCTGTACGCCTTTTGGCATCCTCTGGTCTAGCACCGTTTGAGACGAGGCTCAAAAGAAATCTGTCTCTGGTGTGGACCAATCAGTTTCAAGGACAATATTATTAGAGTATGTTTTTGTTTGCATTCTGACCACAAGCATTGTGGTTAATGCAGACATGATTCCTTGTAAAAGGTTTCAGTTTGGTGTTTTAACATCTTAACACCTGTTTTGTTGCCATAAAAAAGTGGAAAACCTATTATCACATTTTGTATTACGTTTCAAAGCTGTAATAGCTACGGGTAGCCAGGTGCATTTTTGTTATTTCAAGTGAATGCAAATGGTGATCAAGGACAGGACCCAGAGGCCCACGTGCACAGCAGAGAATGGGGCACGTCCCCAATGTAGATTTGGACGGACTCCGTGCTGAGGGACTGATCTGTGGTGTTGTGACGGGGAGGGTGTGTCTGTTCATTAATGCAGAAACGCAATTTCCTTTCGGAATAAAGCTTTTCCGTTTCACAAACCTCTTGTGCTCAGGTGTTGTGGAGTCGCCCACTTTTCCAGAGGATAGAACACATTGCGAAGTTATAGATTTGAAGCTTTCGTGACTGCAAGGATTCATATTCTTAGGTTTTTTCGGTAAAGTCACGTTGGTAAAAAATTAAAATTAAAATTAATAAGAGTAAAATAAAAAATAAAATAAAAAATAAAAATCACGACGTTTCGGAGGCAACACAAGCTTCCGTCTTCAGGTGGAACCGTCACAGCACGATTGCTGTATCAATTAAGAGCTCTTACTTGATACAGCAAGACGGAAGCTTGTGTTGCCTCCGAAACGTCGTGATTTTTATTTTTTATTTTATTTTTTATTTTACTCTTATTATTTTTTTACCTACGTGACTTTACGAAAAAAACGTAAGAATACATCGCGAAGTATCCACTCATTGTCTCCGAACTTTATTACTTTTCTTGTCTATTTAGCTGACCTATCCCCCTCATTACGATTTGCGAGAGGAGAAAGATAGGGCGGACCGGCAACATGAGCAATAGCTGAAACCGAGGAGGATGCACACCCTTCAACTGAACTTATCGAGACTGCTTCCTGCCAAATTACAACAAGTGAGTCTCCAGAACTTTCTGAAGGCAATTCGAGCCAGGCCCTCAACCTACACAAGTAAGGCCAAGCAAAAATGTGTGATGACAAAAAAATAGACAGTCTTAAGAACAACAATGCACAGGACTTATCCAGTACGCTTTCCAGAGGGATCTACAATGAGCTAATAACATGTGAAAGAAGCTAAAAGCGTCCCCGAATTACCAGGAGTATGTAGTTACTCAATCATATTTTCATATTGTATGGATTTTGGTGAAACATGAGAAGGCGTTAGGTCATGTAGAAATGTAAAGGAGTGCTTCATTGAATCTGTTGAAATTCTGTACGCTAAATTTCCAAAGACAAAATACTGAAAGAGATCAGTCTTTTGTAACTATCAAACAACAGTTACAAGGTGATGCGAGGTTCTTGGCGCGGATGTATATGAAGCTCCAATGCATAACGGTAAGTTACATGTGAAATCTTGAATTAAAGCTTTCGTGACTGCAGGTCTTTCGGTAAAGTCATCTACGTGACTTTACCGAAAGACCCAAAGAATATAAGTTATATGTGGCCTGGTAAAATCACAAGTTTCTGATGTGGTGGCCCTCCACAATATATTAGTGGGGAGTACTGTCCTACACCAATGTGACCAAACACTCATTGCCGGAGTGGACTGGAACATAGCACAAGACCTATGGCTGGACAAAGCTCACCCCACCAAAACAATGTAATATTAGAGATCTCATTGCCCATACGATTGACCGATGGCAAATAACACATTCACAGTAAAAAGACGACACATCTCAAGCCCTCAGTAAATCATCCTCCCACAGACAATTCCCAGCTCTATGACCATGCCCCTATTGTGTTCCGGTTCATATTTTATTCCCAAAATGCATGTCATAGGATCTGATCAATGGACCGTAACATGGAGGATATCAAGACCTTCTTGCCAATAAATTCAGCGCATCCCCTCCCCCACCTGCCACCTCCCCACTAATGGTATGGGGAGCCCCTCGAGGGAGCCGACTGGCACTCGGGGCTCACATGAGGAATGCGAGATGCAGGCAGATTCTTGAATTGAAAGTCCGCCTTTAGGTCCTCTACACACAGCCTCTACGTGCTCCGAAACACCAAAATTACAGCAAGAAGCCAACCAGCGCAAACTAAGGTTAAACCAGTGATTGAATGAGAACAATTCCAACATCTTCCTTAAATCCAAACTCATAATCAACAATCCAACAGTCTCCTCAGCAAGGTAGCTTGTGAGAATGGAGAAGGCCATAAGAGCCAACTTTCATAAAGCAATGATCAAGGATGAACATATTAATAATAATATAATACGAATGGAAGCACAGCACTGAAATAAACAATTCAACCACTTCCACAATTTCCTCTACTTCTCGGACAACCGAGGCACACACAATTCAATTATGTGTGCAGTATGTAGGAGAGCAGTCCACAACATTGAACAAAATGCTTTCAAACACAAGCATGTGCTGAAGCAGTAATACATTAGCCACGTTTGTCCACCTGATGGCGCTTTTACTTTAATTGGCTGCGCCAGGTGGAGGAGGGTGCATACGACACACTTTTTACTTACGCGATCTGACCCAAAAATATATTTTGAAGCAGACCAAAATCTGTTCAATACCTGCTCAAAAATGTCCTGGTGTCCCAGTTCAAAATAGTGTAACTTTCATGTTTTTAATATATCTACTTTTTACATTTATAAATTTCTGTCAGATGTGTATTGTTTGTGCAAATAAATGATACTGCTATACAGTATTCATATTTCCCTTCAGCAATTTCTCACTGTTGATTCCAAATTTTGGCGAAAAGGACAAAGGAAAATACAGCTGCAGGTTCAAAACATCGTCTTCTGAGATTACCCACAAACTTGAATTCCAAGTCAACATTTCAGCAGGTACATCACAATGGCTACAACATTATTCAACCGTGCCTGTGGAGAACAGCCTCTAGTTTTGTATTAATCTTCACATTAAAAAACAACTACATCAGAGTTGATGTTTAATATATAAGGAATACTCAGGAAATATGGACATCTTTGTAAATATATTGCATATGTTATATCAAAATATGTTGCACGATAGCAGTGTGAACAATGCTTAAACATAAACTATAATTCTCATCAGGGAATAATTCATTCTGCCGTATTTTCTAGTTGTGTCCATCCGACAGATGTCTTCCAATTGTTTAGCAAACTTGTCGAACGCGATGTTTGTTGTGCTCATTTATCCCGAGCCCAATGTTTGTAGTCATCTTTATCAAGTTATCCTAACATACATTTCCTGAAGTGAATGTTTTCATTGGACGTCACAAGGAGCGTGTCAAAAGCAAATTTGAGAGGGTTAATGTTTTCTCTCATTAATATCGATCCCTTTGTGTCTCCAATTACGTAGTTTTCGGAAAATATCTCTTCATGTCAACTGTGTGAGTAACTTCGGAGAAAGCTCTGCACCTTGTCTGGTACGTCTGTGGTGCCACAGCAATGGAGCACCTCTGCTGGCACTGCCATCCCCTCGCACCCCTCCACAAAACACACACACATGCGCGTACATTACTATCAATACGGCCGCCGTTGGCTGCGCGGGTAAACGCGCGCGTTTGGGGAAACCGCGCGCGTACAGCCACGTGAGAAATTAGGGGAGCTGCAGAGCTGCAGCGTAGGTGTGGTGTGAGTACGTGCGTGCGTATGAAGCGCGCGTGTATTCAATCATAAACGATCCCTGACGCTCGCGTGCGTGTTTACACAGCGTGTTTTACGCAGTGTGTTTATGTAGCGATGATCGCATTAACGGTGGGACGCGCGTGCATTACTTCGCAACTATGCCAAGGACGTGCACACCCAGGGTACGCTGCGGAAATAATTGAGGACCTCGCCGCCGAGAAGGTCCAGCGATATCTGGCCAGCACCTCATGGTGGCAGCCAGATGTAAGCTGCGTGTGCCTCCCATTTAATGCCCTTGTTGAGTGCGCACGTGCATGCGAGAGACTCGCTAATGAGCGTGCGCAGTTCCGAGGGCTGGGACGGGAGCACGCCATCACGAGCCTTCTTGCAGAGAAGGAAGAGGAGGAGCTCGCCAGGATGGTAAGGGCAGGGGGCGAGGGAGCCTCCGGGACCCCGCGAGACAGCCCCAGGATGGGTGGCGGGGCTACAGACCGGCATAGGGGATATAGCCGGCCATGTGATCCATTTACGCGGGGAGGTAACCCAAGCCTGCGAGCAAGTGACCCAAGTAAACGAGCAGGTGACCCGAGGAGGCGAGGAGGTGACCCAAGTATGTGGGGAGGTGAACCGAAATATGGACAAGTTACGATCTATAGTGGCGACAGTCCAGGCCAAGGTAGGTGAGTCAGAGTTTGGGCAGATGCGTATTGGGAGGGGGCAGGGGGCCTCCTACGGAGCCGCCACCCTCCCCCGGGCGTGTTATTTATGCGACTGTCGGGGGCATCTCGTGAGAGACTATCCCCAGATCGCCCGTGCCAGACACACGCCAGAGTTAAACGCCAACGCCCCCTAGAGAGTGGACCAACTAGGAGTGCAATCGACATGGTCCCAACACAAATAGACGATAATAATAATGGCGAGCGAGTGACCTCCCCGCAGATGCCGACAACAACACTCAAGGACGCGACAACTGCGGGCGACTGGCTGCGGGAGCTAGTGGCGGGAATCTCGGGGGCCACGTCGCTGGTGGAAGGGCAGGTAAACGGGCGGCGTACCCGGATTCTGTTGGACACGGGGCGGTAGCCTCGCTCGTGAGCGCGACACACTGCAACGTGGTCGGGGTTGACATGGGCCGCCTACAGGTCCCGGACCGCGCGCTGCACACTGCGAGTGGAGCCAGGATGGGACTGCTGGGGAGGGTCACCCTGGAGGTCCGTCTCGGACGCCAGGTGTGTGACTAAGAATTCTACGTGTCGAGCGTGTTGTGTCATGAGTGCATAGCAGGTACCGACCTCCTGGAAAAGTTGAGGCTTAATGTACAGCCCCACCAGCGATGCGCCACCATGGAAGGCAGCGGGGAGCGGATTCCGTTCCTGGGACAAGAGCCAGATCACCCCCGCTTCACACCCGTGGCCGCTACCTTGGTGTCGGCCGTCACTATCGGGCCTCTCGCGGAGATTCTGGTGCCGTTGGCAACACCCTCCACCGATCCCGCACACCGACCATCGGGTGAGGTAATGCTGACTCCTCACCCGGAGTTGGCGGCACGGTACGGAGTTGTAGGGTCAGCCACGCTAGTAAACGCGGATGGGGGCCGACTGTTTATGCGGGTATTTAACCCCCACAGTACCCCAGCAACGCTGTGACGGTGCACCGTGGTAGCCACAGTACACCCCCTGTACGCACACCACTCTCACAACTCGTGTTTGCCCTCTCGGCTGAGGACCCCTGTTGCTCCGAGAACAACCAGAACATGGCTTGGCGAGTTGGTCCGACTCCAAGGGCAGAGGTCGTCCCCCTGCTTGACGTGCTACATGTACCCTGGGCAGATTTACCCAAGGGGGAGGCCGATCAGCTGCGCGGGTTATTGCGGGAGTACGCCGACGTGTTCAGTGAGCACGAATCGGATGTGGGCCAGACAGACCTCGTTAAGCACCAAATTGACACAGGTGCCGCCCGACCCATTAAACTCCCCGCATACCAAGTGGGCGCACCTGAACGGGCCCAGATTAAAGAGGCAGTCATGGATATGCTCCGTGATAACATAATCCAGCCCTCAGCGACGCCCTGGTCTGCCCCGGTTGTACTGGTGACGAAAAAGGATGGGTCGACCCGGTTTTGCGTTGATTATCGAAAGTTGAACGCAGTTACCCTCAGCGACGCCTTCCCCATCCCCCGCATCGATGACACCTTTGACAGCCTCGCAGGGGCGTGGTATTTTTCCACCCTCGATCTAGCGTCCGGGTACTGGCAGGTGGAGATGGTGGAGGAGGATTGGCCAAAGACCACCTTTACCACCCCGATGGGACTGTACGAGTTCCGAGTGCTTCCATTCGGACTCACCAACGCGCCTGCGACATTCCAGTGGTTGATGGAGTTGGTGATGCGGGGCTTGCAATGGGAACAGTGCCTAATTACCTGGATGACGTGATAGTGTTCAGTAGGTCCCTGTCTGACCACTGGTCCAGGTTACGGGAGGTGTTCCAATGACTGCGAGCAGCCCATCTCAAGCTCAAGCCGCGTAAGTGTCATATTGCGCAGCACGAGGTTGGGTACCTCAGACACTGCGTCAGCGAGGCAGGGGTGCGCACCGACCCGGAAAAGGTACGTGCCTTAGTGGAATGGCCACGGCCGAGAAACCTGACAGAGATCAGGTCATTTTTGGGGCTAGCCACTTATTATCGTCGATTTGTGAAGGGATTCAGCGAGATTGCACGCCCCCTCACCCAACTCACTTCCCCTAAGAACCCCTATCAGTGGACAGAGGCCTGCCAGACGGCCTTCAACACCCTCAAGGACCCCCTCACCCATACCCCTACCCTGGCTTTCCCTGACTTTTCCACCGATTTTATTTTGGACACTGACGCCTGCAGCAGTGGGCTGGGCGCGGTGTTGTCACAGGTGCAGGATGGGACGGAGCGGGTCATCGCATACGCAAGCCGGACCCTGAGCGGGGCCGAACTTAATTACTGCGTGACCCATCAGGAACTGTATGCCGTGATTTTCGCATGTAAACAGTTCCATCCGTATCTGTACGGCAGGAAATGTTGGGTGCGCACTGACCATTATGCTCTGCAGTTCCTCCTCACATTCAATGAACCACAGGGGCAGATGGCCCGGTGGCTGATGCAGCTGCAGGAGTACAACCTGCAAATCGAGTACAGGGCGGGGCGGACGCACGCAAAGGCGGACGCACTCGTTTCAGCGGTGTGTGCTGAGACGAGGGTAGAGGAGGCCTGCCCGTGCTTCATGGGGGGACGCTACTGACAGGCAATGGCCCGCCTGGAGCACCCTGGGACCGCCCGGCGGGCACGGGGCCCACACCCCGGGGCCCGTCGGGCCGCTCAGCCTCGCCCGGTCGGATTCAAAAAGATGTCGGCTGTGCGTTCCTAGGCCTGGATGATGAGCAGCTGAGACAGGCCCAGCAGCGAGACCCGGACCTGGTGGCAGTGGAGGCGGCCCTGCGAGAGGAAAAGTTCGCCCTGCAGGGAGCCTGGAGTGGTTTGTATGCCCGGTTGTGTGTAAAGAACGGGGTGGTGCGGGAAATAACTATAGCCAAGTGGGATGCATCTGTGTTCCCGCCCAGGTGCGGCCCCAGCTGCTACGGCTGGTGCACGACCACCCGCACTCGGGAGACCCTGCGTCGCGAGTGTCTCTGGCCCAAACTGGCACAAGACGTGGCCGCCTGGGTACAGGGCTGCCGCGCTTGTTAACAGTTTGGGCAGAAACCGGCGCGGTATCAGGTGCCCCTGAGGCCGTTCTGCATCAGCCGGGTGAACCAGCCAGTTGGGATCGACCTACAGGGGCCATTCCCACGATCCCACCGAGGCAACCGGTATATTTTCATAGCGGTGGAGTATTTCACTCGCTATCCAGTGGCGGTGGCCATCCCCGATTAAACGGCCCTTGTGGTCGCCCAGGCATTTGTGGAGCATTACGTGTTTAAACATGCGATCCCCTAACGAGTCATTACTGACCAGGGTAGTGAGTTCGAGGCAGAGCTATTTCAGGTGCTGTGCCGGGAGTTCGGAATCCAGAAGGACCGAACTACGGCATACCACCCCCAGCCGAATGGTATGGTGGAGCGTATGAACCAGACCTTAGCTGGGAAGCTCAAACGTATGGCGGCCGCCAATCAACAGGATTGGGACGAGCACCTCCCCTATTCCCTGTTCGCCTATGCCACCACAATGCACACATCTACGGGACAGACCCCATTCCTGATGTTTGGTCGTGAGTCTCGCCTACCAGCAGATCTGTTGTTCGGCATTCCCCCGCCGCAACCGGAGGAAGGGAGCCAGCCCATGGAGCACCTGATGGGGACCCTGCGAGGGGCTCGTGGCTGGGCCTACCAACAGGGGGACGCCGCACATCAGCGGCAAGAGCAGGGCGCTCGGCCCCATGTGGAGAGCCCCCCTTCTACTCAGCGGGCTCTAAGGTATGGCTGCATACCCCGCCCGTAGGGGCTGGATAGGTGGGGAAGCTGACCACCTACTGGCGTGGACCCTGGACCGTGGTGCGGCAAATCTCCTCCGGGAAGGTGCTGATCCAGGGCAGGGAGAAGGGCCGAGAGACGGTGGTCAACGTCCACCGATTAAAACCATGGAGGGCGGCCCCGGTGAGAGAGACCCCCGCCTTCCGGGTACCCTGAAACCATGGGATCCCCATGCCCCCCATACCCGAGGGCTTCGCACCATATATGGGCCCCGATAAGGAGGTGACGGGCGGAGTTTGTATTCATATTCTTAGGTTTTTTCGGTAAAGTCACGTAGGTAAAACATTAAAATTAATAAAAGTAAAACAAAATAAAAATCACGACGTTTCCAAGGCAACACAAGCTTCCGTCTTCAGGTGGAACCGTCACAGCCACGACAGCTGTATCAAGTAAATGAGAGATTGCAAGAGCTACCACTCCGTATATATAATGGTTGGAGAGGGGGGATAGGCCAAGTACGGCACACTTTTTTATTAATATGGTAAGGTGAGGCTTAAGAGGCTGAGCCTTTGTTATGGAGAAGTACGGTTTGTTTACTAAGCCTGGCCTACATAACAATAGTGTGAAAAAGAAACAACTAAACCTGGTAAAACAAGCCTGGCTGTCTATCAATAACCTGTAATAGTTGTATGTCAAATAAGATGGTCCAAATAAGTGTAGTTAAATCTTTTTTGCATGGTTAATCACATCTTTCCAATAATTACTCAGTTTGTAACCATCATCACGGTTGAAATTATGTCTGTGTTTGTATATTTGTATGGCTTCGTGTACAAACCTTTGATGGTAGCCAGGAGGTTTGCAGAGAACCTTGGTCTCGGAAAAGACAATTTCATGAGAGCCTACCAAGTTGTAGCAATGATCGGCAACAGCCGAAGAATCAGTTCTGCCGTGTTTCAGATCTGACTTGTGCTCGCGGACACGATCAGAAACATGACGTTTCGTTTCTCCAATGTAGCAATCACCACAACTGCAACTCAATTTGTAGACTCCAGGATACTGTAAGTCAGGAACGACATCCTTCACAGATGGAATCAGATCACGGAGTTTATGCACTGTACTGAATCGGACTTGGATCTTATGTTTGTTTAGAATTTTGGAGATCTTTTTGGTCACGCCTGCTATGTATGGTAACGTGATAGTTTTGGTCGGAGTTTCATGTGGCGAAACAGCTTGGCGGATAGTGCGGTCAGAGTATCCGTTCATCCTGAGGGCCCGATGTACGTGTCTTAATTCACCGGCCAGGTGGTGTTGGTCAGAAATGCCATGGGCTCTGTGGTATAGCGTTTTGATGAGAGAATTCTTTTGAGATGGGTGGTGGTGGGAATCCGGTTTCAAGTAGAAATCTGTGTGGGTGGCTTTCCTGTAGACAGAATGTCCCAAGGATCCGTCAGGCCTCCTCTCAAACAGAATATCCAAGAATGGTAGTTTACCATCTTTCTCCACTTCCATGGTGAATCTGATGGATGGGTGTCTAGAAACCGGATTCCCACCACCACCCATCTCAAAAGTAGAGTGAGGGTACACTTAGGGATTGAATAGGGATAGGCTCGGTGCTGCTCGCTGAGTATTTACTCCGGGCCACACATGGTTTTTTTTATAGACGCGCCATTAATAAACTTTAGCACAAAGCACCGGCGCAGCGTGATTTATGTGTGTGTGGGGAGAGTGTAGGCGTGGTATGTAATTCGAGCGTGTGTGTGTGTGTGAGGCGCAACAGGTAGTAATTCATTAACTGCTCCCGCGTCCGTGTAGCTGCGCCGCGCTATTAATAGGGCGAGGGAGGGGTGAGTTAAAACCCGTTCGCCGGCGTTATGCCACGTATTTTACGTACGAGCGCACGAGCGCGTTAGCATTTAGCGGTGGAGCGCGCGTATATTACCATCAATACGGCCGCCGTTGGCTGCGCGGGTAAACGCGCGCGATTGGGGAAGCCGCGCACCTACAGCCTTGTGAGTAATTAGGAGAGCTGCAGAGCTGCAGCGTAGGTGTGGTGTGAGTACGAGCGTGCATATGAAGCGCGCATGTATTCAATCATAAACTATCTCTGACGCTCGCGTGCGTGTTTACACAGCGCGTTTACGCAGTGTGTTTATGTAGCGACGATCGCATTAACGGTGGGACGCGCGTGCATTACTAAATTTACAGCCGCCGTCGTTTGCGCGTGTTTACGCGCGCGGGTGTGAAATAACCCCGGGTGGTGGTGAGCCAGCCGTGCAGATGTCCCTCAGGGAGGACGCTGGTGCGGGGGGGGCGATCACCCGATCGGCGGGGGCCCGGCGAGAAGCGTCCGAGGAGGAGGTTGGGGGAGTGGAGGGGGTGGACGTCGCGCCCCGCCCCCCCGCTCACGAGGAGCGGGGAGGTGGGCGTCAGCCCCCACACGTCCATCATGTAACATGAATGTGGCCCTTCACATTTTGTGTAAATGCATTATTTGTAACTACTCATATTGAGACCTTTATAAAAAAAAAACTTTAATGAGTGGGAGGGGGGGGGATTAGGGAGCAAATGTTTAAAAAATTTACTTTTGGGATTTGTTGTCGAATCAAACTTAACTTTTTACGTGCAAAGCCTAAGCTCACCCCTGCAGACGATCGCCATAATTCAAATCGCTCAACTCTGTCACTCGCGAATTTCTGTCTTTACATCCGACTCCACGCACCACGTCGCAATCCCGTTACCTTGCTGACGACTCCGATAGCGTCAGGACGGCGTGGTGGCATCGCGACGTTACGGAAATCGTGAGGGTGAGACAGCACCAGTCGGAGTTCTGCCTCACAATTGTGAAAAAGCCCAAGTACTGGGGCGCGGTGGGAGTCTTCATTGACCACAGCAATTTCTCACTGTTGAGGTCTGGACGCAAATGCCAGAGAGAGCCGTGTGAGCTCCGCCGTGGGGTCTTGTTTGGAGTCTTCTAACATACGGTTGCCAGGGTGAAACAGTGGTAACACTTGCGCCTCACTGCAATAAGTGTCTGGGTTTGATACCTGACTTGGGTCGCCTGTGTGTAGTGTGTATATGTTCTCCCCCCTGTTCCTCACGAGGTTCCTCAGGATTTCTCTGGTTTCCTACCATAGCGAGAAACATACACACAGTCATTGGTGCTGGGCAAACATTTTAATGCAGGATTCTCCTGAATCATAATCTTTCTTGATAACTGCTTTTCGTGTTTAGTTTGTTGTCCTTCCCCCGCACCTCCGCTTAGCACGGTTGGCTACGTACGGTGCGAAAGAAGTTCAACATACATACATGCATAGTCTGTGAGGCCTGGTGGAGGGTAGTAGGCGCTTGCGAAGTGTGATTGTTATATTGAATTTGCAATTGTTTTCTCAGTCATATGTTCCTCATGCTGTCTCTTGGTGTGAATTCCAGCATGCATCCCTCCGTTCTTCTTTGTATTTCTGATTCCGCTCCCCCCCCCCCCCCCATTTTACTTGCCAATGTCCACGTTTCTGATCCATGTCAGTAAAACAGATGATCAGACAATACATCTTCAGATATCTGTTTCCCCACATAAATATGGTAAAAGTATTATTTTACAAACACCCATCGACCCAACAGCCTTCTGGGAGTGCATCATTTGGACAGCATTGATTTAACAGAAGCAAACTCTGGACCGGTGTTGCTATGTTTTATCTCTTCAGCAGCAGAGTCAGGGTTACTTGAATTAATGCTGGTGAACTGCCAGATGTTATAGGCAAGGACTCTCTCTGTTAGATATGGGTCCGAGCTCGACGCAAAACTCGATAATGTATAACACAAAATTATGATTAGCGTCATTGTAGAAGTATCTAAATAACAATGTCAGCAGCCAATTGCAAGCATCTGTTCGTTAAAACCGTTCACATTACTAAAAGCTACAGCAACGACAAATGCAAAAGGAAACTATTCCACCTTTCTATATTTTAACAGCTCTTTTCATCCCACTGCTGGATGAAGACTTACCAACACAGTGTCGGGTTTACTTCACCACGCTGGTCAGTGCAAGTAGGTACCACAAAGACCTCCACCGGGCTGATGAAACAGTCCTTAGTTCGCTTTGCGTAAACACACGTGTGCATTGAACGTATATGAAACAGTCCGGAAGATCAGGGTTCAAATTATGAAATGTTATTTATTTTTCTTTCTCATGCAACAAACACTTAAGCTCTTTCTTTGATTGATATACGTAGATCTTGTAAAACGTATATACTGTTTCCATCAACACAGACCACTTTTTAGCAATCGCGTCATAAGCCGAGGATTCGACGCGCAAATGGTGGGAGCGACGAGTTTGTCTGTAGGCGTCATCCATAGTCATTCTGTGAATAGACTTGCACCTGCCATATGAATCTAGAGCTCCCACCAACTGGGCCTAGAGCTCCCACTGAATGCCCTGCTAACAGACTGCGTAGGCTGCACTTTTTATTTAGCAATACCGTTTGATAATAACCTTGCTGATTACATCTTGTGCAGAAGCTGAGCACAGTCATATGACGTTGCTAAGTCACCAGATTATCACAGTGGTACAATTATTCCTAATTTAACGTAGATTATGCAAAACAGGAGGAGGGTCTGTTTTATCTCAGCACGAGTTACTCAAGGGCTTGGCAGTGTGAATGACTGGTTGCCACCTGTCCAGGTTTAACCTGGAACGGTCCAGGAATTGGCATCTGTGTCAACATGGCGGGAATCAAAAGGTTTCAGTTTGGTGTTTTAACATCTTCACATATTCTGTTTTATGGCCAGAAAGGGTAAAACCTACGTTTATATTTTGATACTGGCAAGAGAGGTCCCAATGTTGTAGCTGGTCACCCCGATCTCTCAATGTCCTTTGTGCTGTTTGCCTTTTGACGTCCTCTGGTCTAACACTGTTTGAGACGAGGCTCTAAAGAAAGCTGTCTGTGGTGTGGATGAATCAGTTTCAAAAACAATGCATATATTACAAGAACATGTTTTTTGTTTGCATGTTCACCACAAGTATATAATAATAATGCAATTTATAACGCGCGCAAATTTGCGGACGTAACGGCCGCAAGTCAGAGGCGCGGAGCCAAGCTCAGAGTCGCTCGAAAGCATGGTTTTAGAGGTGAGTTTTAAAGTCTCTCTTGAAGGAGACGATTGAGGTGATGCTGCGAATGTACAGAGGGATAGCGCTCCAGACTGTCGGGGCTGCCACCGAGAAGCGGCGCATAGACATGACCATCCTGGATCTTGGTATCAAGCGGAGGTCGTGAGTCGCGCTGCACAGGCATCTGCCGTGTGCTGTGGTTAATGCAGGCATGATTCCTTGCAAAAGGTTTCAGTTTGGTGTTTTAACATCTTAACACCTGTTTTATTGCCAGAAAGGGTAAAACCTACGTTTTGTCTGTGGAAGAGGGTAGCTATCCTGTCACTCACCCACCCACTCGGGTTGCTTCGTTTGGGTGTGACCTGGATGGTCCAGGAATTGGCATCTCTGTGCCGGTGGCAGGAATCTAATTCTACAGAGATCTGGTCGTATTATTGTGATTAATTTTATTACAGGATACTGCTAAGTTATGACAATAGACCTAGGTAGGCTGTTTTGGAAATGTGTGTGGGTTTAGTCTGTGTTAAAGGTGGCAACCCTCATAACTGGGCATTATAAAATGTGATTCATGACTTTTTTTTACATTTATAATGGAAATACTTTGCAACGTGAGAAGCATAATGTGTTCATATTGGCGAACTAGTATCGTAAACATATGGTTCTGTATATTGAACAGTTCAAACAATCAGCGATTATTACAAATGCTGGCCTCTAATTGACGCATAGGCTGAACAATCTTGCTGTTGTTTTTCAAGGTGGGTATAAAGATGTTTAGATTTGGTTTCAGAAACCTAAAAGACAAACACAAGTGTTGCACATTATTACAACAAAGGATATTGCAGCATTCAAAACCAGTAAAGTCCACGTGACAATAACAAAGAATGAATTTTAAAATGTATAGTTCCGTGCAAACGTTTGTTACTGGAAATAATTCAACTTAATAATGGTCATTGTATGTGCACTGTTTTCGATTTCTTGCGTAACACATGCAGTTGTTTTTCCATAATAGTTTTTTTTTTGGGTTAGATCACGTAAATATATGAATGTGTCGTGAAACCCGCCACCACCCGACACAGTCAACTAGTAAGGGTCGCCACGTAAACAGAACATGCCAATTCGTCACTAGTACAGCACACCAGTTGTTTTTGCCCTGAATTCTATTTGATTAATTGTTTCCATTGTTTCATGCTATTTTGTTATTGTAATTGTATTCACCCAGGCCAGGCACTCTTAAAAATGAGACTCTATCCTGGTCTCTTGAGTACTTTCTTAGCAACATAAGGGTTAAAAACACCAACTAGGCGAGTTTTGCACGTTCAATCCATGTATGTCATTGCTGATTATTCTATTTTTCCCCCTTGTAAATAAGGTTATCCCCAGATTACTCACCTAGTCTACACCGGTTATTATGCACCCAATTAACGTAGGTATTATTTATCATTTGTAAGTTAAAGTATATAGCTAAATTAATAAAATGACAGTTATACAACTCTAACCATTTAGAATACATTAATTCATCATTTATTATAACAATGTAACACAATCTCGTCAATTAACCGTATCAATAATTCCTCACAGTGCTAATCTTCATAATGCGAATTCAATTAACAATATTAGCCAATTGACGCTTTTTAAAATTACAATTGGATTAATGCTATGAAAAATAAGAACAGGTATTTACCCCGGGGTACCATAGTACCCCGGTTCTCCCATAATGTCCGTGGTGTAGTCATTTATAGTCTGTTGATGGTCGGCGATGCGGCAATCGACTCATCTCGACGAGCTGTACACGATGCGCTATTCAAAGTAGCACTGATTTCGGATTGATTGATACCCCAGTCGCGGAGTTAAGTACACCACTGGAAAAAATTGTTTCCCAGAAATAAAATATCTTATTGCCTCGGCCATTTTTTATTATTTGATATCCCGGGGTACCGCCATAAGGATCAAATAGACACCTTTTTGCCAAGAATCAAGTCTGCATTAACCACACGTACTTGTGGTGAACATGCAAACAAACATGCTCTGATAATTCTTTGGTTCTTTCGGTAAAGTCACGTATAAAGATAAAATAATAAATTAAATTAAATACTAGTTAATTAAATTAAATACTAGTATTTAATTTAAATGCTTTTAAATACTAGTAAATTAAATACTAGTAAATTAAATTAAAACTAGTATTTAATTTAAATACTAGTATTTAATTTAATGATTGGCCTACATCATAGACAGCCTTATGGCCGAGTCTCACCAGTGTCAGACCAGAGAACGCCAAAAGACAAACAGCTTAATGCAGATTTGATACCTTGCAAAATGAACCTATTTGACGTTTGGACATCTTAACAGCTGTTTTATTGCCAAAAATGGTAAAACCTACTCGTATTTTTCATACTTTGATTATGGCAAAAAGGTCCCAGGATTAGAGCTCAAATATAACGCAATTTAAAATTTAGGTGTAGTTTGTGTGTGTGTGTGTGTAGTGTTACATTTGTGTCAGGAGAATATAGGACTTTAGAACAATGAACTGGCTACAATATATTAAATATGTGATGTAATCGTCACGGTACTTGTCTGGCAGATTCTTTGACTTGCGCCCTTAAGCCTGAAACGAGAAAAATAAAAAGAGTTGGATAGTCTGTGAAATGTATCGGTAGTACGTACATCAGGAAATGTGCACCGATTAAACATTTGGATGCAATGGATATAACCGATTAAGTCAGTGTTTCTCAAACTTGTTTGGCCTATGGACCACTTAGCTGATGCAAACATTTCTGCGGAGCACTCAGCCCCCTCACCTCTGGTGACAAAACGCATTCACTTCTCTCTCTAAATACCAGTCGTACAAAATGATTCATATTACCGGAACACGAATATAAGTTTTATAGGGGTGGCATTTAGATATCAGGGTTAGGGTAGTTTAATCCAACGTAATTTACCTAACTTCATTTTTTTTCAGTGTACGAAACAAAAGGTATAATAAACGTCATTGTTTTCCGGTCAACCTGCGTTTGCGTCACAACCCTGCAGACCACCTGGAGGAGCGTCACTGACCACAACTCTGAGAACCACCGGATTATATGGATCTAATTTGCTGCGACACAAAATAATCTTGAGCGTCAAAGTGGCGTACATAAGTAGCGAAATAAACAGACGAGATGCCTGCTTCCCATATCTGCATTCACGTAAAAAAAACATTTTCTCCACATCCCATCAGCTGTTTGGCCTACTGTAAAAAAACAACTTAATGTTTAATGTTGTGGAACAGATATGTAAAGAAGGCTTTATATTCTCCACAATTACGACAATTATTATTTTGTTTTATTATAGAGTTTCGTGTCAAACTAAGACCCATATCAGAACTGCTTTGTTGTTTAGTTTGTTGTCCTTCCCCCGCACCTCTGATTATCACGGTGGGCATATCTCACAGAGAGGGCCCTTGTATCTTCTTGGTTCTTTCTGTAAAGTAACGTAGAATGGAAATAATAAAATAATAAAAATAAAACATAATACCGAAAGAACCAAGAAGATAAATCCCTGCAGTCACGAAAGCTTTCAATCGAAATTTAGGGCCCTTGTATATAAACATCTGGCAGTTCACCAGTACTGGCTCAAGCCAAGCCTGACTCTGCTGACGAGACACTGAATGTCAAACTGGTTCTGAGTGGCCTTATATTGAACCAATACCGCTTGCAATTAATCATTTCCAGAAGGCCATGTGGCTGATGGGATGTGTAAAAAAAACTTAACATTTTTGTTTTTATAATCCGTTGCAGATGCTTCGTGAGTGACGTTCAACTCACTTTTCTGCGCATGAAAATATTTGTAGGCGAGAAGAGCCGACAAGAAGAGGCCAGCCACAGCCAACGCTGCGGTGCAAACAAAGGGGATGAAATAGATGCATTTGCCAGTTTTGGGCGGCGTGCGTGGTGGTGGTGGCGGGCACGCCTGCGCCGGTGCCAGGGGGCACCCCGCGGCACGGCTGGATGTCTGAGCGGTGCCCGCTTCACCTGCCTCTGCTGGGACATACAGAGAGATGACCATCCATGTGTTACATAGAAATCCGGTTCAAACATGGGGTTGTAATGGATAGTAATAACATCCGGTGTTTAGCCGACGTAATTATTAGATCATTTATATCATCATCAGGCTTGGTCAGTCCACTGCTGGATGAAGGTCTCACCCAAGCTATGAAGCAGTAATCCTTCCAGCGCCTGCACACCGACGGCTTTCATCGCTACAGCTCCTCGGTTGACGCCATTCCATTCATTGGCTGCTAGTCTATCATCATTATTCCTGACCATCAGATCTCATTCCTTCTCGCAAATGTTGCGCTATGCAAGCCCACTTCGTTTTCTTAACATTTTGAATTCGGTCAATAATCTGCATATGTTCGCTAATCCATGTGTAGGGGTGTCAGGGAAAGGATTCCCACCAATAGGAGGGGGAGTGGGACGGTGACAGGAGAAGGGGGAGGAGCAAGTGAGGATATATAAGGGAATGAACGGGCAGGAAGAGGGGGGGTTGGCGGGAACGAGATTGGGACGGCTGGGGACAGGTGTGGATGGGAGAAAATAAATAAAAGACGAACCCCCTGCAACCTTGTGTCGGCTCTCCTTTACACATGTATTCCGCGTTCTGTCTGTCAATGCAATACCAAGCACGCATGTCTCCATGCTTCTTTGGGCACTTTTGAGTTTTTGTTCCATTGTTAAATAATTGTGCAACTGGTTTATGATACAGTATTTATTTATCAACAATACGGTTAACATGGTAAAATCTTGGTCACTATTGTACATAAGGGTATTGTACCTGTCCTGATTTTGCCCAGACAAGTTTGGGAACTGGCATCTGTGTGCAAGTAGCGGGACTTGATTTGTACCGAAATCGGCAGCACAAAAGCAGGAATTGTCGGGAGGTCTGATAGCAGGAAGGTTGGAAAATGCAGAGCGCATCACAAGAGGGTGGACTGGCATAGTCATTACGAAGATTTGTTCAGGAGAACATTGAAGGTCGGTTGGAAGGACAATCTGGGCATCAGCCAGCGCTTCCCAATGGAGGAGGAACAGCAAAATGATACGAACTCTCTCTCTTCTAAAGCCCTCTCGTGGCCAACAGCAGACCCCGAAATTGACATTTATCTCCTGAACATATCATGCACAAGAGTAGAATAGAGTGGACAGCATATGTCATTGTCTCATTAACCCGACGAGGATGAAGTATCGAGTCGACCACCGTCTGGAATGTAAACTCACGCCCTTCTGATTGCGAGCCGAGTCTTCCAAAGTGCTGCTACCAAGAGTAATTACCATATGAACCTTGACATTTTTATTGCATCACTACAGCCATGACAGTGATATCCTCCTGTACATTGAAAAGATGTACAAGAGATCCAGAACTAGTAGACTGCTCTGCATTATACTGATTACTTGGGGCCTGGCCAATATCAACGAATTATTGGATGTCAGTGAGCTGTGATACAAAAGACATGAAGAACATTCCAAAGGACCAAATCTTGGTGTTTTACACCTTCACTAGGTCCATTTGAATTCACATGCACCTCCATGCAGCTGTAATTTTCTTTTTGTTATAATGCTACAATATCCCTGGGCAATAAACTTAAACAAATAAATACAAACGAATATTTGCAGCGGCCACAGTTGTTCGCTCTCAGAGAGAAATAATTATTCAGAGACACGGGATATCGCAGGGAGGCGAGAAGGCAGCCATTAAAACCGAACTAAACTATTTTTTTTCAGGGAGGAACAACAGTTCCACACTGCCCACCAGGGATTATTTGTCTGTCTGTCGTGCATAGCCACGCCCTCGATTTGTATTTCATAGAGCGCTTCGGGCGGGCTCAGCACCACGTGACGCACCGCCCCACACAGCTTGCGCCGCGTGACACGGATCGCACAAATGTGCTGTCCAACCAAGTTCCTACCTGCCCACTCCGACGGAACGTGTTTTATACCAGGCAAGGTCCACTGAGCTATATAGCTCTTCAGAAGCGACCTCGCCGCAAATGACAGCTCAACGAAGTAGCTTACCATCTGGAAATTTATAGCAGCCAAATACTCAAAACGCATGTTTCTACATGTGGATGGAAAAGCCGGAAGACTAACAGAAAAAGCCATGCCACCACGGGGAGAGATACATGCAAACTCCAAATATACAGGCGTCAAGGGTCGGGATTGAACCCACGACCCCATGTATACCTGTCGAGGTAGTTAACATCTCGCCACCGTGGCACCCACAGCTGGCGCCAACAATTGCCCAAGCTCTGTAGCACTATATTGGGATATTAGGCCAACTCCATAAATACTGAATCTTTATGCATGAGGGAGGAAACTGATGTACCTCCGACAAAAAAACCCCGCATGTGCGACGACGGTAACAAACACTAAATCACCGTACAGATGTAAATCAATCCACTCGCTATACTGCCATACCCTGGCTAGCCATGAGATGGTGACCTCGCGGTCCGGCTAAAACTCCTGCCTGTGGATGCCATTTGCCTCTTGGAGGCTCAGTCGCCTTTGGTGGAATTTTCAAACCCTCCCCGACTCTCTCTGTTGAGCCATTGGCCGACTGGTGGCTCATCGTCAGACCCAGCACTGGTGACGATCTTCCATGAAGCTTCTGCGCCACAACCCCTCATTAACTCATTAAACCGCGTTCACTGCACAATGCACGACACTCTACTGGATGCACAAATGGAACATTAAAAACTCGCCGGCAGTATGTGATTGTGGTCACCACCCAGAACCGAACCGTGGAACTCAATGCCCGATTCGCAAATACGAAGGTGGCGTCATCACATCGATTCACGACTGATGCAATAATCTCGCTCAACCACCTCAATGTAAAATCCCACTTGTTGCTCTATATCAACATCAGCCACACAGAGGAGATGTTCTTGGTAGGGGAGTGCACGGTCAGATATATGTATTTTTAAACCAAATACCTCTATAAGGTTGCTATCAAATATATACGATCCCAAACTGATACCATGCGATATTCTATGAATCAGCTCTCCATTTTGTTTTGTTATTACATCTCATCTTGAGCAATCTGGATTGGATTTCAATATGTTGCGGTGTCCTGGGAAACTAGAAAATGAGAGAAAACCCACGTGTGCGTGGAGATAACATCCCAAACCTCGTTACGAAATTGTGGCATCACAGGACCGAAAAATGTATAACTTGGGGAGGCCTTCATCTAACAGTGGATATACTTTAGCTGATGATGATGGTCAAAATACGCAGTCTCTTTCGCAAATGGAAAGTTTATTTTTTTTAAAGAACATTTTCATTGTTAGTAAATATCAGTTGATTTTTATTATTGACAATTGTAAAACAAAGCTTAAACAATGCAATCTTTTACAGTATGTAAACAGTGAATGCACAAACAAAACCCTGGATTTTAAGGATCTACAAAAAACAAAAAAATGCTGAACATAAACACAAAATAAACATTGATAACTACATAAAAAGCCGAAGCTATGATAATAAAACCAAAACATTCGTAATATTTACACACACACAAGCAAAAATCAGCAACACATATTTGACCACTCTGTTGAATAATGTTGTAGGCATTGTGATGGGGTGTGATATTCTAATTCTCTACAAGCATCATTATCTTGTTTGCATATCTAAAAACGCGTGTATTGTTTTCAACACTTCTGCACTAACATTGCTGTTCAATTCATTATTTTCACTGCTCAATGATGACATAACGCAAAAAACGCACGCTCAACACAACCCGCGCATCTCCACGCTGCCTCGTTTTTACTCAGCCGTCCGACATCCTATACGTCTTTATCGCGACTGTGCCAGGCTGGGTGCACACGCCGCTGTGGGCCATCGCGCGATCGATCCGCTGAACCCGCCGCCTCTCGGAGTCGTCAGCAACGCCACAAGAGAGCACGATCTGGGAGCCCTCGGCAGCCACCACGGACGCGTAGGAGGTGTTCTCTTGACCTGCGGACGACATCAACGTCCCATTCGGGGTGGCTGGGAAGTGGCCAGTGTTGGGAGAAAATACGCCGCAAAATTGCAGCTGGGCTTTTAAAATACAACTCCCGTCAACGTTCTCCGTGGTAACCTCACGATGTGTCCCAGTAACATGAGTCGATGTGTTTATGGTGGATACGTTTAAATATATAAACAACAATTATGTTATAATATATAGACACTCTATATGGAGGTAAAGGTGTTTATTTTCTAACATAAACTTTTAAAAAGTTGAAGTGCATTTTCACATCGACACGATATGTATATATTACATTAATAACTGAAATCATGTAGATATATTACATCGTAGTACATCTGCATTTATGATTACACAATGTGTGGAACATATATATAGCATAGACATATTTTTAATATTCACACAATTATCTTTATTTCACGATGAATAGTATGCTTGATTTTAACTGAGTGTTTTAATTATCTTATATTTTATTATGAAACTGATCAGTGTACTCTCATTCAAACCCCATGCAGAATTGGTACAGCCATGTAGCATTGTCTCTTAGACGTAAACACATAGACACATTAAAGAGAACAGTGTCCCTAAATGAAACTTTTAAACATTTATTTTACCATGTAAGGCCCACTGAGCTACACAGCTCTTTTTCAGAAGCGACCTGGCTCCAAATTATAATTTTATGAAGTTGCTTATCGTGTGTAGCAGCCAAATACTCTAAACGAACGTTTGTAAATGTGGAGGAAAAAAACGGACGACCCGGAGATAAAATCCACGCTACCACGGGAAGAACATATCAACTCCAAATATACAGCAGGCGTCAGAGTCGAGATCGAACCCACGACCTCCTGGAAACCAAGCGAGGTAATTAACATCTCGCCACAGTGGTGAATCGATAAAGCACGACACTGCACTTATTCATGCACATGCCGTAGATCGCATCGTTTGTATGGATTATGATGAGTGTTAGATCTGTAGTCCATAGCCGAAGACAACAAGTTATCAAGTTGTGTCTTTCATAGCCACGTGTTGTTGCAAGGCTTGCAACATTTAGAACGCAGTGCATGGACTAGTCCTGTGCGTGCAATTTGAGCAGTAACAGTTGCCCGAGTCATGCATTATACCCAGGCAGCAATCAATTCGTAATCCATTAAATAGAGGATGTCATATTTTGAATCTTACATTGATATTCATTGTTTTTTTTGTCTCCATGCTTTCGCATTTACTTTATAATACGGTTATATTTTACACATTTAAATAGATGAAGTTTAAGAAACATTATGTGGTGATGCTGCTGCTGCTTTGGCAGTGGTGCACAAGCACAAACAACAACAACAAACTCAACACACTCGTCAACAACAGTGGCTTTACAATAAATATATAAGTGCCGACGTTTCGGGCAATGGCCCTTCTTCACAGCACGCAGAGGCCAGAGAAACAGAGTTAATCAGGGTTGGAGACTGCACTGGTTTACAACATGGGGCCGGATAAAAAAATGTTTTCCTATGTTTTATCCGTTGACCTGTTTTTAAATGGGCATATGAAGAGCTACGAATAGTTGCTTTTTTGTTCTTATGGCTGATGTAGATGCAGAGCAATAGCTACAATTTCACATTCAGGTGGTCAAGCCAGAAAACTGCGTCAAAAGCAGTGGAGTGTAATGCCGTGATGTCTGCTTCTTATTTGTGGATCAGGCATTGCGTCAATGTACGTTGTGAGGTCTGTTCTGGACGACCACAGCCGCACCCTGGAGAGTTTTTAATTTTCCACTTGTGCATCAGGTAGCCGAATCTGCTATGGTTTGTGCGGATGTGGTTTAGGGTGGACCAAGAGGTTTGTGGAAAATCAAACCTAGGGAGTTGGGTCTTTCACAAGGTGTTTGTTTGTGAATTGTAGTAGCTTTTGAGATACAAGACAAATCTCCAAATAATCAAAAACATTACTTTAAATAAAGCAATTTGAATAAAAATAAATGTATAAAATGTTGCTGACACAATGCATTTATTATGTTTATGATAAGTTTTTTTCTTCACCTGAGGACAATTGCTTGTGTTTCGATCGAAACGTCGTGATCTATTAGTTATTTTTCTATCTACGTGACGTTACCGAAAGAACCAAAGAGTATGAATTCCTGCAGTCACGAAAGTTTAAAATCAAGATTCATGATATAATTTGCTATGTTGACAATTGTGATTATTGTGACTTATGTATCAAACATCATTGTTACACGTGTGAAACACGACCTTTAAATTCAAGGGGTCCATACCGCCGGTGTGTGTTGTAAGTTCACGTAATTGTTTAATATTTGCAATGACGACATTTTACAAATCAACAACTAGCCAAATCTCGCAATATCTCGCATCTGTATAATAATAAATTATAAATGTATACCCCGTAATATATGTGTTAGCGGGCGGGCAGGCAGGCGTGAATAGATAATGCATAATGAACTCTTAACTGTGTTCTGCTTCTGTTAATGCACAAAGGAATGCATGTAAATCACCAACATCCTTCAGAGATATGTGAAAGGCGAGACAGATTTACCACTGAAACCCATATTTTAGAATTCATATGTGCTTTCCCAAAGCATCTCAAAATATATGCTGGACAGGATGATCGTTGGAGAGGGCCTCTGCTTTGGCAAGACTGCGTTGTCACGTCTGGGTGAATTCACTCATCACACCCTGACGAACATAAGTTGCAGCAGTTTTCATGGGTTATCAAAAAGCCTTCAGATTTATCTCATCATCATCTAAATGCTGTGAAAATTAACTGATACTCCTCCTATTAGCACGGTTGGCTATGTACAGTGCGAAAGAAATTCAACGTACTTACATAGGAAGCCAGAAGTTGTCTGCGACTGTCGCCCGCAACTCTTGTTAGCCACAGTGCCCCAAAGGGCCTCTGCGAAGGTTCTCATGATCCGTAGACACGGTCTTCCCATTATTTACCAAAAGCGGCACGGATAAGGCGAGTTTGGTGGCGCGCCCCTCTAATTCAGTACTGTAGAGGCGGCAAGTGAATATTTGCGGTGCCAGACTGTTTCCAAATGCATGGGGATTAAGCGTTGCCCCCTTGCGCGCGTGCGTTTTCTCTGGGTGCTCCGGTTTACTCGCCCGTGTATGAGCAGTCATCATTAACGGGCTAAAAACAACTTAAAATTTAAACTCAATTCAGAACCCTCCTGAAAAAGAGTCATGTGACTTAGTGTAAATTTCTGGATAAATAAGTAAATTGTTATATTATAATACAGAAGCCGTCACGGGTGGACGCTACTTTATTCCAATTGACCGCGAGATCTGCAAAGAGGAAGCCTCGCTCTAGTTGGGGACCATGACAGAGCCCCGATGGAGCCTGCAGCGTGTCCATGGTGAATCGACCTTTCACCTCATTCCCAATATGGATGTGGTAGCAGCAGTCATGAAGGATAAATAGCGCTGGCGGAAATGGCATTGATCCTGAGCTCCAGTTCTCAATCGACAACTCAATTCTGCAGGATTTCATGCCTCCATCCACGCAACATCTCCCACATCCATTTTTTTCCTTACCCCAAATGTTGCTGAAACCCTCATCCATACCTTCATAACTTCTCAACTCAACTATTGCAGTTATCTCCTCAACGGCCTCCCCAAATACCTCATCTCCAACCTCCATGTGATCCAAAATTCCACTGCCAGACTTCTTACCTGCACCCGTAAACAAAACCACGTTACACCAACACTCCGATCCCTCCACTGGCTCCTAGTACAATTCTATATCTATTTAAAGATCGTATTTGCCATTCTTGCTATCACCCTCTCTTCCTTCATAAACATCCAAAAACAGCCCTACCCCCCTTCCATTCCTACGCAGCCTCTATTCCCTTGGCAATTACATTAAAAATACAGTGAAGAATAGCCACTAAACACAGCTCAGGGATAATAGATATATTTGTCGATTTTTATTAATTGTGCTTATCGTTGTTACTGTTGACTGACGAAGAAAAAATAAAATATCATACCGCCGTCAAGATCATCCATGGACGAGAAAGCCAGGTGCTCGAGTTAGCGATGAGGGACAAGGAGTCAAACCAGTGTCACCGCACCCATGAAGCACTGGAAATCTGTGGTTATGTGGGCTGCCCACACAATCACGTGACACAAACAGTGGAGAGGTCATAGCACGGACACCTCATTGCAGCTACACCTGAACATATACAAATCTTATCCTCATAATTTCTTAAACATCCTTGAGGATTCAGAAATAATGAGAAGAATCAACAATACCTTGTTCCCAGGGGGTGACAGGATTTGGGGACATGTATGAGTTTAGGAAAAAAAGGTTACAATGTAAAATTGGCGTCAGAAAGCCTGATGGCAGGGACAACGTTGAGCTATTGGTGAACACTGAAGGGTCGCATGAGAAGCAAAGAGTGGGATGGAGATACAGGTAGATACAGAGATCCCCCATATAGCCTTAACATATTTCTGGGGCAAGTGCTGTTAGCAAGAAACATTTTTATTCATTGACCAGGTAAGGCCCAATGAGCTATATCGCTCTTTCCAGAAGCGACCTGGTCACAAACGACAGCTCAACGAAGTGGCTTATCGCGTGCCAATTTATAGCAGTCAGATACAAATCCAAGCGACCACGGGGAAAACACACAAACTCCAAATATACATGCGTCAACGACAGCTCAACGAAGTGGCTTATCGCGTGCCAATTTATAGCAGCCGGATAAAAATCCACGCGACCACGGGGAGAACACACAAACTCCAAATATACATGCGTCAGGGGCGGGTTCGAACCCACGACCTCCTCTACATCAAGCGAGGTAGTTAACATCTCGCCACCGTGGCACCATATAAAGGCCGGCACGACACACGAGGGGGTGGTGTCAGGACCACGCCGAGCCGCCTTTGTCTCCCTCGTAGTGATGTTCTTGTACATCGCACCAGGTATGAATTTGAGGCCGAGTCGACCTAGGGGAGGCCTAGGACTGATTCAAGATTATTTTTGACTGGTGTTGATCGTGAGCAGGAATCAAACTCGGGTGGCCGGGTTCGCAGAGCAGCGTGACAACCGCTACACTACCACTCTGCACTACTCACTGGAGCAAGTTACACACAAACCCACACACACACAATGGAATATACAGCACATGAAACAAGACGCGTGGATACACAATAAAAGCAATGCACCCACAAATTGTTTCAATGGTTGTCACACAGACATGCTACAATTCTGCGTTTTTAAAGTATATCGTGCATTTTGTTTACTTTAACGACTTTATAATTAAACATAATAACGCGTAATAATTTCACACTTACCCTCTGTACAGCATGTGGCAAGCAACACAATAAAGCATCCGAATGTAGTCATCATGTCAGCCCTGGAAATAAATAAATATACATGATTTTGCAATGCTTCGTGGTAAATTGTCCCGATCGCGCACACACGCAGATTATTTGCTCCATCTCCTCGGCATACGTTCCCTTTGGGAATGTATGTATGTTGAACTTATTTCGCACCATACGTAGCCAACCGTGGTATTCGGAGGTGCGGGAAAACGTTCCATGCTTTGGCTGCCACTCCATCATCAACCTTGACCGATATACTTGCACTGATTCATTAATTTTTCTTCAGGCACATTGATGTTGCTTATCCATGATCACACTCAGTTTTCCAAAAGCACTCACTGCACCATACTCTCACTCCTTAGTCATATATTTAATTGCTTATTAAACTTGTACGTGACTTGTACGTGTGTGTATATATTGTGGGATATACAGTAAATTTGTATTCCAATTTTGGAGGCCTTTTTTTGTAAGTTCTTCAATCATTCCCTCGAGTTCATTTGAATTGGTTGTTATGACTATGTAATTCAAAGATAATAGTACGTGAATATGTTAACGTAGTTTCAATCAAAACGTCGCGAATATATTTGCTAAAATTGCCTGAGGATTGCTCTTTAACTTCCCGGTGAGCTGAAATAATTGGCACGTTAAACACTTGTACACGTGGAAAAAAAAATGTTGGCTGTGTCGAGTGGTGGACGGTCTTAACGACACAATTGTGGGCATATCATTCAGTGGCCTAACCCAAACATCTATTATGAATCATAATAAGACTGCAACAACCCAAGCTTTACTTTAAAACATAATTCCAGCCTTTGTCAATCCAATATCCATGCCGGTCATTAGGGCTTTTTGACCACACTTCACCAGACTGGTCAGTGCACATTGGTGAAGTGAAAGGCCGGCACTGGTTCTGATATCACTCGCTACCGATGTTGGTCATGGCTCGGAATTAAACTCAGGTTGCTGGGTTTATAGCGCAGCGGATTAACCACTGCGCCACGGCTCCACCATTCATGACTGTCATGAGAAATTCTGAGAGTGTGAACGTGTGCTCAATGCATGTCTATGCCTTTGTTCCTCCTATCCAGATTGTGTAAACATCTTCTCAAGTGGCTGTGAGCATTTAAATTTTGACTTAAAAATTTCGTGACTGTAGGAATTCATATTCGTGGTTCTTTCGGTAAAGCCACGTAAATAGAAAATAAAATAAAAATAAAATAAAAGCAAAAAACCCACAACGTTTCGATTGCAACACAAGCGGTCTTCATCAGGCGGAAAGAAAAGAGGGCAAGCCTCCAAATGCTGCTGTGAGCAGCCTCGGTGAGCGTAATACATTTACGAAATGCATTCATGTAACGAGATGAAAACCCATCCACAAGTGGGGTTTACCCTTAAGTATTATTCAAATAACTTCTCGAACATTTAATAAACTGCTCTTATTACCCCAAGTCCCGTATGTGCACTACAACCACTAACCAGTTAACTTGCCTCGTACGATTTCATTCACGTGTGTACTGGAAGTAATACGAATGTGTAAACTGTTTTTAATGAACTAGAATTGTTTGTGTTAACATCATAGCCTTATGTGAACACACGTGACAATTTTAATATATACACGAGTAAAACAATGTTTCGTAAGACATTATTACCTTCAAGGTCCGCACAACCAGCCCTCTTGCGTGCTTACTCAACCTCGTGCACCCTGGCTACTTGTCCCAGAGAACGTCTTATCGTCAAACAATATCGCACCTACACACGCGTGTCGAACTTTCGCACACCTGCTCAGCGGGTTGTAAGCTGTGAAAAATCCCGTGCATTGCGAGACCACATTAGCCACAATTCTTGTGAAAGGTGGCGCCCTAATTTTTTTTTCACCCTTTGCCCATGAGCAGCTATGTTTCCACAGTTGTACGCATACCTACTAGTGGGAGGCACGTTATAAAATTGAGATGTTTCTTCACAATGCAGCTAAATTACACCTTCATACGCATTACTGATTGTAGAGTTGCTATGATTAAGAGTCTTAGCCTGATGCTGAGTGCACTGCAGTGGATCACTTTTAAGTAGAGTTATATTACATCTTACCGAGTACATTAAAACACAATACAATTGTGAAATACAAAAACACTTCATAGAGTGAAATTAATAACATTTCGCATCATGACAATGATATTGACATATAGTAATTATATAATACACATAATCAGAATATGTATTTATACTGGAGTAATCTGAGCTATAAAGCACTTTTTCACAGATGTCCAGTAGAGGAGGGTCAGAACATTTCAACAAACAATAAAAAAAATACGATACGAGTGCAAAGTATAGGAAAGGTAAACAAATCACTTGAAACAAATATACACAACTGTATTCTACACTCCTTAAACGGAGGAACAGCAAAACACAAACTCTGTGCACTGAATTAATCCCTCTCGTAGTGGCGAACAAACCTCGACATCGGCACCAAACTCCTAAACCACATAACTACCAACACAAGGAACAATAACATTGAATTAAATCACGACATCCATAGTTCGGTGCAGTAGGTATATTGTTACGCCTGTTTGCTCGGGAGCGCCTCCCTGAGTCTCAAGACTTATTTTTTTAAGAGAGTCCTGACACGTTTTTGGCTGCTATAAATTTCCACGTGATGATAATCCACTTCGTTAAGCTATCATTTAAATGTGGCCAGGTCGCTTCTAAAAAGAGCTGTGTGTATTTGGTAAAATAAAAAAGTTTTAAGTATTCATATAAGGGGACGATGTTGATGCTCTGTACATGTCATCACAATTGAGCCATTTGCAGGCAGTGTTTCAGAATTGGGATGTTTGGCCAATACCACTTACATTGGGGTTTTCTTTTAGCTATGGGAGGAGACCGGGGCGCTGTAAGGAACCTCTTGCAGATTCAAGGGGAGAACATACAAAAACTCTCACACACAAAGTCGTCCCAGTTGGGAATCGAACCCAGATCCTTCTGACTGTGAGACACGAGTTGTTACCTGCGGCGTCAGCCTGTCGCTGCAAGCTCGTCAACAACACTTTGGCCTTAAAATACATAGCAGGCGACGTTTCGGGCAATGACCTATTCTTTGTTCGAAACGTCGCCTATTATTTATTGTATCTCTCTTCTGGCCGATGATACATTCACTAATGTATCGTAAACCATCGACTCCCGAAACGCACGGTTCGTTGCAACAACAACCGCTATTCGCCATTAAGTGGCGGTGACATCACCAGGGCGCTTGTGCCAGGCTACGTGCACGTCGATGCCACGTGAAGTGTCGAACGGCCGTTGGCAGGAGGTCACGGGGCAGACCCAAATCGACTAAATGAGAAGACTGACCGATGCACACCTCTTGCGCCCCCTACTGTGCCAACGTTTCGATTCGCTGCACACACAGCAGCAGCAAATGTCGACTGCGGGAATCGATCGATTTATCTCTCCAATCACTCCGCTGAAAATGTGGCCGCCGAGTGCCACTCGACCCACGGGCTGCGGCCTCGCGTGAGCGGTCGAAGTCGAAGGAGGTGGAGGTGGCCCACGATTCATGGCAGGGCTCCCTCCCCGGGGCCTACCCGTGGCCTCGCTGTGCTCGCTGTGCGCCCGCTCCCTGGTGTCCGACCACGGCCGGGCGCGGCATGAGCTGCGCCGCGTCCCGGACTCGCTGCTGCCGCTGCTGCTGTGCGCAGCGCTGCGCGGTGACCGGCCGCTCGTGGCCGGGGACCTGGTGCGGGCCTGGCCCTTCCCCGTGCTGGACCTGGCCGAGGTCCTCGCCTGCTGGGGCAGGACGGCGGGCCTCGCACAGCCCAGCGCGCCCTGCATGCAGGCCTGCATCTCCGCGCTCACGCGTCGCCGCGTCAAGCGGGGCGCCGACGACGAGGAGGACGAGGTGATGTTGGAAGAGGCCGAGGGGCCAGAGGGCCGAGGTGGGCCGCGCTCACCGTGCGCACTCCGCCTTCTCGACCTCACGGGCCTGCCGGACGAGGAGAATGAGACGGCCCTTCGGAGAACCACGAACAGCTGGTCCCGCAGCGTGGCTCTCGCCAAGGCCGTGCTCGGTGACGGGAAGCGCAAGTGGGAGGCCGTGGACGGGCCCGGCGGGTCTCCCCCGAGGCCTCCTACCTACCACCGCCGCCGCGTGGTTGTCCACGCGAACCTCGTGGTGAACGTGAGCTCGTACGAGACGCTGCTGGCGGCTCTCCAGATCAGCTGCCGAGCGAGCTCTGCGCTCAGCCTGCGCTGCCGCGACCTCCGCGTCGAGGAGCTGTCGCTGCGTCGTCTGTGCCGCTTGCTCGAGGCCCTGGAGGCCCGCGAACCCGCGCTGCGCAAGCTGGACCTGGGCTTCAACAACATGGGCCTGCCGGGCCTGGCCGCGCTGCTTCCGCGACTCGCTCGCTTCCCGCACCTGCGGAGCCTCAACCTCGCCTACAGCAACGTGGACGTGAGACGTCTCCCGCAGGGGAGGCCCGAGAGGGGGGGCGAGGAGGCGTTCTGCAGGGTCGCGGAGGCCCTCAAGGAGCTCGGTGCCCTCAAGGAGCTCAATCTGGAGGCGTCCAGGCTGAGCGACCGCCTTCACCAGCTGCTGGCGTGAGCAGCAGCAGCAGCGCCGTGAGCCCTCACTGGGTTCTGTTTAACAATTCTAGATTTGAAGCTTTCGTGACGGCAAGGATTCATACTCTTAGGTTCTTTCGGTAAAGTCACGTAGGTAAACAACGCTCATGAGCAGACGATTTGGACAATATTTGATGGTCATGGGACGAACATCAAAACTAAACAATTTTTTGTTATTTAACCAGCTCAGGCCAACTGAGCCATATGATGGCTCTTTTCAGAAGCGACCTGGCCACAAATGATAGCTCAACGAAGTGGATTTTCACGCGGAAATGTATAGCTGCCAAATGCTTTGAACGCACGTGTATACATGTGGAGGGAAAAACCGGAGAACCCGGAGAAAATACACGCGACCACGGGGAGAGAGACATGCAAACTCTAACTATACAGCAGGCGTCAGGGTCGGAATCAAACCCAAGACCTCCTGTATACCTGGCGATATATTTAACATCTCGCCACCGTGGGGCTCACTTAAAAAATACATTGAGTGTTTTACACATCCCATTAGTACACACGGTCTTCATTTGGTAGTGTATAATTCAGAAGCACTGCACCGGTTTCGACATTCATTTTCCCATTAGAAGTCAGGCTTTCTTTAACCAAATTCTGAATTGCCAGATGTTTATAGGCAAGGACCCTCTCTTGTGATATATAGTTCCTAGTCAGATGTGAAACTATACACCACAACACGAAATAATGTGGTTCTGGAGAATGCCGTATTAGTCGCAATAATCAGAACACACACCTTTTCATATTTATAAAACTACATACAGTATTGTATAATCATTGACAACGACACTCCATGGTAGATATTGTATCTAAAACAGTATATAAATCCCAACAGTAATACGTTTTGATGTATCAATGCATTAGCACTCAAGTTTGTTTAACAAGCCTTGTTTAACAAGTCTACTGGACATCGATGAAAACTATAGCTAATCGGATTCCTCCAGTATAAATAAATATTCCCATTCTAGTATAAATAAATATTCCCATTCTGATATTATTACACTCATTTACCTAGTAAAGTCTCACTGAATCTCAATGTTATTTTTCAGGAGGGTCCTGCTAAGTCTCTGAAGGAGGGGGCAATGTTATGTGTAATACCAATTTAGTAATTTGTGGATAATTTTTCAACATTGGGATATTTGGTCAAGAGCAACTATATAGAACAGTATATTTTTTAGCTCATGAGGCCCAGAAGATTGAAACCAGTTCGGATTTTGCTGCTTAGAACAAATTCTGCTGGAAAACCATTAGGCTGGAAGGCTGATGCACTAAATATATACATGTTAATACTGGTAGGAACTTCCTGGTTACACCAGCCCCCACGGGATTATTGTGTCCGTCGTGCAGAGAGGGGCTGGGTGGGGAGGGAGGGGCCGGGTGGGGAGGGGAGGGTGGGGAGGGGCTGGGTGGGGAGGGGATGGGTGGGGAGGGGATGGGTGGGGAGGGCGTGGTGGGGAGGGTGGGGAGGGGCTGGTCACCCCGTGGTGCCCTTATAAAACTCAACGTTTAACATACGCCGGCTTGTGCCCGCCCTCACAGTCGGGCATATTTGCGGAATACACCACGCCGCCATTGACCGAGCAACCCAACGTTCCTACCAGCTCCCTCCGCAGGAATGTGTTGTGTAAACATAGATGGAGGTTTATGATATGCATGTGTTTGTGTGATTCCTCGTATGGTATGAAAAACGTAAGTGTTGTGCGTGGTGTGTATGCAGTGGCATTGCTCCCCTGGAGAGTCTGGGGCTTGCTTACTGCTCCCTCACCCCTGGCGACATGGCGTCACTTACGGCCTCACACCACACGGAGAGTCTCCGCTGTCTGGACATCAGTGGCAGTGGCCTTGGTCAGCTGATTCCAGGTGACTTCCTTGCAGTGATACCTTGTTGCTGCAATGTGAATTTAAATTGATGTCCTACTCATCTTCTGAATAATAGCCATGAGCCAGTGACAGAAATTCTGCATTCCTATGTTGGGATCGAGTCTATCCATTGGACAACCACTGTACTTATCCACAAAGTAGGATGATGGGTGGAGAATCTCCAACCAAGATTCGAAGGGTGGTGTAACGTAGAAAGTTCTCAAATGGCAACAGCAAAATGTTACTCGTTTCATTAAATAAAAAGTTACAGGCCCAAACCTATCTCGCATTTGGTGTATGTTTCCAGAATATGAGACAATACTAAAGGTAATGGAACATTTTTTGGCAAATATATATTTTAGGAATTAATTTCAGGTGACTTTTTGATTGACATGAACTCACTCACATTTGTTATTTGTAAAAAAGCCTACTGGATAACAATATCGATGCCTTGTCGAATCATATGCTAACTCTATACTATCTCTATTCAGGACTGTGTTCCTTGCTGGGACGCACCACAGCCCATCTCCAGGAGCTGAGTCTTATTGGCTGTGGTTTGGCTGATCATCACATCCCAGCGCTGTTGGCAGCCCTGCCAGCCTGCCAGGCCCTGCAGCAGCTGCGTGCTCAAAACAACCCACTCTCCCTACAGGCCCTGCTGCAGTTGACGACCTGCCTGGCCTCCTTACCTGGCCTGAAAGCTTTTTATTATCCCGTGCCCTTAGAATGCTACGTGTCGGGCTTAGCCGCCAATCCCCTGGCTGATCAGTTGTTGGAACACCCTGTGCAGCTGGACTCTCATGCCCGTGCACACTCGGAACTGAGCAGTGTCTTCGTCAGCCTCAGTAAGAGAGATGTCTTGCTGTCAACCACTTTGTACCCCACTATTCTTGCATATGGAAATATTTCCATGAGCTGAATGCTAGCCATGAGAGGGCATCAAGAAAGAGTTCGTGTAATTTTGCAATTGCTCCGTTGAAGGAGTGCAGACTACATTGGTTAACTATATGGTCCATAGTTTGGGTTGTATGGGCGCAGTCTCACTGTGGAATGTCTTTAATAATCCATTGATGAAGATATGCGCATCAACGTTTTAAATAGAGTATTGAGACTCCACAGTGAGCCTTCCCTGGTTAAAACAAGTGACATAATTAGTATTCATGGTTAAAAGTCGTGTATTTAGCGGTTTTGATTTGCGGTGATTCGTTTACAACCGTTAAATACCTCGTGCAATGTTATTTTGTAACTTACTAACCCACCCCTACTGGAAATTTGTAAAAAAAAGATTTATCCAGGATAAATAAAGATTCTTGTTCATTTTGGATGCTGCACTCATTTGCTGCAAATGTTGATGATGTATACCCGGGAAACTGGATAAATGGGAACATCCGTGGAACAAATAAAATCAACAGCCTCGTCAGGAGATGCAATTGACCTGTCAAAATCAAGATTGCAATTCACAGTGTGCTGCTGAACCAGTACCACCACTGGCATTCTGAGTTCTGCTCGTGGAAGATCAAAGCGAGTCCTTGATTGAAGATCAAGAACGTGGACTTCACCGAAACTGCCAATTGCGGTGAAATGCAGAAACTATAAGGCATCTTATCACTGGTGACTGCCTAAACACAACCACGCTGTGTTCTGGTGTAAAAAGTTGATTACTCCGCTCAGCGCTGGGATGCTGCGGTAGAATAGCTTACAATAATGAACGCACAACTGTAGTCTGTGTTGTCAAACGCCACGCAAAATAAACAATTAGAAGACTGCATATGGTTTACCCGTATTCTTGTACAGGGAAATTGAGTTTTCAGGTCCATATGGCGTACAGCCGTTTCAATACGGGCAAAAAATAATATTTGTGTTTCTCCCTTGTGATGGGACTTTGAAGGATGAACGTTGAGATTTTTAAGGGCGACCAATAAGGTCTGAATTGGTCTAATAAGGTAGGCACTGATAAGGGGTTGATTGGTTTGAGACTTATATTATCAGTGGTTATAACTATTCTTTGGGTCTTTCTGTAAAGTCACGTAGATAGGTTCAAAGAAAAAAAAACTACGACGCTTTGATCGCAACACAAGCGGTCGTCATCAGGAAAAGGGGGTTAGCCTCTAAAGGCAAACTTTATAAAGGTTTAAAGATGGGCGTAGCCCAAGTGTGTCAGCAGCATGAGCGGGGCAGCTAATGTCAATGTAGGGGAAAACAAACGACACCGACAGTGGGTCTCCAATCAAAGGGCCGCCAGGCAAACATTGCACCTCGCTCCACACTCCGACACTGCTGATGGTGGAGATTGCTGCTAGAGGTGATGGTAGTAGTGGGCAGTGATAATGCTGGTGGTAGGCTTCCACCAATTATAGGGCTACCAGGTCTAACATGGAAATATTACAGCCAGTTATGACTTAAACTGGTTGATAACTGTGAAGGATGTGATCCCTGACATGCAATACCCCGGCGTCTACAAACTAAGTTGCGTCTGCGGCAGTAGTTGCATTGGGGAAACTAAGCAACATTTCTCGGACTGAGTCCGTGAACATAAAGCAGATCTGAAACACGGTAGGACCAATACCTCGGCCATGGCTGATTATTGCTTTAATGCGGTGGGCTCACGAAATGGATTTCTCTAAGGCGAAGGTACTTTGCAAACCCACTGGCTATCAACGAAGATTTGTTCATGAAGCCATCCATATATACAGACATGGGGCCGTCCATAAATGACGTCACGCACCTAGGGGGGGGGGTCAGACATTTGTGACGATGTGTGACGAGGGGGGGTGGTTTGAGAAATGTGACATCACATCAAAATGTGCAACTTTAAATAAATATAGACAACACGTTCTACTTAATTCGACTTTTTAATAAATGTTTTCTCCTACAACATCAGAGTGCAGCAGCACATTAAATACGCACTACAATGACAATAGTTTAAAGCGATTTCAAGCATGTTTTATTTTTGGGGGGGGGGGCAGAGCTTTGTGACGTCATATTTGAGGAGGGGTCTGACTGTGACGTCGTGTGACGAAGGGGGGGGGTCAAAAATCGTCCAAAATCGCGTGACGTCATTTATGGACGGCCCCCAAGCTTTAAGTCAAGTGGTGATAACCACTGTGGTAGTCACGTTTAAAATGCTAGTACGGATGCGCATAGAGACCCCACCGTGACAACGTAACGCGGGGTCTTGTAAATCATAGTCTGGATTGGCACGCGGCGCTCACGTGACTCGCAACATGGAGGTGCCGCGCGTCTCGCTCTGAGGAAGCCTTCCAGAGCGGCGGGCGAGGAGGAGGAACGCAGCGCGGGGAGACGGAGAGAGGCAGGGCGAAGGGGGAGAGATTCCACTCATCGACAGCGCAATAAGGGACACGAGGTGTGGGGGGGGGAGGCTGTTCTAGCGCCTCTGAAGAGCCGCAACTCGGCTGCAGGCGTGAGCTGCGGTTTCGCGTCGCGCCGTTGCCAGGTGACGCGGAGAGACGGTGGGGGGGGGGGGGTCGTTACCGCGGGGGGGTAACGGAGTCGCGGGGAGGTAACGGCGTTACCACGGGGAGGTAATGGCGTTACCGCGGGGTAACGGAGTCGTGGATAGGTAACCGCGGGGGGGAGGTAACGGCGTTACCGCAGGGTAAAAGCGTTACGCTGGAGTTACTGAATGTTGCAGTGTCCTACGGCGGGGTAACTGCGTTACAGCGGGAGTACAGAGGGTAATGGTGTTTGTGCAGTGGGGTCATTGCAGTGGGGTAACGGGAGGAGGGGTAACGCCGTTACAGAGAGTTGGAGCGGGGTAACCCGGCCACCCGGAATGTGGCATTACCACGGCACCAATCAACATCCACGGAGAATCATGTCGTCCGTATATTGCATGGTTGCATTGCTTAACTAATACAATATCAAGTGCAGGTTTCTACAGATCTATATAATCTAAACGTATGCTCCTGACATGAGGACGCTGACGTGATGCAATTTTCTCTTTATTCCCCTCCCTTCCATGGGTACAGTTGTCGTGTAGTATCTCACCATAGCAAAGCAACTTCTTGAAGTTTGTTTTTTTGTTAACGTCTTCTCATTGAACAGTTACTTGGGGAAAATGCTGGTGCCCATCTTCACACTGAAACTTGGTCATAAGATCAACCCGCGCATGGTGACGCTGGGATGCTACGATGGGAAGCACCCGTGCCTCACTGCTGCCACCCAAGCTGGAAAGGTGCCCAATGATTGCAATCGTCTGCAAAAGCTCATTCATTCCTCTTGTCCACTGGATCGATATCTATAACACAGAGAGAGAGGGTCATTGCCTCCAAACATCTTGCAGTCCACCAGACGCAACAAAAAAACGTCTCGGAGTGTTGCTTTTATTGAACCAATGATGCTGAAAGAATTCACTCCAAGAAGGCCATGTGGCGATGAGATGTTTAAATGATTTACTTTTTGATTTGGAGGAACAGATATTGGAAAGCGACGTTTTGTCTGCTTACTTTGTACACTGGTAATTTCGCTTTAGTTATATTTACATTACTTATGTAAAATAAACAATTTTACTTCCGAAGGAAGACATTTTATTTTTGTACATTGATAGAACGTGCACGACTTCCAGTTGGCAGTTGACTCCGCACTCAGCGTTACTCGGAAATCAGTGCTTGGTTCACACATTCATGCCCTGGGAAGGATTGGCATGAATTAACATACTCTTTGGTTCTTTCGGTAAAATTACGTAGGGTTAAATAAATAAATAAAATGAATTAACATGTGACGGCGCAATTAACTTTGCAGGTATTCATTCACAACCCTCACACGCGGAGTGTGGTGAGCGGTCCCCGTGCCAGCCAGGTGAGCTCCGAGTCGGACATCACGCTGCTGAACGTGAACCAGGCGGTGAGCTGTGTGGCCGCGGGCCGCCTCGACCCCAGCCTCTTGTGGGATGTCTTGGCCGTGGGCACCCACAGCAGCCTCCTGGCCTACGATGTGCACAACAACTCTGACCTCTTCTATAAAGACGTACGGAGCACCACGCATTCCCCCCCACCGTTAGTATTACGTGAATCTTCATGCACCTAGCACTGTGGATATTGAGTCCAGCAAGTGAAAATTGAGCAATACCACATACAATTTAAGCTGGAAAAGCAGCAGAAGTACGTAATAGTCGTGAAAAACATGTTCTTGGTTGATCTCTTGTTATAATGTAATTTCTTGGCATCACATTCGATACATTTTAAAATGCATTATCTCGTGTAATTTTTATCTTGGGATTAGATATTACATATCACGAGCCTATAGCCATTGAAAAACTCAAGCAGCTTAGCTTTATTGTGATTCTCTCGTCCTATCCCTGGGCAAGCACATATCCCCATTTTCTCTACTCAATGCCTACTTTTGCATTGAAATATCCCAGAAACAGGAGAACATTAAGCTGATGTGTTTTAGGAAAGAGACACTGCATTGTCTAATTACAATGCCTACAAATCCTGTTTAGCACAATTATCAAGTCAAAAACGTGGTGACCCACATTATTACTCGCAATCGCTACCCCTGATTAATTATGTTACCTTTCCTTTCACCCACTATATCCAATGGTGTAATACTCTCATTTTTAGCTCCTCTGAATGTATCCATCTTGTTTCACCTTCCCACAAATTCTCTCATAACGAAAATATCAATATTGTCAATGTTGGTTCACGTGCAGGTGGCAGATGGAGCAAATGCTGTGGTGATTGGAGAACTCGGCTCCATTGCAGCTCCTATGGTCATCATTGGGGGCACTTGTGCCATTCAGGGTTTCGACTGCAAAGGAACAGATCTCTTCTGGACAGTAAGCATCTCTCACTATGTCAGCTGATGTTAAAACCACTGTCAAACCTCTTGCAGCGAGACTGGGTAAGCCGGAAAGGCTAACTACGTCAGTAATGCAATTAACACTGGCCGATTAAGCTGCACTTCAGTCAGGGTCGTGCAGTACCATTTCTGATAAACTCTTAAAACCTGTGAGAAGTGGCCTGTTTCTTGGGTTTAGAATCTGCCTTTACGATCATGGAAAGTAACCTGTATGAAACTATGCAATAGTATTTTTTTTAAGTTGTATTACTGTAAATTGTAAATATTAAGTTATATGTTATCAAGTGTCAATTAATTGTGTTCTGTATTACGTGTAAATATAATTATACCTAAGTATTCAATTAATTATTATTTGCATACCTGATGCACCTCATAGTCAAAATGATAAAAATATATATTTTACCAGGTAAGTGATCTGGTCACAAATGACAGCTCAACGAAGTGGCTCATCATGTGGAAATTTATAGGAACCAAATACTCTAAACGTGTGTTTCTAAAATGGGAGGAAGCACCGGGACACCCGGAGAATTATCCACACGGCCATGGGGAGGACATGCAAACTCCATACATACGAGTGTCAGGGACGGGACCAAACCCACGACCTGCATACCAGGCAGAGATATTTTATTGCCTTCTGTTCTGAATAAGGCCCATTGAAGAAGGGCCTTCTGAATATGTTCCCATTATATTAGATGTGACGTTTTTAATTATGTTCCAGGCTGTTACCACATTATAGATTTCAACTGGGTGCGAATGTTAACTTGCTGTGATGGCCCTGTGCAGGTTACTGGAGATAACGTACGATCACTCGCGCTGTGTGACTTCAGTGGTGATGGAAAAAATGAGGTGAGGCTTTGCTTCACTGCTCCTCTTGCTCTCAGTCTTGAACATAGGATCCATCGACAGTGCTCTCTTATTGGTTGTTTTTCAGTTGTTGTAAGTTTTACTGTTAGCTGCTATTACAATACATTCAGATGTGTTTTAATTTGAATGCCATTCGAGTTTTATATTTTTCGAAATGCAGCATATGCAGTAGCGACTCATGCAACAGTCAGCGAAGGCTTTGTGTATGTATTGTATGTTGAACTTCTTTTGCACCGTACGTAGACAACCATGCTAATCAGAAGTGCGGGAACGGGACAGTGCTAACGTGGCCTCTCTTCTGATCTTGTGTTCAGGTTTTTTGGGGGTAGGAGAACGTTTGTTGTCAGCCAGGCTGACATTGAGTTGTACGCGCCCACACCTCGTGCCCACGAGCCATCGGAAAAAGCGGCCTAGTTGTGTTTGCCTACTTTGTTATCCCCTGCGCCTACCTAATCCGCCCGTGTGAGAATTGTGGGAGTTAGGAACGACTGCACCCAGTGTTGTGCCTGCCTCGACACGAGACGTGATTTGTCGAATTGTCCCAACTGTGCCTCTCAGCCTCTATCTCTGTCGTTAGAAATCACATCCCGAGAAGGCAGCCGCTAGTAGCACGATGTAGTAGTTTGTTTTAATGATTTGCATTGTATTACACAGCTTTTGGTGGGCTCAGAAGATTTTGATATCCGAGTGTTTAAAGATGATGAAATAGTGGCTGAAATGACTGAAACGGAGGTTAGTACAGCACATCGCACACACATGCTTACTCAATGGCTCACATGCTCACGAATGCACTCTCCATGTTCGCTATCACGCATACATGTTTACTCTCCTGCATGTTTGCTCACGTATATGCTCCTCACTCACATGCGTATTCACACGTTCGCTCACTTGCACGCTTGTAGTTTGAGTTAGGTCAACACAGCTCCACACTCACTTGGTAGTATGAATATTGTATCACGGTAGTTTAAAAACTGAGGATAAAAAAAAAATCCAGAATTTAAAAAAATATTCTTCACAATTTCTGCTTTTTCACAGACAATTACATCTTTGTGTCACCTGCAAGGCAGTCGATTTGGATACTCGCTGGCTAACGGGACAGTAGGTGTCTACGATAGAACGACTAGATATTGGAGAATTAAGGTGAGATTTCTTTAAAAGATGTAATTTATCATTTAATTCACACCGTTATGCTTGTTTGAACTCTTAACAGTTTTTTTTAATGCTGGTAGTCCTAATGTCTGCTACAAGCTGTCATTCACTTCCTCCTGCTCGTTGTTATGGACACCATGAGTATATTTATAAACACGCAACTCTTATAACCTAGGTTATCACGAGTGAGCGATATTTATGCATTGTAAGCTCTATTGAACATGTCTGTCATGCATGTTCTACCGAACTCATTAAATGTCTGTAAAGGGTCTCGAACATCATACAGCAGTAGTGAGTATTCTTTGGTTCTTTTCGGTTAAGTCACGTCTAAAAATAAAATAATAAATAGACGTGACTTAACCGAAAAGAACCAAAGAATAATTCCTGCAGTCACGAAAGCTCCTAAATTAAGCAGTAGTGAGTTCCAGGACGATGGACCACTGAGTAGGTGAGTGGGTGTGTGAGTAGGTGAGCGAGTGGGGTAGGTGAGTTTCAGGCCAATGGACTGCTGACCACAAATCTGTCGAAGTTCACGGAATGGTCAGGTCACTATGCGCTGACCATGATCACTTTAGCCTCAAAAACTCCTACACTGTGTAGGTGTCTCTACCCTTCTGATTGAGTCCCATGAATACATTTCAGATCTGCATAAAAGGGACTGTTGTCTTTTCAGAACGTGCTTAAATTTGGTGTTCTACGGTCATGAATTAATTTATGAATCTCAATCGTATTGTAAAATGTAATTATTATATTAAAGGAAATAAATAGTTGTAATTTTATAGATCCAATTTTAGGAACAGTTGGTTTTGGGTTTTGAGGTATGGTCTGGTAACATTTATCCCAAATCCAATCCACAGGTGTGTAATTGCAGTGCTGTCACCAGGGTGGTTAACATCTAATATATGGGGTAATAATAAAGCCATGAAGTTTATCCCCTGTGACAAAGTCAGCAGATATCCAATGACTTGTCAAATATAATATACAATACATAGTCACTACACATGTATTGATAGCTGCCCTGTTTACCAAATATCAGCATGTGACTGGTGCCAAAACGAGAATTAAAATATTTTTTATATATATAATTGATGCTTAACGTTAATGGTAATGTCATCAATAAACATGCATACTTTCACAATGGCTTGAACATTTCCTCTTTAGCTATAAGAAGATAATTCTGGCATGGCATGATTTGTCGTAAGACTAAGAGTGGATTTTCTAAAGGTCTGATAGTTCCAGTCGAATTAATTGTACCACTTTTATTATGTAGAAAAGTAGTTCCAAAATAATATTTATAGGATGTTATGACAATTGAATAAATACTTATTTAAACGTTTCTACTATTCCTTGTACTAAAAATCATCAATGAAGCAGAAATTATATTGTTGTGCTTTTTTTAAATTTATTTTTCTAGTCAAAAAATCAGCCCGTCAGTATCCATGCCTTTGACTTGGACTTGGATGGAGTTAACGAGCTCATCACCGGATGGTCCAATGGAAAGGTAAAACGTGTGCAGAATTCACCCAAAGTTTCAAATGGCGATACCTCTCGGATTCTGTGTACCCCAATTGTAGCGCAGAGTAAGATTATACATTTAAGTTCACACAACGTGTTTTCGCTATAATGCGGTCCTTCTATTGGAACACTTTTCACAATGCGGAACATGGCCTGTCATAACGCCGATCACGCCTGTTATAACGCGGTTCACAACTAACTACTGTCTTGAGCTGCGCAGCTGAGTGGTATACTACAGTACGTGGAATGATACAGTACGTGCCAGCGTACCCTCATTTCAGATGTTTGTCTTAACAGTTCTTCATGCTTTCGGAGTCCCTGATTCTGCTTACAATCATTAAGGACCTTCATGATGGTGGGCAGGCCCGGATAAAACTACCTTGGGGTGTGACAGGGATGCCCTCTGGCTCCCACATTATTTAACATTTTTAGACCACGTAGTTCGTGAAGCTGCCTATGGCTGTACTGGAGGAATCTCCATTAGGTACAGATACAATGGGAGGCTGATCGATGCCTGGATGCGATCAAGGGATGACTCCCTATTGGTCAACCATCTTATGTATGCTGATGATTTGGTGATTGCTGCTCACTCAGAGGATGAGATGGAGGCGCTGCTGCTGAACCTTACAATCAGTCCCACCAAAATTAAGTAACTGCCTGGGTATTTTGTGCCATCAAACACTCCACTCCCTTAACTCCCCCATTGGTGATGGGGCAGTTGTGGAGAGTTTTCCATAACTGGGCAGTGTATTTATGACCAGCTTCAATTTGACAGCAGAGGTCTCACTCCGAATCAGTCAAGTGGCGGTATCTTTGCATCGGCTGTGTAGCGCTGTGTGGAAGCTACCCGGTTTGTCGCTCCACATTAAGCTTCGGGTCTTCTCAGCCACGGTCATGCCGCCCTCCCTTCTCTATGCTTTGCGAAACATGGACCCCCCGAACGGAACAGCTTCGTCGGTTAGAAACATTTAGGCTGGCCTGCCTACGATCCATCCTGGGTTTAACCTGGCTGGATTGTGTGAGGAGCTCACAAATCCTTGAAAGATCTTGACAAAGTCCTATCGGTGAGGTCCTCCGGCATGCAAGGCTGCGTTGGCTAGGTCATGTAGCCTGCATGCCCATCCAATGCATGCCTTAACAGCTTTTGTTCGGCCGGATAGAGGGGGCTAAACAGGCACGGCACAGGCTAGAGAGGAGATGGAGTGATGTGGTATGAGAGGACATGGCGCGGAGTGGACTTGCCAATGACTGGTACCAGCGATGTCAATATCGGCCTCTGTGAAGGAGGCTCGTGAAGGACGGTACTGGGCAGTTGGAGGTAGTCGCCCTCCAACAACAACGGAGGGCAGACGAGTGACGCTCGCAACAATGAGCGGAGTGCCGGGCGGCTAAAACACAGGAAGTTGGCACAGTAGGGGGCACAGGTGGCGCATCGGCCAGTCATCTCAGTCATTCAACCAATGGCACCTGGGTCTGTCCCGTGACTTCCTGCTAGCGGGCGTTTGGCACTTCACGTGGCCTTAAAGTGCATTTGGCCTTGCACAGGCGCCTTGGTGACATCACCGCCACTTCGTGGCAAATGGCGATTATTGCTGTTGCTGACTATAGGATGATTTTACAGTACAAACGTGATTCAGATAACGCATTTTTCGCTTTTAATGCGAAACTGTTCAGGAACGTATATACTCCCGAGTTAAGTGAGGGATTGCTGTACTTAATGAGAATCATGCCTCCGACATGATGCAATAAGCAACGTCACTTTCTTCTGTCAGATTGATGCTCGCAGTGACAGGACTGGAGAGGTGGTCTTCAAGGATAATTTCTCGTCCTCGGTTGCTGGGATTGTGGAAGGGGATTACCGCATGGATGGCAAGACGCAGCTCATTTGCTGTTCTGTTGACGGAGAAGGTAATCTTCGGCTCTGCCTGCATTTCTTTCCCTTGAGACTCTGCTCAATCCTGGGGTATTGTTCAGGTTTTGTTCTCTATATTATTCACATGTTTACAGCTGCTTTTAGAGCAATGTGTGTACATCAGTTTATTAATGATTTTCCAGGGATACCTTTCTCATTCTTTCATGACTTCATGTGTCAGTTATACTGGTAGGAACGAAGTGGACCAGACCACCAATAGATTAATGTGTCCGTCCGTCCGTCCGTGTATCAACATCGCCCCCTACTGCAAACACTTGGCATGACCCTGTCCGACAAGATGGCCGCCCGCTCCCCCTGCGATCTGTGAATTAAACAAGATGGCCGTCGCTTCCGGCGCATCACGGCAAAACTTTAAACTTCGCTTCAAAATTACTTTACTGAAACGCAGCACGTTTTTTTAACACAGAGACAAGAAACATTTATTAACACAGAGACGAGATACATTTAATCGCCTTATTTGTGCACGAAAAGCACGGCGCGAGGCCTAGTGCGGCAGGCTTCGCGAGGCCTAGTGCGGCAGGCTTATTAACACAGAGATGAAACGCAGCACGTTTATTAAAAAAAAAAATACTTTACTGAAACGCAGCACGTTTTTTTTAACACAGAGACAAGAAACATTTATTAACACAGAGACGAGATACATTTAATCGCCTTATTTGTGCACGAAAAGCATGGCGCGAGGCCTAGTGCGGCAGGCTTCGCGAGGCCTAGTGCGGTAGGCTTATTAACACAGAGACGAGATACATTTAATCGCCTTATTTGTGCACGAAAAGCGCGGCTTCGCGAGGCCTAGTGCAGAGGCTTCGCGAGGCCTAGTGCAGAAGGCTTCGCTAAGTCTAATGCAGAGAAGGCTTCGCGAGGCCTAGTGCAGTAGGCTTCGCGAGGCCTAGTGCAGCAGGCTTCGCGAGGCCTAGTGCGGGAGGCTTATTAACACAGAGACGAGATACATTTAATCGCCTTATTTGTGCACGAAAAGCACGGCTTCGCGAGGCCTACTGCAGAGGCTTCGCGAGGCCTAGTGCAGAAGGCTTCGCTAAGTCTACTGCAGAGAAGGCTTCGCGAGGCCTAGTGCAGTAGGCTTCGCGAGGCCTAGTGCGGCAGGCTTCGCGAGGCCTAGTGCAGAAGGTGGTGGTGGGGGGTGGTGGGGTGGTGGTGGTGGTGGGGGGTGGTGGTGGGGGGTGGTGAGGGCTGGTGGGAGGGGTGGTGTTGAGGGTGGTGTTGGGGGGTCTTTAAATCTCACAGCGTTTCTTGTCAAAACAAACACTGTTAATTAACGTTACACTAGAATACAGTTAAATTTTTTCTTTAACTCCTTTATACCCGGTCGATATCCCTGTACCGGTACTAAGTATAATTTTTTTCTTTAACTCCTCCATACCCCCATCTTCTTGGTTCTTTCGGTAAAGTCACGTAGAAGGGAAGTAATAAAATAATAAAAATAAAACATAATAAAATGAAATAATTCTCACGACGTTTCGGCTACAACGCAAGCAGCCGTCTTCAGGTGAAGAATGAGACACTACCAAGCTAGGAGCTTATATATAAACTGGGTTGGAGGTGGAAGAGCGCCTTAACAAAAAAGAATGTGCATATGAAGAGGAATTTAGCATATTCATGGAAAATGCGTAGGAGGTGGGCGGGGGGGGGTTTCAAAGGCATATTATGCCCATGCATTATGCAGGATCAACAGCACCAAGGGGGGGTGCAGGGAGTAGCATTAACAAAGGAAAGGAATGTTATTGATATGTAGCTGCAGTTACTAAACAACCACGTAGAAAACTAAAGTATAAACTACATAAAAAACTAAAGTATAAACTGCATAGCACCATCAGTATACTTACTATACTCTACAATAATCTGAGTTACTAACAGCAAGTAATACATTACAATTCTACGTCGTAAAAATTATATAATATGCTTCCATCTAAACTTTATTCTCTTACATCACACGAGCATATACCGTACTATATACTGCCATAGATAAACCCAACATTAAATTATATACTGTATTACTATAAACCACCCTATACCTTATACATTTCAACATAACACTATGTATTATTCTACCCACCCTAATGTGTATCGAAATGGTTTATTACGTCCTTCCAATGATTGCTAAGCCAGAATCCATCTTCCCGGTTAAAAAAAATTCCTCCATACCCGGTCGATATCCCTGTACCGGTACTAAGTATTATTCCTACCAGCCCACCCCGCAGGGTCCTGTTATGTAAACATACATTAAGCACTTGTTATTTATATGGTACTTTAAAAAATACAATTTTAACACTTATTGGTAATATAATATAATTGTGTTTTTGTAAGCATATACTCATTTTATATATATATTTACCATATATAATTTCCCACATCTGTATTGAAAGTTGAATGTCGATTCAGGATGTCGTCTCTCAGCCATAGGTTCGAGCGGCTGGGAAGACACCGATGAGCACGTCGCGAATGAATTAATTCCACGTGCGGTGTGCGCAGTGCGTGGATACCTCCCCTCGAGCCGCGAGGTGAGAGGCAGCCTCATGGACTCCAACACCGAGCAGGACCTGCTGCGAGAGCTGAGTCAGCGTAAGCAGAATCTGCTCCTGGAGCTCAAGAACTACAGCGAGAACTCAAAGGCAAGCCTGGTGCTCTCGCCGATTTCTCTTCCGCACAGGGAGAGCGGCTGAGGGGCACGGATGGTGGTTAAAATCGCTTGTTTTATTTTGCGTTTCTGATAACCGCGTATAAATGTCTAGCGATTAACTGAGAAATGAAGGGAGCTGTCACAGTGGTGCATCATGGGTTAGCAGCAGCACACTGGACTTTCAATCCAGAGGTCGACGATTCGATTCCATCTCCTAAAGTGGAAGTTGAAACAATGGGACAAGTATTTTTGAATTGCTCCACCACTCACCGCCTCTTATCCACCCAGCAGTGTAAAATGGCAAGGTCCCATATGGTGGTGCAAAATGTGGGTACTATCTAATACGTGGTTTACTGGTAAAATAACACATACACAAATACAAACAGAACTTTTTCTACAAATGTAAGCTTGCAAAAGCATGAACTAAAAGTGCAAAGAGCTAAGCTTGCTTTGCTCTAATTAATGTACAGCATATGTATTCTTATTAAGTGCCGTGACCAGCTTGGTTACTGCTGTAATGTTCCCGTACGTGTTCTCTGTGTGTGAAGGTTGGTCAGAATGCGAATGCAGGGGATGTGGAGAGTCAGGCTGGGGCCATCCCTGCCAACACCCAGCTGCAGACCTCGCTGACAGTAAACCCAGGCAGCAAGACGCTGCCACCACATGTGGAGCTGGCCATCTCCACCTCAAATAGTGAGCACTCGAGAGCATGGCTGTGACTGCTGCTGCTACTAATATTGTTACGCTTTGGATGCCATGTTGGCGAGATATTAACTACCTCGCCTGGTATATAGGAGGTCATGGTTTTGATATTTAGGGTTAAACCCCCAATATAATAACGTTATTTTATATGTATTTATGTTTAACTTCTTTTTCACCGTACGTAGCCAACCGTGCTTATCAGAGGTGCGGGGGAAGGACAACAAACTTAACTGATAGAGCATCACTGCTGCAAATTTCATTTAAATACTCTGAACATTGCGAACCACATTTTGTTGAAGACTGCTGTTGCTAAAGTTTGTTGTGGTCATGATTGTCAGTTTATACCTGTCAAGTGTCTGTGACAAGCCACTTAAACGTGTTATTATTTTCTCTTATGATGCCAATTTTGTTTTGAAATACCTCGGTAAATGTTGTTTTCTGTTTAGGTGTTTATGCATTCTGTGTACAAACTAAACTAAATGAAAAGTCAGGTATATTTTAAAGACAGCAATATTGTTGGTTTATTAAGATAATCCACACTGTATTTACTGCAGTAAAGTTGTTGCTGCGCATTTGAACTCTCCTATATAGTTATGATAAAAATTACCATAAAACCACTGTGTGTGTGTGTGTTGGGCGGTAATACAGACACAGTGATCCGGGCAGTGCTTATATTTGCTGAAGGCATCTTTGAGGGCGAGAGCCACGTAGTGCATCCCAGCGTCAACAACCTCAGCAGCCACATGCGGGTTCCCATGATCCCACCCAAGGATGTGCCCGTGGACCTGCACATCAAGGCTCTTGTTGGGCACAAGACCAGGTGAGGGTGTCCAGCCGTCACTGCAACCAGAGCCACGTTCACGAGGCTGCTCTGCTGTGCTAGAAATCGGCAACCACATCATGTGGTTCTCACATCGAGCTCTTGTGCAATCAGTCATAATGTATGCATTGTCATTGTCAGTTTCTTTGAGGATCGTCAACATGTATTTTATATCATTGGCACTGCCCACGATGCCCTTTTGCCATTAATACCACACACTTACAATTATTCCCTGGTGCTGTGCCTCGCAGTATGCAGTTCCACGTGTTTGAGCTGACCCGACAGCTACCTCGCTTCTCCATGTACGCAATGTGCAGTCCTGACAAGGTGCCTGACCCTCAGAGCTATGTCAGCTTCTCTGTCAACGATCGCATACAGAGGGTAAGAGCTCGGCACACACTGACCATCTTACCTTGGTTCTTGCCTTCATTACCGGACGCTCAGAGCATTCCAATGCACTTTTATAGTGCACTTTTATAGTGCACTTTTGAATCTTAATTGAAAACTAATTTCTTTGGAACTGCTTTTTGTGTTTAATTTGTTTTTCTTCCCCCGCACCTCCGATTAACACGGTTGGCAACGTATGGTGCGAATAAAGTTCAACATACATACATATATTCCAATGCCTGTCTCGACAACAGGCCTTCCCGCTTTTCTCCGCACTCAGACCGATCTGTCTTCTCTTCCAAAGTGGCTTACATAGCCCATGAAAAAATCTGGCCTCTTGACCTCCTTCTCACAGCCCCTGCATTATGGACATTACTGGCTAAGTACACAAATCCTCGACCTTGTCCACCTTCTATACCCCGACCGGGACTTGCGATCGTCCAGCGAAGGCAGCTGAGGCTCTCTCTAGGCCTTCTGTCTCTTTGGAAGCCGCCAGTCCTGATTCTGAAGCCGTCTACCCAGCAAATGGGCCTCCTGTAGCAGAGTTGGAATGCGCTGCTGATGAAGCGAGCTCATGGTGGTGTGGACAATTGGGAGAGCACATAGTGACCCAAAACATTTATATTTAAACTAATTATTCTCTAATGTGAGTGCAACATAGGTGTTGTGACATCGCGGGATGTCACTGTGTAATGCCGGCCCTAGAGAGACACGGCGTGCGATGTAACGACATCGCGGATACCACTTGGATGTGGGTGCAGTACCGCCCCTAGAGGGGCTCGATGAGCGCTGATTGACAGTGCTGGATGGCACCACGCTCTGTGTGCAGTGCCGGCCCCTACAGGATAGAGTGCGGGAGTGCCGGCCATGGAAATGGGGTTACTGAGGGCAATGGCACTCTGGTTGACCCTGGAGGACACATGACCGGTTAAGTCAAGACAGGGCCCCCAAGTGGGGGCTAGGGGTGGTCACGTGTCAGGGTCGAGATCCTGCTCGAGAAATTCTAGAAGGTGATTGTGACTAAGGGCGGAGCCAGTCACACCACAGAGGATATAAGCCGGGTCCCCCTGAGGGACCGGCTGCTGCTGTTCATCCTGAAGAAACCTTCGTCAACATTCTAAGTCCTACAAGAGTCTCCAACACGTGGACCTGGACCCAAGCTGGTCTTGTCCGTTGTAGCTAGTTACATTGTAATTAGTGTAGTTGGCCTGGTGGTCACCACCATAGGTTGTTATCCCGTTAACCCGAGTGTTGGTGTTAATAAATGTGTTGCCTCCAAAAATATGTCTGTGACTCAGTTGAACCCGCTACATAGGTATAACACATGGTTTAAAATACTACAGCTAAACGTTTGAAATTGTTGAACACAACTACTATTTGTTTTGCAAATGTGCGGAATATAATTGTCGCCATATTTAACGTCTTGCATGCATCTCTGTAATACTCTGGCAGGTTATCCTGTGGCTGAATCAGAATTTCCTGCTAACGGAAGAGTGTGAATGCGAGAGCAGCTTCCTGCACGTAGCGTTCGAGTCGCAGCGTGGGAATGGTCCTCTCGTTATAACCATGAAGCCCAGTGGAGAGGTATGAATTGCACAGCAGATCCTGATCACTGTCACTGGGTTTGTACAGATCATAAGAAAGTTCTAAACAGCAATGTGGCCTTCTGTGTTTAATGTGCCATTGTTTGGAATTCCACCTTCCTATCGGATTATTCTCAAGGACAAGAAGTCAGATGGTGCAGTAGCAATAACCAGAATGGCCTGGATTAGATTCCTGACTCGAGAGCTTTTCTGTGTGAAGTGTGTATGTTTCTCCCCCTGTTCTGCATGTGTTTGCTCCAAGTTCTCCCATAGCTAGTTAAAAACATACCATGTAACTGGTGTTGGCCAAACATCCCCATGCTGTAGAACTGTCTGCAAAATACTCAATTGTAATTACACACAGCAGCAACATCACTCCTAAAAAAAGAGTCTTGAGACTCTGTGAGGCATTCTTGGGTAAGTTAGCATAATAATACTGTAGTGACTGAATTTGCCTAGATTTAAGGCAATTTTTTTTGTACAATATAAAATGGTGCAGAAACCATTGCACGGTAACAACTTTCGATGATAATTGCCTTACATTTCTACATCGCCTTTACCTCCTAAACATACGTGATGTTTCCTCTGGCAGGTGTTGATCTACACGGATGATATGGACCTTGCAGGAGACATCGTGCAATCACTCGTGGCTTTCCTGGCAATAGAGGACCTGCAAGTAGAGGCACACTTCCCTGCTGAAATGGAGGAGCTGAGACTCACCCTCATCAAGGTACGTTTGCTGTCAAAGCCCCACATTTTGTGTTGGTTTGTAGCAGTGAGTGGTTCGATTATATTATTTGATAAAAAAAAAACAAGCACAATCTACGTATGTATGCATATATGTTAAACTTATTTCGCACCGTACGTAGCCAACCATGCTAATCAGAGGGTCAGGGGGACGACAGGAAACTAAAGACAAAAAGCAGTTCTAAAGAAATTAGTTATCAATCTAGTTTTAAAATTGTATAGCGGCAGTGACCATCTTTGTCCGATGGCTAGCCAAAAGCCGCTGCGATGATGACCGGAGTTCGCTTGGTGATTTGTAACTGGTATCAGTAAAACCATCCAAATTCTAAAAAAATACTGGCAAATTCCTTAATTGCCATTACATGCAGCAGTAATTGCCCCCTAACAAACAAACAGACTGTGTCTGTGAAGCATAGCACCTTCGGGATAGCCCTGCGCTATAAGAATGGCATAAATACTAAATGTACTCGGTTATTCATCTGAGCTCAGTCGCCCGGTCACCCTTTGAGTGGTATAAGTGAATACCGCTTCCGCTGCTGTTGTTGTTGTTGTTGCCGACCTTCGTAGGTGGACGAGTTTCACTCGGTGCACCAGAAGCTGACTGCAGAGATGGCTGACCACTCGAACATGGTGCGCAGCATGCTTGTTAGTGCCGAGGATTCTCGGCTCATGGGCGACATGTAAGCACACACCTGTTAACACATGCAAGACCTATGAATTCGCATCACAGAGTAGCCAAGCAGACTCAGCTTGCTGGAATGCTTGGCGCTGGGAACAGTATAGTGTATAGCATTCCGTCATTATTCACGAACCTTGCTATTCACGATTTTGGCGATCCGCGAATCGCATCTGGAACTCTACGTCTATTATGTAGGAGCGTTAACGACATCACAACGATCATCATCGTCATTGTCGTCAGCATCGTCATTGCATCCTTGTACTGCGCAGCATCATCATGTATGTTAATTTATAAACGACTAGCTTTACTACTCGGCTTTGCCCAAGACTTGGATTCTTGCCTTGGATTAATACACAGCCTACGCAGAGGGTGGGGGGGGATGCGTGACGTCAGCAGGCACATTGCGGGACGCTGCCGCATGCGGGTGACATCACAGATGTGACGTCACCACTCACTTGCCGTGCAAAATATATCCATTATTGCGCCCCCCCCCCCCCCCCCCAAAATACAAAGGTCTATTTTTATACTTTTTGCATTGTGTGTAGTCTGGAAGCTACCCATATGCCAAATTACAAGTTTGTTGCATATATAGATTATTTAATACTTCAATATTTATTTGTATTTACTTTGTTTATTATAACAAAATTTGTTTTGTTATAATTGTCATGTATTTAATAGCTTATTGATGTATTTATTTGCTATTCATGAACATTTATGGAACGTATCCCTCGCGAATAACGAGGGAATACTGTATTACATAGATGTTGTTTATTATTGTTATGACGCTTGTTATCCCTCACTGAGCCCCAAGACTCTTTTACAGGAGGGTCCTGTCAAGTGTTTGCAGGAGGCGGGTGATATTGCTGCTGCTGTATGTAATCCTAAATTAGTGATTTGTTCTTTTTAGCATTGGGATGTTTGGCCAATACCAGTTACATTGTGTATGTTTAGCTTATGAGGAAACCAGAAAAAAAACCCAGAGGAAACCCATGCAGAACAGGGGGAGAATTTAAAATCTCCACGCAGTAAGAGTTGGGAATTGAACACAGGCCATTCTTGCTGTGAGGCACAATTGTCACCACTGCACCAGCATGATGCCTAGTATGAAGCTAGTTTCAGTATTGAAAACGATCATTTTGGTTAAACTGTCAATTCAAGTGTTGTGATACTCGTTGTCTTTGCTTGAAGGACACGTGTGTACGTTTAATACCCACGCCTTTGTTGATTTCCAGAAAAAATATGAAAAAAGGCTACACACAACTCTTTAATTTAAACAAAGATCTTATAAATGGTTACAAGATTCGCTGCAACAATCACAACGAGCTACTCGGCTGTTTACGGACAGTCAACCAAACTATCCAGAAAGCTGGACGACTCCGAGGTAAGAGCTTCTGATCATTCATCAATATATAAGACATCAGGTCGGGATTGAATCCACATCCTCTTCCAGGCGAGGTAGTTAACATCTAGCCACCAAGGCGTACACAGTTAACGTTCGTCCCGTTGAACCAGCAGCATTAGACAAGGTGCTTCAGTCATTCTGGGTAAGCTCATTAACAGGTCTACCAGTACCGTTTTTCTTTTCATATAAAATTAGCCTTCATGAAATTTTGCAGACCCTATAACTACCTCGTGCACGGTGTGCTCATAGAATTACTATTTGCTTTGACAATAGTAGTGTTTGGAGTTTTAATCCTGCCACAAGCTTGTTCTAGTCATTAGAGTTACTTGGTTATAAATTACCGTGCAACTCCCCTTACCCATATACCTGTTTTCCAGTTCCCATCATTTATCCATGTAACTAAATCTGCAAATGCTATCTGTAAAATTATTCAATGGATCCATATTGTGCAATGCTCTCACAATCGTATATTTCCTTACTCTAAGCTGGGAAGAATGGCCACTGTGCAAAACAAGAGTTTAGATATATATATTTTTAATTAGAAATGTTAATCAATGTGGTGGGAGTATTTTCATTCTATGTGACTGTTTTTTCTTTGCAGCGGGAAAACCAAAGATGTTGGTGATATCTGCCTGCCGTGAAGCTATAAAAACGAACAATGTGAATGCATTGTTTAAAATAATACGAGCGGGGACAGCCACCAGCTAGAGCCGCAGCACTGGCTTCTTCAATGACAACCGAATCGGCAATAGCTTTAGCGTGAACAGATACCACTATTGACAGCACGTTTTACGATTCAAACATGGTATATCGTTAATTTACAATTATTACTTTTAAACCTATTCAGATACGTTATGGCATTATATAGAGTATTCGAAAACAGGACTTTTAGAACTTGTTATATTTTCAGACAGATTGACCTGATTAACAAGGTTGGCTACGTATGGTGGAAAATAAGTTCAAAATTCATACATATTCACAGCCTGTCTTCACCCATTCAAGGCCATTTATGTAAGTCCCTACCAAGTAGCCAAACTAGGTGACCATGATGCTGCAGATAGTGGTGTTAATTTATTCAAAACTTAATATTCATAAAGCGCTCGTGTATTTGAGACAGCATGAGAGCAGCATGCACCACTTCCTATTTGATGCTCTACGATCTCGCTCAATCTCAACTATGAGGTGTGGACATTGCAGTGCTGCCTTATTGTGGGGGGATGGTCAGAGCCCCAGTCGATTCTCAGGGTTCATAAATATCTACTTCAGCATAAGTTCTAAAACATTTTCCAGTTAAAAGTGCAGCTGCTAGGAAGGATGCTTTTGAGCATCAAATTGACTTGCCATGCCAAACAGACATGGTCTGATCAACAAGTTGCCAGCTTGTGCCGATTACAACCCCCAGAATAACGCAATGTTCGCACTACAGTCACTGACTTCTCTGAATGGTCTCACTTTTGTCCCCTCGCATGGATGGGTTTACTTCCACATTGGCTGAGAAAAACACTTCAGACTGCACTGTGGTTCCTTGTCGCGCCTCACTCCGAATGAGCGTACGCCGTGGGGAGCATTACAAGTTGAAATGATTACTTTCAAAGGCAGCATCGTGGTCCAAATGTGTGACGTGCCAGGATCACAATTAACTGTTGTAAAGGGGTTTTTGGCATCAGACGTGTATGGTCTTGTTCACTCGGGAGTTCATTGAAGTGATGGGACCAGCAATTAATTCAAAGATATTTTAATGTTGTACAGTCATTTTGAAACAGTAACGGTTGTGCTATTTTTTTTTTTAGATCACCACATATATGGCTCGTTGCATTGTTGGAAACGTTTCTGTGACAGTGCAGGAACAATATTGTTTATCCCTGATGTAATGTTATTTTCTGGGGCATTAGCAATATTGCAATTACTGTTGTCAAGACAATTTTATGTTTGCTTAAACACGTGGCACATTTTCTGGCACATCTGCCACCCAAAGCGCCATGACATTAATACTCGTTAACATGAAAATAGACATTCTATGTGCAGTCAACAGAATGTGTCATGTTACAAAACTGAAATTTGGAAGTTTTTTAGTTTACCCATATGAATGTAATAAGCTTTTATTTCATTCGTGTTTAAGAACATATTGAAAATATTAAATTAGCAGCAAACCCGTGTGAACGTGTCAGAAACAAAACACAATGCGTGCCTGGTGATTTGTGCCCTGGACGAGCCTCGAGTCAATCATCCTGGGGTGCCGTGGTGGGGAGATGTTGTCAACTACCTCGCCTGGTATGCAAATCATAAACCCCGACGCCTGTGTTTGGAGTTTGCATGTTCTCCCTGTGGTCACGTGGATTTTTCTGCAGGTCCTCTGGTTTTTCCCTCCACATTTAGAATTAATATGCGTTGAGTATTTGGCTATAAATTTCCACAAGCCATTTTATCATTTGTGGCCAGATAGCTTCTGAAAAAGAGCTACACAAACAGTCCATGGGTTATGGAAGGGTTAGGTTCCTGAGAACGATCCGTAACCCAAATTTTCTGTATGTCGGAAACTGAACAATTTTCCCCCAAAATCAAGATGAAATCCCATCGCCGAAAACAGTTGTGCCTCCCCTACCCAATTACTGTGCATACCCTCTGCACTTAATCGAATACCCCAACACTACCCATAATTAAAGTAATGGAACATATACTGTATACTGTATCCAATTGTTTCTGAATACCACGAAACATTTTTTTATACTGTTAACAGAAAGCAGTCACTTCCGAATGTCCGTTTACCGTGCATTAGGCTAGGCCTAGACTTCTCTGATCGCTGTTAGCCAAGACCATAAACAATCGAAGTATAATTGTGTTAAATAAAGTACATACAGTAAATAACTCGTGAAATAAACTTAAAATGAAGAAAACTAGCAATACAAACATGGGGAAAAGATGGTTGTAAGCATATAAAACAATTACATAATGCTACAAAACATTCCATTTACCTCGGGGCTCAGTGAAAGCTGTGCACTTTGGTGTAAATTGCTCCGGAATTAATCTGCAACCTCACCGCCCTGCACTATTTGCGCTTAAGAAACGCGAAAAATTTCACATGTTGAATTTGTTTTAACATAATTTATGTAAGGTCGGATTTCCATCGGGGACTTACTGTATAACTCAGTGGGCTCTATCTTACCTGGTAAAATAAAAAGTTTAGTTTAATGTTTAAACCTTAATTCATACAAACTAAATGGCTGGTTGCTTACATAAACATTTTCTGAGAATAGATGCATTTAATCTTTTTCCAAGTCACCAGTAATAATTATACAAGGAGTTTAAGGTGCTATTTAACAAATGTTACAGTTTTAACCAAGTGTTTGAAAAAATTCAAAAATGATTTTACCATACTAAAACTACAAATCAAATGCTGATTTAAAGTCCAAATACAGAAAAGTAATATTAATAATACTTTTTCTCTGAACAGTTCAAAACAAAAATTAGGAAGCCACAGCACACATCCCAAACAGAGCCTTTGCTTTAAAGGCACATACTGAGATTCTCAATACACATTTTTATACAGTAAAATAACTGAAGCGTGGCAATTGTAAATTAACTGATGTTTCAATATTTGCTTTATTTAGCTATGTACTTTGTTACAAATTAATTATTTGTCCAATAAAAAGTTGTTCATTTTAGACAGATTTTTTTTTCTTAAAATGTGATGCACGGTGAATTTACATTATCTCCACAAAATTCCTCCAGAGACATTATTTCCCCCCCTACCCCAGTCATCAGCAACACTTCACCCCAAACCCAATACACAGCAGCATCCCCGTGTCAAACAGAAATAATAAGCACTTGTTTCTTGGGACATTGCACAAAGACTGGCGGAGGCTTGATCAGTTTTCACTGCAGGTGTTCTCGGAGTCCGTGCCGAGGCAGGACGGCCGCACGTAGCTGAGCAGGGCGTAGGGGGAGCTGCGGTCTTCGTCCAGCAGAGTGGACACGGTTTCCTTCCAATAGCTGAAGTTTATGCAGGAGCTCTGCACAGGCACACGCATCAAATCTATATGAACAAACGAAGCAGATACCAATCAAGGATGTTGACTGTGAGGGACCCAAAACTTGGGTAACTGGGTTCTCGTAGCAATTTGTTGACCACTGCACTACCTCTCCACTCACCCACCAACTCACACATCGATGCATTTATATAACCGCTCATTCACACTCTCGTTCAACACGTGGCTTGTCGACTTAATGAGGGCATACGTTCTCGAGGGAGGTGCTGTCCTTGTCTTTGTTCAGGTAGTGCGTCTGCCAGAACTGCAGCAGAGAGTGGAAGTTGGTGAGCACGTGGCCCGGCTTGTTGTCAGCCAGCTCCTTCTCCCGCAGCGCGTTCAGGTAGATGGGCAGCCCCCCTCGCCGCAGGGCTAGCATCAGGAACACGAGGCTCGTGTTCAGGCAGCTCACGTTCTCCTGCAGCCAAAACCGTAACAGGGTGTTAAAACTCACTGGAGTTTTGTTTCTACACGAGGCTGATGACACCACATTTTCTTACACAACGTCACAGGAGCCTCTGCAGTGGCATGAGTTTTTTCGAAGTGGAAAAATATTATTCTACTAATTATCCAGAAAAGCCTCACCGAGTGTCACATTTTCATGAGGCTGTGCCAGGTTTTCAAAGTAGGGGGGGGGTAATATTGTTACGTGTAATACCAATTGAGCAATTTGCAGATTACTTTTCGGCATTGGCATGTTTAGTCAACACCAGTTTCGTTATATATATTAGCGATGAGAGGAAACTGGAGAACTCTGAGGAAACCCAATCAGAAGATTCAAGAGCTGAATGGCTCACAGGGCTATACCTAATAAATGAACTTGAAGAACAAGAATTCAGAGACGGTATCTATATATACACAGTAAAAGGGAAAAAAGGGAAGAGGTGGAGAACGTACAAACTGAGCAGTGCGGGAATTGCGCGTTGCTAAGGTGGGGGCAAGTCTATCCATAGACAACCACGATTGACTTCCCCACAAAGTAGTACAGCAGTCCCTCGGTTAACAGTTTAATCTGTTCCACGAAAACTACTGTTAACTGAAATAACTGTTAATCGAATATAGAAAGCATAATGTAAACAAAGCCAGTCGAGGTCTAAATGCTCGTAAATGGGCGTCGCTGATTGGCTAGGGCAGGGGTCGGCAACCTGCGGCTCCGGAGCCGCATGCGGCTCTTTTGAACCTTGACCGCGGCTCCGGGGCGGATGCTAGCGAGGGGAGGAGGCGCACTGTGACACCTGCTCTGGCGTTGCCGCTGCTGACAGGTCGCCGCTCCGCTCCACACTGCCCGCCCGGTGACAGGCAATAACGTTGCCGTTGCTTTGTCACATGTTTGGAAGAAGTAAAAACCTTCCTGGGCAGCAAAGAGCTCACCTTTGCTGAGCTGGAACAGCCAGAGTGGCTGGAAAAATTACATTTTATGGTAGACATGACAGCACATCTAAACACGCTAAATACAACCCTTCAGGGGAAAGGAGGCACAGCCCTGCACATGCTGGAGGAGGTTTTGGCATTCGAGCGCAAGTTGACAGTGTTTGTCAAAGATTTACAGAGAGGTACACTGTCTCACTTTCCCTCTTTGAGAGAGTTCAAACAAAGTCATGATACGATAAATTTGGAATATTTCAAGTCTGCAATCACCACAATGCAAAGTTCGTTTGGGAAACGATTCTGTGAGTTCAGAGAGGAAAAAACGACATTATCCTTCCCTGTCACTCCCCTGGCGATCGATCCATCCCTATTGAATATGACTGCATTTGCAGGTGTAAGTCAACCTGATCTTGAGATGGAACTGGCCGATATAGCCGACAAAGATATATGGGTGTCCAAGTTCAAATGCTTGACCGCTACTCTTGAGGATGTTGCCCGTCAGAAGGCCATTCTGGCTCAGAATCATAAATGGAGTGATATTGAAAACCTTCCCAAACAGGACAAACTTGTATTCGAAACATGGAATGCCATCCCCAACACTTATATAAACATGAAAAAGTATGCATTTGGAGTCCTGTCGATCTTCGGCTCCACATATGTATGTGAGGAGGTCTTCTCCAACATGAACTATATTAAAAACAAACATCGATCACGCCTCACAGATGACAGCTTGCAAGCCTGTGTGAAAATGAAGGTGACGTCTTACAGCCCTGATGTGCAGACACTGTGCACTGAGGTTCAGGAGCAAAAATCCCATTAACCAGGTAATTTAGCTATTAATTTGCAAAAATATATTTTACATTGTTAAGTGAAAAAGTCATTTTTTTATTCAGATTGACAGCTGACTGCACGATCCTGTATATAGCAATAAGGTAAGAAACAATATATGCAGTGTTATATTTGTTTTAATAGTTGCAATGGTTTTGCGGCTCCCAGTTTATTTTTTCCTTCGGAAACGGGTCCAAGTGGCTCTTTATGTCTTAAAGGTTGCAGACCCCTGGGCTAGGGCATGCTCAGCCCACTGACAAGCGCTCGGACTGGCGTGCATAGCGTAAACATACCGTTCATCAAAATGTTTACGTTCATTGAAACCATGGCGTCCTATGGGAGGCGGAATGTTAACCGATGTCACTTAACCAAGAAACTACTGTACTAATATCGACCTTGGAGGGACTATGGGCTGAGCCAACCCCCAACTAGGATTTAAACTCACAACTTACCCGTTGCAAGATGCTTCCTCTACCGCTGGGCCAACTACCAGGCGCATTGCTTGCAATTGTCAAATACTTTTAAGTGCAAATGCAACGCTTCTGTTGAGCGCTCATACCTGAGTGAGTGTCTCCACCTGGACAATGCTGATGAGGCGCATTAGGATGGTGAGCTGGTTCTCCACGCTCGCCATGTATGTCAGCAGACGGCACTGCAGCATCACCTCCGCGACTGAAGAGAGATATACGCGGGTGGTGGGCATTAATCACACAGCTGATGACACCGATTTAACCCGCGTGAATTTTGGCTGTAACACGAGGCTCTGGGTGTGCACTGCCATGCCTCCGTGGGTGTGCACTGCCATAAGCTCCGTGGGTGTGCACTGCCATAGGCTCTGTACCGGTGGAGTCGTCGGTCTGAGAGAAGCGTTCCAGCGACAGCACGATGCAGCGGATGAACATGTTTGAGTCCACCAGGGAGCTGTTGATCTGCGCCAAGAATTTCTGAAACTGCAGCACATCAACCAACACGGGTCACATTTCATTATTCATTAGGATAAAGCCTATTGACTTTAGACATGGAATTAACATAATTGACCTAGGCCGGATTGCATTAAAAAAACACTTAAATAAAAAAAATTCCTTAGTTTCCTATGTAAATGCGAATTTAGGTAAATCTTGTGTTCGTTTTATGCAACCAGGCACTGGGATGTATATGGAGGTACCTATTACTGTTATTTTTAAAATTAAACCAGGGTAAAAGACTGATTCTCATTCGAATTATTTGATGCACGTATTTCAAATTGATGCACCGTTAGAGTTGCGTCAGTTTACCTTTTCTTCAGTGTCTACGCATGTGTCAAACATCTTGAAGGCTTTGACGTTGAACTTCATGAGCTCTCCGAGCAAATCGAAGTTGCTCTGCAAGATGTCCCTGGACGTGCTTTCGCTGTCGATGATGCAGGACAGGATGTGCTGTGGGAGAGGGAACCAGTGAGGTAGGATCCTGGCAGTATGGAATGCGTTGCATTCTGCAGGAAACTGATAACATTACCATTCATAAACTACCATTGTGTATGCAAGGCTGATGAGACAACCTCAACACCGGTTCAGAGTTTGTAAGCATTAAACTAATGTAGTTGAAAAATATAACTTCTAGAATGCCATGTGGCTGATAGGATGTGTAAGAAAAATTGCTTTAATTTTGTGCAGAGATATATGGGAATGTAAATCTATGGGTAAAGTGTAGGTAGAGGCACGTACCTCTAATAACCCTCGTCTGAGTAGGAATATCTGATCAACATATGAGGTAGCACCACGTAGGAAGCTCTCAACTGCCCTTGCTAACCAAAATCTGAAAGAAAAAAACGTCAAACAACAGAGACAGAGCCAAAGATGCAGCACAACACACGGGTGAGTTTCTCACTTTTATTTAAAGTCGGGTGATAATCAAGCCATGACGTGCACATTGTAATGTTGACAAGTGAAAATGTCACAATGAAGTCAACATGAATCCCAAATGCACCGCAAAGTGACCCCCAACAAACCTGAACGAAGACTCGGGGGGCTCCTCCTTCATGACCTCGATGAGCTTGGAGAGGAGCCCTTTATCCCCTAGACACATCAGCCTCCTGGAATGCAGTGCGAGTGTCAAATGGCAATCCAGCCAATCAACGAGCGTTCACAATATCAATGAAAATTCCTCCCGGCTGCTTTAACAACCCATTCCACTGTCCATCAAGGTCGCCTAAAATTACAGGCAGCACGTTACACAACTCTTAAAAAGTACCACTTGTGAAGACCTGTATGCCGGACCACAATCATGCGTGTCCAAGAATTATGAAAATACATAACCACATATATTGTATGACACAGCGGCAGTGTTTGGACACTGAAGGGCAGTATCATCAGCAGGACGACATCTCTGCTGTGGAAACAGGTGGCCACGGACCAATGCGGGGTGATCCGTCAGTCATCGCATGGATAGCCACTTCATATCACCATAGCAACAGTTTGCCCCTATGTGTTGGAAGATACCCAGGGGGCACACGCATTGTCCACGACAACAAGTAGGCTTCACCGCAGGGGAAGTTCCAACCACAATGACTCGCACGGGAAATGATTCACGTCTTGTTGTGAAAGACAGTACCGAGATATGAAAAGGTATTCCTGTTTGTTATACTGCAGAAACACCTATTTTTCTAAGCATACATTTTGCAGGGGGAAAGCCACAAAAATGAGTTAACTAAATATTATTTTGTTCGTTTAAACAAAGTGCAATATTCAACTCAAATAACATGGTAAAAATGTTGCTGTGCCATCTCAACTGAGTAATTTGCAGGCAATTCTTCAAATTTGGCAACTTTGGACCATGACACCAGCACACAATGGCCTGCACTTTTCGAATGACGTGCACTGTGGAGCAGGCGGCACGAAGTATTTCACGGTCACACTCCCACAGCATTAACCAGGATCACCCACCAGACTCGAACCGAATCACTGCAACAAGTGGCAACCGTGCTACACCTGGACCACATCACTGCCACACGATACCGAGTTTTGTTTATGAGCTAATGCAGGGTTCGGAAAATGTGCGACTCCGGAGCCACGTTGCCGCTCCTTCAGGGACTGCTTTGTGACGTTATTAAGGACCACCAGGGTCTCAGACTCACATGCATTGTGGCTCTTGAAATATTGAGGGTTTTTTTACCGAATTCTTAATAAATGGCTCTTCTTGCTATTTTGGTTGCTGACCCCTAAACTAGGGGGATGGCGGCACTTGCTGGTATCCTGACCGTGTGTCGTTACCTGTTTGTGTTGACCACCGCTTTGGTTTCTGAGACTTTGGCTTCGAGCGCAATGGCACCGAGCTCCATCAGCTCCCGTCTATTCAGAAGTAAATACTTATTCCTGCAACAAAAAACACAATATATGATCAGGCAATCATTCCCAATTTTATTTCGTATGTGTGTTGAACTTCTTTCGCACCGTACGTAGCCAACCGTGCTAATCGGAGGTGCAGGGAAAGGACAACAAACTAAGCACAAAATGCAGTTCCAAAGAAATTAGTTTTCAATCTAGATTTAAAAGCACATAGCTCCAGTGGCTTCCTAATATCGCAAAATGTCATAATTTGTATACACATATAGGTAGTTTAGCATGATAAATTAGTTTTAAGGTATTACATTGTTTGAGTCTGTTCCTACACAAAACATTTCGGATTTCAACCAGGATAAATAAAGATTCCGATTCTTATTTCATGCAAGAATACGTTATTTCTCACAGGTTAAGGTTGCCTAACGTGAACATGAAACAATTTTAGTGAAGTGCAATGCGTGTAGGTACTCGTGATGGTCGCTGAAGCTGTGCAGGAGCCTCAAGAATTGGATCTTCAGAGCCACGTCCTGCAGAGGACATTAAGAGGGTGATTGGTTGATACTGGCAATAATAATCCGTGAAAAAACCCCTTAAGACTCAGCGAAAAACCCCAGGGTAAAACAAGTGTAATAATAAGAGGGCCCTAGTCTATCCAGAGGGAGGCAAACAGAACGATAATTATGGTTCACGTATTCACCGAATACTGCTCTCAGTGCTTCACTCACTGGGCTGCAGTCGCAGTTCTGGTTAGGGCTGTGCAGCCGGTGGTTGTGCGAGCGGTTTTTCCAGATGAGCTTCTCGAAGAGATCATTCAGGCCAGGAATCAAGCGGAACTCTGCCAGCATCTTGTGTACCTTCACAACAAAGACACAGCCTCACATTCTCCTAAAGCAGCCTTAACAACAGTGTTATCATGTGACCCTGATTTTATTCAGAGACGAATTCTGTTTCCCTACTCTGAACACACAGATAACATTTTTAATCATTAAACCCTGAAACTGAATCAATCCATAAAACTCGCATAATGATTAAACAATGGTATTACTCTGCATTATTTCTCCCAGCTCTGTACGTGAAAAATAATGGGGCAAGGTTCTTAAATCCCCCCCCACCCCGTCTCTGCCACCCAGCAGTAGGAATGAGTATACCACAGTCGGTGGGGTAAAGTGGCTATGCCCACCTCTTGCGAGGGAGGGAGGGGGCCCCGGGGGGCCGTGGGTAGTACCTCGTCGCGGTGCTTTCCCGTCAGCAGCACGCACAGCAGGTAGAGCACCTCCACCTTGTACACCTCGTGCATGGTGAGCGGGAGCTGGTCAATTATAGGGTGGTCACTGTAATCCATATCTGACATCGCACAAGTTCACACGCACGCACTAAACTTAACACTTTTTATTTCACCAGGTAAGGCCCACTGAGCTATATAGCGACCTGACCACAAATGACAGCCCAACAAAGTAGCTTATCATGTGGAAATTTATAGCAGCCAAATACTCTAAACGCATATTTCTAAATGTAGAGGGAAAAACTGGAGGACTCGGAGAAATATCCACATGACCACAGGGAGAGAGACATGCAAACTCCAATATAATACAGGTATCAGGGTCGGGATCGAACCCACGACCCACTCTATACCAGGTGAGGTAGTTAATGTCTCGCTGCCGCGGCGCACACGGTCACACTCGTCCTGTTAAACCTGCAGCGTTGTCACAATGAATGCACGTGCAGCCCTTTTGCGACCAACAACTGGATTAGGGGACTCCCATGCCGTGCTGGTCAATATAATGTAATTTTTTTAATATTTGACCATGTTTTACCGCACTAGTCAAAGTGGGCACTAACCAGACGTTTAGATGAGGGAGCATATTAGTACAGTACAATAATCGCTTTTTCTGTACTGCCCACCGCTATCCCTGCACCCCATAATGATCTGCCTCGCATGGTGGTCGCCCATCCATTCGATGTCCAGGCTCAAAACCAGCTTAGCTTCCGAGATATGATGGGATCTAAATGCATGATCATAGAATTTAAATTCTATAATTCAAAATCTTGTTATAATCAAGTGCACTTATAACAATATTTAATGTAAGATTTTTAATGTCTTTAATTTCAAATAAAACTAAAAATATTGTGGGGGTCACTAATAATACAACATGGATGCCAGTATAACCATGTGTTACTAATTATGGTCATTGCCCAAAATGTCGCCTTTTTTTTTCAAAAGCACCATGTTATTGACAAATGTGTTGAGATTAAGTATGATGAGGTTACTCGTCTGATACGTTCAGAATCAGAATATTTATTTTATTTCAGAATCTTTATTTATCCTGGAGGAATCCAAGGAGCTATGAAGCTCTATTTCACAGATGTCCAGTAAGGGGGCGGATCAGGCAAGTTACAATGAAAGCGTTGATGAAAGTGTCACGATATAATAACAATTTACACATCTAAAGCAGCTTTCACCTGGAGATCGCAAGGCGCTGAATATTGAAAAGTGTGAGAGCCAACCACCACTCGGGGTGGTGCTTTCCCTTCGCTGGGTGTGAGAACGGAGAGGCGGGTTTACCCATGCTCGTATCCAAGTTGCTCTCGTCCACGATGTACGTGGTCATGTCCAGGGCGATGGAGTTGTCCATCAGGTTGAGCCAGTGCTCGAGCTCCTGCAGGAAGACGAAAGGGCTCTGCCTCTCGGTCGACTTCTGCGTCGCGAGCTCGCACAGTCGCTTCACGATTCCCGGGATGTTCAGCAGCGTTGCTGGAAGATCAATCACAATGATGCTGTTATTATTAAGATGCTTGTTTTATCAAGGAAAGCCTGAGCATCAAGAACATTTGTCAGTAGAGTCCCTGCCAAGTATTTACAGCTATGGGCAATGATTGCTTTGTATAATCTTAATTTGGTAATATGCGTGTTATTTTTGAGCAAAGGGATGTATTGACCAATACCGGTTACATTGTACTGTTTTCTCTGTAGAAGCCAGAGAACTTAGAAGCAACCATGCATCAAAGGGGGACAAACATACGAACTCCACTCAGAAAGTCACTCGAATTGGAATTCGAAACAGGCCCTTCTTGCTGTGTTACCACTGCGCCCCTCTGCTGCCAAATAGCGCACAGTGGAATTCAAATGGGGACAGCAACAAGCAGATATATATCCTGACCAGCTTTCCAATAAAATATGACCGGACTCACCTTGGTTCACCTCGGCCGACGTGGGGTTGCAGTGCCTGCGCAGCTGCTCGTTCTGAGCCAGCAGCGTCTGGTTCTCGTCTCCCACTGGCTCCAGCTCGGACACCATCACCGAGAGCACGCGGCAGAAGTTGGCGAACTGGTGATGGTCGAAGCGGGCGATGAGCTTCACCAGGTCAGGGATCTCCTCCAGCAGGATCATCTCCTAGACGCCACACCGGCCGGGCACAACGCGTGCAACGCCAAAGTTCACACGTCTGCCGTGTGTAGTGCGACAGTGACGCAAAGTCCTAGTATCGGACCTATAAGTGCACCGATACTTGCAATGTCTTTGTACTATTCGCCTTTCTCTGGTCTAACACTGGTGTGTCTCTGGTGTAGGACAATCAGTTTCAAAGACAATGCATTTGTTGGCATGTTTTGCCACAAGTACGTGTGGTTAATGCAAACTTTGATGCCTTGCGAAAAGGTATCTATTTGGTGTTTGAACATGTTATATTGCCAGAAAGGATAAAACCTATTCTTATTAGTCCCAGCACACGATTTTGTTTAGTTTGTTTTCCTTCCCCACACCTACAATTAGCACGATTGGCTACGTACGGTGCAAAATAAGTTCTACATATATACATCAAGCTCGAATAAAAACGATACAAACCTGCACCAAAATTAACCCGTTTCCATATTAATTATGACATATATAAAACCTGTCACAATTTTTGTCAACATTCACCAGAATAAGCAATTAAATTGGATTTTGCAAAGCAAGAGTAAGGGAACAGGAACCAGATTGGGTTCCCAGCGAGGTGTTTTTTCACCTTTTTTGTGCCCAGCACGTCTTCCATGAGCGAGGCTGCCTGCAGGTAGCCCCTCTTCTCCGACATCAGCGTAAAGAGATACATGACGAACTCGAGCCGCTCGGAGAGGCGCTTGGCCACGCGTTCCGTCTGCAGCTCACGAGAGGGCATGGGCGCGCGAGGGCAAGGGAACATGAGGTCAGGAGCACACTAGAGGGCAGGCACACACGAGGGCATGAGCACACGAGAGGGTATGGGAACACAAGATCATGAGCACACGAGAAGGCAGGAGCACACGAGAAGGCAGGGGCACACGAAGGCATGGGCACACGAGGGCAGAAGCACACGAAAGGGCAAAGGCACACGGGGCAGGAACAAATTGGGAGGGTATGGGCACATGCGTGCAAAATCCGTTGAGATGGAACATCTCAATTGCAAGGGTTTCCAGGATGTCCGTTGACACGTGTATAGCAAACACGAATAACAAGGCCATGGATAGTAACGTGGGGGAGCCCTTCATTCGGTAAAGGACTTAACACAGCCGTTGATGACCAAGATAATGACAAATGCTCAAATTATATTTAAACACATTTTCACATGTGTACATTTATTTTCATTTTTCATTCGTGTACTCCGGTGTCATGACTAATGATATTGAAATTATTCAGGGACTTAGAAGATCCCAAGTGTGCCCTGACAAATCATACTTACACACATGCAGACATTGTGCAACACCTCCAGCACAGCTTTGGTCAGGTGCATTTGTACTGCAACACAAAAACAAGTTCACCAGGTCACAAATCCATGATGTCATATTAACACTTACACATGTGACATGAGTGCACACACAGGGAATACTGTATTAAACGTTAAATGGCAATGCCGCTGTAAGGAAGCAGCAAAATAGGCATGTTTGGGGAGGTTTTCTTTTAATATGTAAATTCGTCCCTGCATTAGCAACTTTATTTTTTATCATGACTAGAATATATAAGGTTGTGGAACCTGAAAGAGCCAGATTTGCTGCATCTGGCTGTGACGGTCCCACCTGATGACGGAGACTTGTGTTGCCTCCGAAACGTCGTGATTTTATTATTATTTTTTTAATTTTAATTTCATTTTTACCTACGTGACTTTACCGAAAGAACTAAGAGTATATATAACCATTGTTTACTTTTACCAGGTAAGGCCCACTGCGCTATGTAGTTTGTTTCAGAAGGGACCTGGCCACAAATGACAGCTCAATTAAGTGGCTTATCACGTGGACATTCATAGCAGCTAAATACTCTAAATGAATATTTCTAAATGTGGAGGGAAAAACCAGAGGACCCGGAGAAAAATCCACGCAACCATTGGGAAAGACATGCAAAAACTCCAAATATTCAGGCGTCAGGGTTGGAATTAAACCCACGACCTCTCCTGTATACTCGGCGAGGGAGTTAACATCTTGCACCCCTGAATGTGCCCAAACTGGTCAGATCTCCCAAGAGAAGCAAGATTTGATCCTGGAGAGTGCTTGGATGGGTGACCGTCATGTATACAACAAGTGTTGTAGGCTGCCAGCTGTATTTGGGCAGCAGAGGGCAATGCGTGGGAAATCCATTGCTCCCACATCTATGCTCTACACCTTCACTAACCTGCACACATCGTTCTGATTTTTATGATATTAATTTTTTAAAATGCCATCTCCCAAGGTTTTGGGATGAGAGATATACGAGATGAAAGATAACAGGTGTACAACTCATTGTCAGTAGTCCGAGTATCAGATTCACACTCAATATTTATCACATACACACCCCTACTCCATTAGTCACTTATGCTGTAACTTTCGGATTATTTATTTTCATGTCCTTTAAACGAAATTATTCATTAAGTCCTGACTGCAAATGAAAGTGTATACAATTTGAAGCTAATTCAGCAGTTCAATTATTTTTGTTACTCTGTGCACTGAAGTTGTAAGAATAAACAACGAGCATATTGCCCCTCATTATAACATCACGGGAGAAAATCGAGAATAGTGCACATATTACACCGTCATGTCATTGTTTGTTAACTGCAACATTTCCATCGTTATCCACAACGGATTAACGCATGGCTTACTTCTAAGCTTGCTTTGGTCCTGTGGGAGTAACGTTGGTCTCATCAGGACATCCACGAGCAGCTGAGAAGTGAAATACAAGGGAGACAATAGTTTAACACGACATGTATTTTAGACGTATGTAAACATTTTTATTTTAACACATATTTACTGAATACTAGGTACACAACGAAGTCGAAATTTACATTTCACAATCTGTACTGGCACAATTGCAGTCATTAAAACTGTAGGTGTAGACCAGACTCAGCCCATCATCCCTCCAGGGTTGATAAAATAGGTCTCAATGCGACAATTCCAGTGGTGACCCTATGGAGACTGACCTCTGCTTTTGGAATGTGGAATTTCCACAACTGACTAAGGAGTGGCAAAAGGATGTGAAGCTCCCCATAAATGTTTGAGCAGCGAGACACTTAGATTTTGACTCTCCGAAGACGTTCACATCTGTAGGTGTCATCAAAGCAAATACCTTTATCTCTGAGCATACCATGGACGAGTTAAATGTGTCTTGACATTCGCAATACTCAGGATATTACTAGCTGTGTTGCATGCCATATGGCCTAGGCTCTACATGGTTGCATGGCACATTAACCGTCAACTCAACTTGTGGTTGTCCAGGAGAGAGAATTGGGTCACCAGCATAAGACCGGAAATTCCACCACTGGCTTTAGTGGAATATTTATATATGCAGTGTAATCTGCACTACACACATGGGATTGTGTTTTGTTTGTAAGGTTGAACGACTCTATGGGTACATACAACTATAAACAATTTTCAATTTACCAGGTAAGGCCCACTGAGCTAAATAGCTCTTTTCAGAAGCGAGCTGGCCACAAATGATAGCTCAACGAAGTGGCTTATCACGTGGAAGTTTATAGCAGCCAAATACTATAAACGTACGTTTCTAAATGTGGAAAGAAAAACTGGAGGACCTGGAGATAAATCCACGCGACTACGGGGAGAACACGCACACTCCAAATATACAGTTGTCAGGGTCGGAATCAAACCCACAACCTCTTGCATACCAAGCGAGGTTGTTAACATCTCGCAAACCATAGCTTTACATACTGATGGGATCAGTGCATACGATCGCCAGATTGCACAGCAATGCTCCTCAGAAACGATTTACATTCAAAATTACGCTATTTATCACAGTGGCTGAGAACTCCAGACTTGAGTCGCTGATGAGTCTACAGCAAATACAACAATAATGTACCACGTTCATAAATGCTTAAAAATTAGTAATGAGTAATTAAGTACACTTGAAATTTGCGCTCTTCTTACAGTGCAGGGCTCTCACAAACGTGCTGTTTCACAGACAGTTATAGTCTGTCAGGAGGAAGCAATGCTGCTATGTGCAATCCCAACTTTGCAGGTAATTTTTCTGCATTGGGATATTGGCCAATACAAGTTACATTGTACTGTTTGTGTAAGCTATGGGAAAAACCAGAAATCCTGGACAACAGGAGGAAGTACAAACCCTACTCAGAAAGGCACATGTGTCAGGCATCGAGAACACAGGCCCTTCTTGCTGCGAGACAAAAGTGTTAACCACTGCATCGCCTGCCTCCCATGAAGTTGGCCACCAGACTTGCTGTGCAATGTTCAGATGCGACTACAATGGGATGACTTAAAGGCAAACGGTGCACTGTTAAAATGAAGGGTAACACTATGCATGATTAGTTACATATGGTGAAAAAAATTGCATAAAATTCACCACTCAACCAGCGTACTCACAAATTTCATGAGCAGAGAGCACACCAAAGAGGGCAACTGCTATAGAAATGGAGCGATGAGATCCGTTCATGTGAAGGAATGAGATTTATGCTGACATTGCAGGACCGTGACAGATGGTGACAGCATTAGTTTGACAAGAGAGAGAATGGCTGATAGTGGTGGCACATACCTCCACTCCTCCAAAGAGGTCAAACACGTCGGCATTAATGAACTTTGCTGGCTGGGGCACCTTCCCATAATCGGCACTGGATTCCATCCCTTCCACAGTCATCAATGAAATGAGATCCTGTGGACAACGGACAAGTTAAAAGAATAACATGTTATGCCCTGCATTTTAATTGGGTTTCATGGAAGACATTGAACAGCCTAAATTTAGAACAGCTACATGGGAGAAAACGTGAGGACCTGGAGGAAACCCATGCAGAACAGGGGGAGAACATACACACTCCACACAGAAACGCACCCAAGCGCAGAATCAAACCCAGAACGTTCTTGTTGTGAGGCACACACGTTTTACTATTGAGACACCCTGCTGCCCATACTACTTGGTAGTACATGTAGCAGCAACCCAACAAAAACATCAAAGTAAAAACACCTCAGTAGTCGTGTTCGGTCGCAAGTTAGGCTATTACCTTGGAATTACAATCATTACGGCATGGATCATTTCTGAAAGGGGTACCTGGAGGGTAGAGATGCATTCTGTGTAATTGATGTTGTGTGGTTGACTGTTGTCGTAGAGACGGCGAATCGACTGGGGAATGTTATTCCACTTGGCTCGCTTGTCTCGTAACTTCAGTACTGGTTCTGGCATCTGTAATTAGAGAAGAATGTATGAGACCAGGCAGTGCAATACTTGGTTAAGTGACATGCGTCAACGTACAATCAATCACAACCACCTGCTAATTTTGAGAAACTAATGATGCAACCCAGTTCAATACAGGTATGCATCGATTTATGAACGTTTGGTTTATGACATTTTTCATTAACGCAATGACAAATTATGGACACTTTTCGATGAACAAAATCAAATTTCCGCGTCGACGAAATTTCACAAGGCACACGCCATGAGATTATAAAACAAGAAACATCCGGGAGACTGCATCATCCATCCACGATAGAGTCATGGTATTTCTGCAGTGCCACAGTAACGCCTCTACATCACCTTTCCAGTTCTTTCAACATGCAGAATATCTTTTGGTTTTAAATGAATTATTATTCAACCGTTTTAATATTTACATTCTTTACTATAATTTTAATATTGTGAAAAGTGATGTGGGTGTATATTTTTAGGTTAAGAGTAGTTGGAATGACTGTCCTGAAACACGTGTTTTTTTAATTCAATTAATGGGAAAAGCCATTCTGATTAACGAAATGTAGTTTCACGCGTGTTTTCGGAAGAACGCATCCCCCTTTGGTAAATCGAGGTTATGGAGGTCACCATGGTCATATAAGTTTTTTTATTTTTAAAAGTCTGTTAAATATTGGAAATTGTTGTTCAAAACCATTCGGTTAAGCACTACCAACCTTCAGCAATTGGCCCACAGAGACACACAAAGAGAGGTAAGAGAAATGGAGATACAGAGGGAGACACGGAGATATACAGAGATAGGTAAATTGAAAGATAGATTTGTCAGCAACAATCAACAACCATGGATGGAACAAAAAGGATAGAAGGGGGTTAGGGTTGGGGTCACTGATTGGTGCTGAACTGTTTTAGAGCGGCAGTATTTCACTCTGCAGCAGCCTGTTTAATATGTAGTTTTTCAATAATTAGATTACAGAAAGAAAGGTACATATATAAATGGAGAAAATATTAACCACCACAGTTTTGCTGGCAACATAATTATTACACCAAAATGGAAATAAACTATTTGAAATTCTATATTTTATTAAAGGCTGCATGCAGTAGGTTACAAATAGAGGCTAAACAAAAGTCAGGTACAAGTTTGATAAACATTTAAAGATATCTGTCAAAGAACACAACTCGAAAATAATTTTAATTACTTTTACCTAGGGCAGTGATTGAAGGTGGACCACAATACAAATGAAGAAATCAACGAGTTGGATGAGAAGCAGGTTGCACTTTTAAAACAAAACTCCAATAAAAAATAAAAAGAAACAAATGTGGCTAAAGAATAACGTTTTTAATGAGTATAAAATCTTCTATGACAAACACATTAAGAAGAAAATGCAACAAAAACGTAAAAGTTAACAAATAAACATTTGGAGGAGGGATACATGGAATTTCACTGGGACAGAGGAACAAATGGATTACAAAACATACACAAGTTAGAAATCACTTAGCGAAGAAACATTTAATTAGACAGGCCATGTGGCTCGAATAGATGATGGTTGGTGGCTGAGACTTACAATGGAGTGGCAGAAAAAGGAGGGATTGTGCCTGAGAAGACCCCTCTCTTTGTGTGAAAGTGTCCAATGGACTGTTGCATAACAAGACTGATGGCAATAAATTGTACAACCCTTTATGCAGCAGTGAATTTATCATGCATTGAGATTATTTTTATATTATTTTGCTGCTATAAATTTCCACATGATGAGCTATCATTTGTGGCCAGGTCACTTCTGAAAAATAAGTTAATGCCTCACCGGGCTTTACCTGGTAGGATAAAACATAGTTTAGTTCTATTTGTATATTGTATATTTTTTATTTGTTTACATTTCCTAAACTTTGCACTCCGATCGTGTTTTTGTATTGTTTGTTGTTGTAACATTCTGATCCACCCCAACTGGACATCTGTGAAAAAGAGCTTTATAGCTCAACGGATTCCTCCAGAATAAATATTGAATTTCTGAGATGCTAATCAGTTTAGTCCAATGACTGCATCTGGTCCAGGAGCTTCCCTTTGTCATCCTGTCAATCAGTGCTTACCTCTTCAGGCGTGACATCTGGAATATGACTGCATAAAATTCCTCAATCATGATTTTGTGGCTTCGTCTAGCCCTCTTACTATGAGCGATGTACCTTAAACTTCTTACTGCATTTATGTTCCAAATGCATATTATGACATCTTAAATTGTTTTGTTCTCTCATTTCTCTATTCTTCCCAATGGGTTTACAGTGTATTCTATGCTTTGCTATTGTCAGCACTTGTCACATCTTTTAGCAGGTAAAGCCCGCTTATCTATATAGCTCTTTTTCAGAAGCGACCTGGCCACAAATAATAGCTCAATGAAGTGGCTTATCATATAGAAATGTATAGCAGACAAATACTCTAAATGCGTGATGTTGATTCTAAATGTGGAGGGAAAACCCGGAGGACCCAGAGAAAAATCCACGCGACCACGGGGAGAACATGCAAACTCTAAATATACAGCAGGCGTTAGGGTCTAAACGACGACCTCTTCTTATACGCTAGGCGAGGTAATTAAAATCTCGCCACCGTGTTTTCAGATGATTTGTCCGATTTTACCATGCACTGAACTTTCAGCGTTCGGCCTCTTACGTTTGCTATATCGTTATAATGGTGACAATTTGCTTATCTAGGAGATACAAGCGTATTGGCCTCGACCCAGTCTGATTTCCCCCTTACCTTGTCTAGATTTTACACGTAAAGTCCGGGGGCACTGTCATCTGTGTTTGGGTGGCAGGAACTGATATGAACTCAGACCTGGTACGGCATTTTGTTTTCATGGATTTGTTTACCGAGAAACATGTCCGGGATCGGTTTGTAGAATAAGGTGGAATCCCCTAAACCCTGCTACCTCGTGAACTCAACGTCCACCGTCAACTGCCTCATATCGTCGAGCAAACGAGCTTCGCCCTTCTCTCTGGCCACGGAGAAGCCTTATCGCAGCAGTCTGCGCTCGCTTGCCCCGTCTCGACTGTGACGAGGAGAACAACAACAGCAGCCTCCGTGCCTTTTAATTCCGTTTCTCTTTACTCCGTTGGGCCTCCGGCATTGCGGTCACACCGGCCATCTTACCAAGGTAAAGGGGGCCCCACTTTTACTTGCGATGTTGGGTGACGCAAAATCGCAGCGATCGAGTCGCACTCCGCTTACTCCTTTACACGAGCGGCAGCTACCCCCCCCCCTCTTCCCCTAGCAACATGGCCACCGGATTAGCGCGCCGCCAAGACGTCACTTGCGTTGGCAAGGAGGGCCTCTTCCCCGTCAACCCACACCCCCCTCTCCCCACCATTCTATCCCCGGCGTTACCTGCACCACGCTGGCGAGACGCTGCTGCCCGAGCCGCTGTCGCGCCAGGCTGTGCACCACGCTGTTGCTGCTGCTGCCTCTGCGCGTCTTCTCCACGTGTGAGGAGCAGCCGGGCCGCGGGGACCCGGCCCGGGCCGCGCTCCGCGCCTCCTCCGCCATTGTCGAGTGCCTGCGGGGCGGCTCCGCGTCTCGCCTGCCCGCCACCCCCCAACGCGCCGCGGGGCTGTGTGGAGGAACGAGACGACGGCCGGGGGTAGAATCCTTCCTAATGCGATGGCGACGTGCGCGGCGGGGTGTGTGTGTGTGTGACGACGGCGCCGAGTTTCCTCGGGAGCTAAAATATCTCCGAGCCCTCTGCCCGTCCCCTACAGCTGAGCGCGGGAAGTGACGTTGGTCGACGTGACGCTGCGACGAGGTGTGACGTCATAAAAACACAGGCTCCCGCGTGACGTCTTAAAAACGTCCTCCTGCGTCGAGCGTGGAATGACGTCGGGGGTAAACACGCCAACCCGCGCGCTGTGACGTCACGGTGGGGTCGGCTGTATGAGGCACGAGCAGGGGAGACATGACGTCAGAACGTTAAAGTTAGCAGCGGTGACAAAACTTGGGAATATGAAAAGTGGAACCAGGAGGGTCTGGCTCTGGTTGAGAGCTAAGGGTTGTTTAAGCCAAATTTTGAGTGACGAAAGGGAGAGTATTGAGTAGCCAGGGTTTGGTAGATGTTTCACGTAACAATACAAAAAAACCCTATTAACACATTCGTCGATAACTTTGCAGAACCCTACTATTCAGGATGGTCCTACCAAGTTTCTGCAGTAGTGGGCGATGGTTCCTCTGTGTACTGTAATCCTAATTGATGCATTTGCAAGGGAGGGGGTGAGCATTGGAACGTTTAGCCAATACAATTTACGTTGTATTGTTTTAGCCGATGGGATGAAACCGGATAACCCGGAGGAAACTCATGCAGAACAGGGGTAAAACATACACACTCCACAGAAAGTGCCTGAGTCGGGAATCGAACTCGACTTTTTGCTATGAGGCACAAGTGTTACCACTGCGCTGCCACCCTGCCACTCAAATATATTACAGCAAGTTGATAGTCTCTGCCCAGACACCAACGATAACACTGGTCTACAATTAAATGTGCTGAATTCAAATATGACAAAATAACTGATTGGATACTATTCCCAAGATAAATAAGTTTTTACATTTTACATCTATGTGTATTGTGTAGATAGATTTTTACTCATAAATTGTAAACCTAGGTATTTCATGTGTTTATGGTTGCTTTACATGATACCATGTCACCTGTCCTGTTCATGTAACACTTAAAAAATCAGCAAAATTATTATATAAATAAAATAATTTATGAAACAAAAGGCAAAAAACAATTACATATTTATAAGTACATAGTTTAGTCCTTATTCAGTGTCTACTCGGCGCTTCTTGGCTTGTCTCTTGTATTCATTAAATGGAGCATTTCTTGTCACTGTCCAGCAATAGTCTGTACTCATTGATGGGCTCCATTTGCCCTTATAGCGTTTCTCCATTGTTGCAACGTCCTGGTGAAATCGCTCGGCATGCTCGTTGCTCACTGCTCCGTAGTTCGGTGGGAAAAATCTAGATGAGAGTGCAAAAAATGTATCTTTAGTGACATGTTGCAACCAAGGCTTTTGTTTGCCTGGAGGTTTTCCACCAACTCTCTGTAGTTGTCTGCCTTGTTTCCGAGAAAATGTGTTGCCACTAACTGGAAGGCTTTCCATGCCGTCTTTTCCTTGCCACGCAGTGCACTGTCAAATGCATAATCTCAAAGAAGTTCACAAATCTTTATCTTAGCTTCACTTCACTTTGGAAATTTTCCACGGAGGTACTTGAAAGCTGCTTGTGTTTTGTCCTTGGCTTTGACAAAGTTCTTCATCAGACCCAGCTTGGTGTGTAAGGGTGGTAACAAAATCTTCCTTGATTCAACAATTGGTGGATGCTGAACACTTTTCCTCCCAGGCCCCAATGACTGTCGGAGTAGCCAATCTATCTTGATGTAGTGGGAATCTCTCGCACGACTATTCCATTCGCAGAGAACACAGCAGTACTTTGTGTATCCAGTCTGTATACCAAGCAAGAGAGCAACAACCTTCAAATTGCCACAAAGCTGCCACTGATGTTGGTCATAGTTTATGCACCTCAAAAGTTGTTTCATGTTGTCAAAGGTTTCCTTCATATAGACTGCATGACCAACTGGAATTGATGGCAAATCATTGCCATTATGCAGCAAAAATTTTAAGATGCATCTTCGATGAATCAATGAACAGTCTCCACTCATCTGGATCATGAACGATGTTGAGGGCTGCCATCACACCATCGATGTTGTTGCAGGCTACAAGATCACTTTCCATGATGAAGAATGGGACAAGATCCTTTTGACGGTCACGGAACATGGAAACCCTAACATCACCTGCCAGGAGATTCTACTACTGCAGTCTGGAGCCCAACAGCTCTGCCTTAAATTTTGACTTAAAACTTTCGTGACTGTAGGAATCTCATATTCTATGGTTATTTCGGTAAAGTCAAGTAGATAGAAAAAATTACAACAACAAAATAATAAAAAGAAAGTGAATTATAAAACATCACGACGTTTCGATCGCAACACAAGCTTTATTTTCATTTGTATTTATATAATTTGATTATTATTTTATCTATCTATGTCCTCCTATACCACATCGCTCCATCTCTTCTCTAGCCCATGCCGCGCCCGTTTAGCCCCCTCGATCTGGCCGAACAAAAGCTGTTTAGGCATGCGGTGGCTAGGCATACGGGCTACATGACTCAGCCAACGCAGCATTTCCTGCCGGAGCTCACCGATGGGGCTTTGTCCAGATATTTCAAGGATTTGTGAGCTCCTCACACAATCCAGCCTGGTTAAACCCAGGATGGATCGTAGGCAGGCCAGCCTAAATGTTTCTAACCGGCGAATATTTTCAATTAGGGGGGTCCACGTTTCGCAAGCGTAGAGAAGGGAGGGAATGACTGTGGCCGAGAAGACCTGAAGCTTCGTGCTGAGCGACAGACCAGGTAGCTTCCACACAGCGTTAGGCAACCGATGAAAAGATAATGCCGCTCGACTGATTCGGAGTGAGAGCTCTGCTGTCAAACCGGAGCCGGTCATAAGCACACTGACCAGGTATGGGAAACTCTCCACTCTCCACAACTGCCCTATCACCAATTGGGAATTGTGGGGTTGGAGTGTCTGATGGTACAAAATTCCCAGGCAGGTGCTTAGTTTTGGTGGGGCTGATGGTAAGTCCACACATCTTAGTGACAAGCTCCAGGCTCAGCAGCAGCGCCTCGTACTCCTCCTGAGTGAGCAGCAATTACCAAATCATCGGCATACATAACGTGGTTGACCAATAGGGAGCCATCCCTTGACCGCACCCGGGCATCGATCAGCCTCCCATTGTATCTGTACCAGATGGAAATTCCTCCGGTACAGTTATTGAAGGCTTCACGAACTACGTGGTCGAAATAGATGTTAAATAATGTGGTAGCCAGGACATCCCTGTCGCACTCACTCATTCCCTCTTAACTCATTCATATTCGCTCCCGCCCGGGCGATCCGATTCCTCGGTTGCGAATCCGTTGTGCGGCCGACGTCGCTCGCGGATTTTGGGAGGAATCGATTCTCTGCGTCGCTAATCGCGTTATACGATTCCGCCGCGAGTTGATTCCTCACTCATGTGCGGATAAAGCGGTCGCGCGGCGACACTGACAGTCCACACTGTACATCGACTGTACACGGACAGTACACACTGTACATTGACTGTACACGGACACCGTGTACGCTACTCGTGCTACAGAGCTGAGTACGGACGACCATCACACTGTACACGTCACTGGACAGTGCGTACTGTACGCAGTCTAACGTACTGTACACACGAGTCGGGACGCGCTGTAACAGTGTCCACGTACTATAAACACCAAGGGGACCCTAACCCTACTCTACACACGGCGGTGGTGCTGGCGGCAAAGCGCGTGGCCTGTAAATACAGCACTGTGGAGGCAGCAGCGAGGGTTGGTGGATCGTGCACAGATGTTACACCGAATGTTGTGTTTTAGTTGTCCTTCCCCCACGCCAACCCCGCACCTCTGATTAGCACAGCAGCTGGTTGCGTACGATGCGAAAGAAGTTCAACATACGTACCTTGATTCGTTAAGAGAATGCGATAGAGCAAATGTGTACCCCCCCATCTGCTCCACCAGTATGGGATAACGTGTTTCGTCGCTCCAACGCGCGGGTTTTCTCCGGGTACTCCGGTTTCCTCGCACAGATTAAAAAAACCTCATTAGTTGGCTGACAACACCTTCATATATAGAGAACCGCAGAGCTCGGTCGATTGTTGATGGCCGCTCCTCACCGCGCGGCTGCTCCTGGATGCGGTTTCCACCGCGCGCGCCTCCGAGTCGTCTTCTCACACTCAGTGCATGCAACTTCTTTCGCACCGTACGTAGCCAACCGTGCTAATCGGAGGTCAGAAGGACAACAAACTAAACACAACAAGCGGTGAGCGAATCCTGTGCGTTGGCGGCGCGTTATATACAAGTTGATATAATACAGCCTACCCGCATTACATCACTGCGCACTCTTAATACTGGTAGGAACCTCCTGGTTACACCAGCCCACAGGGGATTATTGTGTCCGTTCGTCGTGCATCCAAAAATGGGAGGGGTGGGGCTGGGTGGAGAGGGGAAGGTGGGGAGGGGATGGGTGGGGAGGGGAGGGTGGGAAGGGGCTGGGTGGGGAGTGGGGCTGGGTGGGGCTGGGTGGGGGGTGGGGCTGGGTGGGGGGTGGGGCTGGGTGGGGGGTGGGGCTGGGTGGGGGGTGGGGGGTGGGTGGGGGGTGGGGCTGGGTGGGGGGTGGGGGGTGGGTGGGGGGTGGGGCTGGGTGGGGGGTGGGGCTGGGTGGGGGGTGGGGCTGGGTGGGGGGGTGGGGCTGGGTGGGGGGTGGGGCTGGGTGGGGGGTGGGGCTGGGTGGGGGGTGGGGCTGGGTGGGGGGTGGGGCTGGGTGGGGGGTGGGGCTGGGTGGGGGGTGGGGCTGGGTGGGGGGTGGGGCTGGTCACCCCGTGGTGCCCTTATAAAACTCAACGTTTAACCTACTCACGCCGGCTTGTGCCCGCCCTCACAGTCGGGCATATTTGCGGAATACACCACGCCGCCGTTGACCCTGGCCATTGACCGAGCAACCCAACGTTCCTACCAGCTCCCTCCGCAGGAATGTGTTAACTCGCGCTGTGCATCCACTCATCAGCCATTATCCATGCACTGCTGGACGAAAGCTTCCCCAAGCCGTCACCATCCCTCACGATCCTGCTTTTGCCACAATCCATCGCCCTCTTGTGCATGAGCTTCTCTGGTCGCCCCATCTCCATGGTCATTCTTTCTGGCGCGTTATCTGCGTTGCCGATTATTCACCACTCATCCATCGGCCATCCCTTTTCGTGAGGTGTCTAACCCAAGCCCATTTATTTCGTTTTTAATTTACAGAATCCCCAATTCCACGTGTTCCCCTGCTGTGCCTCGGTGTTATTCCGAGCATGCGCCTCCTGTCCGCATACTATTCAACTTTTTTTCAATGCCCCTCTTGGTTTAACACGGAGGCTTTGGCGACCAGTACCCATGATACGTACAGGTTTTTTGGGGGGGATGAGATCGACAAAACGCAAGCCCCATTCGGTGCGACGGGGCCGTACATAGATGGGCGGGCGAGGGTATTGGGCCCGCAGACAAGTGGGGACCCCGCGTAGGAGGGTGGTGAATATGTACAGGGACGCCTCTACTTACGAACATCCAACTGACGAACTTTCAGAGATACGAACAAACCTGTCCATACGTCGAGTTGCCTTTTCAACCGCCAGCGCAATAGATGGCGGTGGTGGCATCTACATCTGCAGAACATGAAGAACCAGTGGCATATACATCTACGGGATATTATGCAACCTTTAAAGCCATTCCCCGTGTTTAGTGTACATGCTCTACAATATTTTTGGAATCGACGGGAGGAAAGTTGGACTTACGGACAAATCGACTTACAAACAGACCTCAGGAATTCTAGATTTGAAGTTTTCGTGACTGCAAGGATCCATACTCTTAGTTTGTTTTCGGTAAAGTCACGTAGGTATAAAATAAAATGATTTGTTTTAATTCATTTATTAATTTTTTCCCCTACGTGACTTTACCGAAAAAAACAAAGAGTAGACCTCTGGAACCTAACTCGTTCGTAAGTAGAGGAGTCCTTGTATATGTTGGTGTGGGGGGGTGAGAACAAACATACCAAGGGGAGACCAAGGATAGAGGGAAGGGAGGGGTATCCAATGCTCTTCATCGCTGCCCATGTTCTCGTCCATGTCTCGGGTAAATGCACCGATTAAAAACGTTAATGAGCCACAGCGGCATATGCATACTTATCAGTGCCTACCTTATTACAGACTAATTCATCCTCCAAAGTCCCATCACAAGGGAGAATCAAACATATAGACATTTTTTCCCCGTATTGAAACGGTTGTACAACGTATGGACCTGAAAACTCAATTTTCCTGTACAAGAATACAGGTAAACCGTATGGGCTGACAGGTATTCATATGGGTTTCGCTATACAGTGTTTCTTTTTTTTTCAAAAGCACTGAATCTTGCTCTTGCTAACCCACCCGGTTCGCTTTCAATAATTGCTATTGATTTTCATGACACACTCGCTTGTGTTTTTTGAGCTTTTCCCCACTCATTATATTGTTGTAATTTTACAGGTTAAATGCACACGTCTGCATATATCGCGTGGATATATTAATACAGTTGAGGACTACAAAGCATGGTTCTGTCAATATTTCAGCTTATAGTATTTCATAAACACGTGACTGAGAGACAAGTCGGTGTGAAAGATGGTTTATTGTCGTGCAGTGGTGCCTTCTCTGGTCTGCAGACGTCATTGCTGATTGAGACACGTTCTGGGAAAGGAGGAGCTGTCTCCGGAGGCAGCCGACAATGATGTGCCTTGAAGGTAATCTGCCCTTCACTGATACTCCTCTGATACCACATGGCTTCCATTGATCACAGTCATTCACCGTCTGCCATGTATGCATGATGAACTTCTTTTGCGCCGTACATAACCAACTGTGCTAATCGGAGATGCAGGGGAAGGACAACAAACTAAACACAAAATATTATGACCCTTGCAATCGCTGAATTTCTCAAAGAATAGGAAGGACTCATCGCTTCTTTATTACTAGCACATGTTTATACATACAGACTCAATGACGAGACATCATGAGCTAAATATTCACATGGCAATGCATTGTAATTGTAACAATTACAAGTTTATAAATGTTAATATCCCCTGGGATGTTGTTCAGTCACCTACAATATTAGCAATTTTCCATGAAATCGAACATTTTAGAAGGGAAATAAAGGAGGAAATGGGAAATAAACAGTTTTTTTACTTTTCTTATGCTATTCGTTGTGAACGGTTGCACTTTATTTTGCGCGCGGTTGCAATTTATTTTGCTCAGTCGGTGTGAGCTGCTGCGGTCGTGACAGGTTTATTTTTTGTATTCCTGTTGCTCTATGCTCCCTGTACCGTTTCGGATCTACTGTAATGTGAACTGATGCCTACTTTATTGGGGGTGATATTGTCACGTAAAATAAAGATTGATTTATATACTAATACACTGCCACATGCACAGTACATCGAACTTGATTGAATATAGAAAAAAACTCTCAAACGACGGTCTATGAAAAAAGTGCGTCTGGATTTTAAAAGATGTGATGGCCGTTGTATTGCACAGATGCGTACACAGAGCAGACACAATAATGCATCACGAATGTGTCCGGCTAAGTGAGATTCTCTCTTCCTTCCTACAGACCTGGAGGTGGAGCTGGCGTGTGTGTCGTCTGAGCTGGACAGAGTCGGGACGCAGATCCAGGAGCTGGTAGAGCAGCAGGAGCTGCTGCTGGAGCGCAAGGCGAGCATCCAGAACAAGATCAGCAAACTCCAGCGCAAGCAGAGCAAAGAGCAGAGCGGCTCTGCGGACAGCGCTCGCGCTGCAGAGAAGTGGGAGCGAGAAGGTGAGGCCCACGTGCTCGACCAAAAACTAAACTATTTTTATTTTATTTTACCAGGTAAGGGGCCATCTATTTAGTACGTATGCATGGAGGGGGGGATGTTAACCCAAATGCGTACACTTGCGTATGGGGGGTCTACTGACAATGTACGTATGGATAGGAATCGGGGGGGGGGGGGGTGAAGCCTCAATAATTTGTCTACATTGGCCTTCAAATGAGTTAGATAGTCCGGCAGTGGAATATCTGTTTGCTTAAACACGTCGTTTCTGCGTGGATTAAATATCTGCCGTCCTATAGGAATCGGGGGGGGGGGGGGGGGGGTGCGTCAAGCGTACGTACGCAGGTGGGGGGGGTGTAAAAAGTATGCATGGGTACAGGGAGGGGGGGAGGGGTTAAGTTTTGATAGATTTTTGCGTATGTACTAAATGGATGGCCCCGAATGCCTGCTGAGCTATATAGCTCTTTTGCAGAAGTGACCTGGTCACAAACTATAGCTCATTGAAGTGGCTTATCACGTGGAAATTTATATCAGCCAAATACTCTAAACGCATGTTTCTAAATGTGGAGGGCAAAACCGGAGGACCCAGAGAACAATCCACGCGACCAGGGGAAGAACATGCAAACTCCAAATATACAGGCGTCAGGGTCGGGATTGAACCCACGACATACTGTATACCAGTCATAGATTTATTCATAGGTCCAGTCAGATGTATTTTAGTCATTTCTGGTTTAAACTGAGATCCATTCCCTTTTTAACTCACTTATCCTCCGCCATTCCCAAGTCAAGGGTCGTATATACTGACCCAGCAGCATATCTTGAAAACTAGAGCCAATCAAACATTTTAAGCATCATTTTCATTCTCAGTGACCCAGAATTAGTAAAGTTGGACTACATTTATTTCGGAAGCATTTTGGCTGTAGACCCGTGTAATCAGGCCACCATTTGTCTCTCCACATGAAATAAGTATTTTTTATTCAGTCAGCTGGTGGGATTTCTGGGCCAATATTATCCAGCAGCATTGGACCATTCTCAACCTTTTGGTTTTTATCCGTGGTTAGGAATGTTGAACAAATATTGGTGGATTGTCAGATGTGATGGTCAAGAGCACTTAAATCTTTACAAGAGGGCTCTGTAAAAAAAAAAAATAGGACTTAGGTATTGTTGTGGATCATAATGATAATTAAATAAACGGTGGACATCGTGCCAAACAACACGCAGCAAAACCCTAAACACATCGGGGAGAATTAAAGAGACCCATCCCCATTAAACAAACGTGATCTCCCAGCACCATTCATTATGCTTGGGCTGATCCTTTTGGGGATCTGAAGTGGAACTAGCTGCACAATCCATTACCTAATGCAGTAATGTCTCTACTAACCCCAACTGTTATCAGTGACTCTGTGCCAACTTGATGTGAATTGCAGATTTTTCGTGGTCGACCAAGTTGAAATGCACCCTGCGCGAAGTGTTCAAGATGGACAATTTTCGATCTCTGCAGCTGCAGGCAATGAATGCCAGTATAGCCGGCCACGATGTGTTTCTCATCATGCCAACAGGAGGAGGAAAAAGTCTCTGCTACCAACTGCCAGCACTGTCCTCGAAAGGTGAGCTGCTATTGACTAAGTGTGCATGGGGTTTTTTTGGCATTCACCAACCCACACTCACCGGATAATTCGGGCTCCCGTGTTCGTTCTGGTGAGATGTTAATAGCAACACAAGATTAACTGTTTACGTTTAACTTAACATGGCATTTGTCGCAGCCTTTATTATACTTCATAATATCTTTTTTGGTTAGGCCACGTAATGGTCTGCCCAAATTTGTGTCGTTAAGTCCCCCCACCACACAACACAGCTAAACAAATGAATTGTCCTGTGTATCATTCTTTAACGCACCAATCATTATTATTTCAGCTTGCCGGTAAGTATAAGAACAATTCTCACACGTAAATGTAGCAATTAAGATACAATTGCTCAATTTGATTGTGTGAATTGTTTACAGTTGTACTGCACATGCATTGGATGTAAAATTTGCCCCTTTGCACACATTCTTGTTGGCAGAATTTGTGGGCAGGAACCTGGCGACAAATAATAGCTCAAGAAAGTTGCTTATCATATGTGGGAATTTATAGTAGCAGCCAAATAATCTAAACGCATGTTTCTAAATTTGGAGGGAAAAACCTGGAGAACCTGGAGAAAAAATCACACAACCACGGGGAGAACATGCAAATTCCAAATATAGAGGCGTCAGGGTCGGGACTGAACCCACGACCTCCGTTATATTAGGGGAGGGAGATAACATCTTGCCACCGTGGCGTCCCAACCACTTAGAGTTGAAACTAATAATTGAATCAGAAGGAGGACAAATTGTTACATTTCTAATATCACGAGTGACGTAATTGTTCACTGGCATCCTTCCGTGTTCATGTAGGATTCACTCTGGTGATTTCCCCACTCATCTCGCTGATGGAAGACCAAATTATGGCGCTGGAGCAACTAAAGATCCCAGCCGCCATGCTCAGTGCCAGTAGCACCAAGGTAACGTTGATATTCTATCCAATGCCCGATTTTTATCTCTGCATTGTAGATTATGTTTATGGAAACCTCCCTGACCATTGTGTAGTGACTAACTCGGAGACAATAAGAGTTGGAGGCACTTCTTTATTAACAAGCACCATCAGGGTTAGCGCTTTATAATTAGTCCGTCTATTGTCGGCGACGCTACTCAGTCAGGACAGTTGGTAGGCTGCCTGACTGGTGACGCCCCGAAATGATGAAGACGGAGACAATGGCAAGAAGGATGGTGAAGACGACGAGAAGAATGGTGACGAAGACGTCAGCAGCACGACGGGGATTCCACTCCACACAACAGCCCCGAGGTCCCCTACAGGGGCCCTTCTTATATTCGCAGCGTGGTCGGGCTCCGCCCCCGTAAGCTGCAGATCCCCTTTCCTGCCAGCAGCCAGCGCTATGCTGCTACATTACTATTCTATGCCACTCCATCACTGCTCCCCCTCCCCCCGTGAAAAAAAAACAGCCGTCCCGGCTGACATCAATCACCTATGTAAATGGGAACTGCACAAATGTGCTAACACAACAAAGCTAACATAGAAGAGTAACGAATTCTAGGCGAAATCCCTCGACAACGAACCTGAACCGCAAGGAAGTGAACAATGGAAAAGGGGCGGGTTATCAAAAGGAAACACTTTTCGAGCGGGTCCTCGCCGCCGAACCCCGAGCTGGGACAGGAATAGATGTGCTGGGGACCCCCGGGACAATACGCAAATGGCCTAACAGGCGCGGTCCCTCCCAGGAAGAAGATGGCAACTGGTCCGTCACCCCTGGTCTGTCCTTCGGAGGCGCTGCCAGTGGGTCTGCGGGCGTCAGGCGCTGGAATCCTGCGGGCGATACAATGGAATCCTTCTGAGGCATAACCTCCGGAGTCGCTCGCCCCAGCTCGTCGGCCACGTTAGACACCCGGCACTCAGGAGGAGGAGATGAACTGTCCACACAGGGCAAAATATTGGGCTTCAACCGAGACGGGTGCACAAACCAGCGCCGGTGACCGACCTGTATACGCACGCATTGCGGCCTCTTAACCTCAATAACCTCAACAGGGCCGTGCCACGACCGGTGCAATTTTGGGGACGTACCCAGGGGCACCTGAGGACAATGCAATCACGCCTTGTCCACAGCGGTTCATGGGGTCCTGGACTCCCGTTGCCCTACAAGTTTTTCATTCGCGTCCTGTCGTTTAGCCGAATTCCCTCGAGACGCTTCCCGCATCTCCGTCAGCCGCCTAATCGTGACCTGCATGGGCATGGGCATAACGGACTTCTTTTTGCCCAGGTCCATGCCTAACTGAGCCTCCATGGGGGGGGTCACTTTCCCTCCCATACATGAGGTAAAACGGAGTGAATCCTGTTGAGGCATGAGGGGCCATCCTATACGCAGCCAGGACACCTGGAATGTGTAAGTCTCAATCCGACTGTGCCTCGTTAAACCTGTTTGCACATCATGTACGTAAGAGGCCTTGTGCAAGCGCTCCATCATCCCGTCCATCTGGGGATTGTAGGGCGATGTCCAGATTTGTTTCATTCCCAGGGAATCGCACACCTCCTTTAACAATTTTGAAGAAAAATTTTGCCTCTTGTCCGTAAGGAGTTGTTCCAGGGCTCCTGTGTCCAAAACGTACCCGTGTAAAAATCCGTCCATAATGGATGCGGCCGACTGATCTGGCAGAGGCCATGGCACCAGCCACCGGGATAGGTATTCCACCCCGACGAGGAGGAATTTATTTCCCCTCTGAGTGGTGGGAAACGGCCCGAGGATGTCCAGAGCAACCAGCTCGTAAATACGAGACACCGCGATGGATTGTAACGGCGGCTGGACCTGCCTCGGCGGCGGCTTGCATCGTGCGCAGTCAGTGCATCCCCTGACCATGTGGTACACATCATCCCGGGCCAAAAGAAGTCACGCTTCAGTGTCACTGCAGTTTTACTCACCCCAAGGTGCATTAATTTCACGTGGACAGCCCGTGTAAGTTTACCCCGCAGAGCAGTCGGCATTACAATGCAATGACGTTGCAGCTCCTCATCCCACCTCATCAACAGCACATCATGGAGGAAGGACTATGAGGGACATTCCCTCTGGCACATTTTTACTACTCCTTGTCCCAACGCGACGGCCACAACTTTAACAAGGAGGCATCCTCTACCTTGAGGCATCCCCATTCAACGTGCGTGAGACCAATTGTGTTGTCACAAGGAGCAGTTGTCGCGGGTGGCGGAACATCGACGGATGCCACAACAGCACACAGCAATTCCCTAGCCGATTGTTTACATCGGCCAGCACCCATTAGACATGCACACTGATCCCTCGGTGGTAACCGGGACAGCACATCCACGTTGCAGTGACGTACACCCTTCCTGTAGGTGACCGTGAAGGAGTAGTCTTGCAAAATTTCTAACCAGCGGGAAAGTTGGCCAGAAGGCTGATCAATCCTTAAAGCATATTGAAGAGCCGCGTGGTCCGTACACACGATAAAGTTGCGTCCGTAAAGGTACAGCCTATACTGTTGCACAAAGTGCACAATGGCCAACAATTCTCTGCGCATCACGCAATAACGCTGCTCTACGGGGGACGGCACGCGGCTCCCATAGGCCACAACCATTTCCGCACCATTCACGACCTGGGACATTACAGTGCCAATTCCGGTGTCGCTGGCATGCGTATCCAAAACAAAGGGCAGAGAGAAATTAGGTATCCAAGGGGAGGCGCATTGGCGAGACCTTGGCAGTAAGCACGTGGAGCGGCTTAGCGATCATCGCGAACGTGGGGACGAACCGGCGATAATACGATGTGAACCCAACAAAACTACAGACTTCACCCACCAACGTGGGGGTTGGCCATGTGCGCACGCATGCAATTTTGTCGGGATCCTTGGCTATCCCGGACTCGCTAACAATGTGGCCCAAATACCGCACCGATGTTTGCAAAAGATGGCACTTCTGTGGTTTAAATTTGAGATTAGACGCTCGCACCCTGATAAACACTTAAATGTGCGCCCGAACACAATAACGTCACCTAAGTAAATAAGGCACGAGTCCCATTGAAGACTTTCCAAGACCAATTTCATAAGCCGCTGAAACATAGCCGGAGCAGAGTGAAGACCCATCGGGAGGCAGTTGAGTTGAAACAACCCTTGTGGTGTTCGGAACGTGGTTTTAGGCCTGGATCCTTCATCCAAGGGCAGCTGCCAAAACCCCGACAACAAGTCGAGGGTCGAAAAAAAACACTCACCCGACAAAGCGTCCAAGGAATCATCCATCCGCGGGAGCGGGCACACGTCCGCCACAGAAACTTTATTTAATTTACGGACGTTGACGCAAAAATGCAGACTCCCATCCCGTTTTTTAACCAAGATAATGGGAGCCCCCCACGAACTGGTGGAAGGAGAGATAATGTCTGCGGCCAACATTTCTTCAACTGCCTGGCGAACGTGGTCCTTCTCCTTGGGACTGAGCCTGTACGAATTCTTCCATATTGGGGCAGCGTTACCCGAGTCGATGCGATGTTGCAATAGTGACGTGCGACGAAGATCAAATTTCCCCTGGCTAAAAATATCCTCATTCTCGGAGCAAGGCACGCAACTCGCCCCGCTGTTCCCCGGACAATTTAGAATTTTCCCCACACAACATGTCCATCCAAGCCCCATCCGACTTGCCTCCCCGCTCCACTGTGGCAACGACCTCTGCAGCCCCCTCGCGGGCCTCCTCACAGCGCGCGGCCATCGCGTGGGCCAAAACTGTACCCGCTTGGACCACCGCAGCCCCCAGGCCAATGTTCAGCACTTGCAAAAAGTGGGTTCTTTGTGTGCCCCTTCTTTGACCTTTCCCTTAGATCCCATTCTAGTCTATAACCTGGCCTGCTGACGTCAGGGCTGCCATAAGCTGCAGATCCCCTTCCCTGCCAGCAGCCAGCGCTATGCTGCTACATTACTATTCCATACCACTACACTTGTGTGGCATCGTAAGAATGTTAAACTTAAAGTGGATGTGGTTGGTGTGAGGTCACAAAAAGACAATGCAAGTTCGTTCTTGCTGTCATCTTATGGGGGAGAGTAAGAAGGTTTACCCGATGAATTTAAGTTGTAGCCTCAGTTTTTGAGAGAGAGGAGATGTTGAGAGTCAAATGTCCAGTTTTAATTAATCAGTTATATTCTGGTATTTAAGTCCGAAGAAGTTATTTAAATTTGGAATTGTATGGCATGTTCTAATGTGGAACGAGTGTTTCACTTTCCAAAAGATGTGCACTTCATAATTGGTGTCATAAAATGCAACAGTATTACGAGACTTTCCATTTTGTCAAGTGGATTGTTGTTTACCTTGAAAGAGGCCCTTTGAAAACACTGGTTTTAAATTCTGACGGTGCTTCGTGTTTGAACGTTCTCAGGAGCATGTAAAGACCGTCCAAGCGGCCATGATTTCCAATGACCACGAGCTGAAGCTGCTGTATGTGACGCCGGAGAAGATCGCCAAGAGTAAGATATTCATGTCGAAGCTGGAGAAAGCTTACAAGGGCGAGCGCCTCACTCGCATCGCCATCGACGAGGTGCACTGTTGCAGCCAATGGGGGAACGACTTCCGGCCCGGTGAGCAATTTGTAATTATATACTATATTTATTTTCATTTTGTGACTTGCTTAGCTTTCTTATACATTGCACTCCTATCTGTTTATGTATTGTTTGTTTGTTGTAACGTTCTTACTCTCCCCTAACTGGACATCTGTCGAAAAGAGCTTCTTAGCTCATCGGATTCCTCCAGGATAAATAAAGATTCTGATTCTGAGCGCACTCGTGTCCATCGCGACAACGACAGCCGTTTTTCGCCACTAAGTGGTGGTGATGTCACCATGGTGCTTGTGCCAGGCTAGGTGAACCTTGAGGCCACGTGAAGTGTCAAAGGCTCGCTAGCAGGAGGTCACGGGACAGGCTTAAGTGCCATGGGTTAACTGAGATGACTGGCCTGATGCATCACCTGTGCTTCCCACTGTGCCGACTCGATGCGAATTAGCCACCCGGCACTCCGCTTCTTGCTATTCCGCTGTTGTTGGAGGGCGATTGCCTTCAACTTCCCACTAGCTTGCTTCACAGGCTTCCTCAAAAGAGGCCGATCTTGACTCCGCTGGTACCAGTCATTGACAAATCCAAACAGCTCCACATCCTTCTGTACCGCATCATCCCATCTCTTCTCTCACGCATGCATACATATAGAGAGTCAGGAGAGGTTTCCGCTTTACCCCAACATAGCCTCAACAATCCATGACCAGGGCTACCTGCACCACAGTATTCCTGCGCCATTCCGGACCATGCCCCACACCACACACACGTGGCTGGCTGAAAAAAAATCTCCTTAAATTTTTAGCTGATGATAGAAACCTGTATGTATACATACATTGTATCACCAAACTTCAAGTTATATATTTAAACTTTAATTCTCCCACCTACACGCTGAAATAATATAGCTTCCACAGTATTTGGTTCGAAGATGGTCCAGTGTCTGAATTGTTTGCCTCCTAGAATAGCACGGTTGGCTACATATGGTGCAAAGCAGTTCAATATACATCTATATTTTAAATAAAATAAGTTAACTCTTGAATGAACTGCATGAATAGAATAACCTGAAGTCTAAATAGCTGAATCCAGTCAAAGACCCAAAGCCCTATAGTGGGAAAACATAAATCCGGATAGCGGCGAGCACAAGAACAGACCGTGGAGGTCGGTTGTCAACTTTCAATATCATGGATATACTCTTTAAAACGTTTAGCTTCATCTGAAATGCCAGTGATGTGTGTTTTTAAACACAATTGTTGACCACAGGCCCAAAGGCTCACAACATCCAGCTGCCAGAACAAAGAGCACAATCAAAATTCGAATGGTTAAGGGTTCATGGAGTGACAAGAGGTTGGGAAAATAGATAATGAGAGGTAATTCCAAAGTGGAGCAGTGTGGTGCGTTTGTCAGTGCGTTGTATGTATGTGTAGTATCGTTTGTCCGTGTGGGTGGCGTGCGTCACACACACAGTCAGACGGAGATGAGGTGGTCGCAGGAGGCACCGCTCTGCCCTCTTTATTCGTTGTTCTTGCCGAGCTCACGCCACCACTCGGGCCCCCTCTCTCTCTCACACACGACCACGCTGCCGCGCGCCCAATCCCAGACACGACCCTGTCTGCGTTGCACCGATGGCATCAACTGGGACAGCCAACCACTGTCCGGCTGCGCAATGTTCGGGCGAAGGCGGCAGCGACGAGGGCAGCCTAGAGCTCTCGCTCCCCGCTGCTTATATTCACCTCGGCGCACCTTGGCACTGCCCTAGCCGCGCCTCCCTTCTCAAATCCTCAAGAGGCTTCCAGGGGCTTCTACACGAGGTCTATCATGACCCTTGCCCCAGTTCTTCTGCCCTGCCGGCACACCCGTGTATATGCTCAGCGGCGTGTGCGCTAAGTGCCCAACTGCAGTTGCTGCTGCTGTCCAACAGTCAGCGCTATCTCACTACATCACCCCCCCCCTCCGTTAAAAAAACAGCCGTCCCAGCTGTTAACACAGCAGCAGCAAATGCCGGCAGGTAGGGCAACACCCTTAACCCGAGGAACTTCAACAACAAACCAAAAAATCCCTCACAATCCCATTATAACCGCAACATATCCCGCTTCAACAACACATTCCACTGCTCCCCTGTGCCCCCCCAATAACAAACCAATACTTCCCTGCATGGCGTCCTCGAACTCGAGAATCGGTGACTCCCACAGAGTCCCCCATCCGCGAATCGGTGACCCTTCCCACACACACGCGGCACATCGAGCTCGCGAATCGGCACATCGCCTCCGTTTCCTATTTTACCCAGGCCCTTAACCCCAACACCCCTTCACCCCCCGAGTCCCCTCTCAGTGCAAGGGAGAGTCCCCCCAATCGGGGACGTAGCTCACGTGATCCGGTCCATGGCGCCGGTCACCCCTGTCCCAGCAGGGTCCTACACCTCCGGAATCCGGAGGGCCAAGAGACGATGGAGACGGAGTCCTCGGCTCAAAGGGCGTGGCCCCTCGCCGCTCGGCATCGACCACCGGGTCCAGTCCCGGAGGCCTCGCACTTGGCGGTCTCGGTAGGCCCCAGAGACCCGGTCCGATGGGGCTTAAGTTGACTGTGCCGATGGCTCAATGAGCACGGGTGACTCCTCGAATGTCACTTGTCACCCCGGCAGTCCGCAGCAGTGTGGCCCGACCGACCGCACACAAAGCACTTTAGCGCGGCTCTCCACGGCAGAGGGAGCTGCTCCCACCGCGGGTCGGGTGTGGTGCTGGCCACCCACCCCGTCTTGTGTCGTGGCAGCCTTCATAGGTGGTCGCTAACAGCACTTGCCCCAACAGTCTGTTAAGACTATACGGGGAATCTTTATATTTTTTGTGTTAGAAGCAGAACAAATTTAACTGTTTGGGTGTGTGTGGCTCGGTGGTATAGATTACAAGGTGCTGGGCATTCTGAAGAGACAGTTCCCCAAGGTGCCGCTGCTGTGCCTCACCGCCACGGCCACCAGCGTAGTGCTGGACGACGTGAAGAGCATCCTGGCAGTGCCCGGTGCCCTCTCGTTCACCGCCTCCTTCAACCGCCCCAACCTCCACTACCAGGTCAGAGCATTCATCATGAACAGTTCTCACAATTACGAAGTGGAGCGGTTGCTTTCGTCTGCTATAAACACTGCTAAAAAGTATGTTGTGGGTTTCAGTTCAATGGAAAGGTGTGAACATTCACACTTAGAAATGTAAACTTTTAGGGGTGCATTTGTATGAAAATACATTGAACAAGCCACCCGGATGTGCTGTTATTAGAGGATTCAACACACAGGGTTACGGATACGAGTTAAATTGCAATCATGAGTTGAGTCAGTCTATCATCGCTGCAGGGTCATTAAAATCGATATATCACTACTAATGAGCTAGTAAGCACACACTAAGATCAAACATTATTTTTATGGGAAACCTTTATTTAAATTACCACAGCAAATTTCAATGAGAAAACAAAACCCAGAGAAAAGAACATTAGATTTTTTGTACGCATGAATATGCAAACGTATTAAGACACAAAAACTCAGTATTGCCTCTTTGTGTGAATTCAATATTAGTTGCATGGATGAATTGACCTCTGCCGTGGTAATTATACAACTAAAACTATAAAACTATTTTTATATTACCAGGTAAAGCTCACTTAGCTATATTAGCTCTGTTTCAGAAGTGACCTGGTCACAAATGAAAGCTCAACAAAATGGCTTATCATGTGTAAATTTATAGCAGCCAAATTTTCGAAACGCATGATTCTAAATGTGGAGAGAAAAACCGGAGGACCCGGATGAAAATCCACACGACAACGGGGAGAACATGTAAACTCCAAATATACAGGCATCAGGGTTGGGATCGAACCCACGACCTCCTCCATACCAGGTGAGGGAGTTAACATCTCGGCACCGCTGTTCTCCAAATGTGGAATTTACCTCAGTGGCTTGGGTACCAAGAGAGAGACGAGTCATGCACTTCATTGTTTTTTATTGCATTCACACTAGTACAGAGGCATGGAGGTGTTTTAGGTGACAGAAGCTGATTAGATTATATCAACATCCTTTGCATACCAAGATGACATCACGATTCCTGCAAGTGTTTTGCGTGCAGACTGACAAAGTTACCGGCTCAAAGGCCTGAACATGTGGCCTCATTTGTTTTGGGCAGCAGCAGGATAATGGTTTCATTTTTATTAGGACTCATCAGTACAGTAGAGCCGTTATAAGGTTCCTGGATCACATTGGTTAGCTTGAGGTTTTTGGTGTATTTATTTTCTTCATATTTCTTTATATGTCTCCCAATTGTATTATAACTGTGCTATCGGTGTCATATGAGTTGAAGTAGTTTCCTCTGTGCAGTGTGTTTCCAATAAAAGGTAACTCGCTGCTGTGAGATTTTAAATGCTGCATAGCAATGTTCAACAATGGTGATATATTGGCTTGATTTGACATCGCAGGTTCATCGGAAGCCGACCAAATTTGAAGACTGCATGGAAAACATGGTCAGGCTCATTAACAAGAAATACAAAGGCCAGTCAGGTACTCATTGTGTCCCACAGCAATAGGGGTTGCAGCACACTTTATTTATATTGCCTTTATTTAAATCATTTGGATTTATCGTGCATATAAAAAACGGACAATTTTGGCAACATTGAATTCGGTGATGGCTGTAGGGCTATCGCTTTGAGTAAAGCACAGAGAGCAGGCAGTTTCATAAGTTACGTGTATCTGAAGTGCATGTGTGTGTGTGTCATGCCCAGTGGGGAGCGGCAGTGTAGCAGGTAGCACGCTGTGCTACGAACCGGACGACCCGAGTTCCATTCCCGCTCACCGCCAACGCCAGTGACGATTATCTGAACCGGTCCTGGACCTCCCCTAGGTCGACTCAGCCTCAAACGAGTACCTGGTGTGGTTTGTAAACATCGCCACTGGGGAGACAAAGGCAGCCGGGCATAGTGCTGGCCACCTATCCCCTTGCATGCCGTGCCTGCTTTCATAGGGTGCTTGCTAACAGCACTTGCCCCAACAGTCTGTTAAGGATATACAGTACAGGGGATCTTTGTCTTTGTTGTCATGCCCAGGTATCGTGTACTGTTTCTCACGAAAAGACTCGGAGGAAGTGGCAACAGCTCTCACTAGTTTGGGCGTTGGTGCTGGCTCTTACCACAGCGACATACCAGCTGATCGCCGCAGCAGGTTGCACCGCCACTGGACCAGCAACCGCTTGCAGGTGACGATTACTCCGTACACCGACGCTTCGGTAGCGTGCACCGCCAGTCAAAGACTCCACTTATCCTCGCTATTTCTCGCTGGTGGCTTCCATACCATACTAGGCCTCCCTAGGTCCCTCTGGCCTGTATAAGACAGTCTGTAGATAGCCTGCAGGTCTGTATAACATCTCTACTATTGCAAGACACCCCTGGAATTGAGCCTCACAGTTTATTGGGCCCTTCCTGCTGAACTAAATATATTATATATAGATATATAGGTTGCCCGTGTAGGTCAGTGATTTCAATAAAGGGAGCAATGACCAATGACTTGAGTCAACAGCATCACGTGACAGGTGGAACCATTGTGAGACAAAGCACGGGTGTAATGTGGTCAGGAAGCGGTTGTTATTATTGCGTCACTTATTATTTGTTTTTTTTGTAAAGGATAACGTACAAGGGTGCACAGCCATGAAATGCACGGCCTGGTCACATGAACAAGAGTGAGAAATGCTCGGTGGTCTAAGCTACTCGACTTAAAATTAATGAGTAAAAGGTTAAATTCAAGAAGTAAAATACGTGGTAAATGCTTCTGGAATGAAATGCCTCTGACAAAATGATGAATACTTGCTAAAGACGTAGGTTGTGAGGCCTGCATATTTTGCTTATGAAGCAATCACAAGTACAATTCGTCCAATCAGAAGTACGCTTAGTCCTGTACTTGAAACCTGCATACACGCTTTTTTAATTAATGTTCGAATCTGTGTTTTATTTTATCAGGTAAGGCCCACTGAGCTGTATAGTTCTTTTTCAGAAGCGACATGGCCACAAATGATGTTGCAACGAAGTGGCTTATCATGTAAATAAATAGCAGCCAACTACTCTTAAACACACGTTTCTAAATGTGGAGGGAAAAACCGGAAGGCCCGGAGAGAAATTCACACGACCACGGGGAGAACATGTAAACTCCAAATATATAGGCATCAGAGTCGGGATCGTACCCACAACCCTACTGTATACCAGGCGAGATAGTTAACATCTCTTCACATTGGCACCCGTGCTCAGAACAGGTTCACAACGCCAAGCTGCCAGCAAAATACAGCACTATTGAAGTTATAATAGAGTTAATACTTGTTTTGAAGTAGCACAATAATGAATGCTGGTGTTCATGCCTTGGTGGTGGGGGTGTTGGTGGTGAGATGGCACCAAAAGTTGCACCAAAGCTTTACAAAAAAAATCACAGCTTTGATGTTGCCTTTATTGACCAGTGAAATGCTGTAAATGTGTAGTGAGTCCAACTGAGTCGCAGACATTGTTTTGGGAGCAACACTATTTATTACATCAACTCAACACAACATAACGTAACCTACACTCGGGTGTTGAACGCCCGTCTAACCACGCTACGGCAGAACTAAACACGGTCCCGCAATCCCGGTCCGGATCACGAGCTGGGTCCCGGACCACGTGGCTAGAGGCTTCTTCAACCCGACGTGGATCTTCACTCACACAGTCAAGAACCCCGAGCCCCACACGGGGCCCCCGTTATATCGTCTTGGGCTGGGGCTGGCTCCACCTCTCGCCCCGCCCACCTTCTCGATCTCTCTGGCCCTTTCCCGAAGGCTCCCGAAAGCTCTTCTATACCACGTGACCACCCAGCGGCCCCCGTCCACTGGTGGCCCCCCTCCAATATCATCCGGTCACGTGTCGGCAGGTCAACCAGCGTGTCATGCCCCAACGTAACCTTGGCTGGCTGACACTCTCTCTCGCTCCCTCACTGGGAGCCCGCACCGCACACTGTACGTGGTGCCTCTGCGCAAACCAGCGCTCACCCAAGCCCCGCTAGGGCCGGTACTACGCCCAGTAACCGGGCTGCACATAATGACAACATACTATCCGCCGTGGCCTCGCAAGCCCCGTACCACACAGTGACATTCACAGTCACTACAAATGTTTTAATGGAGTTAACTTGCTTTGAAAGTGAACTGTGACACTTTGCTGCATGCAGGTTGTGGTGGCAACCGTGGCCTTTGGCATGGGCATAGACAAGCCGGATGTGCGCTTTGTGATCCACCACTCACTGAGCAAGTCCATGGAGAACTACTATCAGGAGAGCGGCCGGGCAGGTGATGATGCATCTCACTCGCAACCCCTCCTGCGGGCCGCCATTTTTTTACCATACCTTACGATATAAATTTGTAACTACAATATCAATGCAATACCAATTTAACACTATGACGATTATAGAGATATTGGTTTCTCGTGACGTTGTAATTGTACTTTATGTTTGTATTGGTTTTGTGCTTTGCTGTACTTCCAGTATAAATAAATGTTAATCTTATTTGTTCTTAGTAGTAGTGCCTTCTGGCTGTTCTAAATAAGGCCATCATAAACCACGCTTTCCCATCTCGACCTGCAGGGCGGGATGGTGCCCCAGCGGACTGCGTGCTTTACTACAGCTTTCAGGACGTGTTCCGGCAGAGCCAGATGGTGTCCATGGAGCGCACGGGCCAGGAGAAGCTCTACGGGATGGTGGCGTACTGTCAGACCTACAACAGGTGCCACCTCGAAAGTCCCTTTGCTGTGATGTCCTCAAACTCACTCGTAATTTACGCTCAAATTGAGAGTTACGGACATGAGCTGGATGTGAGCCCAGTGGCTCACAGGGCTAATTCTATGTCAGAGCACTGAGCCAGCACTGTCCAGGAACCGAGGTTCAAATCCGGGTTGCCAACCATGATTGAACCAGATCTTAATTACAGTGAGTCTCAATCCAGTCATCAATGACTACACACACAAAAAACAAATTGCATGTGTTTATTCACGTCATTTGGCATGTTTCTACTGAATATAACACACTATGTTGGCATGAGAGGAACATATCTCGACCAGGCCACTTGACAAGATGCTACGTTCCCAGTGATGATAAGAGCCAACTCAAGTAGTTTGTTGATATCACACGGGGTGATACTCTGCTTTTGGCAAGAATTTTGAAAAATAACTTCACATAATAGCAAACGTGATAAAAACAAACAGGTTCTAACGTGCAACAAGACAGTGGTAAATTAATGAACAGCAGATATGTAATAATGCATATAACACAGTAAAAACAGGATTCATAGTGCAAACAGCAACAACAGTAACCAAAACTAAGGGACAAACCACACGATCAGGATTTTGTTCTAAGGATGCTTCGCAGAGTTTCCAGCAAAACGTTGTAGCCAATTGTTGAATTAAATTCAGTTCACAAGTGTGTTATATGCTCGTACCCTTGACAACGTAATTTTTTTGCATTTTCGGGTGGTAGAGGGTCTTACGACCCAAATGTTGTCCAGTTCAGAAGTGGCCTAACCTAAAATGTATTAATTAAACTAAAATATTCAGATACATAAATAATATTCCAAAATGAAAGAGTAACACAACTGGAATACAATTTAAATCTCAGTGATGTGGCAATTTGCAATTAGATTACATACTACGTTTATTTTTTATCTCAGTTCCATGGACATTGTTTGAAAGTGACCGTGTTATTTTAACAGATGATGACAATGACGATGTTTGCACAGGTGTCGGCGGAGTCTGATCGCCGAGCACTTTGACGAGGTGTGGGACGCCGCGCAGTGCGACCGCATGTGCGACCATTGCAGAGGGGGTGTCGGTAGGCTCCCATTGGCCCTCGCTGTACACACATACACACACAAATGACATTTGTAATTTTCTATACGCAGACCTGCATATACATCTGGCTACACATTTAAAATTACAATAGGACAGGTCTGGACTGTTGTTAATATTGGACATTGGATCTGTAATATGACAGCACTTGGGAGTTATGCAGCCACGTATGTCAAGTCATGTACAGTACGTATAGACAAAGAACCCCTGTATAGCCTTAACATGCTGTTGGGGCAAGTGCTGTTTGAGAGCACCTATGAAGGCCGGCACGACACCTGAGGGGGTGGGGTGGCCAGCACCACGCCTGACTGCCTTTGTCCCCTAGTGGCAATGTTTACACACCGCACCAGATACTAATTTGAGGCGGACTCGACCGAAAGGAGGTCCAGGACCAGTTTAGATAATCATCACTGGTGTTGCCCTGAGCGAGAATCGAATTCGGGTCGTCAGATTCGTAACGCAGCACGCTAACCTCTACACTACCGCTCCCACAACAGCATTTTTGTCAAGCCACTGCCAGACGAGGGCCTCCCCATAGCTCGTGAGGGTTATTTCTCCAAATTAAGCTGGTCAGTGCAGATTGTCGTGTTGTTTCGCGGGGAGTTCTCTGATCGTGTGAATGTAGTGGGTGGAGGCGAGTGGCATGTTATGGAATATCTTCGTGTGTGTAGTGGTGGTGAGTGGCGTGCCATTGTGCATTCTCTCCGCGTGTGTAGGAAACTAAACACTATAAACAATTTTTTTTTTAACCAGGTAAGGCCCTCTGAGCTATATAACTCTTTTTCATAAGCGACCTAGTCACATATAGAGGCGTCAGGGTCCGGATCAAACCTACGACCTCCTGTATACCAGGCAAGGTTGTTAACTTCTCGCCACCATATAGTGATGCAGGTGAGTGGCGTGTCGTTGTGGAATCTCTCCACATGTGTGCATAGTGGCGGAAGAGGCGAGCGTGGTACGGCAAGCACGCGGCCTCATCGCCATCCTGCGGCACGCCCAGCAGAAGCAGGAGAAGCTCACGCCACTGCGGCTCCTCGAGGCCTGGCAGGGCCGGGGTGCAGTGAAGCTCCGAGTCTCGTCGGTGCCAACTCCGTCGTTCTCTCAGCAGGGCTGCGAGATCATCGTGCTGCAGTTGCTGATGCTTGGCTACATCAGGTAAGAGGGAGTAAGTTGGATTCGTGATTTCACTCCGGATCTTTCGGACCCTGCTGCAGTGCACGGGCCTGTTTTCCTGTGCACCCTTTTATCATTCAAACACGTTTTTTTACTCGTAGGTTTTCCCAGCCAATATTGAAATTCACTAGTTTTTTGGGTTAAACCACATAGTAAAACCCTCCACCTAACTACGTGTACAAGCACTTAGCACAACTAAGTTTCAGCTTACTGGTAGGTTTAAGAACAAGCCATGTAACCACATTTGCAATTAGATTAATTTGGCTTTGAGAATTGTTTAACTTTGATGACAAAATATTAAATACATGAATCTCTGTTATACTAATTTTTGGTGCCACATTTGGTATGTTTTATAAAACAATGTAAGGAAGATCACAACTTACGAGAACGGCATATTTTATGAGGAACGGGATTGTCCTTTATAAAATAAGGTGACTCAATAAAATGCTTCCTTTTGTTCCATCCATCTGCAGCTCGGGTGAGAAATGTAGCCTATAAAGCCCCCCACAAGATCGGTCGATGCGTCAACATCTCACCTTGTTGTTGTGCAGGGAAGAGTACAGCTACACGCCCTACGCGACCATCTCGTACCTGGTGGTGGGTCAAAAGGCGCGGCTACTAGACGACCCTGACCATGCCCTCTCCCTGTGGCTTCCCAGTTCTACAAAAACTCCAGCCAAGGTGCCTTGTGCTCGCTCGTGCACTTACTCACTCACTCGCGGCCATTCTCTGGTTATTGAAGACAATTCCCATAGGGCATCGTAAACAACTCTTTAGAAACATGCGCTTAGTGCTTGTCCATATGATAAGCCACTTTGTTGAGCTATCGTTTGCAGCCAGGTTGCTTCTGAAAAAGAGCTATATAGCTCAGTGGGCCTTACCTGGTAAAATAAGAAAAATATTAAAAGGATAGTTTTACAACTTTCCGCAAGTATTCTACCCTCTCATTTAGGCCTTCCGTCACCAGGCTCTCTCCTGGATCTAGATGAAGGGAATGATAGAAAAACAAATTCCAGCTCACAAGTGGAATAACTTTAATTTTGCCAAGGCATTTTATTCAAATGCAATACCTCAGAAAATAATTCAGTTATAAAGTGATATGGCTTTTAAAAGCCTTGTAATATTAAAAACCACAATACTAACTCATACACAGCCTGTAATATGCACGGTATGTTGGTATTAAGATTTTGTTCCTCCCAGAGTTGTCCACTGCCCTTGCCTTCGCTTGCATTACCTGGATGACTTTGCATCCTCAAGAGCCAGACCTCCCTGCGTGTTGGAGGTCGGTGCAAGGTCTCGGTGTTTTAAGTAAATCGATCAAAGTGCGCTCGCGAACCCAGCAACGCTCATTCGTGATTCGCGTAACAGGCCTGAAGCCTGTGTGATTGTAACGGTGTCTTTACCACGTGTTTAAACAGGCGGACTCTGGTCACACCGCGAGCGGCACAGCTAGCGGCGCGAAGAACACGAGCGGCACAGCTAGCGGCGCAAAGAACGCGAGCAAGCGCGCCTCTTCCGAGGGGAGCTGCGGCAAGCCCAAACGGAGCAAAGCCAGCGATGTCATCCTGCTGGAGTGATTCTGGATTCAGGCCACGCTAAAACTCCTACGACTACGACTGTAGCGAGAAGTCAAGTCACCCAAATGCTACCTTTCAAGTGTTCGGAAGGTGTGATTTAAACCCATTTTTTTAAATATTGGTAATGTTAATTTTACATTGTTTTCAGAATAACCTACAATGGCGTCAGTTCTGTTCTTCCATTGGGAGTTTTTTTTTAATTAAAACTGGAACCTTTTTCAAATTGAATAAGATTCACTTTTGTTTGCTTTGTACGTTCATCATTAAAATGTCAGTTGCTATTATTATAGCGAGACATTTGTGCGGCGAGTAAAAGCGTGTACGTTTTGGGTTATATACCAAGTGCAAAAGCAGCCACGTTACTCTTAAAGGGAAAACCAAATCCTAGTCCAATAAAACAAAAATCAGTGGCAGTGTCTGGCTTGGTCTATGGTAGTTACTGCAACATTCACAACAAGCATCAAGTAATGATACAGGATTTTTATTCCTTGTCAACAAACATTTGTCCTAAAACAGACAGCTTTGCGGTGTATGGCTGGCTTGGCGATCCCATTATGGCCGTTGTTCTTCTATGGCCAGATTTCCTTTTGGCCCCCACTTCTTGAGGTTTGCTGCTATTGGTCCACACACTTCCATTGTGTTCGTCTTTGTCAACCTGACTCCAGTCTGACGGTGTGTAACCACCTGCATTGTCTTTGGGCGCTGCATTCACAGCTTCTTCAAACAATCTCTTCAGGGTCAAAGTTTCGTCTTTAAAATGACTGCAGCAATACAGAGCCGCTGGGTCGATGGGGTGGGCTTCTGTGTTAAAGATGTAGCCCCCTGCGCCGAGGATGCATTCTCCAAAAGGAGTGGACACACTGTCCGATACCTCACCACTGTTGTGTAAGAAGTTGTCCGGGTCGAACAGGAGATAGAGATATTTTGTGGTCTCGGCCAAGAAAAACGATTCCATTCGATTTTCCAGTCTCTGATCTTGAACATTTTTTACCTGCAAATAATAAATACTTTTGGAATAGGCTCTCAAATGTACAAAGTTTACTGTTTGTTAACGGTTAAACAAATAACATTGTTGTTAAATCGGTGTATTTATGGTGAGTGTGATGTTACTGTCTACGTGCGGTCAAGACTTCCAGAATAAAATTACATTTTTGCAGAAAACTAATTCGTGTTTATTCACGACTGATGCTCAATAGGTCGAGCTCGGCCGTGTTTGTGCTAAAATACTCATCGGTAGCAATTCACACAACTTCATTGGGAACGGTTATGAACAAACACTAAGAATTATTTCAACTCACCAAAGTCTAATAACAATGGAGTCAGGTTCACGAAGACAAAGAAAAACACAATGGAAGTGTGTGGACAAATTGGTGAGTGGGGTATACAATTATTCCACTCACCAAGTCTAATAATGTACAACATCCTTTATTCTGAGTGAAGTGTTAAATGTATTCCTATGCAAAGCCTTTGTGCATCTTTATTATTAGTTGCATCTGATGCAAATAACTTGATAGCAGGGGTATTTTTTAGCGGTTGTCTTGCACTTGAAAATGATTATTGGAATAGAGGCAGTGATAAATCATATACACCCATGGGAAATGTGGTAAATAGGATTTCTGATGCACTTGTTCATGAGCCCAATTGCAACCAACATCCTGCAATAAATCCTTTACCGTTGCATATCCACACTCCACGCGAGCATTCTTCTCAATGGCTTCCAAGATGTCCTGGCCCAAATCCAACAGAAAGGGGTCCTTGGTCGCTCGATAGAGGTACATGGCACTTTCCACAAGCTCTGCGGAATTAACACGAGCGCTGCATACGATTAGCAACCACAGCACAGGCAGCAAGGGGGTGTGCCGCCCTGAAAAGGTGGAGACAGATGACAGAGGCATTGTACTGTGGCTGACTTCCAATCGTGCGTCAAGCATCACGTCACTAGACAAAACGTCCGCTCCGAACTCTCACTGAGAAGTACGATTCCAGTCGACACCAGCCAGCCCGTATCAACCAGCATCGTCACTGAAACGTATTACACAGGCATCGGTGGTCGTATGTTTCACAACGGCGATGCCAGGAAGATCCACGGGCTCACTCTTCCCGCATGAACGCCATGCGAGAATCCGGGCGGCATCAGGCCCATTGCACGCGCACGACCATCAGCACCGCATAACACGCACGATTCTGGCTGGCTGGAATTGGCATGAAATCACCATTCTGGCCAGCTTGAATCTGGAATAGTTAAGCTAAGAATAGCTGCAGCCTAGATAAGATAGTATTGCACGAGTCGAGCATTACAGACCACCTCAGACTCTCATTCAAATGGTCAAAGCCTTTTATCATGGGAATTGTACAAAGTAGAATCTGGAACCGTTTTTTCTGTTTTATTGCCTTTCAGAAGCTTGGGAATTGATGATGAAATTTGAACATATTTTATTAATTTATTTAAGGGGCACCACGGTGGTGTGATGTTATCTCCTCGCCCGGTATACAGGTCGGGGTTTCGATCCCGACCCTGATGCCTGTATATTTGGAGTTTGCATGTTCTCCCCATGGTCGTGTGGATTTTTTGTCCGGGTCCTCCAGTTTTTCTCTCCACATTTAGGAACATGCATTGAGATTATTTCCATTATTTTGCTGCTATAAATGTCCAAATGATAAGCCACTTTGTTGAGCTATCAGTTGTGGCCAGGTCGCTTCTGAAAAATAAGTTAATACCTTGGTGGGCTTCGCCTGGTAGGATGGGGATGGTTTAGTTGTATCTGTATGCGTTGTGGGTGATTTGTTTACCTATCTTGTACTTTGCGCTACTGTCATCTTTGTATTGTATGTTATTGTAACGTTCTTACCCACCCCTATTGGACATCTGTGAAAAGGAGCTTTATAGCTCATCAGATTCCTCCAGTATAAATATTCTGATTCTGTAATTCCGACAGCAATGGTCCACCATTTAAAGTGACGTTAATTAATCAGCCCTCGTTACATGCAGAAGCAGCCAACCCCGTGCTTACCGGGGCGGAGAGGGTACCCCTCCCGCTTGTCGACGGTGGTGCTGTGTGGGATGTTGTAGAACTCTGGGAGGCCACCAAACTGCCTCCACACTTGATGGTAGTTGTGCAAGGTTTTCATGGCACTGTCGATATTTCCCACCAAACTCTGAAAATGGGACACAAGCCGTACATAAATTTCTCACCAAATTTTTTTTTTTATCAACTTCCATTATCGTTGGGATCATGCCGTTGTGTCACGGTCAGCACAATGGAGGTTTATTCAATTTTATTCATTTATTGGGAGACAAATTTTGTGATTTTTTTCCAGAAAAATAAACAGCAAAAAACATTGGTAATTGTCTTGCCTGATGTTGTTAACAGGACCCTGCGGGGTGGGCTGGTAGGAATAATACTTAGTACCGGTATAGGGATATCGACCGGGCTGGGTGGGGAGGGGCTGGGTGGGGAGGGGCTGGGTGGGGAGGGGCTGGGTGAGGAGGGGCTGGTCACCCCGTGGTGTCCTTATAAAACTCAACGTTTAACCTACTCACGCCGGCTTGTGCCCGCCCTCACAGTCGGGCATATTTGCGGAATACACCACGCCGCCGTTGACCCTGGCCATTGACCGAGCAACCCAACGTTCCTACCAGCTCCCTCCGCAGGAATGTGTTCTATGTGCCACTCAGTCCGTATTTAGCCGCCTATTCTGTTGTTCCACTCGGTCGACTGAACGGGTTTAAGGCAGTGACTGGAGAAAATGTGTTGCCCGTAGTGTGCAAAAAACTCATCTTGCTGTGATTTGCTTACTAATGTAAAAGCGGGGGTGCTGCATCATTGTTTTTAATTATAATATCACTCAAATATTGGTGGGGGGAGAGGGCGGGGGGGGCAGGGCTGGGTGGCGCGTCTTACTTCTCGGTGGTTTTGTTTGTGTGCAGATAATAAATCGCAACAAAATTGAAGCAGAGAAGTGCACCGCCTCCTACACCAGTTGACAGCCCCCCCCCCAACACCCCCCAACACCACCCTCAACACCAGCCCTCACCACCCCCCCACCACCCCCCCACCACCCCCCACCACCACCCAACCCCACCACCACCTTCTGCACTAGGCCTCGCGAAGCCTCCCACACTAGGCCTCGCGAAGCCTGCCGCACTAGGCCTCGTGAAGCCTGCCGCACTAGGCCTCGCGAAGCCTTCTCTGCAGTAGACTTAGCGAAGCCTTCTGCACTAGGCCTCGCGAAGCCTCTGCAGTAGGCCTCGCGAAGCCTTCCCTGCAGTAGGCCTCGCGAAGCCTTCTCTGCAGTAGGCCTCGCGATGCCTTCTCTGCAGTAGGCCTCACGATGCCTTCTCTGCAGTAGGCCTCGCGAAGCCTGCCGCACTAGGCCTCGCGAAGCCTGCCGCACTAGGCCTCGCGAAGCCTTCTCTGCAGTAGGCCTCGCGAAGCCTTCCCTGCAGTAGGCCTCGCGAAGCCTTCTCTGCAGTAGGCCTCGCGATGCCTTTTCCGCAGTAGGCCTCGCAAAGCCTGCCGCACTAGGCCTCGCGAAGCCTGCCGCACTAGGCCTCGCGCCGTGCTTTTCGTGCACAAATAAGGCGATTAAATGTATCTCGTCTCTGTGTTAATAAATGTATCTGTGTTAAAAAAAACGTGCTGCGTTTCAGTAAAGTAAATTTGAAGCGAAGTTTAAAGTTTCGCCGTGAGGCGCCGGAAGCGACGGCCATCTTGTTTAGTTCACAGATCGCAGGGGGAGCGGGCGGCCATCTTGTCGGACAGGGTCATGCCAAGTGTTTGCAGTAGGGGGTGATGTTGATACACGGACGGACGGACGGACACATTAATCTATTGGTGGTCTGGTCCACTTCGTTCCTACCAGTATAATCCACCTTATTGTACACACACACAACCTGAGCCCACGAAGTATCGTACCCTGGACCTCGAGGAACGAGCTCTATAAGGACCAGTGGGGTCCCACTGTGATGAAGAGTGTGCGTACCTGTAGTCCTGGCCAATAGGCATCCAGCGACTGAAAGACTGGCATTGAAACAGTCCCCTTGCTCATGTGAACCCACACATACCAATCATCGTGCTTCATGTACTTCTCAATTGCTTCCGAATACTCTGCAACGAAACGCATGCAAATCATTGACTGTACTGTTCATTGATACAAAAAAAAATTGCTGGGTATAAACTACACACATCGTGAAGAGATTAAACCAAAATATAAAAAAAATAAGTAGATCTATTATCCGGCAGCTTCGGTGGGAAGGAGGCGCCGGGTTTTCAAAATCGCCGGATAATCACTAATCATTATTTCAAATAGCTTATTTTTGCACTTTCTTGTATAGCATTGTTTTTAGATGTTGTGTATATGATTTTAGTGTTTTCCATTTGTGTACAATATGAAATTGGCATAAACATACAAATAGACAAAAATAAAAATCCTGTAAAAAGTTACGTCATATTACACACACTTTGACGGATCGCACTGTATTTTGTTATTACTGTAGTTATTAGTCATGACAAATGTATATACGTGCAGTATTTTTATTGTTTAAGTTGATGGATGTTTATAATGTATTGTATCTCTAAAATCAAGTTTCAAGCATAGCTACTTTTTTTGTCACGCACATGGTGCCAGTGCCGATCGCCAGACTGGTACAGCCTTTGGAGCAGTTTTGCCACATCGGCCCGGGACAGACAGAATGTTGGAAGCCAGATAATCGCGTGCCTGATTATCGATGATCAACTGTTGTCACAATCACTATAGCATGCCCAAGGTATCGTGTTCATTCCTCCAGTCACCATGGAAATACCTTTGAACATTTCCATGTACTCTGGTTCATGCAGCAGGATGGCCCCTTTGACTAAATACTCAAAGTATGAATCGATTCCAGCTCCAATCCCCGCATCCTGCGCGACCCAGGCCGACGTCTTCACATCGATGTGGTTGCCAACCTAATGGTGAGAACAAATAAAATACACAAAGGCCATGTGTGTTGGCTGCAAAGACGATGCAAGGATGCATGCATATTTTGCGGCTTCGTTTTTTTTCATTTACTTGTCACGTGCATCTCACGGGTGGATTTAGACTGTACTGTATCGTTCCTTCAGTGGCCACAACTTTTATCTTCCAAATGATTCATTGAAAGTGGTTCAAACTGGCCGAAGTCTGTGCAGAAAATGCAAATGAAGGAGGTTCGCTACTGGCTTGCACCTTCTCTGCACCTTTTTGGACAAGATGTGCCGTATAGCAGGGGTCCCCAACCCCTGGGCCGCGGACCGGTACCAGTCTGTGGCCTGTTAGGAACCGGGCCGCACAGCAGGAGGTGAGCGGTGAGTCCACGCGTGGCCTGCCCATTATTTTATTTACCACTTCCGTCCACGCCTCTTTCCCGCACTGCGCACTTGTCTCAGTCACAGTTTTGGTAAACCCACAAGCTAACCTCTAGCCAAAATGAGTCAAAAACAAATGTCGCTGGAGAGCTTCTTTGAAAAGGGGGAAAGACCCAATGATCAACCCCCCCCTCCCCGGTCCGTGAACAAAGTGTCTTCCACGAAACCGGTTCCTGGTGCCAAAAAGGTTGGGGACCGCTGCAGGATGGAGGTTCATGTCAGGACAGGAGGACATGGGTAGGGGACACCTTTTTGCAGTGGTCAAGCACAACCCGAAAGAAAGTCCCACGTGTTCTAGAATGTGAAGCGGCCATTAAAGAGAAGCACTTTTTACCATAAACATCTGCACAATGATTCTACAGTGGCTCACCATACAATGGGAAACTAAAAATCTTACACGGAGAGACGCACTCGTGACGAGAGCGGACGAAAACAACCAGAGCAGCGTTCTCATAGCGTGGGTCGTGACTCCAGATGGGTCCCTCAAGTTATCAAAAGGGAGTCAGGTCTGTTGTATGATACCACTCCCACCCAGAGTTTTCTGGCCGCATAAAGAAGCACTTGGCAGTAGCCTTATTGAGACATACAAACAGGGCAAGGCCCCTTGATGGTAGCAAAGGTACGAACTGGTGGCACAACCCAGAGTAGGGTCTAAACCCCTGCCACCTAGACACAAACCTCTTCTCGGTGACGCATTCGTCAATAGGTGATAGGTGTGATGTGCATCAGCTGCCACCGATTCAGAGAAATAAATTATATACTTGATTTTTTTCATGAAAAATCAATTCAGGTAAAGCTTATACTTTGCATTGTTTCTAAAGAAAGGGGTATTTGAAGCGGAAGCACTCATCTGTATTTCTGTATTTATCAGAGCTGGATGCTAAGCAGCTCAAAGGAATAGTTGTTGGCATTTGAGCACAGATGCCTGAGACAGATGCTGTGAAATGCCGGGAAAGAGAACACAGCAGGTGAATGTTGTCGAGATGATTCGACGTAAAAGGTTGGCACTGGGTTGGATACGCGTGTGCAGAATGGGGGAAGGCCAATTACCGAGACAGGCATTGGAGTAGTTTCCACAAATCTGGCAAACCAAGGAAAAGACTTAAGACCATATGGTCGGATGAGACTGTCAGGGCAGAAGTTGGAGGTCACTGCGTGCCTACTGTGCAGCAACTGTGGGATCCGGCAAAGGGTGAAAAGCGTTGACAATGAGGTGCAACAGTGGTGGTGACATCAACGGCTTTGGCCATAAAGGCATCTCTGTAATCCATAAAAATAAAGTATCACGGTTCAAGCCACAAAAAGCGGGACGGGCACCCACCAAACCGATGTCTGAGCGTGTTGTCCACAAAGAAAGCAGAGCTGTGCGAGCGGTGTCCTCAAAGACGGGGTCTCCGGTGAGCCGGCTGAGCGCGGAGAACTCCAAAATGAAGGTTCCCACGCCGGCCGTGCAGGTGACGCTCGTCTCAGTGGGGTGAACGCCGTGCCGCAGGTTCACCGTGCCGTATGGCATGCCCGTCGCCGTCTGGAACGCTGCACATGGGGACGCAAGTCAGCGGCGTGTGCTGCTGTGTGTGCCGAGGTTGCGTCTCTGTATGATGATGGTGGGTGACCGGGCCTCATAGTGTGGCCCCCAGGCTGTAGAATTCACTTCCACCGGATCAGTATTCTTCACTAATTTTCAGAGGGGGGGCCACATCAGTGTGAGGACCGCCACACATTTGAAACCATTGGGTTTGATGGCACGATGGGGCTGTTTTCACATTTGTGTATTGTCAGGCGCTGCACATCAGGGGCTGCACTAAAGGCCACCAGGGGCCGCCAGTGGCCTGCAGGTCTTGCAATTAAGAACACTGCTCCAGATGTTCGCTCTGCTGACTCACCCTCTTTTTTCTCAAATCGCGCCTTAAGACGCAAATAATTCTAAGGGCCTTAGAAATAATTTGCTTTGTTTTGTGGTTGGAAATCTTTGTTTAGGGGTTGGAATTGATTGGTGTGAGCCTGTGTGTGTGTGCGTGTTTTGCAGTATTATTTACCCGTCACACCATGAGCCAAAGTCCAAAACATTAGTTCTCTCACTCTGGGTTCGTGCTGCTGAGTCTTGTCTGTAAGTAGGTATATGAGTTCTACGATTGCAATGAAAATCCAGCATCCCTCTTACAAATCCATTTCACGCCACATTCTACTATAACTTGCTTCCAGCGTCTCGACTCGCGAACCCACACGTTTTCCCTGCTTTCAATCATTTTTCCACAGCCCACTAAGTTCAGTCAGAGTTGAGAAATCGATCGCCTGATCTGCAAGATCAGCAACCTGCTGACCACGGTTTGTTTGATTAAACAGGTGCTGCTGGAAGATATTGATCCAGAGGGGCCCATGTGCTGATAAAATTGTACAGACCTTTGTTAATCCACCATGCCATGTATATCGACTGATTGCATCGAGCTAGTAAATAAATAAATAAAGTTTATACCTTTTGAAAACCGGTACATGCAGAAGATGCAAGAAATGTTATGGCAGAACAGGGTTAGCGGACTTGGGACATTTAATGCGGAACAAAAAAGTCGAAGATGCATTCCGGATGTAGTTGCGATGGCTGGGCACATGTTCAGGATGGTGGAGGGAGCGGGCTACTGAGACAAACATTGCAGTGGCACCCAGAGGTCATTGCCCGAAGATGTTGGGAGAATGATAAGAGTGGACCTTTGAAGTGGAACAGCAGCTGGGGATTTGTGTTTCACGAATGAACGGACGAAAGCTTTCCACAAAACGCCTCGCTCGCACGTTTCAATATTCACAAAACTAGGACCGTCGCCGTAACAACAGGGGGTTTAAACATTTGTGGCGACCTTTCGACTTGAACAGGTTTCAAAACACCAAATTATACCGGGCAGGAGTTTTCTGGCGACCTGCTCAGCCATGCGGAGGAGTGGCCCTGAGCAGGGCCATCCGTCCTCCAGCTCCACGCCCGCTTGCTTGGACAGCAGATGTGCAGACAGCAGGCCACCCACCACTGCCGAGAAACAGTCAGCACCAATAAGACGCAATCCAGGGCGTCCGCCGCTACAGCAACACTCCTCTTCTACACGCTTATATGGGCGGGGGGGGGGGTCTCTATCGGTGTTTCACGCATCACTTGCTTTTTAGCAGTGTGGAGGACCGCAGGTTAAAGCGGATGATCGGACAAATATGCTACCACGTGAAAATAAATGTACGTACTTCCAGGAGGCTACCTCCAGATAAGCACTGGTCATGGGGAACCCTGATAATAAGTACGGATACTATAGAGATGATAATAGTGGAGTCAATGCACTCACATTATATAGGATCCCGCTTTCTCCAACCGCACCTCCGATTAGCACGGTTAGCTACGTACAGTGGAAAGAAGTTCAACATGCATGCATACATTCGCCACTCGGGCTGTGTGTGGCTGTGTGTTCTGCTTTTAAGGCACACAACGCATTAACACCACGTGGACACATTTACACATCGCACAGCTTGGTAGCTTACCACGGATATTTGTTTCAAAAACGGATACGTTGACATCTTGATTAAAGTTGATTGCATCCTCCAGGAAGAGAGAGACTCTCTGGAACTCGGTAGTGTTTCCCAGAACCTACGCGGCACAGGGGAGAGTGAGGGGGTTCAGCAGGTGAGGAGGTACAGGGCAAGGAGATAAAGGGGGGTTGGAGGGGTAAGAGCATACGTTTTTGTGACACTTATGCATAGGTGAAACATGAAAGCAATTTGACGCTGGTGCACGGTCAACCGAGGTGGTGGAATTTTACATCACACTCGCTAACCAGCAACACTAACAGCTGTAGCTGTATAATTGTCTATTAATTACACTACCGTCACCTTTAACCATAAGGTAACTGTGCAGCACCGTGATGAGCCAGTGTTTTTCAAAGTTAAAGCGAAAGGTTACACCAACGACACGCTGCGTACGGGTGGATATTCCTTACCAGAAGCGTGTCCAACGCGTCAATCAAAGTAAGAGAAAATCTACAAGGAAGACAAGAATCAATTATTGTACATTACTGTTTGGCTACCAGACAACCCTGTCGCTGGTGAGCGTGCATGCGAGCACGCAGCAAGACCGACATTAGATACCATCGCAGCAGTTTGAAGGATACGCAATTTGACTGCAGTGTACAGTTACACTGACATATCGATACCAGATAAAACATCGACTTTATGTTAAAACAAATTTAGCGTTGATATAACTGAATGTCAGCTTGTCAAGAAAGGTGAAATTATTTTTCAAACTGACATTTTGCAATACCGAAGTGGGTCCAATTGAAATCGACTGGTAGATGAGCAGAATGCGTTGAGATGGTAAACCTCAATTGTTTGTAAAACACTTTGGCAGTTAGTCAAACCCTCCAGGCACTGGGCGAACCGAATATCGCACACAACTGTTCCAAGTTAAAATACTTCATGCATGCGTTTCAGAATCACAATCTTTATTTATCCTGGAGGAATCCGATGAGCTGTGAAGCTCTTTTGATGTCCAGTAGGGGCGGGTCAGCAATTTTCATTCTTAATATCAGAATCAGAATCTTTATTTGAATAAGTGTCCAGGAGGGGCCGCTTAGCAAGTTACAGCAGCAAACAATAAAAAAACGATAGGAGTGCAAAATAGATATAAAAAATGTGATCACCAGGGCCAGTTTGGCTCTGCTGCTGCCAACGCCACACTCTTAAATTTGGTAATCGTAGCAAAAGCCCTCTCTCAAAAACGTGAGTGACAGTACTTGTCACACAAAAACAAAGATCCCCCGTATAGCCTTAACCAACTGTTGGGGGCAAGTGCTATTAGCGAGTCGGCCAGCATGGCACACGAGGGGGTGGGTGGTTAGCACCACGCCCAGCCATCTTTGTATCCCCAGTGGCGATATTTACAAATCACACCAGGTATTCATTTGAGGCCGAATTGATTTATGGGAGGCCCAGGACCGATTCAGATAATCGTCACTGGCGTTGGCCGTGAGCCGGAATCGAACTCTGCTCGCGGGGTTCATAGTGCAGCGCGCTAACCGCTTCGCCATCGCTCCCCACACGAGCACCTTCCGTGTCCCACAACTCAGCGTCGGCCGTCGCTCACGCCCCGACACGTGGACAGCACAGCAGGAGGCACGGATGGGCTTTCAGGACATCTGCGAAAAGAAGCTTCAGAGGTCATCGGATTCCTCCAGTCTAAATAAAAGATTCTGATTCTGAACTACCAACAACCATCCCCGCCCCCCACCCCATATTAAGCGCAACCATCCGCACCTGCCCCAGGTGTCTTGTCCATCGCACGTAAGAGGTCTCAGCTCATCGAAGGGCATGGCGTTGTGCATGTAGTTGTCGTACGCGTGGTAGAACATTGCCTTGACTCGCGACCTAGAATACACGACAGCAGTGCAATTGTGACCTGTACGGGTTTCTGTATCTCTTATGAACGTGTCTCTATGTATATCCGAGTCTATGTATCTATGCGTGTATCTATGGGCTTAGTCCATTGGTCCACAGCATGGGGTTTCAACATACCCAGACTCTACCCCACCACACGCGGGGTGTTAAGGGCCGTCCATAAATTACGTCACGAGATTTTGTACGATTTTTGACCCCCCCCCGTCACACGGCGTCACAAAAAGTCAGACCCCCCTCAAATATGACGTCACAAAGCTCTGCCCCCCGCCCCCCAAAAAACATTTATATTTTGAAAATAAAATATGCTTCAAATCGCTTTAAACTATTGTCATTGTAGTGTGTATTTAATGCGGCGCTGCACTCTGATGTTGTAGGAGAAAACATTTATTAAAAAGTCTAATTAAATTAGGTAGAACGTGTTGCCTATATTTATCTAAAGTTGCGCATTTTGATGTGACGTCACATTTCTCACCCCACCCCCCTCGTCACACATCATCACAAATGTCTGACAACACCCCCCCAGGTGCGTGACGTCATTTATGGACGGCCCCTTAGCTCACTTGGACTTGCAATGCAGACGTGCAGGTTGGATTCCATCTCCCACTCTCTCACTCACCCATTCTCTGGACATCTACTCGACATCTGTGCAAAAAGAGCTTTAAAGCTCATCAGATTCCTCCAGTATAAATAAATATTCTGATGAAGGCAAGCCGAAGTAGCGCGATCGTGGCCATGCAACCCAAACCACTGCTGTGGGGTACACGCTCCTTCAACTGATGAACAGCAAAACGACGACGAGCTTCCGTCTCCTTGAAGCCCTTCCCCTCTCCCACTCGCCGTGGCCAGCCGCAGACCACCTCCACATCGAGATCGCGACCCTAGCGCCGCTAACATCAAGCGCGCAGCAGCAGCAGGAGCAGCAGCAGGAGCAGCAGGAGCAGCAGCAGGAGGAGCAGCAGCAGCAGCAGCAGGAGCAGCAGCAGCAGCAGCAGGAGGAGCAGCAGCAGCAGCAGGAGGAGCAGCAGCAGCAGCAGGAGGAGCAGCAGCAGCAGCAGGAGGAGCAGCAGCAGCAGCAGGAGGAGCAGCAGCAGCAGCAGGAGGAGCAGCAGCAGCAGCAGGAGGAGCAGCAGCAGCAGCAGGAGGAGCAGCAGCAGCAGCAGGAGGAGCAGCAGCAGCAGCAGCAGCAGCAGCAGGAGGAGCAGCAGCAGCAGCAGCAGCAGCAGCAGCAGGAGGAGCAGCAGCAGCAGCAGGAGGAGCAGCAGCAGGAGGAGCAGCAGCAGGAGGAGCAGCAGCAGGAGGAGCAGCAGCAGGAGGAGCAGCAGCAGGAGGAGCAGCAGCAGCAGCAGCAGCAGCAGGAGGAGCAGCAGCAGCAGCAGCAGGAGAGGCCTCGGGGTACCTGTACGAGTGGAGGCGCGCGGGCAGCTCGGCCTGCGCGCCCAGCGCCGCCGTCACCGCCGCGATGAGCAGCAGCAGCAACAACGGGAGCAGCAGGCGGAGGCGGCGGGGGGGGTGGAGGTGAAGGTGGTGGAGGCGGCGACCGCACGGCGACGAGACGCCCGGAGCGGACCGCGGGTGCCGCCGCGCGGCGTCCATCGCGGATCAGGACGCCGCGTCACGTGACCTCTTCCCCACCGGCCTCCACTTCCGCGTCTGCTGCTGTTGAGCGCGAGGAGACCACGTGGTTGTGCGTGTAGGCCACGTGGTTGTGGGGGGGACACGTCGTTGTGCGAGGAGGCCACGTGGTTGTGCTAGGGGGCCACGTGGTTGTGCGTGTAGGCCACGTGGTTGTGCGTGCAGGCCACGTGGTTGTGGGGGGGGCACGTAGCGCGTGCCTCGCAGTCGGTGTTCGATTGACTTCAATTTGTAAGCGTGAAATCATGGTTCGGAGTCGTTGTTTAGTATCTAAATAAATATGCGGACGGACAATACGCCGACTTTTTACGTGAAGATAAAATTGTGTACACAGTAGTAGGTTTTTAGCCTTTTAAACTGGTACAAAACTGACACCTTTATCCAAGGCATCATGTTTGCAATAACCACAACACAAGTAGTCAAAAAAGCAAACAAAAAGAAGCAACTCTGATAATGATAATAATATGCACTGTCCTTGAAGTTGATTGGTCCACACCCGAGACGGCTTTCTTTAGAGCCTAGTCCCCATTGGTGTTGGACCAGATGACACCAGAAGGCGTACAACTCAAACACAGTGCAATATCAGAGTATTGAGAGCTCGGGGTAAGCATTTACACTATGAGATCTCTTTTACCAGTGGCAAAATATAGTAGTAGGTTTTTACCCTTTTAAACTGGTACAAAACTGACACCTTTATTCAAGGCATCATGTTTGCAATAACCACAACACAAGTAGTCAAAAAAGCAAACAACAAGTATAACCCGTAAAAACTAAGTTTTTCACTATAAATCCTTTATATGCGTGGCGGCTAGAGTCCTCTCGTCCTCTGGCTTGAGATGGCTGCCACCTATGGGTCAGATGATTGCATGCCACCATTAAGCAATTGGTAATTAAATATAATATTTTTGTCCTAAAAAATATTATATGCCGTTGTGCGTGTTGAGTATGTTACATTATCACACAACAAAACATACACAAACATACATGGTAAATATATTGGTCTCACAGTCGATTCATTTATACGTTCCAATGGATGCAGCACTCTCACGACACGGAGATGAGAATCTTGCAGCATCAAACTCTAACCCTAAGCCCCATGTTTCGGAAACAGACGTTATGAGGTACACTGTATCGTTAAAACACGCGTTCGATAAAGTTGCGTTGGGAAAAGTTTCCTGTCCAGTGCTTTATATACTGTTGTATAGGATTCCGGAATTAAACTAATTATTTTATCGGCGAGTGTGCATGCAGATCTCGCTTAGTGCTGAAGATGCCTTCCTGGGGAAGTGAGTGCTCCTCAAATCAGTGTTAAAAATGGTCAGACCATTGAATATATGGGGATGTGTTCCCGACAGCATTCACTTTTGTATGATAAATATGTGGGCTGTATTGGGGTATTGGTAATAGTGTTAATAATACAGATGGTAAACATGATTTAATAAATATAGAACTACATTGTAACGGTAAGTATTAAGCACTGTACTCAAGAGTTCATTATAATGTACTTCTACATGGCAGAAGTGGGAGACGAGGTTGGAGGATCTGCTGTGCTCCCAATCCGGGGCATTCTCAGAGGGCTCTAGCACATTTGTGATGTTAGTGATGCCCTTAATCTAATTTCTGTGGTAATGGTTTCTTTAAGGTGGGGCCTGAAACTATCCTGGCCTCGTGAGTTCTCACCTGGTTAACTTTTTTTTGTTAAAAGGGATTTCCAATCATAATCGAATCGCCGGAGATGAGGTCTGTTTGGCTCTGTACATCACTGTCATTGGCTGAGCAAATGATGGTGGCGGGTACGTTTCAAAGGTGGAGGTGCCACTGACTGTCTCGCATCGCCCGCCCGCCCCGTACCACAGTATCAGCCAATAATACAGGACTTCCGGATACATTATACCCGCGAAAGGCCAAAAATAACCCCTGCGATAGCTAAATTAGTATATGTAACAATGTGGACAAATGCTGTCGCACCAGGGTGAGCCGGGGTGGCTGAGATAATATGAGTAAGCGGGGGTAAGCTGTTAGTGGGGGGGGGAGATCCTCCAACCCCCCCATCTCCGGAAGCCAAGGCACCACAAAGTCTGGCGTTGACTGGGAGTAGGACACTAATTGGCCAGTCAGGGCAGGCCTCTTGGCGTGGGTTGAGAGGCAGTCGATAGGGCTGTGCGTGATTGGTTGAAGGGCTTGTGGTGTGATGCGGGACTAAATTAGTTTATTTAGGTGAGCGCTACCCGTGTATGAGGGCGCAGTGTGTTCGGTGTTTTCTTTGGCGGGGTGTTCAGCATTCGCCTTGGTCGGGTTTTAAGCGTTTGCTGGGAGCCACAGGTGGTCTGTGTTTGCCAGGGCTGGGGGGGCTTCGCGGGGGGCCGGTTGCTGTGGGACGTTGATTTAATACGGGTGGCTCGGTGGCCGGGACTTGTTACGATGGGTCGTTGTGGGCGCTGCTGCAGTTGTGTGTGCTGGTTGGTGCGCGGTGTTGCTGCGCGGTGTTGCTGGTGAGCGGAGTCCGCTGTGTGCACAGCAGAGGTCTCACTCAGAATCAGTCGAGCGGCATTATCTTTTCATCGGTTGCGTAACACTGTGTGGAAGCTACTCAGTCTGTCGCTCCGGCCACGGTCATTCCCAGTGGCGGCTGCTGCAAAATCTCTCAGGGGGGGCAAATGTCTGGATGATTGATAAGGATAAGGTCCACCCATGCAATGGATAAATTAACAGCTTAAGCATGTAAAGGCAACTTCACTTCTTTAATATTAATGAAAAATAAAGTGCCTCTTAACAATACATCTTGTTTGTTTCTATACTCACTATTATTACAATCCACTCAGTTTCTTTTATTAAAGATTCCACTAGGTGGCGACAAATAATATTGTTGACTGAAACGTGCTTACGTATGATGACGTAAGCACGTTAGTGCGAGCCCTCCCGGAAGCCAAAGAGAATGCATTTCAGCGCCCGCCGTTCGAAAAAAAAACATCTTTGAATATAAGTCTATGGGAACACTCTGGGCGATTCTCGGCCGGAGTGAAATCGCCCAAAAAGAGGCGGTACTCCACAGAACGTGACATGACGCTGATTGGACTATATCCAGAGGCACAGTAACGCCTAGCGTAACTGTGGTTGAATGAGATTGGTGGTGCGTCGCCCAATCGCCCTAATGAAGAAACCGCCCCTGGTCATTCCCTTCCTTCTCTACGCTTGCGAAACGTGAACCCCCCTAATGGAGCATCTTCACCGATTGGAAACATTTGGGCTGGCCTGCCTACGATCCATCCTGAGAAGCTCAAAAATCCTTGAAAGATTTGGGCAAAGTCCAATCGGTGAGCTCCTCCGGCAGGCAAGGCTACGTTGGCTGGGTCATGTAGCCCGCATGCCCAGTCACTGCACGCCTAAACAGCTTTTGATCGGCCAGATAGAGGGGGCTAAACGGGTGCGGCACGGGCTAGAGAAGAGATGGAGTGATGTGGTACAGGAGGACGTGGAGCTGAGTGGACTTGCCGATGACTGGTACCAGCGGTGTCAAGATCGGCCTCTGTGGAGGAGGCTCGTGAAAGACGCCTCTGGGCAGTTGCAGTTGGAAGCAGTCGCCCTCCAACAACAACGGAGGGCGGATGAGCGATGCTCACAACTACGAGCGGAGCGCCGGGTGACTAAAGCACAGCAAGTTGGCACAGTAGGGGGCACAGGTTGTGTATCAGCCAGTCTTCTTGTCAGTCGACCTGTGGCAGCTGAGTCTGCCCAGTGACCTCCTGCCAGCAGGCGTTCGACACTTCACGTGGCCTCAAGGTGCACATAGCCTGGCACAAGCGTCATGGTGACGTCAACACCACTTAGTGGTGAATGGTTGTTGTCTTCGTTGTGCGAGTCAATGTCTGTGACAGTCGCTTTGTTTGTTTGTGTACATCCATGTGTGTGTGTGCGGTGTGTATTTACATCGATGTGTGTGTGTGTCAGTCGATGTGTGTGTGTAAGTCCATATGTGTGTGCGTAGTTCCATGTGTGTGTGAGTCCATGTGTGCGTGTGTTAGTCGATATGTGTGTTTGTGTAAGTCCATACGTGTGTGTGTAGGTCAGGGGTCGGCAACCTACGGCTCTGGAGCCGCATGCGGCTCTTTACGGGCTGCTTCTTGACGATATGTACGTATGTACTCAGATGCATTGCGGCTCTTGAAATACTGAATTTTGTACCGAATTGGAAAGAAATGGCTCTTCTTGTTATTTTGGTTGCCGACCCCTGGTGTAGGTCGATGTGTGTGTAGGTCCATGTGTGTGTGACTCTATGTATGTGTGTGTTTAACAAAATTTCGGTAGCGGACGCGTACCCCTTACCGAGGATGGATGACTCATTGGATGCTTTATCGGGTGCTAAATTCTTTTCCACCCTTGACCTGTCCTCGGGCTTCTGGCAGCTTCCCCTCGATGACGAGTCAAAAGCCAAAACGGCATTCCGCACGCCGCAAGGCCTCTTTGAATTTAATCGGTTGCCGATGGGCCTGAACGCGGCTCCGGCCACGTTTCAGCGGCTCATGGAATTGGTGTTGGCGGGACTGCAGTGGGAAACGTGCCTCATATATCTAGACGATATAATTGTCTTTAGCCGCACGTTCGAGGAACATCTCCAACGCCTTGAGACAGTTTTTCAAAGAATGCATGTGGCTGACCTTAAGTTTAAACCGAAGAAATGCCACCTTCTGCAACACTCCGTCCGTTACCTGGGTCATATTGTCAGTTCGGACGGTGTATCCACTGACCCTCTGAAAACGAAGTATGTACGTGAGTGGCCCACACCCACCTCGGTGGGTGATGTTCGGCGGTTTATTGGATTTGCTTCCTATTATCGCCGCTTCGTTAAGAACTTTGTGACGTTGGCGAAACCATTACACGTTCTGACTGGCAAAAATCAAAGGTTTAAATGGGGGGCGGAGGAAGAAAGTTCCTTTATGGCACTTCGGGGCTAGTGATATCGGCATTGGGGCCATTTTGTCGCAACGTAAGGACGGGGTTGAGAGGGTGGTGGCGTACGGCAGCAGGGTTCTGTCCCCTGCGGAAACGCGATATTGCGTGACAAGGCGGGAACTTTTGGCAATTGTCCATTTTGTTCGATTGTACCGACCGTACCTGTATGGACGGAAATTCCTGGTCCGCACTGATCATGCGGCTTTGCAATATTCCCTCAAATTGGATCAGCCGTCAGGCCAATTGGCCCGGTGGTTGGAATCGTTACAGGAATTTTCCTTCGATATAACGTACCGAAAGGGGGCCCGTCACGCGAACGCTGATGCGCTCTCAAGGCTGCCGCCCGTTCCTCCGTGCACTTGCCTGACGGGCACGCACCGCTGCGCCGCACCGCCCACGTCGCCCTGCCCGGTTATGGGGGCGATAGCGAATGAGGACGAGGCAGGGGCGAAAGCGAAGGAGGAGGACCAGCAGGTGTCGGTGGACACCGATGATACCTTACGGCTGCCGCACGCGGTCTGGTTGCACGAGCAGGAGGCCGATTCCTCGCTGTCTCCGCTACGTAAATTGGTTGGGAAACAGAAATCGCAATTGGCGGGCTGGAAGTGGCAGATGTTCCGGGGTAGGTCGGGATTGTTAATGTGTACCGACGGGGTGTCTGACCGACCATGCTTGGTGGTGCCTACTTCGCTTCGCTACGACCTGCTCCGTGCTCTGCACGCTGATAAGTTGATGCACCTCGGCGTCCAAAAGACTGTGGCCGCGATGCAAAAGGATTTTTTCTGGGCCGGTATGACGGCAGACATCAATGATTTTGTACGCTCATGCCATGATTGTGCGAAGAGGAAGCCGCCTCGGAACCACTATGTACCACCGTTGCGTTCCATTGAAGTGTCCCGTATCAACGAATTAGTGGCTCTCGACATTCTGGGGCCGTTTCCCCCGTCGGCTAGGGGCAATAAATACCTTCTGGTCGGGGTGGAATATTTTTCTCGATGGCCGATGGGCTGGCCTCTGCCCGACCAAATGGCAGCGTCCATCACCGACGCTTTCTTGAACGGGTATGTCATGGACAAGGGGGCACCTGAAAGGCTGCTCACAGATCAAGGCCGGAATTTCTCCTCTAAATTGCTTAGGGAGGTTTGTGACGCGCTAGGTACAAAGAAAGTTCGCACCTCCCCATACCATCCACAAACAGATGGTATGGTGGAACGATTCAACCATACCCTTTCGGCTATGCTTTGTCACACGGTCAGTGAAAAGCAAACTGACTGGGACCTGCACATACCAGGCGTCTTGGCGGCATACCGCATGGTTCCGCACACGTCCACGGGATACTCACCATTTTTTTTGATGTATGGCCGTGAAAATGTTCCACCCATCGATGTGCAACTGGGTACGCCGAGTAAACAACCGTCCCGCTCCCTGCCTGACCACGTGCGTGACTCGCTTGAACGAGTAACGGAGGCGCGAGAGGCTGCCCGGTGTGCGACGGCCCGTGCTCAGGCAAGGAACGAACGGTACGCGCGTCGATCGCATACTCGCATGCCTTGGTCAGTGGGAGACCTGGCGTGGCTCCACTGCCCCCAGGTACTGGCGGGCACATCCCCTAAACTGCACAGGCCATGGCGGGGGCCTGTGACGCTGGTAGATGTCCGGAACTCGCAAAGTATCTGCGTTCAATACGGAAAACGTCGGTGGTATGTTCATTCCTCGCGACTTAAACCCTATGTTGACACGCGTGTCGGTCCTTCATCCCCAATAGCTGACCTGCCGGGTTCTGCCGGGCCGACTACGCCGCTTGACACGCCCGTTGATCCCAGGGGGGACTGTATTGTGCCTCCTGCAGATGAACAGGTTCTGAGGGCTGAGGAAGCCCCCGCTGCCCCCCCTCCAACGGGGCCCGCCCTGGACGTGACCAAGCACCAACAACCGACTTCTTCTTCGAGCCTGCCACCTCCTGTCCATCCGGAAGCAAAGCGACCTTGCGCTGGGAGTGGAGAGGGTCCCGCGTCGCGTACGCGGTCGAAATCTCTTCCGTTTCGTTAACGTTTGATCGTTTCGCTGATTTCTCTGTCGTTACTGCGCTGCAGGGGCGCCCTAATGTATGTGTGATTTTTTTATTATGGGTGACTGTTTTAAATGTTGTTAGGCGCGGGGACGCCGGTTCACCCTCGAATTGTTAAACGCACCTTGGTGCCCTAATAAGATGTTGCGGGATTGGTTCTTCACCCTTTTCCCAGCCGAGACGGCTACATTTTTTCACCGGGGAGGGGGGTGATGTAATAACAGCCATAGAGGGTTCACGTGGGGATTGGCTTGCCGGTCCTGCTTGTAGCCAATAAGGGTTAAGATAGGGACCATGGCCCAGGCGTGATCACGACATGGCATCAGGAGTGATTGGCCTAGCCATTCGGGGCCCCAGCTAATGGGGAGCCGGATGAGGGGCGTGGTCCCGGGATTGACAGGGAACCATCGAGAATGGTCGAAGCTGTCCATGGACGATTGGCTGGGGGGACCACGTGACGAAGGTATTAAGAGAGAGTGAGGGAGAACGATCGAGAGCAGACTGGAAACTGAGAAGAGCAGGGTCACGCGCGGACGGGGCTCGGGGGTGCCACGCGCGCGGTGGGGACTTGGTGCGAAGTCTGTCCTCTCTCCGTTGTCTGCCAGCATCGGAGAGTGAGTGAGCGAAGTGTATTGTGGAGTGGAAATAAAAGGACTGATCCCGAAGCCGTCTCAAGAAAGATTATTACATATGTAGTCTGTAGAACATTCATATCTAAGTGTGCACTTGGAGTGGAGGCCGAATACGTTGGCCTCTGCTGTACGTGGAATAAAGAAGAGTGCCCTCTACACGACTTGTCGCGGAAGTCGCACATTACATGTGTGTACGTCAATGTGTGTATGTGTGGCAAAACAACCCCCTACCTCCTCGTGGTGCCGGACGGGCAATGCTGTCGTGGACAGTGCTGTGGGGGAGATGGTCAATTCCGATTGGCCTTTCCCCTCATGGCGTTTGTAACCACCACAGCGGCCAAATGGGGGCTCTGGATGGGTAAGAGGGGCTTCAATTAATTTCCACTAAACCACGAATAAAGTTTTTTATTAATAAGCTTGTGCCGGAGGCCCCGGGGGGACAGGCGTCTATGACGTCTCCTGGCCAAACCCCATTTGGCGGAGCCAGCAGATTGAATCTTTACCCTCGGGGCTCCTCCAGAAACAACAAAAAGCCACTACGGCCACGTGAAATGTTCGAACGCTCACTGCGGAGGAGAGGCTGCCACTCCTCTGTCATGAGCTAGACCACTACTGCCTCGATCTCTGTGGTAATCAGGAGGTCCGGTGGACTGGCTCTGGCTCATGCCACCATGAGGGGTTGACAGTCCTCTACTTGGGGCAGGATACTACCAAACAACGGGGAGTGATATCAATCTTGATTTGAAGCTTTCGTGACTGCAGGAATCTATACTATTTGGTTCTTTCGGTAAAGTTACTGTTGTGCACATATGCGGGCATGAAACTCTCATGCAGCTACGGAAGCTCATTCATGCTAATCTCCCTCCCTAATCCCTCTCTCCCTAATCTCCCCCATTAACACAACTGACATGCTTGCGTCCGGGGGTGGAATTCCTTTCCAGCTCAGACCCCACTTGCTTGCCCATCACCAAATATATAACCTTGTTGTAACTGCTCTCTCGCTAGTTCAGCGGTTCCACTGCTGGATTATATATATATTTCTGCCTGAGGATGACCGCTTGTGTTGCGATCGAAACGTCGTGATTTATTTTATTTTATACCTACGTGACTTTACCAAAAGAACCAAAGAGTATGAACAGGGAGTGGCTTGAATCAAGGGGGCATGGGAGCATGGCGGTGAAATGTGGGAAGCTGTAAGCCCCAGGCTACTTTGGACTCACCTTCTCATCAACCGGAGGTGAGGAGTGGTGGTCATGGTTACGTATACCCCGACCATAGATGAACATCCGTGGAGGGATGCAGGCAAGGCCGATGAGTCAGATGCCTTCTATGACTTCCTGTCACAGGTGCAAGCTAAAGTGGCCCCTCGGGCTAGAATCATCTTGTTGGGTGACTTCAATGCTCGAGTTGGCCATGATGCTGGTGCCTGGTCTGCAGTGATTAGAAGGCATGGGCCAGATCAGCTCAATAACAACGGTAGGAGGCTGCTAGATTTGTGTGCAGCCCATTGCCCTGTAATTACCAACACGCTGTTCCAGCATCGGCGCATCCACACAACATCATGGATGTGAAGTATAGTAAACTACGCCAGGAAACCACTTGACGGGTAACACACTTTATTCACACTTGGGTTGTCACAATAACACGTGTTGTCACTACAGCTCACGCTACACGTTCCACCTGACACGGGTGGTAACTACTGCTCACGCTACACGTTCCACCCGGCTACACACACACGGGCATTCCAGCCCTGTAGCATCCGGGGGAACCTCTAGACCCACCCCAGCTTGGGTACGGATCACGACCACTGGGTCCCGTGGCCCGGTCCTCACACGGACGTCCGGCCCCCGGGTCCCAAGGTCCCGCCTCTGAGCCACACAGGGCCCCGGTCCCCACAAGGACAGCGGGACTAGGTGTCTCAGGGCCCTATCTCTTCCTCCTCCGTCTTCCGTCTTCACTGGTCACCAACTTCTCCTCGAGCGCCCGCGCGCACCGCCTTATATAACCCTCCGCTCCAAGGAGACGGAGCCTATGCGGACCGCGTTGCGAGCACCCACCCTAACCGACCAATCATCACTCGCTGCCACACGATCCCTTCTTGTGCCAGCGCACATAACCAATCCCCACTCGCTGCCACACGATCCATCACTGTCAGCGCGCGTCACCAACACACAGCCAATCACCATCACATAACCCATGACCCCGCGCTGACCTAAGATCCCTCACCGTCAGCGCGCGTCACCAACACACAGCCAATCACCACGCGCTACCCCACGATCCTTACTACCAGCGCGTATCACCACTACAGATGCATGCCGGGTCCAAGCAACAACATGTGCTGGACTACATAGTGATGGACCAGCGGATGCGGGCCCGTGTCCTTAACACTAGGACCTACCATGGAGCTGATCTGCCCTCTGACCATCGACTAGTCATCTGTAAGATGCGCCTGCCATTCTTCCACTCCGGTGGTAGGTGTACACCCTGGACCCCATTCAAATCTAAGTTTGCCTGGTCTCAGCTAGCTGATGAAAGTTGCAAGCTAGAATTCATCATCTCTTGCGGCTGGGGTTCACATCGTCCCCAACTCCTCCAGATGTTGAGGGTAAATGGGTGAGGTTTAGGATTGTGACTCAGGCAGCTGCAATGGCTGCTTTGGGTACACGGTCAAAACCTCCCCAAAGACCCTGGCTGACAGAGGAGGTGTTCAAGCTGGCTGACAAAAAGCAACAAGCGCACTCTAATCGTCTACAGCATCCCACATCAGAGAATGAGAAGGCTTACCGCAGCCTTCACTCGGAGGTTCGGAGAGCTGTGAGGCGCTGCAAGGGTGGTGGTCGCAGGTTGCTGAGGAGATGGAGTCTGCCTCAATGGCCCGCGATCACAAATCCCTATTTAACTCCATTAAAAAAGTAACCTGCAGCGCCATACCTATTACCATCATTAGGGGAAAAAGGGTGATCCGTTTTCCGTCCCCCAGGAACAAGTTTGCAGATTTGCTGAGCATTTCTGTGAAGTCCTGGGGAGGGGAAATCCCTCGACATGGAAAACATCGTGGGACAAAGTGGGGATGGTTAACCCTGCTGAGGCTGCGGTGCCTCAAATATTGGAAGAAGAAGTCACCCCCTGTCAGTGGCTGGCTGAGGTGCCATCTATTGAGGAAGTACTAAAGGCGATCCAGAGTCTGAGACCAGGAAAGGCACCGGGAAGAGATGGTCTCCCAAGCGAAATGTTAGGGAGGGTGGCGTTTGTGCACAGACTGCCCTACATGACATCATAACAACAGTCTGGACCACTGGACGGGTTAAGCAGGACTGGAAGCATGCCCTGGTGGTCCCCCTCTTGAAGAAGGGGGACTGCACAGATTGTAACAACTACAGGAGCATCTCACTCCTCAGTGTGCCGGGAAAGGTCCTGGAAAGGATTATTCAACATCGCCCTGCCAGGCACGCTGAGGAGAGGCTTGTGGAACCCCTATGTGGTTTCAGGAAAGGGCGGTCCTTTACAGATGCCATTTTCTCTGTCCGTTTGCTACAGCAGAGGTGTAGGGAATTCCAACAAGACCTACATTTCTGCTTATTGACCTGGTCAAGGCCTATGAACCATCAGTAGGCCTGGACTCTGGGTTATTCTTCCTGCTTTCGGAGTCCCTGCCGCTCTGGTCACGATCATTAAGGACCTTCATGATGGTTAACCGGCCCAAGTAAAACTATGTGGCAGGGAGTCGGAGCCATTCCCTGTTCACCTTTAGGTGCAACAGGGATGTCCTCTGGCTCCAACTTTGTTTTACATATTTTTCTACCCCGGAGTTCGTGAAGCTTTTGATGGTTGTACCAGAGGAATTTCCATATGATACAGATACAATGGGAGGCTGATCAATGCCCGGGTGTGGTCAAGGGATTGCTCCCTATTGCTCAACCACGTTATGTATGCCGATGATCTGGTAATTGATGCTCACTCAGAGGAGGAGTTGGAGGCGCTGCTGGTGAAACTGGAGTGTGCCACTAAGAGGTGGGGCCTTACCATCAGCCCCACCAAAACTAAGCACCTGCCTGGGTATTTTTTACACCATCGGGCACTCCACCCCCACAATTCCCAATCAGTGATGGGAAAGTTGTGGAGAGAGTGGAGAGTTTCCCATACCTGGGCAGTGTGCTCATGACCAGCACTAGTTTGACAGCAGAGGTCTCACTCAGAATCAGTGGAGCGGCATTATCTTTTCATCGGTTGCGTAACGCATGTGGAAACTACCTGGTTTGTCGCTCCACACGAAGCTTCATGTCTTCTCGGTCACGGTCATTCCCTCCCTTAAGTCCATGTGTGTGTGTGTTAATCAATATATGTGTGTATGTATGTCGATGTGTGTGTGAGCCTATGTGTAGGACTCGTACTCCGGTTGTCTTTCCGTTCGTTTATTCACACTTTAGAGTTCACCTCCTCATCGTCACCACTCCGTGTCTCCCTGTTCGCTCCGTTCCACCGTCCGTCATTAACGACACTCCCTGTCTCTCCGTTCGCTCGCTCCGCTCCGCGGTTTTGCTCCGCTCTCTCTCTGTCTCTCCCAAGGTCCGTACACTCCGCTGCTACCCTACTCTGCACCCCTCAGATGCATGGCTATGACTGCTACCGCACACCGTGTTCTCTCTATCTACTGCTACCGTACTCTCTGCTCTCTCTATCACTGTTACCGTACTCTCTGCTCTCTCTATCACCGTTACCCCTATCGTATCTCCCTACTTACTCCTGCTCCTCTCTTCCCCGGGCACCATCACTCCAGCTCCAACCAAGACTCCCGTCTCTCTGTTACGCTGTGCCTTTTATCCCCGCACCAATTAGTCCCAATCAATTATCTCACCCTCCGCTTTACCACTCGCCCCCAGGCCTCCAGCCTCACGTGACCTTGTTATTCCCGCCTGAGCGGCGCCAGTCATTAATCACTCACCCTCCTAACCAATCACCGGCCTGTGTCCCCCGGTTACCCCTAACACCTGTCGCGCCTCTTAACGGCGTCTCCCTCACGCCCCAACAACAACAACACCGTCCTCAAATACCCCCCACTGTATACTGCTCGCTTGCATAGCAACAGCACAAGAAAACGCGTGGCGCGCCATATTTCAAGTCCTACATATGCATGTGTGTGCGTGAGTTCATGTGTGTGTGTGGGTCGATGTGTTTGTATGTGTGGGTCAATGTCTGTGTGTGTGTAAGTCGATGTGTGTGTCTTTTTCGCCCAGGCAACGCCGGGTACTTCCCGCTAGTAGTTAATAAATTCCAAATCTTGTCATGATTTTCTATGTTCCGGATCGAGTTATTGTCCATCTGTCGCCGTTAAAGCACGTTAACAAATCCGCGTTGGTGCCCTATGAAAAATATTACAGGAATTGCATGGGATAGAAAATGGATCCTAAATCCTGTCTCTCCCTAATTTAAAAAGAGCAATCCTCACAGTATGCGAAGAGGTTTCCCGAAAAAGGTCGAAACCACACATGATAAACCTGCAAATATTCAAGAGTCTCCTGTATAAAAATACAATTCACGAAAAAGTTAACGATTTTTTTTTACTAGTTGGCTAGATACGACTGAAAAACACGTCAGAATATGTAATCCAAAGGCAATTATTGAAGGTGGGTCGGGATGATAATGTATGAAACAAGCAAACAAAAATCTATAATTAAAACGACATCCCAGAGTGCCTGAATCAAGGTTTTATTCAGTGCATAATACAGAGATGACATAAGAGGGAGTGGGCATAAAGTGATGCATGCTGGGAATTACACGAGATGGAAAAACAAACTATGGGTCAAGAAAAGACAAATTAGAGACGCCTTTTCGACTGTTAAGTCAGTGGGCTGGGACAATTCACATCACTCGAAGGGACGATGGCTGATGGACGAGACTGGTGACGGAATGGCAGCCAAAGGGAAAATCACGCTCAAATGTATGGCTATATGGCTAAATATAAGTATATATACATATTCTGAGTTTGCTTCATTCATCGGTTGTTAGAGCATATCTGATGATGACTGATGTATGCTTTGGTATGACAGTTAAAAGGTAAATATGCTTTTCAAAGTAAAGAAAATGCGTTACAGTTATACAGTGAGGGGAAAAAGTATTTGATACCTGTTGATTTTGTACGTTTGCCCACTGATCAGTCTATAATTTTAATGGTAGGTTTATTTGAACAGTGAGAGACAGAATAAAAACAACAAAATCCAGAAAACGCATGTCAAAATTGTTATAAATTGATTTGCATTTTAATGAGGGAAATAAGTATTTGACCCCCTCTCAATCAGAAAGATTTCTGGCTCCCAGGTGTCTTTTATACAGTTAACGATCTGAGATTATGAGATTAGGAGCACACTCTTAAAGGGAGTGCTCTTAATCTCAGCTTGTTACCTGTATAAAAGACACCTGTTCACAGAAGCAATCAATCAATCAGATTCCAAACTCTCCACCTTGGCCAAGACCAAAGAGCTCTCCAAGGATGTCAGGGACAAGATTGTAGACCTACACAAGGCTGGAATGGGCTACAAGAACATCGCCAAGCAGATGGTGAGAAGGTGACAACAGTTGGTGCGATTATTCGCGAATGGAAGAAACACAAAAGAACTGTCAATCTCCCTCGGCCTGGGGCTCTATGCAAGATCTCACCTCGTGGAGTTGCAATGATCATGAGAATGGTGAGGAATCAGCCCAGAACTACACGGGAGGATCTTGTCAATGATCTCAAGGCAGCTGGGACCATAGTCACTAAAAAAACAGTTGGTAACACACTACGCCGTGAAGTACTGAAATCCTGCAGTGCCCGCAAGGTCCCACTGCTCAAGAAAGCACACATACATGCTCGTCTGAAGTTTACAAATGAACATCTGCATGATTCAGAGGACAACTGGGTGAAAGTGTTGTGGTCAGATGAGACCAAAATGGAGCTCTGGCATCAATTCAACTCGCCGTGTTTGGAGGAGGAGGAATGCTGCCTATGGCCCCAAGAACACCATCCCCACCGTCAAACATGGAGGTGGAAACATTATGCTTTGGGGGTGTTTTTCTGCTAAGGGGACAGGACAACTTCACCGCATCAAAGGGACGATGGACGGGGCCATGTACCGTCAAATATTGGGTGAGAACCTCCTTCCCTCAGCCAGGGCATTGAAAATGGGTCGTGGATGGGTATTCCAGCATGACAATGACCCAAAACACACGTCCAAGGTAATAAAGGAGTGGCTCAAGAAGAAGCACATTAAGGTCCTGGAGTGGCCTAGCCAGTCTCCAGACCTTAATCCCATAGACAATCTGTGGAGGGCGCTGAAGGTTCGAATTTCCAAATGTCAGCCTCGAAACCTTAATGACTTGGAGAAGATCTGCAAAGAGGAGTGGGACAAAATCCCTCCTGAGATGTGTGCAAACCTGGTGGCCAACTACAAGAAACGTCTGACCTCTGTGATTGCCAACAAGGGTTTTGCCATCAAGTACTAAGTTATGTTTTCCAGAGGGGTCAAATACCTATTTCTCTCATTAAAATGCAAATCAATTTATAACATTTTGACATGCGTTTTTCTGGATTCTGTTGTTGTTATTCTGTCTCTCACTGTTCAAATAAACCTACCATTAAAATTATAGACTGATCATTTCTTTGTCAGTGGGCAAACAAACAAAATCAGCAGGGGATCAAATACTTTTTTCCCTCACTGTATATATTGCACATTTTTATTCAAATCTAAACTGTGGAACACTGTACAATATCCATGACAAACGGGAAAAAAACAGCGGTTAGCTTTACCAAAGTTTCCATGGGCTTATAAAATGCCACATGGATTAGCATAAATCGCTTTATCTCGAGTCAACAACGGCCATCTGCCGGGCGGTCCCGGTGCTGGTGGCCAACGGTGCTGAGCCTGGGGGGTCGCGTGTGGAGGAGTCGTGGGCGCGCGCTGCTCGTACGCGGCTCACAGCAGCTGCTGTTGTCCTCACTTCGCCTCGGCTCCGCCAAAGGTGAGAGCCTCGCCATTTCCCCCGTTCCCCTCTTTTTGACGTCGACCGTCGTCAACGCAGTCGTTTGTTGTTGTTGTCGTCGTCGTTGTGTTCTCCTGAGCGTGTTCGACGACTACAGGTAAGCAGGTGAGATTCGTGAATTGTGTTGTCGCGGTATTTGCTGGCTTTTGCTAAGCTATTCATTTTGCCTGCACAGCACGGTACTGCATTTAACATTCACGGATTTGGTGGTGTCATTATTTTAGCACGGTTGGCTACGTACGGTGCGAAATAAGTTCAACCATACATACAATGCTTAAAATCCATCAGCAAAGAGGAAACATACTCTCACAGGGAGAGAGCACTGCTGTTGGACACGTTAATATGTTGCGCTGGAAAGTATGAACATACATAGCGGACTGCGATACAATTGATGTGTCTAGCCTAGTTGTACCTCCTTGGGAATCCAAATGTTATCACTAATCTTGATAACTTCCTCACAACCACTGCTGGTGATGCCACCGTGCCCTCTGTACTGTGGGGTGGAACCAATCAATACACGATGTTTTTCCATTGTCTAAGCATCAGCTCTTCCTACTATCCTATTAGCTCGGGGTGAGCAGCTACATCATGAAATATATTTTGCCAGTATTAAATTATGATACTGGGTGACATGATTCCTTGCAAAGGTTTCAGTTTGGTGTTTTAACATCTTAACACCTGTTTTATTGCCAGAAAGGGGATCTATTATTAAAGCCCGGCGTTCCGTTTGTCCGTCAACTAATTTATAAGAGAGCCTTTCAGAAGGCCTGAATCCCCACATCTGGGAATGTGGGGGTAAAACGTTGATCCAACAGGTTTACAACAATTGTCGACCCCCACCAATACATTTTCACCACCCCCCCAAAAAATGTGTTTTGTAGGCATATTTGCATACATAAAGTAGGATCTGCACACATTTGGGAGGGGGGAGAATATGACATCAGTGAGGGCGACGGGCGATGGGCGAAGCGCCGAGAAGCCCACCGCAGGAGCTACAATAAGGCGGCTTGCAGGCCGCCGAAATTCCAGGAGGATTGAAATGCCCCTTGTGACTTTGGCTGACTGCAAGAGGTTCGCTGACTCGTGGATAAGGGGGAGCTCCATTGCAGATGCTTTGCTTGTACGCATCGAACACTCACAACGCTGCACACACCAAGCACGGCACATTTAGCATGATAATGAATGCTGAACGTGCGACATGTAATTAATGATATATGATTATAGGTTATATTACGTAAAGACCTATAACGTAGCAGAGTGCTTGTGGCACAGCACAGTCTCGGGAGCGTCGAATGCATTCGTGTGTCAGGGTGGATGAGCTGGGGTTAAAAAGGTCAAGGTGCTGCCCTGGAATTGCTCGCTCAAGCCACTGCTGTGGGAACGGCCTCACACGAGAAGGAGATCGAGAGAGTATTTGGCCTACTCTTCCACGCTTGACAACACGTGTTGGAAGAGGTGGGCGTACCCACACTTTACCCCACCACACGCAACCTGCCAATCACTCACTGTCGTGTACTCATTTATACTGCCGGGTGGACATAGGCAGAGGATATTTAAGAAACTGCCCCCATTTATCCGAGTCCCGCCCAGGGAGATGGAATCGAACCGGTGACCTCTAGAATCGCAAGTCGAGAGCGCTCTCTACTGAAGTCACCTCGTGGCTAGCGGACGTCGCCATTGGTATTTAGATCGTGAACAAATTGCCATCATGCGCAAGAATAGAAGAGAGTGCTGCCCATGACCCCACCGTGGCTGCCCTGAGCCAGGGACCCATCGCGATATTAAACCTTACCGTCTGGATAAGGGAGGTTCCTGGAGGCATTTCCAAGAATACAAAGAAACAAACTCTAACGAACATCTTTGGTTCTTTCGGTAAAGTCACGTAGAAATAAACTTAATTAAATAATATAATACGACGTTTCGATTGCAACACAAGCAATCGTCTTCAGGTACGAATGAATGAGAAAACAAATCTAGTAAACTTAGAAATATAATTCAATACAAAGATTGCTAAATTAGAAGTTAAGTGTAAAATTTGAGAGAGAGACAAAACACAGACACGGAGACACACAGACAGTCTATGCGTTAATTGTGTGTTGACCGACTCTCTGTCTTGCATTGCATTATATTTCCAAATTTTAAGAAGTTTGTTTGCTTATTTAATTCATTTTCTTTCTACGTGACTTTACTGAAAGAACCTAGAGTAATTCCTGCAGTCACGAAAGCTCAAAATCTCTCATTGACATGCTAATTTCTATACCCCCCGCCTCTCTCTGCCACCCCCTCTCTCTATTTAAGGCCTTGACACAGAGGCGTTGTTTCTCTGTGTCCCCATGTGTGTGTCTTTGTGTATCTATGTTGTTTCTCTCTGCTTATATGTCTATGTGTCTCCGTGTCTGTGTTTTGTCTCTCTCTCAAATTGAGCAATCTTTGGAAGAACGTAATCAACCAGGTAGGGTTATGTTAGCCGACTCTCTGTGTTGTATTGCATTATATTTCTAAGTTTACTAGGTTTTTTTCTCATTCATTCGTACCTGAAAACGATTGCTTGTGTTGCAATCGACACGTCGTATTCTATTATTTAATTTATTTTCTTTCTACGTGACTTTACCGAAAGAACCAAAGAGTAATTCCTGCAGTCACGAAAGCTCCAAATCCAGTTTAAAATTCTAACATGCATTTATAATCATCTTACTTATATAGGATGACCGTACATGTTTCTGAGGAATATGTATGTTTTCATATTCATTACATTTCAAGGTACTGTTTCAATGTTAACGTAATGTGCCCTACTGCTGCTACGTGTGTGTGTGTTATGTTAATTGCGCTAATGTGCATTTCTACTGTTGTTAACTGGACGCTGTTGTTTTTGGAGTGTACGCAGTCTGTACATGAATTAAATCGACGCTTTATTTATTTTCAGATTCATTAAACATGTTGTTCCTGGGATATGCTGCACTTGTGGCGTTTATGTTCATTTCAAAAGGTAAGTTGTGCTTCCATATCTGCGTTTTACGTTTGATTGTATTTAAAATTAACGCGTCGCAGCAAATGGTTGACCGCGTATGGATCGTTGCAAATAATTAAATTGCACGTGCAACAGCATTGATGGGTGTGTAGGCTGTGTGTAGGCTGTCTCGGCGTGGTCAAGCTTTGAGTTTGACCTGCGTCACCTCCCATGTAGATGTTCTTCTCAAGGCCTTGTGGCTACGCATGCAAGACATGCACATCCACTTCAGGACTTGTCATTTTACAGCATCACTTGAAATTCAATGTCATTGGACATTGCCGTTGACTAGCACATAAACTATCTGCTAAATCAAGGGTTTCCATCGTCACGAAATGGAGGAAGTAACTGATGCCACATTTGCAGAAAAGGGAAAGCTCCTGGACTAGATGGAATAACTTGGCATCATCAAAGAAGCAGCAAAAATGTGTAGACCTAATTACGAGAGCATAGAACGATGCCACAATTATTCTTCCATTAATGAATAAAGACGACACCGATTTTATGAATTACAGGCCCAGTGTCGTCCTCGCACACATATTGAAATTGTTCACCAACATCATGGCGTGCAACATTGTGGACAATGTAGAGGCCAAACAAATCACTAGAGCAAGCCGATTAGGGAAACGTGATTCTACTCTTGATTGCATGCATCCTGGAAATCGGATCCTAGAGAAGTCTTTAAACATGGTGGTGGTGGATGCGCTGGAGAGGATTGTGCCATGACGGCAGCAGTGTCAGTGTACAAGTATTAATTTAATACAGTAAAACCCCTCTGAACGACTAATCAATGTGTTCGCTCACTGACCATTCCCCTGTTAACGACGGGCTGTTGTCGGTACATTAAATATGAATTAATGCACGTAGAAGGGAAGTAATAAAATAATAAAAGTAAAACATAATAAAATAATTCTCACGACGTGAGAATTGGAAGGGGGGGGAAAGGGCGTCTTGACAAAATAATTTGCATATCAAGAGGAATTTAGCATATTTATGGGAAATGCAGGTATGTGATTAGTACTACTTATGTCCGTGCATTATGCAGGATTAGCAGCATCCAAGGGAGGGGATATTGGAAATGCAGGTATGTGAATTAGTGCTACTTTGCCCATGCATTATGCAGGATTTGCAACATCACAGGGAGGGGATAGGGGTAGGATTAATAAAGGGAAGAAGTGTTAATAGTATGTAGCTGCAGTAACTAAAACCACCACGTAAACAACTAAAGTATAAACTACATAGTATCATCATTATACTAAATATACTCTACAATAAGCTGAGTTACTAACAGTAAGTAATACATTACAATTCTACGTCGTAAAAATATAATATGCTTCCATCTAAACTTTATTCTCTTACATCACACGAGTCTACACCGTACTATATACTGCCATAGACAAACCCAACATTAAATTATATACTGTATTGCTATAAACCACCTTATCCATTGTAATATTACACTATGTATTATTCTACCCACCCTAATGTATATCACAATGCTGTATATTCACTATACAATTACGATATTATATATTACTTTGTACATTGTATTAAGCATATACATTTTTATACTATTTGTTATTATACATTGTACCGTTGACCGTCGTGTGAAAGATACTAAGAGGAAGAAACAAGATATGTCAATAGTATAAAAATGTATATGCTTAATACAATATACAAAGTAATATATAATATCGTAATTGTATAGTGAATATACAGCAGTGTGATATACATTAGGGTGGGTAGAATAATACATAGTGTAATATTACAATGGATAAGGTGGTTTATAGCAATACAGTATATAATTTAATGTTGGGTTTGTCTATGGCAGAATATAGTACGGTGCAGACTCGTGTGATGTAAGAGAATAAAGTTTAGATGGAAGCATATTATATTTTTTACGACGTAGAATTGTAATGTATTACTTACTGTTAGTAACTCAGCTTATTGTAGAGTATATTTAGTATAATGATGATACTATGTAGTTTATACTTTAGTTGTTTACGTGGTGGTTTTAGTTACTGCAGCTACATACTATTAACACTTCTTCCCTTTATTAATGCTACCCCTATCCCCTCCCTATGATGCTGCTAATCCTGCATAATGCATGGGCAAAGTAGCACTAATTCACATACCTGAATTTCCCATAAATCTGCAAAATTCCTCTTGATATGCAAATTCTTTTGTCAATACGCCCTTTCCGCCCCCCCTTCCAACCCAGCTTATATATATGCTCCAAGCACGTGTGCTGTTTCATTCAGACGCTGTCGCCTCGACAGACCTGGTTAAACCTGAGGACGGCTGCTTGCGTTGTGAGAATTATTTTATTATGTTTTATTTTTATTATTTTATTACTTCCCTTCTACGTGACTTTGCCGAAAGAACCAAGAAGATGAATCCCTGCAGTCACGAAAGCTTTAAATCGAAAAATGAATTAATGCATTTATTAACCGTGTTTCTTTTAATATTTAGTGTTTAGAATGTTGTTAGTATCTTCATATTCATTGTTTAAATATTATTAAGTACGTTCTTTTGGGTGAATAAGGGTAACTTTCGATGCTTTCGGAACGAATTTAACCTTTAACGTGTATTTCCCTATACTCGCTTAACGACCACATCACTTAACGACCGGTTTCGTGGAACCAATTGCCGTCGTTAAGAGCGGTTCTACTGTAATTACGGCTTTGCAGAATATTTTAACGGTGATGGAGCCTTTAATCACCGTGAGCACCCTGGTTCCTCTTACACAAAGACAAAGAGCCCCCATATAGCTTTAGCAGACTGTTAGGACAAATGCTGTTAGCGAGCACCTATGAAGGCCGGCACGGCACACGAGGGGTTGGGTGGCTATCACCACGCCCGGTCGCCTTTGTCTCCCCAGTGACGATGTTCATACACCGCAACAGGTACTCATTTGAGGCTGAGTCGACCTAGGGGAGGGCCCATAACCGGTTCAAATAATAGTCACTGGTGTTGGCCGTGAGCGGGTGTCGAACTCGGCTCGCCGGGTTCGTAGCGCAGCGCGCTAACCGCTACACTACCTCCCCCTTACACACACACACGCGCATCTATGTCCTTTAATCCTTTCAACAAAACTCTGATGAGCACTGTCCAATCAATCAACCAATATTAATTTTACATGCCAATATCGACCCCAATACCAATAGGCACCAGTGCACATTGTAGCAGAATGGGAGCGGTACAGGGAATAGGAACGGACCCGTCACGACCGCAGCGGCGAGCACCGAACGAGCAAAATAAATTGCAACTGCGCGCAAAATAAAGTGCAGCCGTGCGCGATGAATAGCATAAGAAAGGTAAGTAGAAAATAAAATAAATGATAAAGAAAGAAATGATTTGGGTGTTTCGGTAAAGTCACGTAGATAAGTTCAAAGAAAATAACAAAAAACTACGACGTTTCAGGAAGATGACGAACGCTTGTGTTGCGATCGAAACGTCGTAGTTTTTTGTAATTTATTGTTATTTCCTTTGAACCTATCTACGTGACTTTACCGAAAGACCCAACGAATATGTATTCCTGCAGTCACGAAAGCTTTAAGTCAAGAATAAAGAAACAGTATCTTATTTGAGATGTTATGGGAAGGTGAGTCTGAATAGGTGTGTCTTGCACGGACCACTGAATTGAGACACTCGGCGCGTTTTGGACGTCTGGTGGCAGGGTGTTCCAGAATTGCTCCAAGCCATTAACCAGTTGTCCCTGGAATGATTGATGAACGCACCCCTCCAAAGTTGCCCCACACTAATCCCCTCGTATGAAACGCTCGTGCATGTTGACCTTCTTTCGCACCGTACGAAAGCCAACCGTGGTAATCGGAGGTGCGCGAAATGTAAGGACATTTGTTAGCTTTGTAACGAACTTTCCCTACTCAGCATCTTTGTTAAGCAGTTCTTCCAACGTCTGTTAAACCTCAAAAGTAAATATATCGGAACTTAGTACAAGTTCCAAGTTTCATTTATTAGGTATAGCCCTGTGAGCCATTCGGCTCTTGAATCGGGTGCAACCGCAACAAACACCACTTACTCTGTCTTCACAGGTTTTACTTTCCTTTATATTTTATTTAAATTTACTTTTACGCCACTCCCCGATACTTCTTAATGGTAAAGGGTAAATAAGTTGCAGACACAGCTTCCTCTGCCTAGACAATAATAATAGAGTAGATTGGTAATCACGCAATTCTTATAGTGCGAGGCTATCATGAAGGAAGGCGCGATGTTTAACAGACATAGCAGTGCATATTCTTTGGTTCTTTCAGTAAAATCACGTAGATAGAAATATAAAGTGAGTACAATTAAAAATAATAAAATAAAAACAATAAAAAACAAAAAAACACTAATGTTACAGTCTACGTTATAGACGGCCAGTACGCTCACCGAGGTTAAGAACCAGGCTTCAGTCTACATTATAGACTGCCAGTACACTCACCCAGCTTAATAACCATTGCTACAGTCTACATTATAGACTGCCAGTACACTCACCAAACTTAATAACCAGGCTACAGTCTACATTATAGACTACCAGTACACTCACTCCGATTTAGAACCAGGCCACAGTCTACATTAGTGTTTTTGTTTTTTATTATTTTAATTTTATTATTTTTATTCACTTTATTTTATTCTTATTTTTATATTTACGTGACTTTACCGAAAGAAACAAATAATATGAATTCCTGCAGTCACGAAAGTTTTAAGTAAAAATTTAGACATAGCAGTCGTTTCACAGTAGGGGGCGATGTTACTGCGTGTAATCCTAATTGAATAATCTGCGGATAATTTTAAGAATTTGACCTCCTCTTTTCGAATGACGTCACGGGGATGTTTAACGTCCGCTGTGAAGCAGACAGCGCATTATTTTTTATGGTTAATACACCGGCAGTAAGAATGAGGGCTGCTTGCTGGTCTCGAACCGCAAACCTCTGCAACAGGCAGTGAACACCATTGGGTCGTGTCACTGCCCCGACTCCTTACTGTTGAAACTATTCAGAGGAAACTTGGGCATCGAAACGCCGCAGGTTCAGTGATGTTGGAGCAGCGCCCTGTCCATGGGGCTGATTTCTGGATTGAATGTAGTATTCCCCAATCCAGGATGCTCCCAATCCAGCTTTCTTTCCATTAAAAATACTCTCAACCCAGCTCCTGATCCAGTAATCCTCTGATTCAGCATGGCCTGGTCCAGCTCCCACCTTACGCTGGGCCATTTGATCAATGGCTGGTTGTATCGAACGATATAAGTGGAATATTATCCCAACGTGTGCGGATTTAAATTACAAACTAAGTGAAAAAAGTCAACAAGGCGTTTAATGCAACTGCCCACTGCTCCTCAATTGACGGTGTGATGTCGCGCATGCAAAGCCTAATGATAAAATATCTGACGGACTTTGCTGGACGTAGTGGCGACTTCTACTCCTGTGGACGTGTGTCGCGCGTACCTGGCGTTAACAGCTGAGATGAGTTAGATGATACATTCATTATTGTTGACAAATAAAAAGTATTTTCAGTCGGTTACAGGAAAATTACTTTTGACTTACCAATTCATCTGTCCATGGTCCCTTCCCCCACGACTGCTAACGGCAGTTTCGCTCTATTCCAGCGTTAAACAGTTACTGAATTCATATATTCATATATGTGTGTCCCTAAATGAAAGAATAATGCATGAAAACTATATGACTCTTGTATGAAAGTTTGTTTTTTCATTTCAAAATCCATATTGGTTAAACATATAGATACCACCTTTACTAAACAGTTTTGTGGAATATGATGGTGCATAGCAGGTAAAAATAATAACACTTCATTACTACTTCACGTTTGTAAAATGCGTTTTATTGTCTCACTAAAATGTTGCCCGCAAACCGCAGCATCTTGCAATGCGCACGGCATTCACAGTAACCGCGAAAGATACAACGTCCGTCATCCGCCAATTCCTCAGTTTAAAGCAGGAACGCAAAGGTTTATAAATAGAAATTGTGTGCGTTACATTAAGCGTGTTGCCCACGATCTTGCGGCTAATCGATTGTTGTAGGAGACGTGTGAATTGAAAATAAGAGCTTATTAACTCATCGGATTCCTCCAGTATAAAAACATAGTCTAATGTGGAGTCCATGACATTGGCACACACATCCAAGGTCAAAGTGTCTCCCGACTCCAATAAGTCGGGGTAGTGCTCACGCCTGTCGGTGGCCCAGAGCCAGTGGTGTGATTTTACACATTCACATGACAGGGCCCAGTATATCCCTTAGAATAAACCCCCGTCAAGACATCACACTACATAGTACCATTCATCCTTCAAATTGCTTGCTGTGGTTGTACTCTCACAAGATTGATAACCATCACATGGATCATTTACTATGGACATCTGCATATTATGTTACTTCGTGCCATTAATAATGTTTAATAACCAGGATCAATACTGCACAATAAATGCAATCCGTGTCTCGACACGTGCCATTTAAGAATGTTTAAATATCAGCATCCATACCGCACAACTAATACAGTACGAATCTCCACACACACGTGGGCCGTGCTTTTGAAACCTGGTGCAGCCAGGCTTATATATCGTGCATGTTACGCGCACCTTCATTATCTAGCTGTCAGGAACAGTTAATAATACATCTTACAATTACAATTCCTTATAGAGGAAACGCATACTAATTGACTGATTACTAATCTATTATATAATTACAATAATCCCCCCTCCCTCCGCCTTTGATCTCTGCACCTGATGGGGTTGAGTGATGAAGTCGTGTTGCTCTATTTAATACCGGAAGCAGGTGGATTGCTTCACTATTCTGGCAAATCGCCCGATGATGTTGGTTGATGTAATTACCAGCGAAATGGCCGTACTCAAATTGTAAATGTTGTGGTTTTACTCTCCAACACACCGTTGGGCTGGAGTAGTAACTCATTGGCGTTTTACTAATTGGCTGTGTCGGGTGATGGAGAGTTGCGACACATTTATACTTATGTGATCTAACCCAAAAACACTTTATTATGAATAATATTGGTCGCGAAAGACTACGCGTTAAATTACAGCTACAGTTAATAACATCACTCAATGAAAGTTCTACTGATAAGATTCGTATGCACGTCAGTGGCGTGTGTTATGGCATCAGCTGGAAATGTTACAGTGATTTCACATTTGACTCTCATTCACAATCACTCCGCACGATGCAGTCTATAGCGACAATGGAGGGGATAATTCTACCCCTGATTTGTCTGCGGACAGAAGTCTTAATGAATCGATTAATACACTTCATATATACAGTACATGTATGTAAACAATATAAATACACGTGCACAACTTTAAATGTGTATGTAAATTTACAGAGCCCTACATTATTATTTTTTTATATGCTAAATATATTTTCTCCGGTTAACGTTAATAACATACCAGTTTTCGATCGCCACCCATTCGATCTACCGCTGATATCCGCGTGTTGACTCGATGATGTCAAGATAACGAATGTGGTTGTTATTGTGTTCACCAACCCTTGCTGCCCCCTGTCCCCTTATCTATCTCTCCACCCCCACCCCCTGTCCCGCCACTCCTAGGCATTGCAAACGAAACCCGGGACATATTGGTGACCGAAGGAGATCAGATTGTGCTGCCCTGTGGTGTTGATGATGGCTCCTTGAAGAGGTGACGCGGAGGAGAGTCGTGGTGTACGATACACGGACGGTGACATGGAGAAAAACGACTTCAGAGCGATTATATGGATACCGGAGAATGCCCTTTTGGATATTTGGGTTGTTAACGTGTGGATGGGAATTGCGCGTTGTCAATCGTTTGCGAGGCCCAAAACCATTTCTCTCTGCTGATACCTGTCTTACGTATTGAGAATCTGGGGTCATACCGCTGCCTATACACTACGAATATTTCTAAAATCATGCAGAGACTAGAATATCAACTCATCATAAGAGAAAAAGGTAAACACCAATGGTGACCTATGCAACTAACATCGGACTACGGTTTCGTTATTTCTGCATGGTGAAACGTTTATAGCTACGTATTTGGGATGAGTTTGGGATATAAATTCGGATGTCGTATTTGTAAAGACAATTTCACTCAGATCCTGTGTGTTCCAAGCACCTCCATTATGCACGAATGTAAAACATATTTGTGGAGATAATCGTGACGTGTCACGTGAAACTAGTATTGGCGGGAAAAGCGCGCCGCCGACCGCATGTCTGTGACGTCACTTCCGGTTCAAGGATTATTCCGAAATTACCTTCGAATTATCTGAAATTTCACATCCAGGCCTGATTTTTATTTTGTTTAATTTGTTATGGGGTTAACACAAACATCGCAAGCATATTCCTACCAGCTGTAGGATAAACAGTAACAAATATTTGTTACAAATGCAAAAGAAAAAGGTAAAGATCCAAACACGAGACAAAGCTTTACGAATTGCTCACAAATCTATCTTAATCTTATGTTAATAATTATTTTATACTGAAAATATTTGGAAAATGTTATTATATTGTAAACTACGTTAATATTTCTAAGTTATAAATATACACTATGGATTCCTCGCGTATCATATGCATGTTTTCATTCAGCAAATTTCAACATTTTTTCATGATTATAATTGTGTAAATCCTCTGTATTAATATTTAAACCTAACATTTCCCCCACAATGTTTATTTTAAATTCCAAATGTTTACAGATATTTAACATATACATTATTTGAAATGAGTGAAATATATATGTTTGGTTGACCAATGTCTTTACAACTTTAATTCAAATTACATTTTAAACTCATGAATGCCTCATCTGTTTAATTAGAATGATGAGTATGGTGTGGAATCACACGATCAGAGTGGCCTGCATTGTTCCTAGCTCAGTGGTGTCATAATGTTGTGACTAACGCTCACAGGGACCGAACCAGTTGGAAATGTCACCACGAATCCATCAAGATGCATCTCAGAGGTGGCCAGCTCTGGCCCTTCTGGTTGTGAGAACTCAAACACAACTCAAGGCACTGAACCTGACAACATAGTTAACCTCTATAAGATGCTATTTTTCATTGCCGTTGCAACGGTGGCTGTATTGCTACTGGTGTTCGCATTGTTATTCTACAAACTGGTGATGATCAAGAAAGGTAAGGAAACGCAGAACGTTGGCCATTCCTACAAGTGTTCAGTTGTTTGTGGGTTCCTATATATACTGTTGCTTTATTGTGAAAATAATAAGGCACAAACTTAATGTGTGATCAAGCCTTTGGGTCTTATTCAAGCATGTGAATAACATTGTTTAGACGAATCGTCATCATGAGCAAATGGCAGATGAAGTTTAAAGCATATACAGTATTACCTTGACATCAGGTGCCTTTGCCTTTGCACCTGATTGGCTCACAAGTGATGACTTCACATGTATCCCTCTATTTAAGACCAAAACAGAAGGATTTCTCCACAACTCTGGCTATCGCCTGATGATGCTAGTTGTATTTACTGCCGAAAATCTTACTCGAATTGTACATGTTGTGGATTTACTCTCCAGCCAATCGGTGTGCTGTACTCCTAACGAATTGACATGCTTTGTTTACGTGACAAACCTTATTAAGTGGCTGTGTCGGGTGGTGGTGGGTTTAACAACACGTTTATATTCACGCGATCTAACCCAAAAACGTCTATTATGGATATTATCGGGAAGATTATGAGTTCACGTCCTGGTTGCAGTTGACTCGGCCTATAAGTCTCTTCTTAGGATTGATAAACAGAGCACCGGTTTGTGCTGTTAACAGTGGATCAAGAGCCTGCCTGCCTCCATTGGAACGTGGAATTTCCACAGCTGGCTTGGAGCTATGAGACACGCAATGCACTGCTTATAGAAATGGGGGAATGGGGTTTATGGCCATGTTGATTTTGGTTCATTTCTGGGAAAAGGACACAAGTCTGTACATCTGGTCTGGATTCTTGATAAAAAGATCAAGTTGGCTGTGCATAACTTACACGTATGTTAATAAAATAAGTAAATTCCGAAATCTACTGTATGCGGCCATAACACAATCGATGCAACTAATTATAACAGCCTAACGTTAGCACGTTCTGCCGCTTGTTACAAGAGAAGGCCATTGCGCTGTTGTCATGGTCCAACGTTGAAACATTACCTACGAGTAACTCTCTTGAAATTTATACATTAGAAATAAGCACGTGCCCTGAGGAAAACTGAACAGAACCCTCCTGAAAAAAAGAGTCATGAGACTCAGTGAGGCGTTCCTCGGTTAACAAGTGCAATAAATCGCAACCATATTTTAAAGACATTACCCACTGCCTCGATGATGAAGCCCATCAAGTTGAAACATGCGTGTTGATAATTGTTTTAAAGCGTTATTAATGCTCTGTTCTCAAAACAGAATGCCTGTCATTGGTATCGCAACTGCAAAGAGTCGGCAAACTTTCTGCGGAAGGACACGCTTCGGTAAGTGTGACTACGCGAGTAACTATGAATACAAACGATAGTGTGTAGTGCTCTTTATTGTAAATGTTTCCTTAACACTCGGAGGACTTGCAGCCTGGGTGGCGGGCTGGTGCAGTAGTAACGCTCATGCCTCACAGGAAAAAAATATTGAATTCGATTCCCAACTTCGGTGTCTTTCTGCGTGGCGTTTGTATATTCCCTCCCTGTTCTGCAGAGTGTGTGTGCGTGAGTGAATGCAAGTGTGTTGCTCCTCCAGCGGAAAGCTGAGATAATGTAGCAGAAAAATTAGTATAACAAGATATCTAAGAAAGGAAGATATGTAGACAAAATTGATAAGAGGAACAGAAAATCGAGATAGACAGATATGTTAACATTTCTAAACAGTCACGGGGAGAGATACAGAGGCATTATTGGAGTTTAATATTAACAACTCATTAATTACGTTTGGCTGCACAACCTCTCCCAGGGTTTGTCCAAAGCGCCACCTGGCAGCCTTGATGCCAGGCCCGTGCGCATTTCATAACACCACTAGGATGCCGCCTCACCCTGTGATTGGTCACCAGGATGCCGCCTCACCCTGTGATTGGTTAGAGCCACTTTGATATCTGTCTGTTGGATTTGCAGTAAATGTTCATTACCTCTGAGATGTGAACAGTGGGGGGGGGGCAGACTGAGCAGAAATCTAAGTTTTTGCCAAGTGCTTATGAGGATGCAGCAAAGAGCGGATGTGTCGCCCAGATGATAGGGATCTGTATGACACAGAATAGCTCTCTTGGCACTGGAAAACTGCTGGTAGCGTTACAGACATGACATATCGGTGCTTGTCCTTTACATTCGCCTATCTTGTGGTCTATGTACGTTGTAAGGAATTTGATAGCGGGGGGACTGCAGTCACACCTGCTGTCGTAACGGTTTCGAGCAGCCAAGTGGGATCTGTGTGTGTGTGTGAGTGACGGCTGTAACCGCACGCGGTGTGACTTGTCTCCTCCTGTGCCAGGATGCAGAGAAGGAGCCCCATTACTGCCCACTCCGATGGAAAGGGAACAACTCGGAGGTCTGCAGTTCTCTATCTCACCAGTAATTGGACCATCTCTGCTTGGACGATCATAACGTGTCTAATGAAACACGTGCTTTTCATATGTTCGAGTCTCTGTAATTCATGTTTGAATATCCAGGAAAATGCAATTGTTATATGATGGCAGTATATCAGGTATAACGAATTAGTTTAGATTTCGTCTCAAAATATTCAGTATTTACACCTAACTGTACAAAACGTTGATGCATGTGACATTTCAACATGCCCCCGTGCTAAGAGTGATATCCTCGTGCTAATGGAATATGGGAATACCATTGGGGCTACAAGACGAGGGTTACGGGTCATTGGGGCCTGCGGCTGTGAAATGGAAGCAGGAAAAACATAGGTCATTATATAGGGCAAAGCTACACACCCAGACAAATGGAGCAAAATGCCGTGTTTCCTTTTTGGAAGGCAAGACTTATTTTAAAGATGGCTTAAAATGCAGAAATAAGCCCGCAATACAATTATATGTCAAAAGAGAATTCATAACTGATAAATAGCATACATTATTTGATAAATACGGATAATTAGGTAAATTATGTATCCATGGGATAACAATTTAACTTTGTAATGTATATAATTTTGAGCTTACCAAGTCAACAATATTAGCACTTTGTAAAATATAACTTACACGTATGTAAACTCACAGTCGAATTCAACATGGAAGAAATACACTTTGTCAAAAAGATGTTTGTGTCACGGAAGATATCCTTCGGCTGCCCAGTGCTCCCGAGTGTTACCGTTATGCACAGTTTCCTCTTGGTCATGTGCTTTTGGTTGATTTGTGTGCGTTGTTTGATATATATTTAAAAATATGGCCTTGTAAACTGGTGTTCGTTGCTTGTATTGAATCATAAAGTGTGATCACTCTATAAAAATGCATTTTTGTGATTTTGTGTTAAATAGTGTGATTGTGAGCTTGTGTAGATACTCTTAACTGGGGCTGGAAATGGGAATAAATTACAGGGAACTCATAAATGATTCCCTCAGATCAAGTAAACCGTACATTAGATCTGAGGAGGAGGTGGAGCTTCGCTCCATGTGTGGATCTGTGTCTGTGGTCTGTCAAAACAACCCCCTACCTCGTTGGTGCTGGACGGCAACGCTGTGGTGAGCAGTGTCGTGGGAGGAGGGCCAATTTCGATTGGCCATTCCCCTCATAGCGTTTGTAGCCATCAGAGAGGCCAAATGGGGGCTCTGCATGGGTGTGAGGGGCTGGAAACCCCTCCACCTTCAAATAAATTACCACGATATCACAGAAAAAATACCAAACGAAGCTTGTGCCGGCAGCCCTGGAGGGACAGGCGTCTATGACGTCTTTTGGTCAAACCCCATTTTAGCGGAGACAGGAGCCTGACTCCTTACCCTCGGGGTTACTCCAGAAGCAGCAAAAAGCCACTGCGGGTGGCCACATGCTCACTGCGGAGGAGAGGCTGCCACTCCTCTGTCAGGAGCTGGACCACTACCGCCTGGATCTCTGTGGTATTCAGGAAGTCCGGTGGACCGGCTCTGGCTCATGCCACCACAGTCCTCTACTCGGGGCAGGAGACTGCCAAACAACAGGAAGTGGCTCTTCTTCTGAACAAAAAAATGAAGGGGGCGTCGGAGCGTGGCGGTGAGGTGTGGGAAGCTGTAAGCCCTAGGCTACTTTGGGCTCGCCTTCCCATAAACCAAAGGCGAGGAGTGGTGGTCATGGTTACTTATACCCCCACTATCTCGGCCTCGCCGTGCGCTGCGTTGCACCGCTAGTCGAGTAGATAACCATGTGTTCAATAAACCCTCGGAGCCAGGATGACCGTCCAACTCCGATCGTCATTTATTGATTGTAACAGGTAAAACTGGTGAGAAAACAGATACAGCATCTGTTATAATTCGGAAACACCCACACAATGAACACCACAGCATCAGAACATTGTCTTAGATAACAATAGATCCTGGAAGGACCAGGCCCCCACATTACCCCTGAACAACTAGAGGCACAAGCTGGTGCGTTGCATACAGGCACATAGTGTATTCATCCCACTGCACCCCAAATGTACAGCATTACACTTAACACTAAACTGTGGATGAGATACTTCGTCATCACTCTCAGGATCGCAACATAGGCACAAGTCTGACTCGACCTACTAAATCACAAGTAACATCCACAATAAGGAAAGTCACAGGCTTCGTTACTAACTAGGCCTCGTATTTACTACAACAACGTAACGGCACCATAAAGGCATTTACATTGCTATAACGGTCATTCCAACATTACAACAGCATTTCCAATATTATAGGAATATAAACAACTTACAGATAATGCTTCTTAAGCTCCCACAATGGACAAGTGCGGCTGTGGTCTCACTGAGATGCGATGCGTGCCGCCATCTTGACTTATCTGTGTAATGGCCGACGCCCGCGTGGTACAGTGGAAATCTAACATCGTCACTTCCTGGTCACGTGACCAACATTAGCATAAAAAACAGGAACTTCCTGTGAACGTATGCTCCCCATCTGCCGTGAGGCAAGACACTCCCCGTCTGGTATCTAGGAGATACCACCATTTATTTCCTATCTCATAAACAAGTGTATAACAACTTCAACGGGTCGACTTATTTGTCCATATCTTTGCGAGAGAGAAGTAGTACTATCTCGACTATGGGCCTGATGAAAGTTCTTGCGACACCTTGCTTTGCAATCATAACCTCGGACCTTTCGAACTTTTCCATCGGCACTTGGAATCGACTTGAGGATGCGGCCCATTGGCCACTCATTCCGTTTGGCTTGGTTGTCCTTCAGTAGGACGAGGTCGCCTTCTTGGATGTCTGGTCTATTAGACTGCCACTTGTTGCGCACTTGGAGTGTCGTAAGGTACTCGTTTTTCCAGTGACGCCAGAACGTGTTCGCGAAGCTCTGCACTTGTCTCCATTGACGTCTGTAGAGGTCTACAGTGCTGGCCTCCTCGGTAGGTGCTGTGAGCACATCTGTCTTCTGGGTAAGAAGTGTAGCAGGAGTCAAGATGAATGGTGACTCCGGGTCGGTTGAGACGGGGATCAGGGGTCTTGAGTTAATTATGGCTGAGACCTCGGCCATGAGAGTGGTCAAGACCGCGTGAGAGAGCCGTGTGGACCCGACATCACATAGCATGGAGTCGAGAATGCGTCGAGCAATCCCGATCATGCGTTCCCAGGCTCCACCCATGTGCGAAGAGTGGGGAGGATTGAAGATCCATGTGCAGCCTTGGTCACCAAGGTATTTCCTGACAGAATAATCTTCGACATTCTCCGTATTGATCTTAAGCTCTTTACATGCTCCTATGAAATTGGTTCCACAATCAGAACGGAGTTGCTTGGCTGGCCCTCTGATGGCGAAGAACCTCCGGAGTGCATTTATAAAGCTCGAAGAGTCCATGGACTCGATGACTTCGATGTGCACTGCTCGTGTACTCATACAGGTGAACAGCACTGCCCAACGTTTGCTGTTCGCGAGCCCTCCTCTGGTGCGGCGGGAGATGACTGTCCACGGTCCGAACACGTCAATCCCTACAGAGGTGAAGGGAGGTTCCACACTGAGTCGATCGGCTGGGAGGTCTGCCATTTTCTGTTCTTCCTGTTTTCCACGTAGCTTGCGACACCGGATACACTTGTGGATTGTGCTGGCGATGCACCTCTTTGCTCCAACGATCCACAGCCCTGCAGATCGGATTGCTCCTTCTGTGAAGTGCCGACCTTGGTGCTTGACCTTCTCGTGGTAGTGGCGCACGAGTAAGATTGCGATGTGGCTCTGGCTTGGGATTATGAGGGGGTTTCGTTCATTCTCATCTAATTTTGCATTCCCTAGCCGACCACCGATCCTGAGCAAGTCGTCTTTGTCCATCCCGGGGTTTAGCTTCCTGAGGGTGCTGACCCTAGGAAGGTCTTCTCCCTTGTTAATGGCCTTGATCTCACTTGCATAAGCTGCCTGTTGCACACAGCGGAAGATTGATTTCCTTGCTCTGGAAAGCTCGTCTTCAGTGCGTGGCACTGTGCAGTGATGCCATCCATTGCAGCTACCAGTGGTGCCTCTCATCGGGCGATGGAAGCAGTCTGCGATATGCGTTAAATGTGCTATCGCTCGCACGAGCGTCGTCCATTTCGAGAAATGTTCAAAATGGTGTGGACTCAGTGGACTTCTTGGTCGCACATTTGTTACGAAAGTTGTCACTAGAGGACGAATCTCCTTGTCGGACTCGGGCTCTAAGAGTACAAAGGTCTCCTTGGTAGTACATGGGCCAACGTCACGTCGTAACAGGAACGCTGGACCCGTCAGCCAGATGGTTTGATTCAGCAGAGATGCAGGGACGGACCTAGTTGCGAGATCTGCTGGATTCTGGTCAGTTGGAACGTAATTCCATTGCTCCGGCTGCGTCGATCTCCTGATTCGCTCCACCCAGTTGCTGATGTAGGTGTAGAACCTTCTGGTTTGGTTGTTTATGTAGCCTAGTACGACCTTACTGTCCGTGTAGAACTTGACCGCGTCCAGTTTGACGTCAAATTCGTCTAAGATCAGTTCCGCCACCTCTGTAGCAAGAACCGCTCCACACAGCTCAAGCCTTGGGATGGTATGGTCCGGTTGTGGGGCCTTGCCGTGGAACTCCTTCCAGAATTCCCACTCGGACGATAGCTCCGAGTCGAGGAACGGAGAGGCCACGGTCACAGCGACCACCGCCACGACCACCAGCAGAGCGACGAGCAGCGGCTTCACCTTAGTCTTCTTCCCGTCAGTCAGGACTGGCTTGGAGAAACGTGGAGGAACAAACTCCAACGAAGACGGTGGATGCACAAGCGAAGTCATGGTGGTTTCTTCGTAAGTCTGCACGGTACAGCCTTGACTTCTCTCGCCGAGTTCCTCTTTCAGCGTGAAGTGGTTGGGGCACGGTTTGAAGAGCGACGTGCGTCCATTCGTGAGCACAATCGTTCTGAATGTGCTAATGTGGTCTGGTTTGTGGGTCCCATCGAGACAAACGTCACCCACGATGACCCATCCTAGATCGAGTCTCTGGGCGTAGGGAGCGTCGTGAGGTCCATTGCGTTGGTTACGAACCTTGTGGACTCTCAGCATGTCCCTGCCGAGCAGAAGTAAAATCTGTGCCGCGTGATCCAATGGCGGGATGAACTCTGCTATGGGTTTCAGGTGTGGGTGGTGACGTGCAACTTCGGGCGTGGGAATCTCACTCCTGTCGTCCGGTATCTCGTTGCACTCTGTCACCGTAGGAAGGGCTAGCTTCATGGTGCTATCTATGGTTTCCACCATGAGGCCGCTCGCTCTTCTTCCCGCTGTCTCCATCAGTCCTGAGCATGTTCTGAGCGTGTATGGAAAGGAATTCCCACCTACACTTAGCTGATCAAAGAACTCTGACCTTGCCAAAGACCTGTTGCTCTGGTCGTCCATTATGGCGTACATCCTTACTGCCCTTTCAGGATGTCCTTTGGGATAGACTCGGACGAGGCATATCTTTGAGCAAGACCTTCCTTTGAAGCCGTCTCCACAGACTTCTGTGCATTTGGTTGTGATTGACGAAGTGAGTGCGGCGGTCTCGCCTTGCTCCCCGCCGTGCTCTGCTTCGGGATCGGAAGCCTTAGTGCTACTGGGTTTCGAGTAAAATGTGTGCAGAGCAGTTGCGTGTTTGTCGCTGCCACATTCCTCGCACTTGATATCTGCCTTGCAATTCCTTGCAAGGTGGTTAGTAGAAGCACAGCATTTGAAGCACACTCCAACTTCTTTCAGCATGTTCTTCCACTCTTCCAATGGCTTCCTCCTGAACTCACGGCATTTCTGGAGGGAGTGAGGTTTTTCATGCAATGGGCATTGCTTCTCTGGATCCTCTATCTTTTTCTTTGTGGTGGTTGCCTGGACGGAGTTTGCGAATGTCGCAGGAGAGACCTCAGTCTTGTGTACGGAAATTGGCACTCTCGCTGTTCCTCGTTTCGCCGTTGTCCTTTCCATTTTTGGGAGATCTGGACTGGAAATCCCCGTGGTGCCAAACATCAAACTCGGGTCATTTCTAGTCTTAGCCAGGTTGCGGATATACTTTGAGAAAAAAGAGAATGGGGGGAATGCAACCTGATGCTCTGACTTGTATCTTGAACCCGCTGTTCTCCATTTTTCCTGCACGTCAAATGGCAATTTCTCTACGATGGGGTTCACGCCATGGTAGGTATTCAAGAAAATGAGACCTGGTAAGTAGGGATCAGCCTGGGCTGATTCAAGCTCCATCAAAAGATCTCCAAGCTCCCATAACCTTTTATTGTCTCGACCAGAGATTTTTGGAAAGTTCTGCAACTTCTTGAAGAGAGCCTTCTCAATGGTTTCTGGGCTACCATAGCACTCCTCGAGCCTCTCCCACACCGCATGCAGGCTTGAGGCGGGGTCGTCAATGTTTGCTGACCGGATCCTCTTTGCGTACTCTGCAGATTAATTTCCTAACCATTTCACCAACAGGTCGAGTTCTTCACTTGCAGAGATGTCTGCATTTCGGATTGCATTCCTGAAGGTAGATCTCCAGGCTCGATAGTTCTCAGAGTGGTCATCAAACTTAACGAGTCCTGTGTTGATTAGTTCGCGGTGAGCCAGGTACCTAGCAAAGTCTCCTAGTCCTGCTGATCCAGGGTGTGTCCATACTGGCGCTTGTGAGGCGGCATTATTGGCTGTATTGCCTAGCATGCCGTCATTTGCGATGGTGTTGGACTGTGGGCCCAAAGGGTTTCGATCACGTTGGCTGGATCCCTTTATGTGACTGTCTGGAATGTGGGTCTGACTTGGTGCATCCACGTCTGACCCCACGTGCGCGACGCTGAGTTGGCGACTAACTGCCAGGGCAGGATATGCATTTCCACCATTCCTGTAGACATCATTCATGTTGATTCGGTGTGGAAATGGCGATGCCTGAACGTCCACCCTTTGTTCAGTATCGTTTGGTGGAGGAGCATTGATGCATTGTTCAGACCAGTCCAAAATATTTTTTCTGGTGAGTTGATCACGGTCCTTGACAGGTATCTGAGTGCCAAACTCACTCCAATTCTCTTCCTTATCCAGGTTGGCTGCTGCCTCGAGCACCTCTGCCTGGGCCATTGCAGCAGCTGCTTCCCTTTTGAGTTGTAGGGTGCTTAACTTAGCATCCAGCTCAATGTTCTTCCGCGTGGCGGTAGCCACTAATATACTCTCTTGCTCTTCAAGCTCTGCTTTCTTCCGTGCAGCAGTAGCCACTAATATACTCTCTTGCTCTCGTGCGGCAGCAGTTGCTAATATACTTTCTTGCTCTGCGAGCTCTGCTTTCCTCCGTGCGGCAGCAGTTGCTATGCTTACTTTTTCTTGTATGTGGGCCTTTTCAATTAGCATGGCTTCCTCTTCAGCCATGTAGGCAATACGGGCGTTTGCTGCTTCTGCTGCTGCGCGTGCCTGAGCTGCTGCCATACTAGTAGATGATGTCTTTGAGTGTGCTGAGGCTTTAGATTTTGTGGTGGACCTGGATGAGACAGAGTGCTGAGATCGTGTCTCTCTAAAGCCCTCCACACGGTCCATTGCATCTTGTATCACTGCCTGCACATTATCTTCGAGCAGTTCGAGGAAGTGCTCTTGTCTGCGCACTCCCTCAATGCCCTCATCTGTTTTCACCTTCATCAGGAGCGAGATGTATTTATTTGCCAGGAGCTTGTAGCTTGAGCTGCTCACATTCACTCGCTGGATGGCCCGCTTAATTGAGGCCACTGTGTCTGAGGCATTTGAAGCTTCAGATAAATCTGCTTGAACCCGGTTCCATGCCCGTTGTATCCTGGCATCCAGGTCCTGTTTCTCAGCCTCATAGCTTTCCAAGGCCCGTTGCGTCAACCTGACCTCCCTCTGGGGCCTTGAACTCCCTTGGTCCTCTTGGGCAGGATGGGAGATCTTGGATTGCTTGGTTCACCTTCTTCAGCATCTCTCCCTGCTGAACTGTGGCTTTCCATGCTGCGATGCTTGCAGCACGATTTTAATATAGACTCGTTGCAGAGCTCCTTGCTTGTTGCAGGCTGGCTGCAGGGCTGGCTGCAGGGCTGGCTGCAGAGCTGGCTGCAGAGCTGACTGCAGGGCTGGCTGCAGAGCTGGCTGCAGAGCTGACTGCAGAGCTGGCTGCAGAGCTGGCTGCAGAGCTGGCTGCAGAGCTGACTGCAGAGCTGGCTGCAGAGCTGGCTGCAGAGCTGGCTGCAGGGCTGGCTGCAGAGCTGGCTGCAGAGTTGACTGCAGGGCTGGCTGCAGGGCTGGCTGCAGAGCTGGCTGCAGAGCTGGCTGCAGGGCTGGCTGCAGAGCTGACTGCAGAGCTGACTGCAGGGCTGGCTGCAGGGCTGGCTGCAGAGCTGGCTGCAGGGCTAGCTGCAGGACTGACTGCAGAGCTGGCTGCAGAGCTTCTTGGGAGCTTTAAGAAGAGTATCTTATTACTATCTCGGCCTCGCCGTGCGCTGCGTTGCACCGCTAGTCGAGTAGATAACCATGTGTTCAATAAACCCTCGGAGCCAGGATGACCGTCCAACTCCGATCGTCATTTATTGATTGTAACAGGTAAAACTGGTGAGAAAACACAGATACAGCATCTGTTATAATTCGGAAACACCCACACAATGAACACCACAACATCAGAACATTGTCTTAGATAACAATAGATCCTGGGAGGACCAGGCCCCCACATTACCCCTGAACAACTAGACAAAGGCACAAGCTGGTGCGTTGCATACAGGCACATAGTGTATTCATCCCACTGCACCCCAAATGTACAGCATTACACTTAACACTAAACTGTGGATGAGATACTTCGTCATCACTCTCAGGATCGCAACATAGGCACAAGTCTGACTCGACCTACTAAATCACAAGTAACATCCACAATAAGGAAAGTCACAGGCTTCGTTACTAACTAGGCCTCGTATTTACTACAACAACTTAACGGCACCATAAAGGCATTTACATTGCTATAACGGTCATTCCAACATTACAACAGCATTTCCAATATTATAGGAATATAAACAACTTACAGATAATGCTTCTTAAGCTCCCACAATGGACAAGTGCGGCTGTGGTCTCACTGAGATGCGATGCGTGCCGCCATCTTGACTTATCTGTGTAATGGCTGACGCCCGCGTGGTACAGTGGAAATCTAACATCGTCACTTCCTGGTCACGTGACCAACATTAGCATAAAAAAACAGGAACTTCCTGTGAACGTACGCTCCCCATCTGCCGTGAGGCAAGACACCCACCAAATATGAACATCAGTGGAGGGATGTAGGCAAGGCCGATGAGTCAGATGCCTTCTATGACCTCTTGTCACAGGTGCTAGCTAAAGTTCCCCCTCGGGATAGAGTCATCCTGTTGGGTGACTTTAATGCCCGAGTTAGTCATGATGCTGGCATCTGGTCTGGAGTGATTGGAAGGCATGGGACAGATCAGCTAAATAACAGTGGTAGGAGGCTGCTAGACTTTTGTGCAGCCCATGGGCTTTTCTTTACCAACATGCTGTTCCGGCATCGGCGCATCCACGCAACATCATGAATGCATGCTGGGTCCAAGCGCAAACAACTGCTGGACTATATAGCGATGGAACAGCGGATGTGAGCCCATGTCCTTCACACCAGGACCTACCGTGGAGCTGATATACCCACTGACCATCGACTTGTCATCTGTAAGATGCGTCTGCCATTCTTCCACTACACCCAGGACCCCATTAAAACCCATAGTGGCCTGGTTTCAGCTTGCTGATGAAAGTTGCAAGCGAGAATTTCATCATGCATTGCAGCTGGTGTTGGCATCGTCCCCCACTTCTCTTGATGTCGAGGGAAAATGGGTGAGGTTTAGGTCTGTGGCTCATGCAGCTGCAATCGCTGCCTTGGGTACACGGTCCAGACCTCCCCAGAGACCCTGGCTGACAAAGGAGGTGTTCAGGCTGGCTGAGAAAAAGCGACAGGCCCACTATCATCGTCTACAGCATCCTACAGAGAATGAGGAGGCTTACTGCAGCATTCGCTCGGAGGTTCGGAGAGCCATGAGGCGCTGCAAGAATGGGTGGTGGTAGCGGATTGCTGAGGACATGGAATCTGCCTCAGTGGCCCGCGATCACGAATCACGCTTTAATTCTCTCAAAAAATTAAGTTGTAGTGCCACACCTATCAACATCATTAGGGGAAACAACGGTGATCCAATCTCTGACCCCCAGGAACAGGTTTGCAGATTCGCTGAGCATTTCTGTGAGGTCTTGGGGGAGAGAAAATCCCTCAGCCTGGAAAATATCATTGGGCAAAGTGGGGATGACCCTGCTGAAGCTGCGGTGCTTCAAATATTGGAAGAAGTAGTCACCCCCTGTGAGTGGCTGGCTGAGGTGTCATCTGTTGAGGAAGGACTGAAGGCGATCCGGAGTCTGAGACCAGGAAAGGCACCGGGCAGAGATGATCTCCCAAGCGAAATGCTGAGGGAGGGTGGCGTTTGTGCACAGACTGCCCTATATGGCATCATAACAACAGTCTGGACCACTGGTGGGGTTCCGCAGGATTGGAAGGATGCCCTGGTGATCCCCCTCTTTAAGAAGGGGGACCGCACAGACTGTAACAACTACAGGGGCATCTCACTCCTCAGTGTGTCGGGAAAGGTCCTGGCAAGGATTATTCAACATCGCCTTGCTAGGCACGCTGAGGAGAGGCTTGCGGAACCCCAATGCGGTTTCAGGAAAGGGTGGTCCTGCACAGATGCCATATTTTCTGTCCGTCTGCCTCAGCAGAGGTGTAGGGAATTCCAGCAGGACCTACATCTCTGCTTTATTGACCTGGTCAAGGCCTATGATACCATATGTAGGCCTGGGCTCTGGGTTGTTCTTCGTGCTTTCGGAGCCCCTGAATCTCTGCTTACGATCATTAAGGACCTTCATGATGGTGAGCGGGCCCGGGTATAACTACGTGGCCGGGAGTCGGAGCCATTCCCTGTTCACCTTGGAGTGCGACAGGGATGTCCTCTGGATCCCACATTATTTAACATCTATTTCAACAACGCAATTCGTGAAGCCTTCAATGGCTGTACCGGAGGAATTTCCATCTGGTACAAATACAATGCCCGGGTGCAGTCAAGGGATGGCTCCCTATTGGTCAACCATGTTATGTATGCTGATGATCTGGTAATTGCTGCTCACTTAGAGGAGGAGTTGGAGGCGCTGCTGCTGAACGTGGAGCGTGCCACTAAGAGGTGGGGCCTTACCATCAGCCCCACCAAAACTAAGCACCTGCCTGGGTATTTTGTACCATCAGACACTCCACCTCCACAACTCCCAATTGGTGATGGGGCAGTTGTGGAGATAGTGGAGAGTTTCCCATATCTGGGCAGTCTGCTCATGACCGGCTCCGGTTTGACAGCAACGGTCTCACTCCGAATCAGTCGAGCGGCATTATCGTTTAATCGGTTGCGTAACGCTGTGTGGAGGCTGCCTGGTCTGTCACTCCACACGAGGCTTCGGTTCTTCTAGACCATAGTCATGCCTTTCCTTCTCTCTACGCCTGCGAAATGTGGACCCCTCCTGGTGGAACATCTTCGCCGGTTGGGAACATTTGGGCTGACCTGCCTACGATCCATCCTGGGTTTAACCGGCCTGGATTGTGTGAGGATCTTGCAAATCCTTGAAAGATCTAGAAAGGGTCCCATCGGTGAGCTCCTATGGCAGGCAGGGCTGCATTGGATGGGTCGTGTAGCCCGCATGCCCAGCCACTGCATGCCTAGGCAGCTTTTGCTCGGCTGAATAGAGGGACTGGGTGGGCATGGCACAGGCTGGAAAGGAAATGGAGTCATGTAGTCCAGGGGAACGTGGAGTTAGGTGGACTTGCCGATGACTGGTGCCAACGGTGTCAAGATCGGCCTCTGTGGAGGAGGCTCGTGAGGGACGCTACTGGGCTGTTGAAGGCGGTCGCCCTCCAGCAACAGTGGAGGGTGGAGGAGCGACACTCACAACAACGAGCCGAGCGCCAGGTAGATAAAGCACAGCAAGTTGGCACAGTAGGGGACACAGGTGGTCCGTCGGCCAGTCATCTCAGTCAGTCGACCCATGGCACTGGGTCTGCCCCGTGATCTCCTGCCAACAGGCGTTCGACACTTCACGTGGCCTCAACGTGTACATAGCCTGGCACAAGCGCCGTAGTGACGTCATCGCCATTTAGTGGCGAATGGTGGTTGTTGTGTCTGTGGGTCAGTGGGGAGCGGCAGTGTAGCCGTAAGCGCGCTGCGCTACTGAGCCAGCAACCCGGATTCAATTCCCGCTCACGGCTAACACGAGTGACGAATATCTGAACCAGTCCCGGTCCTGGGCCTTCTCTAGATCGACTCAGCCTCAAATGAGTATCTGGTATGGTGTGTAAATATCGTTACTGGGGAGACAAAGGCGGTCGGGCGTGGTGCTGGCCACCCACCCCCTCATGTATCGTGCGGGCCTTCATAGGTGCTCGCTAACAACACTTGCCCAAACAGTCTCTAAAGGCTATATGGGGGATCTTTGTCTTTGTGGGTGAGTTAATCCATGGCACCACCTGGATTTGTCCCGTGACCTCCTGCCCGCGGGCGTTCGACAGTTCACGTAGCCTCAAAGTGCACCTCGCCTTGCACAAGCGCTATTGTGACGTCACCGCCACTGAGTGGCGAATGGCGGCTGTTGTGTGTCTGTATCTGTGCGTGTCTGATTTGAAATTAAGAATTGTGTTATTGTAAGTGATGTCGTTGTTTGATGCAGTGAAACAAGAGGGATTGACAAGAAGGGGTTAGGATAGACTTGGTCGTAGCTGGGGGAAGGGGGAGGGACGATAGAAAGCTGGGGGGCTGAAAAGTGATCAGGAATCATTGCAGTTTAACACGTCGGCTTTCGCGACCAATAACTAACTAATTAGCATATTTTGTAACTAATTGGCATGTTTTGTTTACGTGGACACCGTATTAATTGGCTGCATCGGGTGGTGGAGGGTTCTAAAGACATATTTATATTTAAGCGATCTAAGACCCCCCCACCAGCCAAAAAAAACCCTCTATGAAGGCATCATTGCATAGGGAAGACAAAGGAGGTCGGCAACGGGTGGGAGCCAGGAAAGGGAATGGTCCCTCCGCGAGCATAGTCCCCCGCACCGCGATCACGTCCGCGTCGTCAGCGCAGCAGCGGCAGTCACGGTCGGGCCGACGACGAGGCAGAACGCGTAGTGCCGACCCGGCTTGCTCGCCACGAACGCGAAGCTCCCTGCCGTGCCCAGCACACCGACGCGGCGAAGACTCCCCCTGGCAGTCTGTGGGGTTCTGTGCGTGTCTGTGGGTTCTCTCTGTTAGTCTAGGGGACTATCTGGTAGTCAAATGAAAGATAAGTATAACCCGTAAAAACAAAGTTTTTCACTATAAATCCTTTATATGCGTGGCAGCGAACTTAATATAAAGGATTTAAAAATATATTCGCCTGTGGAGGACGCGGGGATCGATCCCGCGACCTTTGGCATGGGAAGCGAGGGCGCTACCAACTGCGCTACTCCGCCACGACCTGTGGAGGGGTTACCCTCTGGGCTCTTACACTCTGACGTTCAGCCAAAGCCATGAATGCGTTCTATTTGAATATATGTAAAATAATTTTTTTGCCTAAAAAGTGTAAAATTTTGGGAATTTTTTTTCACGAACAATAATTGTCTGGCACAACGAGTCTGTGTGGAAAATGTCAGCTCGATTGGATCACGGGAAGTGGGTTAAAAAACGACCGAAAGATTTGCACGGTCCTAAGCAAGCAAGCAAGCACGCGAACTTAATATAAAGGATTTAAAAAAAGAGACGAATCCTTTATTGCTTTCAAAACGCAGCCACAGGGTTCAAAATTTCACTCACACCACGGCGTTCCGGCCCGTTTCCACTATTGCACTTTACATCCCTCTTAAACTACAGGGTGCTTCAACAACATGTTAACACTTATATTGGACTATCGTTTTTAATGGCAAAATAACGGATAAGTAAAAATGTAACATGATAACAAATGTATGTTAATAGCTTCAAAAAGTCAAAGCGTTTCCACTTGTTCACCATCATTGTCAACACATGCCTGGGATCTTCTCCAGGTGGTCTCCAGAGCCCGGAGGCACATTTCTCGTGGTATTGTTGCAAATTCTCAGAAGTGTTAACACTTTTTAAGCAACCTGTATTTTACTGCGCCCACCTCCCCCCTCCACGTATACGCTGGCAAATACCTACAATATTTGCTGTATTTACTTACCATCATAATGACATTCATAATTGTATGAAAATTATAATACTGATACGTTTTTTGATCTGGAGCACCTTTTTTAAATCCTTTATATTAAGTTCGCGTGCTTGCTTGCTTGCTTAGGACCGTGCAAATCTTTCGGTCGTTTTTTAACCCACTTCCCGTGATCCAATCGAGCTGACATTTTCCACACAGACTCGTTGTGCCAGACAATTATTTTTCGTGAAAAAAAAATTCCTAAAATTTTACACTTTTTAGGCAAAAAAAATTTATTTTACATATATTCAAATAGAACGCATTCATGGCTTTGGCTGAACGTCAGAGTGTAAGAGCCCAGAGCGTAACCCCTCCACAGGCCGTGGTGGAGTAGCGCAGTTGGTAGCGCCCTTGCTTCCCATGCCAAAGGTCGCGGTATCGATCCCCGCGTCCTCCACAGGCGAATATATTTTTAAATCCTTTATATTAAGTTCGCTGCCACGCATATAAAGGATTTATAGTGAAAAACTTTGTTTTTACGGGTTTACTTGTTCAGGGTGGCTGACCGTTGTATGTGGAGTGAGCAACTTCCGAGACACAACGTGTAGAGTGCTTCTTATTTATTCTCACACTTTAGGCACAATCACTGGGTGACATAAGTATATATGCATAGCTACGCATAGCTGACCCATCTACACAGCCCCATCGTCGGCGTATAACCATGCAGCTGGCTGACTAATATAGTAACGATGACGATGGGAGCTGTGCAGAGGATCGGCCACGCGGCTGGATGATGAAGAGAGAGAGAGATGACGGTGAAGACAGCGGCGGCAGCCCCGAACCTTCGGTCACGTCCCCCTTATATACTTCCCGGCGTGGCCAGGCCCCGCCTCTGGCCACGCCCCCTTCTAGAACCTTCGAGCAGGTTCCCGGAGTTTCCCGACTGATCCCGCCTTTTACCTTTAACCCATGTATGCCCCTCTTCTAGTTGGTTATTATATAACGGACCCATACTCGTGATTACCACTCCTGCTCAACAGATGGCACCCTGTCATTTCATACGTACTGTATGTTGACCTTCTTTCGCACTGTACATAGCCAACCGTGCCAATCGGAGGTGCGGGGAAGGACAACAAACTAAACACAAAAACCCAGTTTTAAAGAAATTAGTTTTGCAATCTAGATTTAAAAGTGCACAGGTGGACTGTTGGGGACGTGCTGTGGCGTGGACTCAAACCGACTCGGGAGACCCGACTCGTAGGGAGGGACGCCAGCTTTTATCTTCGATACGAGCTCAGCCACCCAGTGTGCAGAGGAGCAAATAGCCAGTCCAGGTGGCAACTGCAAAGGTGGTGTACAAATAGAACATCCCTCCCCACCGCCAAACACAAAAAACACTGTCCCTTCTCCACAGCTGAATCACAACGCATCACAGCCCACGCCACACCTTTGACCAAGGGTGCACACAGCCCTGGAGATGCGAGATGCCCTTTCTGAGGATGCGAGACATGCTAGATTTCTGAGAAGGTAAATAATTGAAAGGACAAATTAAGCATAGGCACGTAAGTACAACTACTTTGTTTAGTCAAAACTTATGTATTTTTTACATAATTTGTTTAACGATTGAGAATCGAAAGGGTGCAGGCTGCAGTACATTTTAAGAACCACAAATAATATAAAGTACAGTATAACGATTATATAATTGTAAGTCAATTATATTTTTACGTTATTTCATATGATTACACTTTATAATATACATATCGTATATGTGCTTGTTTTTGCTGCCGTTTCAATTTGTTCTACGTACGTTTAATTGCTCTACGCTTATTGTCTCTTGTTGATAAAAACAACACCACTCAAGAGACAATGGTAATTGCCGTGTTCCATGATAACCAGAACGGCATGAAGCATTTTCCACGGCCGTCTTTGGATGATGTTCAGCCCCGCAATGTTTCACCATTGCTTGAGGTGGTTATTCGAATCACCTTAGCTCTCTACATATATTATACGGCAGGGGTCCTCAAACTACGGCCCGCGGGCCACATGCGGCCCGCCGAGGACATTTATCCGGCCCATGGTCACTAATTGGGCTGCGCTTGTGAGCACTAATTGGGCTGCGCTGGTGAGCACTAATTGGGCTGCGCTGGTGAGCACTCATTGGGCTGCGGTGGTGGGCACTGATTGGGCTGCGGTGGCGAGCACTGATTTGGCTGCGCTGGTGAGCACTGATTGAGCTGCGGCGGTGGGCACTGATTGAGCTGCGGCGGTGGGCACTCATTGGGCTGCGCTGGTGAATGGTTCAATGGGCCAATTGACTGGACTTGCCCCCCAGGCCTAAGGCTGCCAGCCCTCCCCTGGCTGCGCTTGACTGGCTGTCCCTCCCTCAGCTCCCTCACTTGCCCCTCGGCTCCACTCCCAGTGATATTCCTGTGTGCTGGGGATGTACTGCGATCTGTGAACAAAACTGCAGGTGTAATTAACTTTTTAATGGCACCCGCACCAGTGTGAGCCTGGGGTAAAAGCGGAGTTCCCCCAATCAGACTGCATTGATGGGCAGTGCAGTCTGTATGTCTCTGTGTGGGCAAAGTTATTGCTGGTATATTGTTTTTGTAGCGCTGTATATATATATTGGTATTTTACTAATAGCAATTTTGACTCCCGAGGAAACTGATGTCAAGAAAGAGAAAAATTGACTCGGAGTGTAGGATATTCAAAGAACAGTGGACTTATGATTACTTTTTCATGCAGTACAAGGAAAGAGCTGTGTGTCTGATATGCCAGAATATAGTGTCTGTGTTCAAAGAATACAATTTACGTCGACACTATGAAACTCAACATAAAGATAAATATGATTGTTTGGTCGGAGAAGTGAGAAAAGATAAAATATTAAAACTGAAAAATACATTAACAACTCAGCAAAATACTTTTGTGAAGCAGAAGCAGCTAAATATTTCATCACTGCGAGCAAGTTTGCAAGTTGCCAAGCTAATAGCGTGCACTGGCAGACCATTCGTGGAGGGAAAATTTGTTAAAGAATGCCTTATTTCTGTTGCCAAAGAGATGTGTCCAGAGAAGGCCGATTTATTTAGTACAGTGATTCTTTCAGGACCTACAATTACACGGAGGATTGAAGAAATGGGAGACAATTTGCATCAGAATTTGCAAAACTCCACAAAACAACTTTCCTATTTTTCCTTGGCACTCGACGAAAGCAATGATGTTCGTGATTCTGCACAACTTCTAATTTTTATTCGTGGGATGAATGACTATTTCGAAGTCACAGAAGAGCTTGCTGCACTGCAAAGCATCAAAGAAACAACTACAGGAGAGGATATCTATGAAAAGGTTTTCCAAACTGTGAATGGTTTGGAGCTGAATTGGGCTAAACTAGCCAGTGTGACAACTGATGGTGCTCCTAGCATGGTGGGGTCTAAGAAAGGAGTAATTGCTCGCATTAACCAAGAGATGGACAAACATAACCATTCTCATCCAATAGCCATACACTGCCTCATCCACCAACAAGCGCTGTGTAGTAAATCACTGAAGTGGAACTCTGTTATGAAAATTGTGGTATCTTGTGTTAACTTCATTAGAGCTCATGCACTAAACCACAGACAATTTCAGGAATTTCTGTCTGAACTAAATGTTGACTATGAAGATGTTCTGTACCACACAGAAGTCCGTTGGCTGAGTCGAGGGAGAGTTTTGAAACGTTTCTATGACTTACTTCCACAGATTACAGCTTTTCTGCTTTCAAAAAACAAAGAAGTACCAGAGCTCAATGATGCCGAATGGAAATGGCACCTTGCCTTTCTGACAGATTTAACAGAGCTACTCAACAGTTTCAATGTGCAACTTCAAGGAAAGGGGAAGCTCCTCTGTGATATGCAATCACATGTCAAAGCATTTGAAGTAAAATTAGGCCTCCTCATCAAACAAGTTAAGGAGGAAAACTTCTGCCATCTCCCCACAACTCAAAATCTGTTAGCGGAAAAACCATTGGTTGCAATTCCCAAACAAAACATGTGTGGATTCACTGGAAAAATTGCAAAAGGAGTTCCAATTTAGATTTAAAGAGCTTCATCTCCATGAACAGGACATACAGCTTTTCCGTAACCCATTTTCTATTAACATTGAAAATGTGGATACAATTTACCAAATGGTACTGGCTGAACTGCAGAATTGTGACTCTCTGAAAGACGCATTCATGTCAAGCAGCCTTCATACTTTCTATGCATTTCTCCCCTCTGAGACATATCCTCATCTCAGGAACCATGCACTCAAAATGGCAACCATCTTTGGCAGCACTTATGTCTGTGAACAGACTTTTTCCAGAATGAAACATTTGAAATCTCCAACCAGATCTAGACTAACGGATGCACACTTGCATAACTTGTTACGACTAGCAGTGACAAATATGGAACCGGACATTGACCATCTCATTAGCCAAAAGCAGGCCCATAGTTCCCATTGAAATACTGGCAAGTTGTTGATTTAACTTTACTTGTTCTTCATTTTAAATATTGTATTTGTTCCCGTTTTGTTTCTTCACTTCAAAATAAGATATATGCAGTGTGCATAGGAATTTGTTCATAGTTTTTTTAACTATAGTCCGGCCCTCCAACGGTCTGAGGGACAGTGAACTGGCCCCCTGCTTAAAAAGTTTGAGGACCTCTGCTATACGGTACATGGAGGGGGCGGCCGGACGATGTATGAACTGGTTGTCACTGGCTTTGTAGAAGTTCAACTTATGTAGTGAAACAGAATCCTTATGTATGAAGACATTGAGAGGCTATATATATCGTATGATTTATATATATATAATTAAAGCCTGTCTGTTCCGAATACAAATCCACACCGTTAAAGCTATCGCCACCAAACTTGGCAGGATTATTTTTTAAAACCCCGCGAAGAACCTGACTTACATGGCGAGCCGACATTTTATATAGGGGGGGTGGGGCAGAACCCCCCAAACGGCACCCGACACGCTCCCAGTGACGTCACCATCCCTAACCCAGCACACATTCACCTGGCCCCGCACATCTAACCGTCACACAAATCACCCCCTCCTCCTCATCAAGGTAATCTCACAATTTACGTTGATTGCATCACCTAAAACCCCGTTGGTGATTACAATTAATGGGCAAATTCCGTGAACACCCACGCCGTCTTTCAGTGGTGAGAAAAACAAAGCGCCATCATTAACTGCCCCCACCAAGGCTGTCCGGTGGGGGCAGTTAACGGGCAGCCACGAGGCCGTCGGTTGGGGCAGTTAACGGGCAGCCACGAGGCCGTCGGTTGGGGCAGTTAATGGGCAGCCACGAGGCTGTCGGTTGGGGCAGTTAACGGGCAGCCACGAGGCCGTCGGTTGGGGCAGTTAATGGGCAGCCACGAGGTTGTCGGTTGGGGCAGTTAACGGGCAGCCACGAGGCCATCGGTTGGGGCAGTTAACGGGCAGCCACGAGGCCGTCGGTTGGGGCAGTTAACGGGCAGCCACGAGGCGGTCAGTTGGGGCAGTTAATGGGCAGCCACGTGGCCGTCGGTTCGGGCAGCTAATGGGCAGCCACGATGCTGTCAGTTGGGGCAGTTAATGGGCAACCACGAGGCCGTCGGTTGGGGCAGTTAATGGGCAGCCACGTGGCCGTCAGTTGGGGCAGTTAATGGGCAGCCACGAGGCTGTCGGTTGGGCCAGTTAACGGGCAGCCACGAGGCTGTCGGTTGGGGCAGTTAATTGGCAGCTTGAGGCTGTCGGTTGGGGCAGTTAAATGACATCATGAAGCTGTCCTTAACGAGCTGCATGCGGCTCTGGAGCCGCAGGTTGCCAACCCCTGGGCTACATTCATTTAACTTATTTCGTATGGCTGATGTAGATGCAGAGCAACAACTACAAATTAACATTCAGGTGGTCAAGCCAGACAAACCGCGTCAGGAGTAGTGGAGTGTTATTCGCTGTGATATCTCCTTCGTATTTGTCGATCGGGCATTGCATCGTTATATGTTGTACAGTCTGTTCTGGATGACCGCAGTCGCACCCTGGAGAGTTTTACGTTGCCCATTTGTGCATCAGATGTACGCATCTGCCATGGTTTGTTGCAGTGGATACGATTTAGCGTGGACCATAAGCTTTGTGGAAGATACAATACAGGGATCTTCTGCATTGGGTCTTTCACAAGGTGTGTGCTTAAATTTTGATTTAAAGCTTTCGTGACTGCAGGGATTCATCTTCTTGGTTCTTTCGGTAAAGTCACGTAGAAGGGAAGTAATAAAATAATAAAAATAAAACATAATACAATTATTCTCACGACGTTTCGGCCACAAAACCAGGTCTGTCGAGGCGACAGACTTTGTCGCCTCGACGGACTTGGTTTTCACCTGAGGACGGCTGCTTGCGTTGTGGCAAGGGTTGGCCACAACGCCCCGTTCAATTGCTGGCCCTGACACGCCACATTGTCGCGGCAGTGGATTCGTCCATGGTTGTTGGGACCGTCGAGGGTGTTGAGGTACGGGCCCTTGTCGACACCGGCGCGTCTGTGACCATCATTACAGAATTGAGTGCTTGCCGCCAAAATCGCGTGCCATTATGCCTGTTTCGATTCCCTGTTTTTGCCGTGGATGGACAGTCATTAGGATTTATTAGGAAAATTTCGGCAATAATTTGCGTAAGTGACATTCGTTTGATGGGGCCGGTGCTCATTTCAAAATCCCTAGCCATACCCTGCCTGTTAGGGATGGATTTTCTTGGTAAAATGCCACTCAAGATCCTTGTAGATCACGGCTGCATTGAGTTACCGTCGGACCGCAAATGGCGTTATCATCGCCGACTCTGTTCTGCACAACGAATGTTTCGGTCCCTGCGATGGCCAACAAATGGTCAAAATTCCTCCCGGTACGCAGGCGCTAATTCCCTTGCATCTGAGGAAACATCTTGATCTCCAATCATTTCTGCAAGGGTTGTTGCTGGTCCCCTCCACCAGGGTGATTCGCACCCAAAATGTAATCGACACGCAGATGTTGGTGGCAAGCGATCGACAACCTTTCATTCAGTTTTTGAACGTCGGTCCGGGTGCATCGGTGATCCAGGAGGACACTGTCTTGGCTCATGCGTCGGCTGCATGTTGCAAGTGGAAAAACGGCGGGAATATGGGTGTTGCAGCGACTGCGGGGCAGGGTGAGGACTGTGACGGGGCATGGTTGGATACGCTCTGTTCCGAGAGCAAAGATTTGTCAAAGGCACAGAAGCTCGATCTGCATGCACTCTTAACGGAATTCTCTGATGTCTTTGTAGAGGAGTAGAGGAGAGTGGTGGCGTCGTGTGCGCTGTCCGGTGTGGTGACATCACGGGACGTGGGGTCGCACGCGCTGGGCAGTGCACGTGACGTCACCCCTCCTAGGGTATTTAAGGGAGACCCCGTGATGTAAGCGGGGTCACTGGATGAACGGGGATAGTAGAAGGGGTAAAGAGGGAACCAGGGATAGTGATATGTGTTAATAAACCCTGGCGAAAGCCCCTAACTCACCTCCGTCTCCGAGTACCTCCGTCTTCTACTCAACAACTGGTGTCAGAAGTTTACACCGTCGCCAACATGTCTAAAGCGGGCGCACGGCGTAAGAACCCACCGGCACATCTCTTGGAGGGTGCCGAAGGCGGAGAGGAGGCTCCAGCAGTGACCCCGGAGCCCGGGACCCCTGTGACGGTCCCCATGGAGACGAGCGGGCCGGAGCGGGAGGAGTCGGCTGCGGGGAGTGCCAGCTCACCGCCGCCGCCAGAGACGGAGAGCGTCCCTGCAGCTCTGCTGCAGCAGCTCCTGCAGGCGGTGGGGCAGCTGACCGTCAGGTTGGCCGAGGTGGAGGCACGGACGCAGCCAACCGGCCCGCACTCGGGACGGGAGCAACCGTCAACTGCCAACATTGAAACCGCCGCCGTTTTCCCAGCGACCGCTCCACCGGAAATGGCCGCCATGTTGGCTGCGACGCAATCCGCGGCGGCCATGTTGGCTCGGGAGCCGTATGCGGCCGCTGCTACGGCTGCGACGCGGCGGCCGGCGGACATTGTTGCTGCGACGCCGCAAGTCGGCGCCATGGCTGCCATGGCGACCGTGACGCCGCGTCTCTCCACCGACGCGGCCGGGGTTTCTCGGCACGCCGCTCCTGCGGGACCAGCCACCGGCGACGACGTGGCTCTACATCAAGCTGCGCCCGCCGGGGGGGCCCCGGGTAAGTACGCGCGTGCCGTCCTCGCCGGGCCGCCGGGGTGGACAGCGGCAGCTGCCGCTGCCCCGTACATCGCCGTGCCGCCGGAATGGGCCGCGGGTGCTGCCGCGGCTCCACCTGTCACCGCGCTCATGGGGCCGGCCACCGGCGATGCCGCGGCTCTGCACCTCGCCGTGCCTGCGTCCCTTGTCATGGATGACGCCGCGGCTCCGAGTTATACCGCCACGTCTTCGGCGTGGCCCATGGAGGCTGCAACGCCGTGGTGCCTCGCCGCTTCGTGAGAGGTTGCCGCGGCTGCGGCCGCTGTCCCGCACCTCGCTGCGCCGGCAGGGTGGGCCGCGGGGGCCGCCGCGGCTCCGTGTTATACCGCCGCGTCTTCGGCATGGCCCGGGGAGGCCGCAACGCCGTGGTGCCTCGCCGCGTCGCGAGAGGTTGCCGCGGCTACGGCCGCTGTCCCGCACCTCGCTGCGCCGGCGGGGTGGGCCGCGGGGGCCGCCGCAGGCCCGAATTATATCGCCGCGTCTTCGGCGTGGCCCATTGAGGATGCAACGCCGTGGTCCCTCGCCGTGTCGCGGGATGACGCCGTGGCTTCGTATGCCGCCGCTGACAGGTGGGTCGCGAAAGCGCAGGCGCCTTCACACCTCGCTGCATCTACGGCGTGGCCCATGGGGGCCGCAACTCAGCCGCACTTCGCTGCGTCTACGGCGTGGCCTATGGGGGCCGCAACTCAGCCGCACTTCGCTGCGTCTACGGCGTGGCCCATGGGGGCCGCAACTCAGCCACACTTCGCTGCGCCTACGGCGTGGCCCATGGGGGCCGCAACTCAGCCACACTTCGCTGCGCCTACGGCGTGGCCCATGGGGGCCGCAGCACCACCGCACCTTTCCGCGTCTTCGGCGTGGCCCGCGGGAGCCGCAATGCTGCCACCGCCGCACCACGTCGCGTCCACCGGGTGGCCCGCAGGTGCCGCTTGGCTTCCACACCTCACGGCGCCGCGCGGCCAATGGCAGTGCTGGTTACCCGACGTTGCGCCGTTTGTCGCGCAAGGGGGCGACTGGTCGGCCTTCCAGGGCCGGTTCGACATGGCATACATGTCGGTCGGCTGGTCCATGGAGGAGGCCTTGCCGGCGCTTCCGACCTGCTTGGATGAAAGGGCTCTGCAGGCCTTCAAGTCCATCTATCCGGCCAATCAGGCTACACTCCCGGTGGCCTATATCCAAATGGCCAACGTTTTTGAGCCGCCGTCCACCGCGCAGCTAAAGTTTTCATTGCGGCGGCGGGAGGAGGGGGAACTGCCGCTAGCCTTCCGCTGCTCGCTCCTGGCCCTGGCGCAGGCTGCATACCCTGACCTGTACGGCAGGGCACTTGATTCTATGGCCTTGGGGAAGCTGCTTGACCTGGCAAGGGAGCTAGGAATTGCTCTGTCAATCAACAATGATCGGCAGATCACATCCTTGGCGGTCGCCGAAAACATTCAGGCGCACCTCTCCCTCCGCCAACGGCCTCAGATGGCGGCGTGTGCGGGGGTCCCGGCGCCGGACGGGGGGGCCACCTCTCAGGGGGTGGACACCCTCGCGGCCCTGGCGATGCCCGATCGTCGAGGAAGGGGGGCAGGTGGTCGCCGTCCGGAGCAGCGGGGGCGGCCGGGACCTTCCCGTCCACAGGAGGCGGACACGGTGGCCTGCTTCCGCTGTGGTCAGCGGGGCCACAATAGAGCGTGGCTGCCGGAATGCCCCGGGGGCCTTTGGAAAAGGGACTCCACCTTCTCCCAGACCCTCCTTGGCATCGGGTCCGGGGCCCCAGGCGAGTCACGACGCATCATCTGCGCGGCCGCTCCCTTCACCTCATGCATCTAGCGGGGCTAGGGCCCATCGTCATAGGGTTGTCCTCGAAGGGTCGGGTGCACCATCGTCATCACCCCCTCAATGGCCCAGACAGACCCGCCACTGGGATGCGCTTGCACATAGGATGGTGGCGGCAGCTGCCGGCTCCTCAGCGGTGGCAGGATATGTGCAAGGGGTGCACGTTCGCCTCCTGGTGGATACGGGGCATCGGCCACCATTATTTCTGAGGCCATTTTTGGGCTGCTACCCCGCAGCGTGGGTCCGTTAAGGCCGGTTCGCGGGGCTTGTGTCGCCGCGAACGGCGGCAGTTTGGGCATCTTGGGCCACGTTGTAGCGTCGGTTCGGGTTGACGAGATTGAGTTGGCCGGGCCGATTTTGGTCTCCAGGACCGACTTTTTGTCTAGGATGCCCATCCGAATTCTCGTTGACCAGGGCTGTGTGGAAATGCCGTCAGGGAGGCGGCTGCAATTCCTACAATCGCCTACCGTCCTGTTTCCCTTGGTCGCCGGTGTACGGGCCTTGAATAAAGCGCCGGTGACTGTACCACCGGCGTCACAAATCCTGATACCCCTTAGTTTGCGCAAACCGCTCGAAATGGGCTCCACGGAGACGGGTATCCTCCTGTCCCCGTCAAGCTACTTTTCAAGGACGAAGGGGTTGGTGGGCGCCTTGACAGCCGTGTCGGGGGGCCAGGACCTTTTTTTGCAGGTCCTCAATTCGGGACCCTTGCCGGTCGTAGTCCCTGCCGGCGCCGTCCTGGCAGACGCGACCCCGGCTCCTCCACCCGAGAGCGCTGCCCCGGATGGAGGGGTCGTGGCGGGCGTGATGCGCACGGGGGACCCCGACGCATCATGGATCGCCACGTTGTGTGACGAGAATGCCTCGTTGTCCTCCGGGGAACGTCGGCAACTCCGCGACCTCATCGAGCGGTTCACCGATGTGTTCAGCCAAAGTTAGTTTGATCTGGGTCGCACTACTCTTTTGGACCACCACATAGACACGGGCGACGCGACCCCTATTCGACTTAATTCCCACCGCTTTAGCCCAGTGGAAAAAGATCATGTCCGCTCGGCTGTCGAGGAAATGTTGGCGGCGGACATCATCTCCCCATCTACTAGCCCTTGGGGTGCCCCCATTGTGCTAGTCAAGAAACGGGACGGGAGTCTCCGGTTCTGTGTCGATTTTCGTAGATTTAACAAGATCTCGGTGGCTTATGCATATCCATTGCCTCGCATGGATGATTCCCTGGACGCCCTCTCGGGCGCGCGGTTCTTTTCGGCTTTTGGCAATTGCCACTGGATGAGGCCTCTAGACCCAAAACAGCGTTCCGCACGTCCCAGGGGTTGTTCAAGTTCAATCGGCTTCCTATGGGTCTCCATTCGGCCCCGGCCACCTTCCAGCATCTCATGGAGATGGTCTTGGTGGGGCTGCAGTGGGAGTCTTGTCTAATCTACTTGGATGACGTTATTGTTTTTGGCCGTACGTTTGGCGAGCACTTGCAACGCCTTGAGGCGGTGTTCGTCAAAGTGCGTGCTGCTGGCTTGAAATTCAAACCCCAGAAATGCCACTTGCTACAACCATCGGTGAGGTATTTGGGACACATTGTTAGCACGTCAGGTGTCGCCACGGACCCGGATAAAACGGCTTGTGTCCGGACGTGGCCGACTCCCACATCTGTCGCGGAGGTGCGTAGCTTCGTTGGCTTCGCATCGTACTATCGCCGGTTTGTCCGCGATTTTGCGACAATTGCGAAGCCACTGCACGCCCTTTCCACCAAAGGCCAAAGGTTTCACTGGGACGTGGAGGAGGAGGCGGCTTTTGCGGCGCTTCGCACGGCCTTGGCGGATGCACCGCCCTTGGGGTACCCGGATTTTTCGAAACCCTTCCTGCTCGATACCGATGCCAGCGACACGGGAATTGGGGCTGTCCTGGCCCAGGTGGTCGACGGGGTTGAGAGGGTGGTAGCCTATGGCAGTCGCGAACTGTCCTCGACGGAACAGCGATATTGTGTGACCCGGAGGGAGCTTTTGGCCATAGTTTATTTTGTTCAGTTGTATAGACCATATTTGTACGGTAGGCTGTTTACGGTCCGAACCGACCACGCGGCCCTGCAATATTCGTTGAAGATTAGTCAGCCCTCGGGTCAGCTGTCTCGCTGGCTCGAAGTGCTCCAGGATTACCCCTTTGATGTAATCCACAGGAAGGGGACACAGCATGGAAATGCGGACGGTTTATCCCAATTGCCGGCAGGCGGCGGGTGTGCTTGCGCCCTTGGCTCTAGCCGTTGCAATGCCCCAGGGGACGCCGCGGCCCAGTTGGTCGCGTCGGCCGAGGCGGCCACCCCTCCAGGTGCGGCGGCGCCCGCGGATTTCGGCCTTGGACTTCCCCGGGAGGTATGGCCCGGCTTGCAGATGGAGGATTCCTCTCTGCTGAAGCTACGGCGCCGTGTCGGACATAAGGCCCGGAGCTCAGCTTCGTCGGCTGCTCCGGCGATCGCTGTGCATGACGGACTCCTCATGCATTGGGATGCCCAATTGGAACGCTATTGTGTGGTTGTGCCCACTAGCCTGCGTGGTAAATTAACCCGAGCCATTCACGAGAAGCTTATGCACCTTAGCTACCACAAGACCTTATTGACCCTTAAGCGGGACTATTACTGGCCGGGTGTTGAGGGTGACGTGGCACTGATTTTGAAGGGTTGCTACGACTGCACGCGGAGGAAGGCCCCAGTTGTCCGGGACCAGGCCCCGCTGCAGTCCATCCGGGTTTCTCGCGTTAATGAGCTCGTGGCACTCGACATTTTGGGGCCATTCCCTGCATCCCAACGGGGCCACAAATACCTCTTGGTGGGCGTTGAGTACCTCACACGTTGGCCCATGGCATGGTCTTTGGTCGATCAGTCGGCCTCTTCTATCACCGAGGCCTTCGTCCAGGGGTACGTGTTTGACAAGGGCGCGCCGGAACAATTGTTGACTGACCAGGGGCGGAATTTCTCGTCTAGGTTGCTCAAGGAGGTGTGTGACCTCCTTGGCACCAAGAAAATCCACACCTCGCCCTGCCACCCCCAGTCAGACGTGATGGTAGAGCGCTTGAACCGCACCCTTACGTCCATGCTGTGCCACCAGGTGAACACGTCCCAGTCAGACTGGGACCTGTTCGTCCCGGGGGTCTTGGCGGCGTATCGGTTGGCCCCTCATGCCTCCACGGGATTTTTGCCTTTTTATTTGATGTACGGTTGGGAACCGGAGCCCCCGGTGCACGTCCAGATGGACGTTGGCTCCTCCAAGAAGGGGTCGGCGGTGCCGACCCCTTTGAAGGTCACGCTTGACCGGCTGCGCGAGGCGCGACAGGCCGCTGCCGAGAATTCCGCAAGCCGGCAGGCGGCTAATGAGCGGCTGCCCAAACACCAGGCAGCTGGCCTCCCGTGGGTAGCGGGTCAAAAAGGGTGGCTGCATTGTCCCCAGGTCCCCGTTGGCACATCGGCCAAATTGCATCGCCCTTGGCAGGGCCCCGTGGAGGTTGTGGAGGTCCGCCGGCCGCAATGCGTCCGGATTCGGTTCGGTCGCCGGCAGTGGATAGTGCACCCGTCCCGGCTCAAACGTTATGTTCCATCTACCCTGGGGGATCCACCCCCAATTCCGGAGCGGCCGGCTGATGATGTATCTGGCGTGCCTGACCGGCCGGGTCTCGTTGACGGAGGTGACGTCCGACCTGTGTGTGTGCCCCCAGGCCCCTCCCGAGTGAGGCCGACAGAGACCCCCCGGTCACCGGAGGCCACGGCGGTGGGCCTGTTGCCCGCTGACGGGCCACCTGCACGGGTGGCGGACACCGCACGGGGGAGCGGGCCAGCAGCGCATACCCGCTCGAGGGGGATGCGGCTCTGGTGACGGCCCTGATGGCCGTTCAGCGGGCCCAGCCCCTGCCTCACCCTGTCCGGGGTCCCAGCGACGAGGACCTGCTCAAGAACTGTGCGGCTCAAGTGACTCGTTTCAGCACGGGCTACTGTCCCATTCCGCCTACCTGTTTGCGGGGTTTGCGTGGGCGTGTTCGGTGCCCCATGCCGTAGTGACTGGTTCTCCCCCCCCCCCCCCCCCCCCCGTGTATTTGCTGCTGTATTGTTCTTTGTTGCCGTTGATATCGCCGTTGGTTGTTACTTGCGGGGAGGGGTTCGCAGTCTACCACCACCGGGTGGGCACGTTCGACGTGCCAACAGGTAATTTGTTGTTTTTTCTTCTTCTAGTTTTTTTTAGTGGGTGCTCTCGTCGCGCCTTATGTTTATTGGTGCGCTCGCAGTGCCTGGTTATCGCCCCTTTCAACGTTTTGGTGGGCGACGCCACAATAGGCATTTGGCGCTCTTAGAGTGCCGGGCTTTACAGTCCCCACCACCCCCCTTTCACAGCCTGGGCTGGCTGTCCGCAAAATAGAGTTTTTTTATTGACAATTCTTTCTCATCTGCCCTAACTTATGGAGTTTTTTTGGTGAATTTTTCTCCTCTACTTCGGAAGTTTTTTTTTCTCCTCTCCCCCTCGAATTTACGGATTTTTATAAAGGGGGGGGGGGGTAGTGTAGTGATGTACACTGTCACTAGATTGTAGCACCAGGTACTAGAGGGACACGTGACCGATTGAAACGTCGTAGTTTTTTGTTTTTCTTTCAGCCTATCAACGTGACTTTACTGAAAGATCCAAAGAATATGCATTCCTGCAGTCACGAAAGCTTTAAGTCATGATAATATAGGGACTTCACAAATGGGAACTCAGAGAGAAAGATTGAACCTAAACATATTACAGAAAATATAAAAATTAGTAGCAGAGTTGTATGCAGATCGCCTATAGCAAGAAAATAATATCCAAATAATTAAATAGTTTTCTTTTAGGTGAAGAGTAGGAGTTCACACTTGAAGAAGTAAACTCTGCCCGGATGCAATATATGATCAACGATGTGAGTGATGATGGTAATTATCATGATGATTAGGATTACTGTGAGCGCAAGAATGATGATGCTAATTGGAGGAATTTTATGTAGATCTGTCATCATCGGTCAAGGTCTATCTCCTGCTAGACAAAGCCCTCCCAAAGTCACTGCCGCCTCTCATGATCCTGCCATGTAAGAATCCACCTAGCAACTGCACGCAAACTGATGTCATCGCTCTATCTGAACAGTATACGTTCTCTTGGACGCGTTCCATTCCTTGGCTGCTACTCCATTATGAGTCTTGACCATCAGCCATCATCCCTTCGAGTGACGTAGCCGGCCTGAGCCCGCTTACATTTATAAATACTGCTGCGTGAATGCCACCATTGCTCGTTTGAGTAGTGAGGCATACAGAGGGAATGTGTTTGTGAAGAAGTTGAACAAATTACTCATATAATCATGAATTAAATAATTAGGATGACGATGTAGATCACGTTCGTAATATAAAGTACTAGATATCACGTGGTAGGAACATGAAAACAAAGAGGTGTTCAGAGCAAATTGGAATGAACAAAATATAACCATTAAGCCAGGGCGTTGGGAAGGAGTGGGGCTCTACGTGGATAAGACGAATTTCTCTGTGCTGATACCCAGTCGGGAAACTGCTCTCGGCTTGCCTGGGGAAAATATTTTTTCTTTAAATGTTAAAGTACGTGTCTGTTTCTCAGATATTTCAACAAAATGTAATTGATGCAGAGCAATACATGTATAAATAACTTCTGTATTATAAATGTATGTTCCCATTATCATAATTACTGTTCATGGCTAAAACAAAACAAAAACAAATCAATGAGTCCATCACTAACCAAATTAATTTACACACCCTCTTCAAATCAATTCCGATGATAGTGTAATACTGAAGCTTACAAACAAAACTTTTAAGTCTTATAATCTATTTTCACAAAAATGGATATTTTGGATTTGAATTACAAGTTTACTTTGCCTTGTTCATCATAGCTGGGTTCATGGCCATTTGTTTAAAGGAGGAAACATTCCATAAGAGAATGGGTCAGTGGATAGCATCATGTCATATCATGTGAACATTCCCATGATGAAGGCGTCACCAGTGTTACTGATACGACCACACCGAGCACTCTTCTTCCTTCCTTCTGCTAGATCTGGAAAATGTTGCAGTCAGAACCCCACCTCAAAAATCTGCTCGTACAGTATCCCACAATTTGGCTTCGAGTATAGCCTCTTGCCAGATTAGAGTAAGACAACATTCTGAAACGTCGAACAGTATTTGGCCCACAAGGTGGGGTGTATTTTACAAAAATAGATATTTGCATTTATCAGTGAATACGTGCTACTTTGGAGAATGGTGTGTGCTATGAACTGTGCAGTACATGAGCTATGTCCTTTGGGCCAAGTGTATGCCCGTCCCCCGAAGAACACAAGCTGAAGTGCATGCAGAAAAATAACTTTGAGAGACGCATGCTTGTTATTACATTGAGAGACAGAAAGAGGAACACATGGATTAGATAACATATGCATGTTATTGACATCATTCAAACTGTGAAGAAAAGTAAGTGGGCTGCGACAAGATTCGTCGCTTTAAGGGATGATGGTTGATGGTCAAGAGTGATGATGGAGTGGCTTTCAAGAAATAGGATGCATCTGAGATGACCTACAATAAGGTTGCCATCTATCCAGGGGATGGGCATCTGTGTTTTGATTTGTACCACGATCTGGTAGAAATGTCTGGAACTTCATTACAGTGTATGCAATTTGAACCTATATACTTTATCTATTTTTCGTATTATTTTTTTGCCTTCCTTTCCTAAACAGGTAGCCCCAGATTAACGCGAGTCCGTTCAAGCACGAATCTGTTTTTACACGATGTACAAAGTGGAGACAGACCCCGATTAACGCGCTCGATTTAACGCGATTTCACACTATTTCAGTGGAATTTTCCAGACGCGGAATTTTCTGCCACGGTCCCACGTAGAGCAACAGTGCCCAAGCGTGAGAAGGCAGCACGAGCATCGTGGGCAGTGGGCAGCAGCAGCAGCGAGCCACCCCACTCAGTCTTTGGTCCGCCTCGTGCTAGCTCAGACGCGTTGCGCGTTTTATCTAAAATGGTGTATTCATAATGCGAGTTATGGATAAGAAGCATGGTGGTGTTGCTTCTAGCAGTGGTCCAAGTAAGAAAATTAGAAAAGTGGTAACATTGGAGCAAAAATTTGATGTGCTTAAGCGCTATGAGAACGAGTGCGCACGTGATATTGTCTATGCTTGAACATTCTAAATGTGTTATTTGTGAAGTACCGGTAAGTACGCTGGACACCCAGGTTGAGGCACACGTATCTTTATTACAAGTTGTCGGTACAGGACAGCACTAGAGGGGGTAGCGGCCCCCTCACCCGGATAACTGGGGATACACCCTAGCTAATCCTGACCTAACCCCAAGTCCTCCACTAACGGGCTAGGGGAGGCTAACTGGCCCGACACTGGTGAGTCGGGCTACGGTCTCCGGAGTCCCAGGGTACTGACCCTGGTTCACGGAACCACGCCTCTGGCTCGATCCTCCGCAGCCCTTACAAGGGCGGCGTCGAGGGGAGTCCAGGGCTTCTAACTAGCAGATCTTCCTTCTTCCTCCTTCGTTCCCAGACTCCGCCCCGAGCTCTCTCTGTCCTCCCCCTTTATACCCCCCGTCAGGATCACAACCCCCCAGGCTGCCTGATGCGGACGTCGCTGCGGGCACCCCCCCCGTGTACTCCCGGAGCTCCGCCCACTGTGTTTATTCCCCGTTGGATCCCATGCACCTACAGCCCTCCCGTAACAACCCTACATCTGTGTACAAAAGTGTTAGAAGTTTTTGAAAGTGTAAAAAAAATCGTATCGGTGAAATCCATCCCTTCTGCACTTATCAACTTTCTAAACGTATATTATCTCTGTCTCTCCACTGTACCCATTACAGCTCATATACGCAGACTGCACTATTGTTTCATTTAGGTTACCTTTATAATTGTTTAATTTCTTTTAAAATGTTTTTTTATGCATGAAACATACATTAAAATGCACCAATAAAAGCATCAACCAAAATATAGTCCTAATAAATGAGTAATAATTCTAAATTTTCTTGGTTCTTTCGGTAAAGTCACGTAGAAGGGAAATAATAAAATAATAAAAATAAAACATAATAAAAATTTTTACGACGTTTTATTATGTTTTATTTTTATTATTTTATTACTTCCCTTCTACGTGACATTACCGAAAGAACCAAGAATATGAATCCCTGCAGTCACGAAGGCTTTAAATCGAAAAATTAAACATTTGTCAATCGAGTTGGGGTTTTGGAATGCAACCCCACCTATTCACATTATTTCTTATGGGAAATGTGTGTTAGATTTACACGATTTCACCTTTCACGAAGCTTTTCAAGAACGCATCTAACGTGTCAATCGGGGACTATCTAAACTTTTCATTCGGATAGTTTTTTTGTATTGTTTGTTGTTGTAACTTTTTAATCCTCCCTGACTGGACATCTGTGAAAAAGAGCTTCACAACCCAGATTTCTCCAGGATAAAGATTATATTGTATGCCAGTATACCGTACAGTTGTGATAGACCCAGGCCAACTGAGAAATGTGTCCACGTTTGGTCTGTGGAAAAGGTGGTAAATATAACCTACACCGAGGAAATGTACACCAGCTGATGGCATCAGCTGATGGTATCAGCTGGTGTACAGGAGCTAAGCGTATTTATTATACATGGCAGGACCATAATAGCGTGGGAATAACTTCATCTAATCGTGGATTGACCAAGGTTGACGATGTCGAATTCGATCCTCTGCCACATTTGGTTTCCTGGATACTGTTGGAGCCATCATTGAGTGCACCTCACTGAGTGCACCTCACTGGTCAACCAGGACCTCATCTCTATGAAGGGGATATCTTCCTTCAATCAAGGCTACTAAGCACAGGCGGCACAAAGACCCAAAATGCCAAACAGCCTGGAACAAGCAGCACTATAGGTGTAAAAATAGATAAGAGGTAACGCATTTCTTGAGTTGATCAAGGCTGACATAAGAGCTTGAGAAATAGACAAAAAGACAAAAAAACTCCACTGTCGTCAATAACATTGCCTTAAAAATAAACGCAGTATTTAATGTGATCACTTTTTTGTTGTTTTGCACTTTCTGCTTTTGTACCGTTTCTGGTAGTAGTAGGGTATTTATTTGATTGGTAGTGGCTCTAAATGGGATTTGGTCCTTATATATAATTAATGTACAGCGTTATGGGATGCCATTAGCATGAATGACACTATATAAAATACAGTATTATTATATAACATCATTATAGGGTGAGCGAAATGAAACGGAGACTGACGAAATTTGGTGAGAGATCATTGCTGTGCACTTTTTGGCTTGATATTTAGCGGTTAGGCTATTGTATTGTTGCCAAAATAATAATGTTGTGTCATGCTTTTTATATATATGTAGTTTTGTATAGAACTAGGATCCATATTTAACGGAGACGTTACTTGCCTATGAACATCTGTCAATTCACCAGCATTGGTTTAAGCAAGCCTGACTGATTTATCTATGGTTTTGACATCCATTAATCGTTTTGTCTCTTAGGACGTTAATCTATTGCTAAAATAAGTCTCCTTCATCAACTAGATTTCAAAATATATATCAATATAAAATGTGTGTAAAACAAGTATGGCAAACTAAATAAAATATTTCGCGAGACACGACTAAAAACACTTGAGAGAATGTACTCCGAGGGCAACTAACGAAGGTGGATTGGGATACAAATTATGAAACGAGCAAACAAAAGTAGAATGAAATGCTTTTGGGAAAACTGAATTTGATCGAAAAAACAACAGCACAGTGCCTGATCCAAGGTTTAATTCAGTGCACAATACAGACGATGACATGGGTTAGAAGTAGAGGCCGACCGAAACTGAATTTCTGGTTTCGGCCGAAACCGAAACCAGACCGAAAGTAAAAAAATAGCTTTTGGCCGAAACCAAAGCCGAAACCGAAAGTTTAACGACACTTTCAACCGAGACCGAAACAGAAAGGTATATAACCGAAGTTACCGAACACAAGATTTATGAAATATATCATGATGCAATGCTACTTTCATTAAAAATAAATCTACAACTAATCATTCAGAGCCTGCAGTAAGGGTCACTAAATATCAAATCTTTAGGTGTTACTTACTTAGTAATTATATCCAAACAAACGCATGTTGTAGTTTAGAAACAACAGTTTTTCCGCATTCAGCCAGACAGGCTGCCATCTGTTGACCGGTCGTATATACATTAGCAGACCATGGTTGCGGCTGTAACCTCGCTCCCAAGCTGCTGCTGCTGACGTGTGTGTGTTTGCAGCCTATCGCATCGGATTGCCTAGCGCCGACTGACCGGCCGATAGGCAGAGTGATAAACGTAGCACTAGCGTTATATTCTAAAAATAGATCTTCGGTTGACGAATGACGACCGAAAGTCAATATCAGTTTTGGCCGAAACCAAAACCAGACCGAAAGTTAAAATTGACTTTCGGCCGAAACCGAAAGTATGCCGAAAGAGGCCATTTGCCAACTTTTGGCACCGAAACCAAAACCAAAACCGAATTTCGGTCGGCCTCTAGTTAGAAGCAAGGGCATTTCTAAATAAGAGGGAGCTAAAACTGAATAGTGGGCATAAAGTGATGCATGCTGGGAATTGCACGAGATGGAAAAAGGAACGTGCGGTCATAAAAAGACAAATTAGAGACGCAACGTCGACTGTTAAGTCAGTGGGCTGGAACAATTCAGATCACTCGAAGAGACGATGGCTGATGGACGAGACTAGTGATGGAATGGCAGCCAAAGGGGTAAACGCGCCAAAAAGAATGGCTACATTTGAAGGTGGAACAAGGAAACAGGTTCATGTGCAGGAGTGAAATGGATTGCGGCATCACAGGATCATGAGGGATGATTTTTGTGTCTGTCGGCCTTCATCCATCCGCTGATACTGCATGGGTGATGATGAATGCTGATGTATGCTTTGGTATGAAGAGGCTTAACGGTGAAAAGGTAAATGGACGTATTGGTGGTACACCGGTCCCCATAAAAAAAGTATAAAATCTAAATTGTAATCGGCAAATCTGTTTTATCAGTGTTTAACTGACCCTTCTTCGGTTTTTTCGGTAAAGTCACGTAGAAAGTAAAATAAAATAAAAACAAAAAAAATCACGACGTTTCGGAGGCAACACAAGTCTCCGTCATCAGGTGGGACCGTCACAGCCAGATTATCTGTATCAAGTGAGGCAATGATTCAAGATGTAATCCCTTAAAAGCGAGTTGAGGGGGAGGGAGAGGGAGGGGGGAGCTCATCAGACTATGGTAGCCAATGAAAGGAACGTATCGGGAGGGAGGGGGGGGCGAGGCCAAAAGGGTGGGCGATGGACGTGGAAGCGCTTGTGCGCAAGCGGCCAATTACTGCACACGCCAACACAATGGAGCGATTGTGCGCAAGCGGCCAGCCACTGCACCCGCCAACACAATGGGCAGAGAGGAGGAGGGGAGGTCTAATACACATGATAGACAAAAGAACGAAAATGATGATGGGTACAAACTTAGGGGGAGCTCATCAGACTATGGTAGCCAATGAATGGAACGTATCGGGAGGGAGGGGGGGGCGGGGGGGGGGCGAGGCCAAAAGGGTGGGCGACGGACGTGGAAGCGCTTGTGCGCAAGCGGCCAATTACTGCACACTCCAACACAATGGAGAGAGAGGGGGGGGGGTCTGATACACATGATAGACAAAAGAACGAAAATGCCCATGTTTATACCAATGCTGGCTGAACAATGAAGAGAGTACTGTTAAAATAACTGGGGATGTTAACACTCGGTAAAGTACAGTGAAATAGTGCCTGTCAGATAAGATGGTCCAAAAAATTTGTGATTAAGTCTTTTTTGCGTGGTTGATAACATCTTTCCAATGATTACTAAGTTTGTACCCATCATCACGGTTGAAATCATGTCTGTGTTTGTATATTTGTATGGCTTCGTGTACAAACCTTTGATGGTAGCCGGGAGGTTTGCATAGAACCTTGGTCTCGGAAAAGACAATTTCATGAGAGCCCACCGAGTTGTAGCAATGATCGGCCACGGCAGAAGAATCAGTTCTGCCGTGTTTCAGATCTGACTTGTGCTCGCGGACACGATCAGAAACATGACGTTTCGTTTCTCCAATGTAGCAATCACCACAAATGCAACTCAATTTGTAGACTCCAGGATACTGTAAGTCAGGAACGACATCCTTCACAGATGGAATCAGATCACGGATTTTATGCACTGTACTGAATCGGACTTGGATCTTATGTTTGTTTAGAATTTTGGAGATCTTTTTGGTCACGCCAGCTATGTATGGTAACGTGATGGTTTTGGTCGGAGTTTCATGTGGCTGTTTCTGTGTGGTGGGAGAGACAGCTTGGCGGATAGTACGGTCAGAGTATCCGTTCATCCTGAGGGCCCGATGGACATGTCTTAATTCACCGGTCAGGTGGTGTTTGTCAGAAATGCCATGTGCTCTGTGGTATAGCGTTTTGATGAGAGAGTTCTTTTGAGATGGGTGGTGGTGGGAATCCGGTTTCAAGTAGGAGTCTGTGTGGGTGGCTTTTCTGTAGACAGAATGTCCCAAGGAACCGTCAGGACTCCTCTCAAACAGAATATCCAAGAATGGTAGTTTACCGTCTTTCTCCACTTCCATGGTGAATCTGATGGATGGGTGTCTAGAATTGATGTGGTCCAAGAAGTGGTTCAATGCTGGGAGGCCATGTGGCCAGATGACGAAAGTGTCATCCACATATCTCTTCCACAGGGAAGGACGCAGGGTGGATGTCTGGATGGCGTCTGATTCAAACTTTTCCATGAATATGTTGGCTATAACTGGTGACAAAGGGGAGCCCATAGGGGTACCCTCATTCTGTTTGTAGAAGGTGCCATTCCAGGTAAAATAGGTGTTGGTGAGGCAATGCCTAACCAGCGCAGGTGCATCAGAATTCAATCCATGTTGGACTAAGTCCTCAATTATTGTTAGGGTGTCCGGTACTGGGACTTTGGTAAACAAAGATACTACATCAAAGCTGACGAGGATGTCATCAGGAGATAGTACCATGTCCTTAACCATAGAGACTAATTGGGTTGAGTTGAGTACTGCTGAAGAGGTCTTGCCTGTGAAAGGGAGCAGAGTATCTGATAGAAAACGGGCTAGTTTGTACGTAGGAGAGTTCATCGTCGACACAATGGGTCGTAGCGGAGTGCCTTCCTTATGGATTTTGGGAAGACCATAGAGTCTGGGATGTCTTGCCGCCGATGGTTTTAGAGAGGGACGTTTGCTTGGTTCGATTAGGGAAGTCGAACTCGTGATGATACTGTTGGTTTTCGTCGTTAGCCTTTTAGTGGGATCGTTTTTAATTTTGGAGTAACTCCCATCATTAAGAAGGTCCAGGATTTTGTTGTTGTATGAATCTTTATCCATGATGACCGTGGCATTGCCCTTGTCTGCCGAGAGGATGACTATATCATTTCTCTTTTTTAGGTCCGCGAGTTCAGAGCGTTCGTTTTTGCTGATGTTACTAGTGGGTTTCTTAGCATTCTTAAGAATAGTAGCTATTTCAGCTCTTGCTACTATTCTTAAGAATGCTAAGAAACCCACTAGTAACATCAGCAAAAACGAACGCTCTGAACTCGCGGACCTAAAAAAGAGAGATGATATAGTCATCCTCTCGGCAGACAAGGGCAATGCCACGGTCATCATGGATAAAGATTCATACAACAACAAAATCCTGGACCTTCTTAATGATGGGAGTTACTCCAAAATTAAAAACGATCCCACTAAAAGGCTAACGACGAAAACCAACAGTATCATCACGAGTTCGACTTCCCTAATCGAACCAAGCAAACGTCCCTCTCTAAAACCATCGGCGGCAAGACCTCCCAGACTCTATGGTCTTCCTAAAATCCATAAGGAAGGCACTCCGCAACGACCCATTGTGTCGACGATAAACTCTCCTACGTACAAACTAGCCCGTTTTCTATCAGATACTCTGCTCCCTTTCACAGGCAAGACCTCTTCAGCAGTACTCAACTCAACCCAATTAGTCTCTATGGTTAAAGACATGGTACTATCTCCTAATGACATCCTCGTCAGCTTTGATGTAGTATCTTTGTTTACCAAAGTCCCAGTACCGGACACCCTAACAATAATTGAGGACTTAGTCCAACATGGATTGAATTCTGATGCACCTGCGCTGGTTAGGCATTGCCTCACCAACACCTATTTTACCTGGAATGGCACCTTCTACAAACAGAATGAGGGTACCCCTATGGGCTCCCCTTTGTCACCAGTTATAGCCAACATATTCATGGAAAAGTTTGAATCAGACGCCATCCAGACATCCACCCTGCGTCCTTCCCTGTGGAAGAGATATGTGGATGACACTTTCGTCATCTGGCCACATGGCCTCCCAGCATTGAACCACTTCTTGGACCACATCAATTCTAGACACCCATCCATCAGATTCACCATGGAAGTGGAGAAAGACGGTAAACTACCATTCTTGGATATTCTGTTTGAGAGGAGTCCTGACGGTTCCTTGGGACATTCTGTCTACAGAAAAGCCACCCACACAGACTCCTACTTGAAACCGGATTCCCACCACCACCCATCTCAAAAGAACTCTCTCATCAAAACGCTATACCACAGAGCACATGGCATTTCTGACAAACACCACCTGACCGGTGAATTAAGACATGTACATCGGGCCCTCAGGATGAACGGATACTCTGACCGTACTATCCGCCAAGCTGTCTCTCCCACCACACAGAAACAGCCACATGAAACTCCGACCAAAACCATCACGTTACCATACATAGCTGGCGTGACCAAAAAGATCTCCAAAATTCTAAACAAACATAAGATCCAAGTCCGATTCAGTACAGTGCATAAAATCCGTGATCTGATTCCATCTGTGAAGGATGTCGTTCCTGACTTACAGTATCCTGGAGTCTACAAATTGAGTTGCATTTGTGGTGATTGCTACATTGGAGAAACGAAACGTCATGTTTCTGATCGTGTCCGCGAGCACAAGTCAGATCTGAAACACGGCAGAACTGATTCTTCTGCCGTGGCCGATCATTGCTACAACTCGGTGGGCTCTCATGAAATTGTCTTTTCCGAGACCAAGGTTCTATGCAAACCTCCCGGCTACCATCAAAGGTTTGTACACGAAGCCATACAAATATACAAACACAGACATAATTTCAACCGTGATGATGGGTACAAACTTAGTAATCATTGGAAAGATGTTATCAACCACGCAAAAAAGACTTAATCACAAATTTGTTGGACCATCTTATCTGACAGGCACTATTTCACTGTACTTTACCGAGTGTTAACATCCCCAGTTATTTTAACAGTACTCTCTTCATTGTTCAGCCAGCATTGGTATAAACATGGGCATTTTCGTTCTTTTGTCTATCATGTGTATCAGACCCCCCCCCCTCTCTCTCCATTGTGTTGGCGTGTGCAGTAATTGGCCGCTTGCGCACAAGCACTTCCACGTCCGTCGCCCACCCTTTTGGCCTCGCCCCCCCCCCGCCCCCCCCCTCCCTCCCGATACGTTCCATTCATTGGCTACCATAGTCTGATGAGCTCCCCCTAAGTTTGTACCCATCATCATTTTCGTTCTTTTGTCTATCATGTGTATTAGACCTCCCCTCCTCCTCTCTGCCCATTGTGTTGGCGGGTGCAGTGGCTGGCCGCTTGCGCACAATCGCTCCATTGTGTTGGCGTGTGCAGTAATTGGCCGCTTGCGCACAAGCGCTTCCACGTCCATCGCCCACCCTTTTGGCCTCGCCCCCCCCTCCCTCCCGATACGTTCCTTTTGTAGTAATTACTCAGGAGGCTTGACGACGGGATCGGAGGCACACTTATTTATTAACACAACTTGTATACAGTTAGCGAGTATACACAGGACCTAAGGGGTAACGTCCCCTTACTCGGCTAACAGGGAGACACAACATCTAAGCCCCGCTAACCTAAGCCCAAGTCCTCCACTAGGGAGCTAGAGGAGGCTACCTGTCCCAGCTCTGGTCAAGCTGGGATCAGACCCCCTGAGTTCCCAGACCTGCTCGTCAGTCTGGGCTCTCGGGGCCACGCCACCGGCTTGCCCTGGTCGGCCCTGATAAGGACAGCGAGCCAGGGGAGCTCCGGGGCCTATTCTAGCTGGTCTTCCGTCTTCGCTGGTTAAAGCTGATACCTCGACCTCGAGCCCTCCGGCTCACCCCCTCTTATAGTCCGCGGCCCCCCCGGGAGGGGCCCGTGGGGGATGCAGGTGCGGACGTCGGTGTGGCCACCTCCTATGTGTACGGCCCTAACCACGCCCCTTGTGTTTGTTTGCCATCCGCTCCCATACACAATTACACCTCTACATCACCCCCCCCTGTACAGCTCGCAGCCGTCCCCGGCTGCAACAAAACCAGAATAAAGGTGCATGCCTCCCCAAAACCGTGTGTGCCTCGCGTAAATTTAACAAGAACGATAACAGTCATAACAACAACAACAACAACAGGAACAGGTAGAAGAAGAAAGAGAAAAAAAATAACCCGGCGCACCCTCCCGAATAAATACCCCATTCCGCAAACCCAACATATATACACGCGCTCCGGATGCCCCTCCCCCACTGTCCGCAAGGGCCCCCCAACGGCCGACCTCACAATAGTCTGCGCGTTTTGGCGCGCGTTCTCGCGGCGGGCCCGTCACAAGGGCTCGACCCGGCACGCTCAGTGGTGGTTGGTGACGGTCCGGGTGCAAGAGAGTCTGGCGTCGCTGCCGAGTGACCCCCGACCCCTCCGGGAGGGGTTGGCGGGCGTGGACCCGTCACTCCTGTTGCACCTGGAGATGGAACAGTTGATGTCATGTCAGGCGAGAGCAGCGACGTCGGGGAGTCGGCGGACCCCTCACACGTTTGGCCATGCGTGTGTGTGTGTGAACCACGGGCCGGCGCAATGAACGGTTTCAACCTTGAGGGGTGCACGTACCACCGACGCCTCCCCCATTTGACGCGAACACATTGCGGCCGTAAGACCTGTACGACCTCCACTGGCCCCCGCCACGGCCGTACCAACTTTGACGAGGTTGCCAGTGGCACCTGGGGACAGTGCAACCATGCCCTGTCCCCTGGTTTCCATTTGAACACATGTACCCGCCCCAGCCGAAGCCTCTCGTTCGCCTTCTGGCGGAGTTCAGAATTTTGCACGGCCGCTTCCCGCGCCTCAGACAATTTGCTGATGTTAAATTTAACGTGTTCGGACAAGGTAGACTTCGCCTGAGGCGCCGAGAGCTTCAGCTGGGTCGTCACAGGGGGGTTAGCCTCGCGGCCATACATTAAAAAGAAAGGGGAAAATCCGGTGGCCGCATGGGGAGCCATCCTGTAGGCCTGCAACACACCGGCTATGCGAAGGTCCCAATCTGTCTGGGATTCGGACACCTGTTGGGACAGCATAGACGTGATGGTCCGATGTAGCCGTTCCACCATCCCGTCAGTTTGAGGGTGATACGGGGAGGTCCGAATTTTCTCCGTACCCAAGAGGTCGCACACCTCGCGGAGGAGTTTTCCCGAAAAATTCTTACCCTGGTCAGTAAGCAGCCGTTCCGGAGCACCTTTGTCGAGGACATAGCCCTGGACAAAGGCCTCCGCGATGGCTGCTGCCGACTGGTTGGCCAGGGGCCAGGCCATAGGCCATCTCGTGAAGTATTCGACCCCTGTCAATAAATACCTATTCCCCCTGGGTGTAGCGGGAAATGGCCCGAGTATGTCTAGCGCAACGAGCTCGTTAACCCGGGAAACCTTTATGGACTGCAGCGGAGGGTTGGACCCCCTAGCTGGTGGCTTTCGCTGCGCGCATTGCGTGCACGACCCCAGGAGATCCCCCACGTCCTTTGCCATGCCCGGCCAGAAGAAATCGAGCTGGAGCGTGGCAAAGGTCTTGTGAACCCCCAAGTGCAGAAGCCGCTCATGAACAGCCCATACCACCTTACCCCTCAATGCTGCAGGCACCACGAGCTGCTGGCGGCGGGTTTTTCCGTCCCAGTGCATTAAAAGACCCTGGAACAACCCCCACGAGTCAATGTTCGCCACCCCCTGCCCAACCCCCCCTGCGCGACGGCGCAGAGCGAGGAGGGAGGTGTCCTCCATTTGGAGGCGTCCCCATTCCGCGACCGACAACCCCAGCAACGAATCCCTCCCTTCTTGCTCGATAGGACCCGAAGCCAAAGGCGCATCGGCGGCGGCCACGAGGACCGAATCGGTGGTGACGTTCGGGGGCCTACAACGCCCCGAACCCAGGAGGCAAGCGCACTCCGAAGTGGGTGGCAACCGTGACAGGGCGTCAGCGTTCGTGTGGCGGACGCCCTTACGATATGTGGTGACAAAGTCGTAGTCCTGGAGAATCTCCAACCATCGAGACAACTGGCCCGATGGTTGTTGAACCCGCAGAGCGTACTGTAGGGCCGCATGATCTGTACGGACGGTGAAACGCCGACCGTACAGATATGGGCGGTACTGCTGAATGAAATAAACAATTGCCAATAATTCCCGACGGGTAACGCAGTACCGTTGTTCCGCTGGAGACAGTACCCGACTACCGTAAGCCACCACATGCTCTACGCCCCCAATGAGTTGGGACAGCACGCCCCCGATGCCCGTGTTACTTGCATCTGTATCGAGCAAGAAGGGTTGTGAGAAGTCGGGGTAATTCAACGGCGGAGCCCCCACCAGGGCATTCCGGAGGGCGTGAAAAGCAGCCTCCTCCTCCAGCCCCCAATGAAACCTGACTCCCTTGGACGTCAAGGCATGCAATGGTTTCGCGATCGTAGCGAAGTCAGCCACAAACCGTCGATAGTACGACGCGAACCCAATGAAACTCCTGACCTCTCCCACCGAGGTGGGAGTCGGCCAGGAGCTGACGCATTCCGTTTTGGCGGGATCAGTGGATATCCCCGAGCGCCCAACAATGTGACCCAAATACCGCACCGATTCGCGGAGCAAATGGCACTTCTGCGGTTTAAATTTTAAATTGGCAGCCCGCATTTTGAGAAAAACAGCACGCAGCCTCTGGAGGTGTTCCTCGAAGGATTTGCTAAAGACAATGACATCGTCCAAGTAAATTAAACACGAATCCCATTGTAAGCCTGCCAAGACCAGTTCCATTAACCGCTGAAAAGTTGCCGGCGCAGAATGTAAGCCCATCGGCAAGCGGTTAAATTGGAAGAGACCTTGCGGTGTCCGAAAAGCAGTTTTAGGTTTTGATTCGTCATCCAGAGGAAGCTGCCAGAATCCAGATAGTAAATCGAGGGTGGAAAAGAATCGCGCCCCCGCCAAGGCATCGAGCGACTCATCCATTCGAGGAAGCGGGTACGCATCTGCCACAGAAATTTTGTTCAATCGCCGAAAGTCGACACAAAACCGCAGTGAGCCGTCGTGTTTTTTCACCAAAACGATCGGTGCGCCCCACGGGCTGTTGGAAGGGGAAATGATATCGGCGGCAAGCATGTCATCAACAGCCGATTTGACATGATCCTTTTCGGCGGGACTGAGCCGAAAGGGATTTTGGCGGATTGGCGCGCTGTCACCCGTGTCAATATGGTGTCGCAGCAATTTAGTACAACCAATATCAAATTTGTGTTTACTAAAAACGTCGGCAAATTCTTTCAGGAGAACTCGCAGCTGCGCACGCTGCGTGTCGGACAGATCCACAGATCCCGCGCAAAGTGCATCCAGCCATCCGTCATCACAGTCCGAATGCGGTCGCGACCGAGGATCGGTGGTTACCTGACCCACGAGTGGTTCCTCATAGGGCGCCGGCGTTGCGTGTGCAAGCACGGTCCCTTGAGGAACCACGGCCGTTCGCGATCCTACATTAAGGACTGCAATGAAGGGGTCCCCATCCCCTTTCACCATGGTCTGAGCCGCTAGCAAATCGGGTCCATTGACCCCGGCCCGAGATGGTCCCAACAAGACCCCCCGATCCGCAACCCCTTTAGCAAACGGCCGACGCAACCTAAGAGGGACGAGCATCTGAGCCCCCGGGGGTACGCGCACAGTTTTTGTCACGAGCGCCTGCACGGTGGCAAACGCCCGACGCTCCGTGGTGGGGGAAGACAAAAATGTAACACGTCGGCCCGATGGGAGCTCGATGCACCCCTGGTCAATCAAGATACGGATGGGCATTTTGGCCAAGAAATCCGTCCCCAACAGGCACGGAACCGCGAGTGAGGAGGAAACCAAAACAGGCCCGGATAATTTAATGTCTCCAATGCAAACTTTGGCGCGGATTTGCCCAATAATGCCCAGCGAGCCCCCGTTAGCAGCATAGCATGGCACGTCAACAGGGAGCAAGGGACGACTTTGAACGGGAAGGATGTTATAAATCAAATCAGATATAATGGTCGCCGATGCCCCTGTGTCAATTAAAATCCGCACCTCTACCCCATCAATATGACCGACCACAACCGATGATCCCGCCGACGCAGCAACGACACGATGGGCGAGCTCCGACCACTGACCCGGTTGGAGCGCTCGCCGCATTTTAGAACAATCGCGCGCGATGGGCGGCGATTTTCGAACCCTGTTCAGTTGAGCGCGTGAGTGTGTGTCGGATGTGTGCATGGGCCAAACGTGTGAGGTGCCACGACTCGCCGTATTTCTCTGCTGGAGCTTGGGTGGAGACGGCGTGGCGTCCTGACGAGGTGTCGCTCCGCGCTGACGGGGAGCCCGGCATCCTGACGCAACGTGGCCTTGCAGGCCACAGTTGTAGCAGCGTGTGAGCGCCCCAGATGGCCTGGGCTGCTCCTGGCGGCTCGGTCCATTCCGAGCCTGCGGTGCCGCCGATCTCCATTCCCCCCGCCGCTCCACCCCGCAGACCTCCTCTGATGGGAGGGCGGTGGCCGCCATGGCATGGCCGGCCACCCCCTTGGCAGCCTTGCGACGCAGGGACCGCAAGCCCCCGTGGATGTGGCGCGCGACCAGCAGGGACGACATCTCTTCGTCGTCTTGAGCCAAGACGGCGATGTCCAGCTCATCGGCGAGTAGCAGCAGCTTTTCAGCCACCGTGGCGTCCACTCCCTCCTCGTCCATCCGCGGGAAAGCTGCCTTTGCCAGGGCCAGGAGAGCCGTTCGGAAGGCCAGGGGCGATTCGTTGGCGCCCCGATGCCGATCGTGGAACAGCTGCCTGCAGTCCGAAGGCGGCCCATAGACGGCTGACAGCAGCTGCAGCGCCAGGTGCAGCGTGGCGCGCTTCTCCTTAGGCGCCGAGGTGAGGGTAGCCAGGGCGTCGTCGTCCAGCATCGCCGGCAGCGTGCATAGTGCCTCGGCGTCCGTCCAGTTCGCCATCTCTTGATGAGCGATGAACCGCCTTTTGAAGCCGCCCCAATCTCCAGCCGCTCCCACGAACTCCTTGAGAGGCGGCAGTCGCTGTTGTAAGGCGACGTCCGTGGCTGCGGATCTCGCTCCCTCGTTCCCAGCCGACGTTACAGTGTGGGCGGGCTGTGAGCATGGCATCGCCGGTCGCTCCGTTGTTGACGCGCTGGCCGGCGTTGATGATGTCACGGCTCGTGCTTGGCCCTCAGCAGTCACCTGACGCAGGCCGGCCCCGCCCTCTGCTCGCACTGTAGTGATGGCGGGAAATTTAACCGCGAGCCGCGTCGGGGTGGCGGGAAATGCCGGCGTGCGTCGGCTGCTGCCGTCTTCCCGCGCAGCCCCTCCAGCTCCCAGCCGCGTGATCTCCTCCAACACGGCGGCCGCGGCGTAGAGCAGCTCCGCCAGGCGGGAGTGAGCCAGCCGAAGTCCCTCGGCCGACGCATCCCCCCCCTCCTGTCATAGCGGCGCGGGTGTACTCGGCCCCGGCTGCTCCGATCCGACCTCGGCCATCTCTGGTGGTGATTCGGCCGCGGTGTCCTCCCTCTCCGACTCCCTGGTACGTGTCGTCCCTCGTGTGTCCATCTTTGGACGTTTTACTTCTGACACCAGATGTAGTAATTACTCAGGAGGCTTGACGACGGGATCGGAGGCACACTTATTTATTAACACAACTTGTATACAGTTAGCGAGTATACACAGGACCTAAGGGGTAACGTCCCCTTACTCGGCTAACAGGGAGACACAACATCTAAGCCCCGCTAACCTAAGCCCAAGTCCTCCACTAGGGAGCTAGGGGAGGCTACCTGTCCCAGCTCTGGTCAAGCTGGGATCAGACCCCCTGAGTTCCCAGACCTGCTCGTCAGTCTGGGCTCTCGGGGCCACGCCACCGGCTTGCCCTGGTCGGCCCTGATAAGGACAGCGAGCCAGGGGAGCTCCGGGGCCTATTCTAGCTGGTCTTCCGTCTTCGCTGGTTAAAGCTGATACCTCGACCTCGAGCCCTCCGGCTCACCCCCTCTTATAGTCCGCGGCCCCCCCGGGAGGGGCCCGTGGGGGATGCAGGTGCGGACGTCGGTGTGGCCACCTCCTATGTGTACGGCCCTAACCACGCCCCTTGTGTTTGTTTGCCATCCGCTCCCATACACAATTACACCTCTACACTTTCATTGGCTACCATAGTCTGATGAGCTCCCCCCTCCCTCTCCCTCCCCCCTCAACTCGCTTTTAAGGGATTACATCTTGAATCATTGCCTCACTTGATACAGCTAATCTGGCTGTGACGGTCCCACCTGATGACGGAGACTTGTGTTGCCTCCGAAACGTCGTGATTTTTGTTTTTATTTTATTTTACTTTCTACGTGACTTTACCGAAAAACCCTAAGAAGATGATTCCTTGCAGTCACGAAAGCTTCAAATCTAGAATTTAACTGACCCTGTCTCCAAGTTTGACGCGATTAAAAGGTTTATTAAGTTTACTGAGACTTAAAAAAAAGGTGAACATTAACCATTGATTTTGGATCCGTTGAATCGAGGAATCGTCCGACCAAGTCTAGGGCACGAGGAGTCAAATCTGCCCTTGGAACACGGAGCCAGCCAATCGTCATCAGGTTGGGTGCTGCTCCACGGCCGCAGACTGTGAAGCTTCGTGTTCAGCTCCTCATAATATTCGTCTACCGACTGCTTCGACATCACGAGAACTGATTTTGACGCACCACCCCGCAAGATTTCCTGACCGGGGTTGCGAATTTCAGGAAAAGAAACAAAATAAATCATGCTTGCAAAAATGTTTCATATATAACGTGCACTGGTGTACTGCCAATACGTTCAAATGTACATTTTTAGTAGTCGAAATGTGTTAATGCATTGACAAAAAATGAAGTGCGCATAATCCTGACATTGAGCCAGTTAAAACACTCTTCAATCACAGTTATTTAACATTCTTAATGTTTTTTTTAATTAAATGTTACTGAAATGAAAACTGTGCAACACTGCAAAGTTTGCATCACAAAATGGAAAAAAAGACTGCGGTTAGCTTTATCAAAGTTTCCATGGGCTTATAAAATGCCACACGAATTAGCATCAGTCGCTTTATCTCGAGTCAACAACGGCCACCTGCCGGGCGGTCCCAGTGCTGGTAGCGAACAGGGCGGAGTTTGGGGGGGGGGGTTCCGCGTGTGGAGGAGTCGTGAACCGCGCTGCTCGCACGCGGCTAACAGAAGCTGCCGTTGTTCTCACTTCGTCTCGGCTCCTCCAAGGTGAGAGCCTCGCCACTCACCCCGTTCCCTCCTCTTGACGTCCACCGTCGTCAACGCACTCGTTTGTTGTCGTTGTGCTCTCATCGTGTCGACGATTGCAGGTAGCAGGTGAGCTTTGTGAATTGTGTTGTCGCGGTATTTGCTTGTTCTTGTTAAGCTATGCATTTTGCCTGCACAGTACGATACCGCAGGTTTGGTGGTATCGTGAATGCTTAAACGCCCTTCATATATCGCCTTAACCAAGGCGTGTAACATAGATATATTAATTTGTACAGCAAAATACTGCGGTGAGATGAGTTAGTGAGGATGGTAGTTGGCAAGAGGGATAGAGTCAGTGACGGGGAAGGAGAGTTTGGGTAAGCGAAGGATAATCAGTGAGGGATTTAAGGGAAGAATGATTGATTCGTGAGTGAGGCTGATTGTTTGACGTGGAGGGGCAGTTTGTTCCAGTGTAATGATGACGATCGCTTGTGTTGTGATTGAAACGTCATAGTTCTTTGTTTCTTTTATATTTATTACTTGTATTAATTTGTACCTATCTGTGACTTTACCGAAAGACCCATAGAATATGAAAGGGAATGATGATTGGGCACAGGGAGGAGGGGGAACAGAGACAGCTGGGATTGTGAACGGAGAGGGCGAGGAGTGTAGAATGAAACGAGGGAAGCGAGATACGCTGGGGCGAGACCATGGAGAGATTTGTAAACGAGGGCGAGGAATTTGAAAAGGCAACGATAATAGACGGGAAGCCAGAGTAGCTGGACGAGGAGAGGTGATGTACTGCGAATCTATGAAAAAAAGAGCTTCATAGCTCATCGGATTCCTCCAGGATAAATTAAGATTATGATTATGACGTGTGGTAGTGGTTAGGGGAGATAACAGACGATCCGGGCAGCGGAATTTTATATTTGTTGATGTGGTTTAAATACGTAGGAAGGAAGACCGAGCATGAGGGAGTTGCTGTAATCGAGTCGAGTGAAGATGAGGTCGTGAATTAGAAGTTGTACCGCCGTATTTGAGATGAGGGGGCGGACTTTGCGATAGTTTTACAGGTGATAGCGGCAGGAACGGGTAGTGGCAAATAATGTGATCGGATAGATGGAGAGAGAAAGAGAGGAGTCAAAGATGACGCCAAAATTACGGCCAGACGATACAGGGGTAAGGGAGACAAGATGAAAGGAGATAGGACAGGGAAGCAGGAAAGAAAATTATTTAGGTTTTGGAAGAATTGATGGAGAGAAAGTGCTGGGACATCCAAGACTGGATAAGGCAGGTAGAAATGTGAGAACCAAGGGCGGGGAATGATAGACGGGAAGGATGAAGAACATATTAGCGCCATCAGCAAAGAAATTATGGCGAAGGTTGAATGATGAGAAGAGGGATTCGAGTGGAGAGACGTAGAGACAGAAAAGGTAGCGGACCACCTTGGGGGACACCAACAGTGTCGGGGGGGGGGGGTTGGGGAGAGGTGACGTGGTTTGATGACATTGGTTGAGGTGCGTCAGGGGAAATAGGAGTGAAACCAGGAAAGATGGATACCCGAGATACCGAGAGAGGACAGGGTAGAGGAGAGAGGGGGATGGTCAACTGTAGAATGAGAATATAAGACTGACATGAGCAGAGTTTTGACAAATTATTCTGACAAATACCGCAAGTAGGGCCATTCCCATGGAATACAAGTAACAGAACCTGGATTTGAATTGTGGGTATAGATAGTAAGAATAAATGTACTGAGTGATGCGGGAATGGACCAGGCATTCAATAAGTTTAGAAAAGAAGGGGAGAAGGGAAATAGGCCGATCGTTCTCAGGGCAAGAAGTATCCAGAGATAGTTGTTTTAAGAGAAGAGCAATGATGGTAGTTTTGATATGTACAGGGAAAGGGAGGAATTGAAGAGGGTAACGAGGTAGGGGAGAATCAGAGGGAGGAGATGGGGTATGAGGGAGAAGCGGATAGGGCCTAGGGTGGGCTTTAGAGACTATGGAGGATAGTTCAGAAGTGATGGTTGGAGTAAAATACGAGAAAGTAGAGTCGGATTAAGGTGCATGGGGGGAAAGATTGAAGAATAAGACAGTGGGGGAGGGAGACGGAAAAGAGGAAAGTATGAAGTCGGTTTTGGAAGTGAAAAAGTGATCAAAATCAATTGCGGAAGGGACAGACGATACCGGGAATAGAACAGGAGAGTGGTGAAGGTTGTTGAGAGTTTTAAAAAGTTGACATGGATGGGGAGCGAGAAAAGAGATGAGGGCTCGGAAATAATCTTGCTTGGCTTGTTGAGGGCTAGGAAATAATCTTATTTGGCTTGTTGAGGGCTCGGAAATAATCTTGCTTGGCTTATTGAGGGCTAGGAAATAATCTTATTTGGCTTGTTGAGGGCTCGGAAATAATCTTGTTTGGCTTGTTGAGGGCTAGAAAAGAATCTTATTTGGCTTATTGAGGGCTCGGAAATAATCTTATTTGGCTTGGTGAGGGCTCTAAAATAATCTTATTTGGCTTGTTGTAAGTCGGATAAAACGTGGGATAGGAGCGAATGATACGGAGCCAGGTTGTTGGATAAGCGAGCCGATTTCAGAATCCTTTTTGCTTTGCGCAAGAGCCGTCGTTTTCACTGGGGGAGGGGAGGGATTGATCTAGGGTTGACGAGGCTTGCGTAAAAGAGGATCGAGGGGAGCCAGGGAATCAGGGAGAAAGAAAATGCATAGGAGAGGGAGGTGGATGCTGAGTTTGGATGAAGGGAACTGAAGCCAGATATAACGAGCAGGAGAGAAGAAACGCTAGAGATTAGTTAACTTGTTGAGAGGCAGTGGGGATTACGACGGAGGATTGGATGGGCAGAGCTGGGGGAGGAGTGACATGGGGGGGGCAGAGGGAAGAGAGATGGTGAGATAAAGGTAGAATTTAAATGGAGGAGGGACAAGGAGATGCAGTGGTAGGGGATGCTTGACAACCGGAGGTGAAAATGAGGTCAAGAATATTACCAGAGGAATGAGTAGGGGTAGATAAAGGTGGAGATTGAGTGAATTGACAAGGGGGAGGAAGGAAGCAATAAGGAGAGCGCTGAGATTAGGATTACAATCACCCAGAAGAGTGAATGGGTGGGGTAGGTGGGGGAAGGAGGAAAAATGCATTCGAGATTATCAATGAACAAAGAAGTTGGACCAGGAAGATGATAGATGATAAGCAGAGAGATGGAATGAGGGAAACGAATGAAGGGAATTGAGATGGAAGGGGAGGAGGTGAATGGGGGGGCGGGAGTGGAGGAGCCAAATAGGACGAGTGAGGAGACCAATACCACAACCGCCTTTTGCAGCTAACCGAGGTGTGTGGACAAAGGTGGAGGAGGAGGTGGTTAGAGCGGCAGAAGTGGCAACATTGAGTGGAAATATCCAGGTTTCGCTGAGTGCAAGAGCGTCGAGGTGGAAGGCGTCAAGGGTCTAGGCGGATTTATTAGAGATAGAACGGCCATTCCACAGTCCTATTTTGATATGGCAGTCAGGACGGTGTTCTGGGTGGGAAGTGGCTGGAAGGTGGCGAGTGGGGGAGAATTCGGTTGTAGGTGAGATGTAGATGACATTGGGGTGTCTGGGTTTAGAGTGCTTAATTGGCGTCGAGTAGGTAGAGTGGGCGGGTGAGGGAGGGGATTGGGATAGACAGGTAGGGGTCGTTGACTCGTGGCTCATGGATGAGGTGTCTATGGTGGAGATGGTAGATTGTAAATGCGAGGCGGTGATGATGACACTCCAGGAACGACTTCTGCTGCCCCTGCATCCACGCGGACGAGGGCAGCGGTGGGGAAGGGACGAATAAGGATGAGCTATTCTTGTGACTGATATTGGCTTCAGCCTCGAAGCGTCGAATGCATTCGTGTGTCAAGGGGGATGAGTTTGGGTTAAACAGGTAAAGGTGCAGTCCTGCAATTGCTCGCTCAAGCCACTGCTGTGGGAAGGGCATCCCACTAGGAGATCTAGAGAGTATTTGGTCTACTCTTCAACGCTGACCACACGTGTTGGAAGAGATGGGCGTACCCACAATTTACCCCACCACACGCAACCTGTTAATCACTCACTGTCGTGTGCCCATTTATACTGCCAGATAGACAGAGGCAGAAGGTATTCAAGAAAATGTCCCCATTGTTCCAAGTAGGCGCCACGGTCGTGAGATGTTAACTTCCTCGCCTGACCCTGACACCTGCTCAATATTTGGAGTTTGCGTGTCTCTCTCCCAGTGTTCGCATGGATTTTTCTCCGGGTCCTCCGGGTTTTCTCTCCACATTTAGAAACATGCATTTAGATTATTTGGCTGCTATAAATGTCCACATGGTAAGCCAGTTTGCTGAGTTATAATTCGTGGCCAGGTCGCTTCTAAAAAACAGCTATAGAGCTCAGTGGGCCTTACCTGCTAAATAGAGATGGAATCGAACCAGCGACCTCTAAGATCGCAAGTCCAGTGCGCTCTCTACTGAAGTTACCTCGTGGCTAGCGGACTTCGCCATTGGCATTTAGCTCGTGAACAAATTGCCATTATGCGCAAGAATAGAAGAGAGTGCTGCCAATTACACCACTGTGGCTGCCCTGAGCCAGGGACCCATCGCGATATTAAACCTTGCCGTCTGAATAAGAGCAGCTGCTGGAGGCAATTGCAGGAATACAAAGAAAAACACTCTAAAATCAATTCATAATTAATCATTATAATAATATAGGATAACTGTAAATGTGTATGAGGAAGGTTTGTTGTAATATTCATTACATGTCAAGGTATTGTTTATTTCAATACTGTATTAACGTAATGTGCGTTACTGCTGCTACCATGCGTTTAGAGTATGTGGCTACTATAAATGTCCACGTGATAAGACACTTCGTCCAGCTATCATTTGTGGCCAGGTCGCTTCTCACATAAGAGCTATATGATTTAGTGGGACTTACCTGGTTAAATAAAAAAATTGTTGAGTTTTAAACAGTTGTGTTATTTGAATTTAACTAATGTGCGTTTCTACTGTTATCCGTACGTTAATTAATTAAATATAAATTTGTTGTGTTGACGTTATTTAAAAAACGTCACTTGATTTCTTTTCAGATTCATGCAATATGTTGTTCCTGGGATATGCTGCACTTGTGGCGTTTGTGTTAATTTCAAAAGGTAAGTTTGTGCTTCCATACTTGCGTTTTAAGTTGGATGGTATTTAAAATTAATGCATAACATCTAATGGATGACAGCGTGTGGATCGTTGCAAATAATTTAATTGCACGTGCAACAGCATTAATGTGTGTGTGTGTGTTGTCTGTGTCCTGGCGTGGTCTAGCTTTCAGTTTGACCTGCGTCATCTCCCATGTAGATGTCCTTCTCAAGGCATTGTGGCTCCTCTCGCAAGAGATGCAGAGCCACTTCAGGACTTGTCATTGTACAGAATGACTTGAGATTCAATGATACTGGACATCGCTATTGATTAGGACATCGCCATTGGCTAAATCAAGGATGCACAACTAAATAATTACTCGATCCACTTTCGTCTTCGTAGTCTTGAACATTGTCTTCATCATTTCCATCGCCATCGATAGAAGGATGTTTCCAGTACCTGGTGTCATATTTGCAGAAAAGAGAAATCTCCTGGACCGGATGAAATAACTTGACGCCATCAAAGAAGCAGCGAAATTAGCAGAGACCTGCTTACGAGAGATTTCCAGGCAGTCCTCGACTTACGAACTGGTTCTGTTCCTGAGACCCGTTCGCAAGTCGTAACAAAATAACATACTGTATTTAAATACACATACGGCCAGTTATACATATGCGATATGGTTCAACAAAAAAGGGAAGCATTGTTAAACTCATAAACAATAAGGTGTACATTTCCATGTAATGCTGTAAAGAATATGGATAGCAAATTAAATATAAAATAAAGTCACAGAAATAGAAAAAATCTTTTTCATATTCACTTACCGTGAGTCCTGATGCTGACTTGCTTGTCGGAAGGAGCGCAATGAGTCACGCACACCCAACAAAGATCCCCTGTGTAGCCTTCACAGGCTGTTGGGGCAAGTGCTGTTAGCGAGCAGCTCCTATGAAGGCCGGGTGGCCAACACCACGCCCGGCCGCCTTTGACTCTCCAGTGGCGATGTTTACACACCGCACCAGGTATTCGTTTGAGGCTGAGTCGACCTAGGGGAGGCCCAGGACCCATTCAAATAATCGTCACTGGTGTTGGTTGTGAGAGCGGGAATCGAACTCGGGTAGCCGGGTTGGTAGTGCAGCGTGATAACCATTGCACTACCGCTCCACACACAAGCATGAGGTAAGGGGGACACACACAAAAAAAGACAAAGATCCCCCTTATAGCCTTTACAGACTGTTGGGGCAAGTGCTGTTAGCGAGCACCTATGAAGGCGGCACAGCACACGAGGGGGTCGGTGGCCAACTCCACGCCCGACCGCCTTTGTCTCCCCAGTGGCGATGTTTTTACACACCACACCAGGTACTCATTTAAGGCTGAGTCGACCTAGGGGAGGCCCAGGACCGGTTCAGATAATCGTCACTGGTGTTCGTGGCCGTGAGCGGGAATCGAACTCGGGTGGCCGGGTTCGTAGCGTAGTGCGCTAACTGCTATGCTACCGCTCCCCACACACGCGCACGCACACACACACAACCACACACACACATGTGCGTGCACGCACACACACACACACCGCGCAAGGCTGACTCATTACATCTCACGGAGGATCGCTCCGCTGGACAAGTGCGATTTCGCGTTTTGAGTCTATGTTACGGAAACTGGTTCGTAAGTGAGAATGTACGTAAGGCGGGGTATTCGTAACTCGAATACTACCTGTACACATACATGTAATGCCTCAAGAATAAAATGATGCCCAAATTATTATTCCATTTAGAAATGGAGAGAGACAAATTTATTTGAAGAATTACAGGCCCAGTGTCGTCCTCGCACACACATGAAAATTGTTCACCAATATCATGGGGAACAAAATAATGGACAACGTTGAGGCCAACCAATCACTGGAGCAATCCAATTAGGGAAACCTGTTTCTACTCTCGACCACATACATCCTGGCAATCGGATTCTGTGAAAGACTTGAATATCAAAAACCACGATGCCTGGCCTTCACAGATTGCGAAAAGGCAGTGGAAATTGATGCCTTCATCACAAACCAAGGCCTCAATAAGAAATGTTTATAAATGCTAAAAGCCATTTAGAAGGATCGCGGTCCATCAGACGAATTGGAACCTGAATGGCCACCATCATGCGCTGGATGGGATTATGCCATGGCAGGACTGCTGAAACGGTGTCAATGTACAACTATAAATGTAATAATGATGGCTTTGTATAATATTTAAATTGGCAAAAAAACACGTGCAAAGCCAATTTTTACTCCAGCGATGGAGATTTTAATCACCATAAACCTTACTGGATATCTACATTGGTTTCTCTTACACATCTATTTCCTTTTAAGCTTTTCAACAAAACTCCTGATAAGCACTCTCCCTGGAATGATTGATAAACGCATACCTTTAAAGCTGCACGACACTTATGCCCCCTTTGCTTTATGACGACCTTTCCCTACTCGGCAACATTGTTAAGCAGTTCCTCTAACGCAGTGGTTCTTAACCTTTACTGCAACCTTGCACCCCTTTGGTTCTCAATCGTACAAAAATATATAACGTTAATAAGTACATAATTTTGATGATATACGTATGTGACCGTGCTTAATTTGTCTTTTCGATTATTTATCTGGCCATGCCTCGCACCCAGAGAAAGGGCATCTCGCACCCCTGACGGTGCGTGCACCGTAGGTTAAGAAGAACCACTGCACTCACGTCTGTCAAACCTCTGCACTAAATATATCGACACTTGCACCGCAACCACTTACTCTGTCTTCACAGGTTTTTACTGCCCTTTATATTTTCTTTTAAATTTACTTTTCCGCCGATGCCCGATACTTCTCAACGGCAAAGGGTCAACAAGTTGCAGACACAGCCTCCTCCGCCTAGATAATAATATGATAGATTGGTAATCACGCTATTCTTATAGCGGCAAGGCTATCACGAAGTAAGGCGCTATGTTTCACAGACATAGCAGTCGTTTGGCTGCAACGGGCGATGTCGCTATGTGTCATTTCAGTTGAGTGACCTGCGGGTAACTTTTCTAAATTGACAACATTTGAACGATGAAGCCCGCACACAATATGCCTCATCTCGAGTGACGTCACGTGTCTCCCGACTCCCTTTGTAGTCGGGGTGGTGGTGCTCGCTTCTTTTTGGCTGCCCCGCCCGAGCCACTGGTGTAAATTACACATTCCCAGGGCCCCCAGTAAATCCGGAGACGAAGCCCCCGTGAAGACGTAACACGAAATCGCGCAGTAACCTTAAATATTCTCGCCGTAGTTGTACAAATTGATAACATCGCACGGCGTGGGCCTCTACTCTTAAGTTACTGCCTGCCATCAGGAATGTTTGAATAACCAGGATCAATACCACACAATAAGTGTGTGTTGCGACACGCAAATGAGCAGCCCTTTTGAGACCTGGTGCAGCCAGGGTTGTACTGCACGGCACACACAAATTGAGAATGACGTTTAGTAATATAATTTGCCGACATTATTGTGGCACTGTGAGTCCACTCGTATTGCACATGTCACGTGCATCTTTTATTATTTAACTGTCAAGTCTGGTTAATAACATCACGTAATTGCAGTTCTACCGATAAGATTAATATGCATATCAGTTGCGTTTGTTATCGCATAAGCTGGAAATGTTACGGTGATTTCACATTGCACTCTCATTCACAATCACTCCACACGATGCCGTTTATAGCGAAAATGGAGCTAATAATTGTGCATTTGATTTTTCTTCGGACAGAGCACTAAATAAATAAATGTACACGTGTACATTTAGAAAAATGTACGATGTTAAAAAATAATTATATAAGCTTAAACATCAACATATGGTTCAGATGTGGCTCACAAAACTTCCTAATGGTAGAGTGGTCCCAATATTGCAAGCTTTTAGAGCCCGACATTAATAATAATACATGCTAAATGTATTTTCTCTGCTAAATATAAATAAAATACCAGTTTTTAGATCGCCACCCATTCGATCCACCACTGATATCCGCGTGTTGACTCGATGCTGTCAAGATAACGAATGTGGTTTTTGCTTTTTTCCCCAACCCTTGCTCTCCCCGACTGTCCCCTTATCTATCTCTCCACCCCCACCCCCTGTCCCGCCACTCCTAGGCACCGCAAACGAAACCCAGGACATATTTGTGACTGAAGGAGATCAGGTTGTGCTGCCCTGCGGTGTTGATGATGGCTCCTTGAAGAGGTGACGCGGAGGAGAGTCGTGGTGTACGATACACGGACGGTGACATGGAGCAAAACGACTTCAGAGCAACTGCATGGACACCGGAGAATGCCCTTTTGGATATTTGGTTGTGAGCGTGTGGGTGATACCGTGTGATCCTCATTTGCATGGCCAACACCTTTCTCGCTGCTGATACCCACGATACTCGTGGAAGATGCTGGGATATACTTCTGCCTGGTAAATAGTAACCAACTCCAACTCATGCAAAAATTAGAATTTCAACTCATCATAAGGGAAAAAGGTAAACATCAGTGGTAACCGGTCTAGAAAACACTAAAATAAGTTTTAACAATGGCTAATTAGTAACTGTAATTGCGAATAATGTTCTCTCTATTGCATTTAAAAAAGTATTTGTCGCATGTGCTGCTGACAATAGACATTGCGTTACACGATGCTAGTAATTCGAATGTATTAGATATACTGTAGAATACTCATGTATACAGGAGTGTAAATGTGTATTTAAAAAAATCTGAAATATTAAGACTCAATTATTCAAATGTAACTATTTTTTAGATTTGTTTTTGATACAAAACGTTTCACAAGAGTTTACACATACAATATTTAAAACGAGTGACATACGTTCGGTTGGCCAAAGTCTTTCATAACGTTTGTTCACGTGACAATACACTTTAAACTCTTCAGTGCCTCATATGTCGACTTTGAATGATGAGGGTGGTGTGGAGTCACACGATCAGAGCGGCCTTCATTGTTCCTAGCTCAGTGGTGTCTTTAATGTTGTGACTAACGCTCACAGGGACCGAACCAGTTGTAAATGTCACCACGAATCCATCAAGATGCATCTCAGAGGTGGCCAGCTCAGGTCCTTCTGGCTTTGAGAACTCAAACACAACTCAAGGCACTGAACCTGACAACATATTCAAGCAATACAAGATGCTATTTTTCATCTCTCTTACAATGATGGCTGTTTTGATAACATTGTTGGTCGTGGTATTCTTCCAACTGGTCAAGAAAAAAAATGGTAAGGAAAACTATTACATTGGCATCACTATAAGTAGTCAGTGGTTGGTGACTACATATATACAGCATATACACATTGTAGCATAATTATGCACTTAAAATGTATGGCATAGGTAGTAGCGTGATAATCATGCTTGACAGAGAGACGATTGTTGTGGGGATGGGACCCAGGATGATGGAACACGTTTGTTAATGTGGAAATGATGTTCGTGAAGTACGACATTCGGGGAGACTGGTGAGAGAATTGGGAGTACAAGTAGCAGAGATTTAGCAGAGAGAAATATCCATCTTCAATGTATAACCCAATTCCGTCCCAGTGTGCGGGCTTATCTTTTACTACAATCGTAAATCCTCCTTTGCTCAAGGTTGCTCTGACCAGCTCTATGGCACCGTAATGCCACCAAAGTGATAATTTATTGTGCACATCGGCAATAACACAAGTGTTGGGGAATATACATGAATATAATTACTTAAAAAAGTAAAATCACACCCAAAAAGTAACTTGTTACCAAAATATTGCTTTCAATTTGCAGTACTGAAACATTACAAATATAAATATGTCTGTTGCCCAAGCACACTATAACCCTCTGCTTGGTTTAGATATGTGGATGACACATTGGTGGTCTGACCACACGGCAAAGATACACTTAATGAAATTCTAAATCATCTCAACTCGCAAAACCCATCCATCCAGTTCACCATGGAAGTGGAAGCTTACATAACTCTACCATTGCTGGATATGTATGTTATTTTACCAGTTTAAAAGGAAATTTTACCTCAAAAAGAAGGTTATGAGTTCAAGTGCTGTTTGAAGTTGATTCGTGCTACCGGTCTCCTGAGCACCGGTCTGTAATGTTAACAGTGGTTCTATCAAGCGCCTCACCACCTCCATATGAACGTGGGATTTCCACAGCTAGCTTTGAGAGAGGATAGGTGCAGTTCGCAGCTCGTAGGGATTCGTGGTCAGTTTGCTTTTGGCCAATTTCTGAGCAAAGGGGCAAATTCTGTTTGTATCTGGTGTGGATTCTTGGATTCTTGATCAAATATACAGTTTACTCTGCATAATCACACATCGATGACAAAAATAATTAAATTCACGAATCGACAAGGCCATGGAACTTGTTATTAAAGCATCGTCATCCACTGCCTGCTTGACGAAAGGAGGCCGCAAATGTAAAAAAAAACCCTGCACGTTTAATTGTTCAGAGAAAACCAAAAGTACTTAATATTGCTCTGAATGTTCTCAAAACAGAATGCCTGTCATTGATATCGAAACTGCAAGGACTCGGCAAGCTCTCTGCACAGGGACACGCTTCGGTGAGTGCGACTTCTGCCTTGAACACAGATGCTAACCACAGGCCCAGAGGCCACCACCGCCGCAGAATCGCATTCCATGCCGCTCTGCACCACACAAACCCAGGGGACAGATGCACCCGGGGGCCCGCCCCAACATTCCCAAATAACTTCCATCTGCGCCTTGTCACTTCCCCTTCATCACCGTGTACATCTGTCTCAACCTTAACGGATTCCATACATGTCCTATCAATGGCTCTCTGACCCTACCTCTAGCAGATCCCCAACGATGCCATAGTGGATGGGCGTCACAATCGATGAGCACTCTGCGCCATGCCTACGATGTAAGTGTGTGGCAGAGTTCATTCATTCATTGTTCTGTCCGTAGACAGGTCTAAGGCACAATTATGTCCTCTACGTTCCTCTATCTTATGCTGCTGTCTTTATCTGTCCCTACGTCCTTCCTTCCTTCCTTCTTGAACATTATCAAGCAACCTCATTATTTTCCTTCCTCTTTGTATTTTCCCAAAGACTCTTCCCTCTTTATCTCGGTGGAATGACGCCAGCCGACCCTCTAATGGCAGATGACGGAAATGACGGAGATAGCATTTATCTCATACCCGGTGGAATTGACGCATATAGCTCGTACACACTCGTATAAGCTGTAGGTACGTGCGTATGTGCGTCCATGCATTTACAAAGATTCAGCAAAGAAGCGGCTGAGTTATTGAGTCACACAGACAACAAGATTCACGAATAAGGGGACGATAGAAAATAGTTTGACTGACAATGGGAAACTACAGATAGAATTACACGTATTGGTGCTAGTGCTTTACATTCTCCTATCTTGTGGTCTATGTACGTTGTAAGGAATGTAATAGCGGGGGGACTGCAGTCACACCTGCTGTCGTAACGGTAACGAGCAGCCAAGTGGGATCTGTGTGTGTGTGTGAGTGACGGCTGTAACCGCACGCGGTGTGACTTGTCTCCTCCTGTGCCAGGATGCAGGGGAGGAGCCCCATTACTGCCCACTCCGGGGGAAAGGGCACAACTCCGAGATCTACACTCATCTGCCTGGGCAATCATAATACGCTTACACACACACATACTGCTATCTATATCATCATCATTATTATGACGTTTGTTTATGCAGGAAAGCCTCACTGCGTACCAGGACTCTTGTTCGGGATGATCCTGCCAAGCTTACGGAGTAGGGAGCAAGTTTTGTTTATGTGGGTCATCTGTAGGCCATTCTTCAGCATTGGGATGTTTGCCCAATACAAGTTACATTGCGTGCCTTTAGCTATTGGCAGGAAACCCACACAGAACAGGGGGAGAACAAACCAACTCCACACAGAAAGGTGCCCGAGATGGGAATCGTACCAAGACCCTTCTTGCTGTTAGACACAAGTGTTACCACTGTGCGTAACACCATGCCACCCAAAAATGAATAAAAGTTGAATTCTTGTACATTGTTACTTAAGTGTAGCGGGTATAACATGATTTAAAATCTGGTCTTAAAATGTGTAGTGTTTGCAATGAGTTACTGTTAGACAACTTTAATGAGTGCAACTTATAAATGCAGTACCGTATATGCCTACTGTGTCCTTGACGTGTGCTTTTAAAAACACCGTCAACATCCATTTTGGAGGCTTTTATGTCGAAAACGTCTCTGGCACGCATTGCGAGCTTGCACATTCGAGGATAACCGTCGGATATCCGACTCCCTGGGGACTCAGGTTCAGACGGTTGTGTGTGAAGGTCGGATTTGCAAACATCTACAGAATGTGACAGTTTTTCATCGTTCACAGATACCCGCGCTTCATTGCTATAAGCTCACAAACAAATGCATCTGCCGTGATCACTCTGATCATATCACGTTTTTTGATCTGGGGCATCTGTTGTAAATGTATGCATGTTGAACTTCTTTCGTATCGTACGTAGCCGACCGTATAATTATATGTTTCAAACATTGCATACTCTGACTTTCACTTTACTAAATAAACATTGTATTTGTGCTTATTTTGGTGCCGTTTTCATTTGTTTAAATGGTTTACATAAGTTGATTGGTCTATAGGTTGTGTTGTTTTATTCATAAAGCACGTTCCTTCGGAGTGGGCAGGTAGGAACTTGGTTGGACAGCGCATTCGTTCACGCCAGAAAGCTCGCGGTCACGTGACGCATTTCAACTAATCCGGGAGCGTACATGTTTGGGAGGGGCTATGCACGACAGACAAATAATCCCTGGTGGGCAGTGTGGAACTGTTGTTCCTACCTGTAGAACTAGTTCATCAAACATGGAAAATGTCTGTGTTCCGTGATGACCACGACTGCATCGAGCAATTCAATGTAATCACAGACAGAGCCCCCATGCACTCTGCCCAGTCACTGCACGCATAAATCATAGCTGCTGTGAAGGAGACATCATCACAGCGATGATGATTCACCACTCCGCTACTCCTGATGCAATCAGAACCAGAATCTGTATTTAAATTGGAGAAATTCGATGAGCTTTACGGTTCTTGTTCAAAGGTGTCCAGCAGGAGCAGGTCAGAACGTTATAACAAACAGTAACAACTAACAACAAACAGTAAAAAACACACGATACGAGTGTAAAGTCTAGAGAAGATAAACTAATCACATTAAAACAATATACAAATAAAAGTCAACTATGTTTTATCTTACCAGCTAAAGCCCACTGAGCTATTAGCTTCTTTTTCAGAAGGGGCATGGCCACAAATGACATGACAACGAAGCGGTTTATTCCGTGGACATTCAGAGCAGCAAAATAATCGTGCTGGCTCATCAACCACCTCGATGTACAATCACAGCTGTTGCTCTCCATCAACATCAGCCACGCGGAGGAGAAGCACAATGGCAACTACAGTGGAACCTCGGTATACAACCGCTTTGGAATACGTCGAATTTGGTATACGTCGTGTTTTTTCGAGAGAGAAAAATGTCTTGGGATACGACGCGTTTGCTAGAACTTGTATGGGTCGGGATGAGTCACCGTGTACAGTACCCGTCTACGCCTCGTTCACGACTGAGACAAAGCGAGAGGGGCGAGGTGGCGTGGGGGAGAGGGGCGGGGGACGTGGGGGAGAGGGGCGGGGGGCGTGGGGGGCTGCCCCCATGGAGGGTGGAGCTCCGGGTCGAGGCGCGCGCGACGTGCGTGGTTGAGGCACGCCACGTGACCAGCGCAGCTGGCAACAGCGCGGTCACGTGGCTTCTGTATGCATTTTAGTAATTGTTGTCTAAATTATTTTATACAACCCTATTAATGTATAATATGCCATATAAAATATCATTTATTTTCTTCTGGAACGGATTATTTCCTTTCCCTTTATGTCTTATGGGAAAAATTCGTTTGGTATACGTCATTTTCGGTATAAGTCCTACCTTCTGGAACGAATTAACGACGTATACCGAGGTTCCACTGTATGGTGGTTGTAGAGAAGCAGCCACGGCCCGAGGCCCGCTGAGCCTGTGGGTCAGGAGCAAGTGCAACGAGAGTTGTGAGTGACGCGTGTCTGGCAACAGCTGAGCGGCCACAACCGCTCTCGCAGCGAGTGGCACAGCTGTCTACCCTACAGGGGTGGGAGCAGATTTGGCACAGGGTGCCGTCCATAAATGACGTCACGCACCTGGGGGGGGGGGGGGGGTCAGACATTTGTTACGATGTGTGACGAAGGGGGGGGGGGGTTAAGAAATGTGACATCACATCAAAATTCGCAACTTAAATAAATATAGTTAACACGTTCTACTTAAATAGACTTTTTAATACATGTTTTCTTCTACAACATCAAATACGCACTACAATGGCAATAATTTAAAGCGATTTGAAGCACGTTTTATTTGGGGGGGGGCAGAGCTTTGTGACGTCATATTTGAGGGGGGGTTTGACTTTTTGTGACGCCGTGTGACTAGGGGGGGGGGGTAAAAAATCGTCAAAAATCGTGTGACGTCATTTATGGACGGCCCCCAGTCGAGCGACAGCCAACACCAATTTAAGGCACTTTATCTGAAGTAGGCGATTTAATAGTCACACACAATCACGCGTAGGCCAAACACGTGATGTTAAAAAAATAAAGGCCTCATTCGACACCCAAACATCGCAACATCTCCTAGCTTTTATTTTCCTTCTCGAAGACACCGGTGGAACCATCAACCACATCAGTACATCAACGGGCCGCTGCGCACATCTCCTTCATGAATAGGACATTAAAGACAAGCCACAATAGTTCAATTGCGGGCATACAACCCAAACTATGGACCATATCTTAAACCCACAGTTACTCATGAAGATAGAAGGAGACACATAGAGATACACAGAGATACATGTAGCCCATCCTACGGACCATACAGTAAACCCACTGCAGGCCGCGCTCCTCCAACGGAGAATGAGAAACAGCAAAACTACACGGACTCTCTCCTGAAGCCCTCTCGACGTGGCCAGCAGACCTCGCCATTGGCATCGAGCTCCTGAGCATATTGCTGCTGCCATCATACGCAAGAACGTAATATGTGAAACGGTGTATGAAACAGCAAACACAAGAGGAATCTCAGCATAGTTTGAATGTCGTGGTGACTTCATTATTCGCGTGCATATTCTGCACACAGCCGTATAACAACTGCTATATTTTAAGAACCAATTCATGAATTTTTTTTTTACAAACATGCCACCTGAAACAAATTCAGAATTAAGGGTGATTTTCAAACCATGGTTTGATCCAAACATTTCTGAGTTGATGAAACTAGAGATTTCTCCTGGAATAATGCAAAAACAACAAAACAACCTCCCCGATTGGATTACCTATACAACACTAAGAAATAGATGTACTCGCCATATAAGAAATGCCAAATGTTCATGTTATCATGAAACTATTCTAAATTAACAAACAAATCCAATACTCTTCTGGCAAACGTTTATTTAAGGAAACTAAAATGTTCTACAAAAAAAGCTCTGACCTAATGGCAAAGAACTACTCACAAAACAATTGATTTAATTCTCGTTTAGGATCAGCAGGACATATTTTTGACAAACTCACACCAGAGTAAAAGGTCTACAAATACACGACCGTTCACATCACTCACTTATTCCTCCTCCCCAAGCACCAACGCTAAACATGTTGGTGAAAGTCTTCGGTTCAACTTCTAGTTTAGTCCCATATCTGCACTGGATGTACCGCATGCGCTTGCATCAATTACGACATCGTCATCCACGGGAGAAGACAATTTACCTGCGTTTGTACTTGCGGCTGTGGCAGATCTCACCTGACACGCATTTTCAACCTCTCACTCACCGATGGTACATTTCCACTAATGTAAATCCGCTATTATTCATCCAGTATATAAAATGGCTCCAAATAAGATCCTAATAATTATAGACCAATCTCTATCCTTTCACCAATTACTAAAATATTTGAAAAAATACAAAACTCACTAATAAACTGCTACCTCAAAAGTCACAATCTCATTCACAGAGAAAAGTACTGCACCACCACAGCTATGACGGATTTATGACATTTTCTGTTCAGTAACCTTGATAGAGGCCACTACTGCTGTGCCCTATTATATTACTTGTCAAAAGCCTTTGACACTATTAACAATGATATTCAATTCACAAGATATAGCGATAACATCTCGTCCACAAATAATAAAATAACAAAGGGTCTTCCACAAGATTCCGTGCTGAGTTCAATTCTATTCTCCTTACATTTAAACAATCTTGGACTAACCTTAAATCATTGGGAATTAAATATCTTTGCTGATGACACTGTCATGCTTGTGTCGGGTAAATCTCCAAACGAAGTCAAACAGAATCTCCAACACGATTCTGACTTAATTCAATGTTGATTGTTATCACTAAAACTGCTCCTAAATCCCCAAAAAACGAAGATCATGCTATATTCTTCAAACAAAAACCAATTTCATTCCCTTCACCTATTACGGATATCAGAACATCATGATTCAAAATTTAGATTACAACCCCATATCGATCATATTGATCAAATCTTATATAAAATAAAATAAAACAGGGTTTTTATACAAAGCATTATTTTCCCATTCGATTGCACCTGCAAATTGTTGAAGTTATAATTCTGCCACTTTTGACTGCTCTAAGACTATCTGCCACTTTTTGACTGCTTTAAGACTATCTACATGACTTTACCGAAATAACCAAATAGTATGAATTCCTGCAGTCACGAAAGCTTCAAATCAAGATTGTTCTAAGACTGTTTATAGATCAGCTACTAATGAAACACTAAACAGTCTAACCCACTTTATCATTCTACTCTTCGATTTGCACTGGAACTACCATACAGGACCCACCATTGTGATATCTTCTTAAAATTCAATCGCACGTGACTTGATGCAAGAAATCTACATTGGGCCCTGTTTATCCATAACATCCTTACTGGCAAATCTGTGCTATACTTAGTTCATTAACCCTATTGTCAATGACAAGAAACTTAAGATGTCCATCTAATTGCCTTTACAATATCCCAAGAATAAGAATTGGAATAGATGACAATGCATTTGCCGTTGCAATACCAACGTTTTGGAACAACCTCATTCCCTCCCTTTACATCGTAAATCTTCCTTTAAAAAATCCTGAAGCAGATTAGTGCTAGATACAGATACAAATTGAAAATGTGATTTGTAACTTTGATCCGTACCCATGCATCGACAGTTCAATGTTAATGTGCAATTTTGAGGAACTGTGTGTTGTTTTGGTGTGGTCTGGCACTGCTCTTACTGTTGTTTAGCTGCTTTGCCCAAGCTTGGAAATTTGTGTACTAATGAAATTTGAACGTATATACTTTATATATATTTATTTTAGTGATTTGGTTACCTTCCCTAAACTTTGCACTCCTATCGTTTTTTGTATTGTTTGTTGTTGTAACTTTCTCACCCACCCCAACTGCATATCTGAAAAAAATAGCTTCATAGCTCATCGGATTTCTCCATGATAAATACAGATTCTGATTCTGCGATCTCAAAAGAGCTAACAGCATTCTGCCCATTTTCTCTATTTAGGCAGCACAAAGGGGAAAAACTTAAAAAACATGCGTGGACTTGTGACCCGTTCCCAATGTCTCGTTCTTCTTGGCCGGTGAACATCAAGGACACAGGGGTGGTCATCAATGAATGCATGTCAAAAGCGTTGACAGTACTCATGCGTTGTCTGCTTGTTTCTGCCCTACTATCCTCTATTGTCTAATGCAGTGGGTCTTATAACCTTTTACTGCAGCCTTGTACCCCATTGGTTCTCAATCGTAAGAAAAAATATGTTAATAAATACATAGGTTTGATTAAACAAATTAGTTGTACTTAAGTGCCCGTGCTTAATTTATGTTTTTGATGATTTACCTTTTTAAAAATATCTGGCATTTCTCGCACCCCAAAAAGGGCATCTCGCACCCCATGTTAAGAACCACTGGTCTATTGTCTAATGACTGCGACACAACTCGATCAACTCGCTCTCACACCGGCCACTGCACACAAGGACTCTTCAGGGAGTGACGAGAATCCAAAATTGCGCCTGTTTATTCAGACAGCTCTCAAGCACCCACACACCAGTACGCCAACAGACCTGCAGCGCGCTCCGCCTTGGCCATGCCCCCTTTCTGGAACCTACTAGCAGGTTCCCGGGGCTCCCTGATGGGCCCCTTCTGTGACTTTTCCTCTAGATGTCCCCCTCTCGTATATATTGTGGCCTGCTGACGCGAATTCTGCTGTACACTGCAGTTCCCCTTTTCCGCCAGCAGCCAGCGCTATACCACTACATCACCCCCCTACCCCCCGTGCAAAAAAAAACCAGCCATCTCGGCTGACAACAATCACGTAACAAGAGCGGGAAAGAGCTTACAAGAATTTGTGCTAACACAATTAGCATAAGACGGAGGGTAAGCAGACATCAGTAAAAAAAAAACTGTAACTATTAACCCCGAACCGACGTCTGCCGGTGCACCGCAGCCCACGAGCATAAGAAAAAACCCCAGATCAACCAGAAGGCACAGCCCGGCTCATGGCGACGGCTACCCGCCCGACGACGTCGGAACACAATTGAACGATGGGAAGGGAGCGGTTCTGTGGAAAAAAGTGCTCTTGGAGCAAGTCCTCGATGCCGGTCCCCCATCTCAAGCAGGAACCTGCATGCTGGGAACCACCGGGACATCACAAAAACGGCCTAAAGGGCGCGGCCCCTCCCTGGGAGAAGAAGATGGTGACTGGGCTTCCACACATGGTCCATCACACAGAGGCGCTTTCGGGGGATCTCCGGACTTCAGGTGCTGGGGTCCTGCGGGCGGCACGACACAATCCTTCTGAAGCGCAACTTCTGGGCTCATCGGCCCCGGCTCGTCGGACACATCAGACATCCGCTGCTCTGGAGATGGACTGTCTACATAGGGTGGAACATAGGGGTTTAACCATGACGGGTGCGCAAGCCAGTGACGGCAACCGACCTGTGCACGCACGCGCTGCGGCCTCTTGAGCTCGATGACCTCAATAGGGCCCTGCCACGACTGGTGTAATTTAGGGGACGTACCCAGGGGCACCTGGGGACAATGCAGCCACGCCTTGTCCCCAGTGGTCCATGGGGTCCCGGACCCCCGTTGTCCCACAAGCTTTTCATTTGCGGCCTGCCGTTTGGCCGAATTCCCCCGCGACGCCTCCCGTGCTTCCGTCAAACGTCTGAGTGTGACCTGCATGGGCATGACGGCTCTCTTCTTTCCCAAATCGTGCGGTGCGAAAGAAGCCCAACACATACATAGCACGGTCGGCTACGTACGGTGCGAAATAAATTCAACACACACACGTAGCACGATTGGCTATGTACGGTGCTAAAGAAGTTCAACATGAATACATAGCACGAGTGGCTACGTACGGTGTGAACGAAGTTCAACACATACATAGCATGGTTGGCTTTTGTAAGGTACAAAGAAGTTAAACACACATACACAGCATGGTTGGCTACGTACAGTGCGAAAGAAGTTCAACACACATACATAGCATGGACCCCAGTTATAAAGCCAATGGCTGCTGGGCAGCGGAGGATTAGCGGGACAGCTGCTATGCAAAAATTTCAGGGTCAGCGGCTATGCATCCGCAAGGGGAGAGCGGCTGGGCATCGACAGTGGGAACCGCTAGGCAAAGAGGCTGGAGTAGCTACGCATCGACGGACAGAGTGCAGCCGAGCGTCGACGGCGAGAGTAGCTATGCCAGGTTGCGGGAGCGGGTGAGCGTCGACCGAGAGAGAGGCTGCACGTCGATGGAGAGAGAGCGGCTGAGTGTCGATGGAGAGAGAGAATAAGGGATCCACGTCGATAGAGAGAGCGGGAGCTGCACATCGACAGGGAGAGCGGGAGCTGTACGTCGACGGGGAGAGCGGCTGAAATTTTACCATAGTCAAGCGTTGACCAAGCAGCATTGCGGAGGACCGCCATGTGGAGAGGAGGTGCGGGCCAGCATGAGGCGTGAACCCCAGGGGACGGTGGGGAGGAGAGCGGGTAAAATAGAGTGGGAGCAGGGGGCTCCAGATGGGGGACAGCGCACATGGTGGGTGCCATTTGGTCACCAGAGGACCTCCCATGGCCAGCGGGCACCATTTCTAGGAGAGCGCAGGAGCGCATGGAGGAGGCGCAAAGAGTGACGGAGCTGCAGGAGGCCACTCCTGCTCTGGCACGGGAGGCTCACACAAGATTCCTCCAGAGGGAGCGGATTAGAGGACGAGACACCCTACGCCTTCTGGGCAGCGCTGTTGGCACTGGGACGTGAGGCATACTCACTCTTGGGTGAGCGGGCACTCGACCTTTGTGTGGCGGAGAGGCTGCGGGAGCTGGCGAGAAGATTGAGGGTTGCCCTGCCCTCTGCCGTCAGCACAGAAATTTCATCCTCAACGGTGGCCAGAAACATACAGGTCTTTGAAGAGAAATAGCAGCGGGAAAGGTGGGAGGCCGCAACACGGAGCCTGCAAGATATGGTGGCAGCAGTGGGAGGCCGGGGAGCTCAAACATCAACACCCCCGCGGGAGAATCCGCAGCGAGGACAGCTCCCTCTCTGATTTGGAGACCCGCACCCAAGTGCTTCATGTGTGGTCGGAGTGACGAGTAAGCACCTGTAGGTTCACCCGTGCTTGCTGGCCCACCGGCATAGTCAACTCAAGCTCCGCCGGACCGGGTCTGTGAGGCCTACCGAGACCGCCAAGTGCGAGGTCTTGGGGTCCGGATCAGAGCGGGCACTGCCGGGCATTGAGGGGCCACGCCCTTTGAGCCGAGGACTCCGTCTCTATTGTCTCTTGGCCCTCCGGGTTCCAGAGGTGCAGGACCCCGCTGGGACGAGGGTGACCGGCGCCATGGAGCGGATCATGTGAAGTATGTCTCCGAATGGGAAGACTTTCCCTTGCATTGAGAGGAGATTCAAGGGTGAAGGGGTATTAGGGCTAAGGGCCTGGGCAAAAGGGAGATTGAGGCGGTGTATTGATTGCGAGTTCGGGGATGCCGTGTTGTGTGTGGGGTGTCGCCCATTCGCAGATAGGGGGCTTGTGGGAGAGTGCCGATTCGCGAGTTCGGGGCGTCACGTTGGGGTGAGTTTGCTATCGGGCGGGGGCACAGCAGAGAAGTGGAATGTGTTGTTGATTGCAGAGGATGGCGCGGTTGTAAAGGGATTGTGGTGATTTTTTTTCCTCATTAGTGTTCCTCGAGTTGGGGGAGTTTCTCTTCCTGCCTGCCAGTTGCTGCTGCTGTATTGACAGCCGGGACGGCTGTTTTTATTAACGGAGCGCGGGGGGGGTGATGTCGTGATATAGCGCTGACTGTTGTACAGCAGCTGCAACTGCAGGTGGGCGCACACGCCGTTGAACATATAAACGGGTGTGTCGGCAGGGCGGAGGAACTGGGACAAGGGTCACCGTAGACCTCATGTGGGTGCCCCTGGAACCCCCTGGTGGGATCGAGAAGAGAGGCGTGGCTAGGGTGGAACCAAGCCGCGCCGAGGGGAATAAGCAGTGGAGAGCGAGAGCTCCGGGCTGCCGGTTCTGGGATTGTACTCGTCTTGTCATCGCTGTCGTCGTCGCCGCCCTCGTCGCTGCCACCTTCGCCTGATCATTGCACGGCCGGACAGTACTTGGTTGTCCCAGTCGACGCCATCTGTGTGAATATATGCACCCTTTATTGCAAACATAACCACACTCGTTACACACGTCACAAATACTACGTTAATACGGAAACTGAACGTCCATTCCGTCAATGCTTCTGGTAACAAGAGAACAAGAGACATTCAAATTCAAGAATGTGGACAGGACGTGTTCAGGGCCAATGTTTTCCAACCTTTAATACGCCCTTGGGATGCTCTCATGATCTTCAGTACTGGACTTAAAATCACAGGAGGGAGTACACGGTTTTGAATTGGCTATAGCTACTTAAATAAATGCCAACAGGCGGACACAAGCCCTGAGTTCATTTATGTGTTTGATGTCAGGAGCCATCATGTCAGTGCTCTGCACGTTTTGAGTGGACACTTGCAGCTGGAACTTAATGACGAGGTCACGACCCTAAACAACATCAGAAAACGATTCTCACAAATTGGTTGTTAGGGGTTGTTGTTCATCTCAGCGGTGAGCTGAAAAAACAATTGGCGTGTTTTAACCGCTCGTACCGTGACAATTGAATGTGTGTGGCTATAATCAGGTGGCAAAAGGTTTGACATCACAATTTGAGCAAATAATTAAGTAGCTCAGCACAAAAATCGATTAGGAATCGAGGCGTGAATGCATGGCCTGGAGGTAATATCGAGTGCTGAGTAGGTGCTTACGAACGTTTCTCTCATCGTAAGCAGCTGCGATTAATTTTTATTTCGCGTTTTAATGACATTGTGGATATACATTTTCTCCATTGCCCATCCCCTTTCTCTTCCCTGCCCTCGCCCCTCTACTCTTTCCTGGCCCTCCCCTGCCCCTCCGTGACCCCTAAGTGTCCTGTGTTGTGGTCACTCGTTCATTGGCCCTTGCACGCCCCTGCCACCTAAATCACTCTATTTGTGTTACGTTTTTTAAACTTTGCCTTGAGATTATGCGCTCTATAAGATTTGAACATCCCGGAACCCTTGAACAGGGCGGATTGGGGAAACAAAAAATATATTTATGCCTGACAGCTGTGGAATATCTGACAAGGTGGCCGCAGTCATGAGCTATGGTGGGGGCACGTCTTCGACACGGGCGCCCTGGAGAAGCTGTCGATAGATCAGGGGGGCGGGGGGCGCTTGTAATCTCTCGTTGCCACAGCTGCTTCTGGATGTTACTAATGCATGGGCATAAAGCATGCCCCCCCCACACAGAAGCAAAGGAACACCCCCAGATTGAAAGTTTGACAGCCCGAGACAAATGTTATTCCAGCACAAAACAAATTGTATGAAATGAGATCTGGTTCATCAGCCAAAGAACCAACTGGATTAATGCGTTGCAGCAAAATATATTTGAACAAGTAAATCTTGGAGAAGCTTCGACATGAGCGTCAGTAGACTGCTAAAGCAGTGCTTCTGAACTTTTTTCATTCCACGGCACTCACACTTTTGAGTTTCCTCGATCATCGCGGCACACCGAGGGTGAGGGCTGACGGCTGTCTGCTGCCGTAAAGCGCCGCGACCAGTAGAGAGGAAAGTGTGGGAGGTGGGAGGTTGAGACTGGATCGACCACTGAACGGCACGGCGAATTTGTCTGTCTTAGCTTGCGAACTTTGAGCTTGTTTCCTTTCGTATAATTTTGAAAATACCGCGGCGCACCTGGGACACACCGGGGCGAAGCGCGGTGCTAAATAGGCATTGTTGGATTGCCTGGTGGTATAGGCAAGAGCCCTTCAGGAACACCGCTGACTATTCAGCGCAGCCATGCAAAATCATAGAACTAAAAAAATGATGACAATGGTGGTCATTGATGGCGGTGGTAAGGCTAATTATCAGGGCCTGATAAAAAATCACATTATTTATTTATTTCCTGATCACTTTTAAATAGACATATGAATAGTTACCTCAATGGCTGTTATAGACAGCTCCTTCAATAACACTGATCAACACACTTTTTCTGGCATGAGGTATTCCAACGGCTTTAATGTAATTTTGGGGTGCTGATTCCAAATCTGGCATCAGTTTTTGTCTATCACATCAGGTTTTTGAGATATCAAATATTGCATTTTCAATAAAAACTGCAGAAGAAAAATATTAAATAAATGTGGATATCTACATAAAATGATATTATAAACACACTTTCCTAAAAATACAGCACCATATTTTAACACTAAAGCAGTCACTGACTCGCTACAACTTGCAATCATAAGTGACAGAGTTAATTTCGGGTAAAATGAATGAAAATGGGGTATGCCGATAGCATGAAAATGAGATGTAATATAGCAAATCTGAGATCAGATTTGGAATCAGCACCCTGAAATTAGTCTAAAACAGCTGCAAAAGTCCAGGCCAGAATTTTGGTTTTTGTTGACCAGTGTAATCAAACATGTATGAGCAAATAAACTCATTAATATCAAAAGTTTAATTATTAAATGTTGCTGGTACATTGCATTATAGATAACCCTATTGCGGTGATGTCAACAAAAACATAATTAGCATCATCCAATTTATGATGCATTCTTGGGTCCAATCGTAATTTTAATAGTAATAGAAGCTCTCAAGAAATTTTAGGATCAAAGTACTTTTCAAACATTTAAATTGTTGAACCTTGCAGATCAAAGTATATTCGTGCATATACGTGACAACTGTATCTAGTTTTATTTGAGCGTCTTTTGAGCCCTTGCTGTGAAATTTTGCTGAGAAATAAAATAATAATAAAATAATTTTGATTACAAAATAAAATGTTACCTCAACAAATGATTGTTCCAATAGGATGTCACCATGTACGAATCCAAAAGAGGTTCAGGCAACAACCATGCGATGTGTCCATTCAGCCCTGCCGGCTTAACGGTATCGTGCTTCTGGTCTCGTTCCCACCGTCAAAGATCAACACACGGCACTCCTGGGGCTGCGGTCCAGGCGGGTGAAGTTGGGAGCTCTGCCCGGTGGGATGGCAACAGATGTTGGGAAAATCTATCACCAAGGCATGAAAATAATAACACCCATGTTATAAAATGACACCCATATTATCATGATTTCCCTTGGAATGTTAACCTTTGGATTGCTACATGATACTTACTTAATGAAAATGTTATCAAAAACAGTAATCCACAAGTTTGATTTTTTTTTAAACTCACTAATTGGCTTTGTCCGGTGGTGGTGGGTTAACGACACATTTAAATTCACGCGATATGACCCAAAAAAACTTTTATTGGAAATAATATTGATCGCAAAATCCTACGTGTGAAAACAACCGTTGTTGGAACACAACTGTAAAAGACAGCAGAATATGCATGCCGAGGGTAGCGATTGAGCATGTTGGAGTGCTTTTCGAAAACTGCCTTCGTGATCGTGGGTCAGCAGCATGGACACTTCGAAAGAATTGGGAGCTAAAATGAGTGAAGGTTACCTGCGATGACTTGGGTCAGCAGCATGGACACTTCGAAAGAATAAACAAAAAAGGAATGTGGGGTCAGGAAAAGGCCAATGAGAAACGCCTCGTGGAATGTGAAGGAGAGGAAGTGGGCTAGGGCCGGACATATCACGAGGCAGAGATGGACGAGACTGGTAATGGAATGGCAGCCAAAGGAGAGGACGACCCAACGTGAGAGGTGGAGAGATGAGACCGTTCTTGAGGAGATGGATTGTGTCACTGCAGGATTGTGAGGGCTGGCTGGCACTTTGCGTGAAGAAGGCTTCATTCAGCAGTGGATAGATAATATAATGTAAGCTTTGATATATTGGCGGATCCACGGGTGGGAGGTGGGGGGATGAGGGTGATCTTGAGATGCTGAATATTTGGTATTGATATTTACATAGAAAATGTAAGTATTATTAATCTAGGGCCCTATTTAAATTCTTGAAATTGGGGGTCGCCCCCCTCTCCTACCTCCAACTTGGGAAACCCACAGATCACGTTCAATAATTAAAAATGTATAAATATATGTAATGTTCAACTTATTAAAAGTTTTTGCTGAGAGCGCGCGGTCCCTTGCTTCAGAGCCACGGAACGTTCATCTGAATTCCGATCATTGCTGCGCTGCAAAAAAATGTTTGCCCATTATCCCATAATGTTGTTTAATTGCAATGGAAACTATGGAACGCTGGAAAAATTTTTACCACACAGGGCGGGGGTGGGGTGAGGTGGGGCAATGGAAAACGTGTGGGCAACTTATCGACATTTCCGAAACACCACACGAATGAGCACCCCTCTCGCTTTATCATGGGTTCCACCACAGCACACCTGCTCGGCGGTCCTGGCGGTGGAGGCGAGCGGTGCAGCAGCAGCCTTGGTAGCGTCGCGTGTGGAGGGAGAGGAGTCATGGGCGCGCGCTGAAGCTCGCACGCGGCTCACAGAGGCTGCCGTTGTTCTCACTTCGCCTCGGCTCCGACAACGGTGAGGGCCTCGCCACTTTTCCCGTTCACCTCCTTACGACGTCGACCGTCGTCGACGCAGTCGTTTGTTGTTGTCGTCGTTGTGTTCTCCTGCGCGCTTTCGACGACTATAGGTAAGCAGGTGAGCTTCGTGGATTGTGTTGTCGCGGTATTCGCTTGCTCTTGCTAAGCTATGCATTTTGCCGACACCAATCCTGTACCGCATTTCACACACTCAGATTTGGTGGTAATCATGTAATGCTGAAAAAACCCTTGAGCAAAGAGGAAAACATACATTAAACAACGCAGGATTCCGACAAATTGTGAAACGATGTGGATTACTGTCCCAACACACCGGTTATGCTGAAGCAGTAATAGATACATTTTGATTCAAAACATTCGTGACTGCAGGGATTCATATTCTTGGTTCTTTCGGTAAAGTCACGTAGAAGGGAAATAATAAAATAATAAAATATCTTTTTATTAGAAGGGAAATAATAAAATAATAAATTTTCTTTCTTATTTTACTTTATTATTTCCCTTCTACGTGACTTTACCGAAAGAACCAAGAACAGTAATAGATAGACACGTTTGCTCATCGGCGTGACACCTTTATTTTAATTGGCTGCGTCGGGTGGATGAGGGTTTAAGACATACATTTCACGTGGACGATCTTACCCAAACGTCAATTACGAATCGGTAAAGATTCACTCGCAGCGAGATAGCGCTCCCGTTGGAGGTGTGTGTATGTTTCGCTGTGCCACAGGATGTGCTGCCGTACGTTTGGCAACACATGGCAGCAAAATGTCTCCAAAGACTCGGTCCACAAAATATCAGCCTCAATTTCCCCTCGAATTAGATTCATTTCATAACATTCCTTTTTTTGTATAATATTTTAAACGATATCACGCATTATGGCTTTTTTTGCACTGGGCCGGCCCCTACCGTATTACTGCAGCTTCCTCTCTGTAACATCTGGCGGTCGGGCGGTATTTGTTCAATGAGCCAAGTTTTGTTGATAACACCCAGGTGGGATGAAACTTGTCCAATGCCGCTGGAAAGGCTCTTCGGCTGATGGACCAAACACATACTCAATGCTGATGTACAAGAGCAATTAGCAGTTCAATCTAGATTCGAAGCTTTCGTGACTACAGGAATAACTCTTTGGATATTTCGGCAAAGTCACGTAGAAAGAAATAAAATAAAATAATAATAGAATACGACTTTTAGATTGCAACACAAGCAACCATCATCAGGTACAAATGAATAAGAGAACAAACATAGTAAACTTGGAAATATAATGCAATCTTTGGGAGAACGTAATCAACCAGGCTATGCGTTAACTGTGTGCTAACCGACTCTCTGTGTTGTATTGCATTACACTTCCTAATTTTACTAAATTTGCTTTCTACCGTGCTTGTTTATGGATCCATTCTTTCCTCCGGCCGCTATGGGCAGTAATTCCAAACAACGTTCCGTGCTTGTTTGTTTAGAAGTCCAGTGTCCAGCTCGTCCGTCCGCTATGGGCAGGAATTCCACACAACTCCCCCGGTGCCCCCCCCCCCCTCTCTCTATTTAAGGCCTCGACACAGAGACGTTGTCTTTCTGTGTGCCTATGTGTGTGTCTCTCTCTCTGTTTGTCTCTCTCTGCTTGTGTGTCTGTCTGTGTGTCTCCGTGTCTATGTTTTGTCTCTCTCAAATTTAGCAATCTTTGGAAGAACGTAATCAACCAGGTGGGATGTTTACTGTTTTGTTGGCCGACTCTCTGTGTTGCATTGCATTATATTTCCAAGTTTACTATGTTTGTTTTCTCATTCATTTGTACCTGATGATGGTTGCTTGTGTAGCAATCGAAACGTCGTATTCTATTATTATTTTATTTAATTTCTTTCTACGTGACTTTACCGATAGAACCAAAGAGCAATGAGCAGTTGTTTATTTAAGTCTATAGTTGTACATTTCCTGGAAATCCACATGTTATCACAACCACTGATGTTGATGCCAGCACACCTGTTCGTTCCTTGGTCAGTGTCCAGCCAGCAGGATAAATCTATGCGCCGCAGTTAGTCAATCAATGGGTCGCGTGAGAAGATGTAAAGTGTGGGTACTCTTGACTTATTTTTCCAAAATATCTGGCCATAGTGGAAGAGTAGGCCAAATACCCTCTGGAAAAGATCTATTGAGCTCCCCTAATGGAGGACAGTTTGCCAGCAGTGGTGATAGCAAGTAGTATCAGCGCTGCGCCTTTACCTTACATGTCCGCTGTTGTAAACTAGACACCGTTGTTTTTAGAGTGTGTGAATTGCGTCCATATATTAATTCATAAAATATCAAACTGTCATGTTGATTTTAACAAAATGACTTGATTTATTTTCAGATTCATGAACAAAAATGCTTTTCCTGGGATATTCAATTGTGGCATTCATGGTATTTTCACACGGTAAGTGGTGCTGTCATGTTTACGATTAAAGTTGGATAGAAGTCAGTGAAGTGAGTTGATGGTCTCAGGCTGCTCATCAATGATCAGCGCATTCAATTAGGCACTGCACTTAATTGTCAAAATTCCACCTGAGAATTAAAATCGTGGCTTGACAGCCATGCCGCGAATCTCACTCTCATGTCCAGCGAGTAGGACCAGAGCGTCACCTGAGGGGAATCTCAGAGCTAGCTCTGTGATGTCTGCTTCTGTGGACCATTCTAAAAAAGTGTGGGTTATGCACTTCTCTGTGAGATTTCCGTCGGGAGGCTTTGACTTATGACGTGACGCTTATAGGACAATCTGTATACAATTTGGGAAATATTTATTTTTTATTCAAGTTTTGTTTACAGTTAGATGGTATTCATAATTAATGAAAAATACATACAAACATTTAGATCTTAACCACGGTGTATGCAGTACAATCAAGTTGTATATATCTTCCATCAGAATGAAATGAAATCCAATTAATACAACAGTGATTGTGTAACGTTATTAACTTGACATTATTTACGTAATTGTGTAACGTTATTCACGTTACATAATTAACGTTATTCAAGTTACACAAAGTGCTTGCCACAAATTAACCACAATACCCTGCTGATCTCGTCAAGGAATATTCACCACTACGCGAACTCCGGTCATCCTCTCAGCGGCTTTTGGATAGCCATCGAACAATGATGGTCACTGCATTGTGCACTTTCAGATGCGCTTAAGCGGCCGTCTGGAACACTCTTCCTTGCGATATAAGGAAGCCACTGGCGCTATGCACTTTTAAATCCGGATTGAAAACTAATTTCATTAGAACTGCGTTTTGTATTTAGTTTGTTGTCCTTGCCCCGTACCTCCAATTGGCTTGGTTGGCTACGTACAGAGCGAAATAATTTCAAGATACATACAGTCACAAATTGCTCCAATTAAACGCGGCGAGTGAAGGGCAATGGTACGGAGAGAGAATCGGCAGACGGCAGAGTTGACGCGCAGGCCGCTCTGACCAGGGAGGACAGCGGTCAGCGTTTGGTGGATGCGCCTTCTGCCGTAGCCTCACACTGCACTCTTTGGTGGTGCACCTCGCCGTCGGGCGAGCGATCCTTGTACTTCTAGATTTGAAGCTAATCATTGGAAAGATGTTATTAACCATGTAAAAAAGATTTAACTACACATTTTTGGACCAACTTATCTGACAGGCACTATTTTACTTTACCGAGTGTTAACATCCCCAGCGTTTAATAGCACTCTCCTTTTTCGTATTTGATTGTCAGCCAACACTGGTAAAAACAACATGGGAATTTTCGTTCTCTTCCATCATGTGCACCAACAGGTGCTTATGCACAAACATGTCCACGTACACCTCGTGCTCTCTTTTAGCCCCCCCCTTCCAATACGTTATCATGTGCACCAACAGGGGCTTGCGCACAAACACGTCCACGTCTACGTACACATCGTGCTCTCTTTTAGCCCCCCCCCCTCCCAATACGTTCCATTCATTGGCTACCACATTTTGATAAGCTCCCCCCCTCTCCTCCCCCTTAACTTGTATTTAAGAACTTGCATCTTGGAATCCCTGCCTCACTTGATACAGCAAATCTGGCTGTGACGGTCCCACCTGATGACGGAGACTTGTGTTGCCTCCGAAACGTCGTGATTTATATTATTTTATTTTGATTAATTTAAATTTCATTTTTTACCTACGTGACTTTACCGAAAAAACTAAGAGTATGGATCCTTGTACTGCAACTGTAACCCGTGTGGCAAACGTTGCTGATTCACAGTCGCCCAGATGCAGTCGTTGGCTTTGCGTTACCCGTCACGAGTGGACGCCACATGAAGGGGAACCGCGGTATACAAAAGGTCGTCGGTTCGATCCTGACCCTGACGCCTGCTGTATATTTCGAGTTTGCATGTTATCCCCGTGGTCACATGGATTTTTCTCCAGGTCCTCCGATGTTTCCCTTCACAGTTCGAAACATGCGTTCAGAGTATTTGGCTGTTGTAAATTTCCATGTGATAAGGCACTTCACTTCATTGGGCTATTATTTGTGGCCAGGTCACTTCTGACAAAGAGTTAAAGAGCTCAGTGGGCCTTACCTGGTAAAATATGTATATTAGTATTAAGAAGCTCGTTTCATGAATGTGTGCTGCCTGCCTGCTTAGTGGCAATTTTCCCAAGAAACTAACTCTTATTTGTTGAAAGCCTCACTTCTCATATCCCATGTCTTTCTGTAGTTGTCCTTTACTAACATTTATAACATCACACGAATAAAAATTCTGCGTACGTCTACTATTAAGTTACATTGTGGCGTTAAGAATTACTAATAGTTATGCTCAAACTTTACATGAGTTTAATTTTCGATTTAAAGCTTTCGTGACTGCAGGGATTCATCTTCTTGGTTTTTTCGGTATAGTCACGTAGAAGCGAAGTAATAAAATAATAAAAATAAAACATAATAAAATGAAACAATTCTCACTGAGAATTGTTTCATTTTATTATGTTTTATTTTTATTATTATCTCACTGAGAATTGTTTCATTTTATTATGTTTTATTTTTATTATTTTATTACTTCCCTTCTACGTGACTTTACCGAAAAAACCAAGAAGAAGGTTTACATGAGTTTCTGATTCAAAACACCCTATCTGACCAAATCTGGATATTTATTGCTCGAGTTTTAAACCATAAAAATGAAACAAATAAGAATGGGCACTCATTTATTATATTAATGATTTAAGAGGGTCGTCGTGAAGCCGCGCCACCCCTCCTGTCCTCACCCACCCCTGCCCCTGCTGTGCGCAACCCCCACCACAAGTTAAATGAGCCTGACCCTGAGTCCTGAGAGTCAGGGCCAAAACAGAAAGAGTTGGGGCCTAAATCAGAAGGGGCGGGTTCTAAAAGGGAAAGACACGAGTCGTATAAAGGAAATGTGCGGAGTCGAAATAGTAAGGGGCGGGCCTAATTGGGAAGGGGTGGGGCCTTAGAAGTATTAAACAGGAAGGAGGTGGGCCGAAAGAGGAAGGTGCAGGGCTTACAGAGGTTGAATATCCCTTTAGGTTTAAGGCAGGGGTCAGCAACCACAATTACAATAAGAGAATCAATATATGAGCCACAACGCATGTGAATAACATCGCAAAGCAGTTCTTAGAGAGCCGCATGTGACTCCGGAGCCGCAGGTTGACGACCCCTCGTTTAAGGTAATAAAGGCTTAGAAACAAATACGTGCAGCAGGCAGTATGTATTTAGTGCTGCAGATGCGAGTTTATTTACGTTATGAGAATTCGACGAACAACCGTGAGTAAGAATAGCAACTGCATGTCGGACTACTGAGGGGTGGCCTTGGTGTGGTTCAGGTGCAATGTTGCTCCTCGTATTCAAGAGTGGGAGTGGAACCCAGGAGCAGGAATCTCAGAGTGTTGTCATGACTACTATGAAACAATGGTAACTGCTGTTAACCCTCACGCCGTGGCAGCTGTGTTCAACTCTCACAACGTGGTAACTGTTAACTCTCACACCATGGTAACTCTGTTTAACTCTAACATTGTCATTACTGTTAACTATTACACCAAGGTGACCGTGTTTAATTCGGGCACCGTGGAAATGGTGTTTAACTCACACAATGGTAACTGTTAAATCTCACCGGTTACTGTACTTAACTCTCATACCATGGCAACTGGTTTAATTCTTACACCATGGTACCTATTCGTTGGTTCTTTCAGTAAAGTCACGTAGATAGAAAATAAAATAAAACAATAATGAAAATGAAAAATAAAAAACCAAAAACTCGCGACGTTTCGATTGCAACACAAGCGGTCGTCATCAGTTAGAGAGAAAAGGGGGATCAAGCCTCTAAATGCAACTGTTTATAAAGGTTTAACACGTTCCTTCTGAGTGGGCAGGTAGGAACTTGGTTGGACAGCGCATTCGTGCACTACAGACAAATATGCACGACAGACAGACAAATAATCCCTGGTGGGCAGTGTGGAACCTGTTGTTCCTACCTGTATAAAAGATAACTTGACTTGAGGTAGCCAGGCAGCCAGCCAGGTAGCCAGCCCCCTTAACTATCGGCCCCTCCCCCTTGCTTAGGCCCCTCCCCTGACCCCCCTCCCTTAGGCCCCTCCCCTGACCACCCCCCCCCCCCCCATATCCTTAGGCCCCTCCCCTGACTCTCCCTCCCTTAGGCCCCTCCTCTGACCACCCCCCCCCCCCCTCAGGCCCCTCTCCTGACTCCCCCCTTCCTTAGGACCCTCCTCCCTTAGGCACGTTGCCTCTCCGTACCCGGCAGTAGGTCTCCACCAAACAAAAAGAGGTATTTATATTATATATATTTATGCACGACAGACAGTCAGACAGACAAAAAATCCCTGGTGGGCAGTGTGAAACATCTTGTTCCTACCTGTAAAATGGGCGTAGCCCAAGTGTCAGAAGGAGTGGGGGACAAGAGCCGTGGAGCAGCATGAATGGACGAGCTGAAGTTGTGAGTGGGCGGGGCACAAGAGCCGTGGAGAAGCATTAATGGACGAGCTAGAGCTGAGTGGCGTAGTCCAAGTGTGTCAGCAGCATGGGCGGGGCAGCTAATGTTAATGTAGGAGAAGACAATTGGGGAGAGAGAATAGGTTGAGATAGGGGGAGAGAGGGGGTAGAGATGGGGGGCATTGCACCTCACTTCACACATCCACACTGCTGATGGTGGAGGTTGACAAAAATTTACAAATAAAGTCATGACCCAAAGTGGTTGATGGTATCTTTCCAATGATTGATGAGTTACATTGGGGAAACTTAACGACATGTCTCTGACCGTGTTTGTGAACATAAGGCAGATTTGAAATACGGTAGGACCAATACTTCTGCCGTAGCTGATCATTATTTTAATGCGGCTGGCTCACACAAAATTTATTTCTCTAAGACGATAGTACTTTGCAAGCCTACTGGCTATCAACAAAGATTCGTTCATGAAGCCATCCATATATACAGACACAAACACAATTTCAACTGAGAAGACGGTTATAAACTCAGCAATCATTGGAAAGATGTCACCAACCACTTTGGGTCATGACTTGATTTGCAATTTCTTGTCAACCTCCCCTATCTATCCTCCCTCTCTCTCTCCCCTATCTCTACCCCCCTCTCTCCCCCTATCTCTACCCCCTTCTCTTTCCCCCTATCTCTATGCCCCCTCTCTCTCCCTATCTCTACCCCTTCTCTCTCCCCCTATCGCTACCCCCCTTCTCTCTCCCCTATCTCTACCCCCCCTCCCCCTATCTCTTTTCTACCTCCATGGTGAATTTTATGGCTGGGTGTATGGAATTGATGTGGTTGAGGAATTGGTTCAGAGCCGGTCGGCCATGTGGCCCGATGACAAACGTGTCATCCACGTACCTCTTCCACAAGGACGGGCATAGAGTGGATGCCTGGATGGTGTTCGTCTCAAATTTTCCCATGAAAATGTAAGCTACAACCGGAGATAAGGGAGCATCCATTGGGGTGCCTTCAGTTTTCTTGTAGAATGTTCAATTCCAGGTGAAATATGTATTGGTGAGGCAGTGTCTCACCAGGGCCGGTACATCAGTATTCAATCCTTGATACAGCTGCTGTCGCAGCCATATCTGTGGCAGCAGTTACATTGGGGAAACTAAGCGACATGTCTCGGACCGTGTTCGTGAACATAATACAGATTTGAAACACGGTAGGACCAATACTTCTGCCATAGCTGATCATTATTTTAATGCGGCTGGCTCACACGAAATTGATTTCTCTAAGACGATGGTACTTTGCAAGCCTACTGGCTATCAACAAAGATTCGTTCATGAAGCCATCCATATATACAGACACAGACACAATTTCAACTGAGAAGACGGTTATAAACTCAGCAATCATTGTGTAATGCGGGCGAAAGCGACCTTCCGGATGTGACGTCACGAGGAGGCGGAGCCAGGTGACGTGGGTGAAAGGTAGGGGGTCCTTAAGCGGGTAAACCGGAAGGAGAAGGCAGTCGGGGTGTGAATGGAAAGGTGTGGGGCCACGCGGGCGTACGAGCCGAGGGGGCACCGTCAGAAGCGGGAGCCAACCCTGGGAACAGTAGGGAGCTACTGGGAGGTGTAAAGCTGCAGACAGAGATAGGCAGTAAGGCTGTGTGTGAGGGGCAGCGAGGTGGCTGCCAAGAGTCGCAGGAGCAACGAGAAGGCGAGACAGCACGAGGCTGTCAGAGCTGCAGCAGGAACAGCCAAGGGAGCTGTGTGAGAGTACAGCAGCGGAGCTGCTGTGGGGCTGCAAGAGCGACAAGAACAGCAGCGGGGCTGCTGATGTGGACTGGAGTGACATCGGAACCAGCACAGAGAGAATAAGAGAGACAGCCGTGTGGGAACGCATTACGGACCGAATAAAGGACACTGAGCCAGAGATCGTGGTCAAGTCTTTTATTACACTGGGGTCAGAAGTGAAACGGCATGTCTAAGCAAGTAAGGAAGAAAATTCCCCCGCCGCCAGCATCGGCTTCTTCGTCCGACGACGACGAATTCCCTCCGACCACGGATTCTGCTGGGGTGGTGGAGGAGAGCCCTGCTGAGGCGAGCACGGGGACGGGCGTGGAAGATGTCGGCGCGATGGCGGGTCCGTCAACAACATCGGACGCTGACCAAAGATGGCAACAGGTGGCAGAACAACTGAAGACACTCAAGGACGTCCTGGCGCATCTATGTCACCTCGTTACGCCAAGGACGACGATGGAACGAGAAGGTGCTCCACGGGCCGCCACGTTGCCTGCCCTGCCGCCGCCATTGGCCACGCGGCAAGAAGACGCCATCTTGCGCGCTCCGGGGCGCCAAACCGCCATCTTGGCCACGCCGCGGGCCGACGCCATTTTGAATTTGCCTCCAGAACAACCATCATTGGAAGACGGCGTAAAGAGGAGTCGGAGTCGCCACCTTACTACAGTTAAGGAATTCTCTATCGGGGGCGATTGGAGCGCTTTCGCCTGCCGATTTTTGGCGGCGGTTCGTTCAGCAAGATGGACCGATGCGGAGGCCTTGGAAGTGTTGCCGACTCTACTGGACGACGAATCTGTTCGATTTTTCCGTTCCATAACGGCCGATAAGAAGAAGACTTTATGTGGAGTTTTTGAGGAAATGGCCGACGCCTATGAGCCACCTGACGACGCGCATCGGCGATTCGCTCAACGACAACGAGCACCCGAAGAATCGCCCGTGGCGTTCAGGGGTGCGGTGTTGGAGCTGGCCATGGCAGCATATCCTGACACGCCACAGGATCTGCTCGAGCCTCTCATATTGGGAAAAATGCTGGAGCTGTCTCGGGATCTGGGGATCCCCATGCCTGTGTGTGGGCATGAGAAGCTCACGTCCCGGGCGGCAGCAAAGTGTCTGGATGCGCAGTTTAATCTCCGTCGCTGGAAGCAAGTGGCGGCATGGACGGGTGGGCCCGTCAAGGAAGGAGGCGCGATGGGGTGGGACCCCACAAGGGCGATCTATGTGCCGGATGAGCGGGGTCCACAGGAGCTGACGGCTGCCTCCTCTCCATGGTCGGGACGCGGAAGGCCGGGGCCGCGCGCTACGCCATCGGGACGGGGCCGCCGGGATGCAAGACCTGCGCTTCGGCGCAACGAGGCCGATTGCTTCCGCTGCGGCCGTAGGGGCCATTACGCCAAAGATTGCTGGGCCCGCTTCCCGGGTCCGCCGCAGCAGGAGCCCACAACACCGGACAAGCCGGCCAAGGAACCTCCGAAACAGGCATGTCGGCACGCACCAGACACTCGGCAAGGCTTTACACCTCACCCACCACCTGTGTTGCGCGATCCTAATGTTGTTGTTAAAGAAAGGCCATCGACGGGGCCTTGTCATTCAGTTACGCAGTGGCGCAAATTGCCACGGAGAGTTGTCGCGGCCGCTACGGGTTCGTCCACTGTACCGGGCTCCATACAAGGTGTGGACGTGCGCATTTTGGTCGACTCGGGAGCGTCTGCGACTATTATATCGGATGTCATTTTCCATCTGTTGGGCATTCCGCCGGGGGCTGTGCGTCCGGTTTATGGGTCTTGCGTCGCTGCGAACGGGGGTAGTATGGGTATCGTGGGCCAGGTGGATGCTAAGATATCTATAGGGGATGTGTCGGCTTCGGGCGTTGTGTTAATATCGAGATCTTTGGCGGTTCCTTGCTTACTAGGCACGGATTTTTTGGCTAAGATGCCCATTTTGATTAAAATCAATGAGAATTGTATTGAATTGCCGGGGGGCCGTCGAATCTCGTTTTTGCCGTCGCCCTGGGGGCGACCTGCTTCGGCCGTACAGGTGCAGGCGCTGTCCGTCGCATCTGTGGACATCCCACCTGGTTCACAGATGCTTATACCCTTGCGGTATCGGAAGCCCCTGCCCAATCGGCTAGGAGCATTAGGGGTCTTGTTGTCACCATCCGCCACGATAACAACGGGATTGGCGTTAGTTGGGGCACAGACCATCGTCCGGCCGGATCAATTACCGGTTTTACAGGTGCTTAATGCGGGGGTGGAAAACATCCGTGTTCCGGCCGGTACGGTTGTGGCACATGCCACTACGGCGTTTGCGACGCACGATTGTCCGCATCGCCGGGGAGTGGTCGCTGGTGTTTCCGAGCCAAGGGGTTCGGATAATCGTTGGATCGCTACCTTATGTGACGAAAATTCTTCCCTGTCCGTGGGGCAACGTGATGCGCTGCGTAAATTGTTGCTGACGTATTCGGATGTGTTCAGCTCCGACGATTTGGATTTGGGACGCACATCGTTGCTTTCCCATCACATTGAGACGGGCGACGCTGCCCCTATTCGGTTAAATTCGCATCGGATGAGTCCAGCGGAGCGAGAACACGTTCGGGGGGCGGTGGAAGACATGTTGGCTGCGGACATTATATCGCCATCTAACAGCCCATGGGGCGCTCCTGTGGTCTTGGTTAAGAAAAAGGATGGCAACTTGCGATTTTGTGTCGATTTCCGGAAATTGAATAAGATATCGGTGGCAGATGCGTACCCCCTGCCGCGTATGGACGACTCCCTTGACGCATTGTCGGGGGCTAAGTTCTTTTCCACACTGGACCTCTCTTCGGGATTTTGGCAGCTTCCCCTTGACGAGTCCTCACGGGAGAAAACCGCATTCCGTACGCCGCAGGGGTTATTTCAATTCAACTGCCTCCCGATGGGATTGAATGCGGCCCCTGCTACATTTCAAAGATTGATGGAGCTCGTTTTGACGGGGTTGCAGTGGGAGACGTGTCTTATATATTTGGACGATATTATTGTGTTCAGCCGCACATTTGAGGAACATTTAACGCGGCTGGAGACAGTGTTCACGAGGATGCGCTCTGCCAATTTGAAATTCAAACCAAAGAAATGCCACCTACTGCAACGGTCCGTCCGTTATTTGGGGCACATTGTGAGTGCAGAGGGGGTGTCCACGGATCCGGAAAAGACGGCGTGTGTCCGGGATTGGCCGACTCCGGCCTCTGTGGGGGATGTTCGGCGGTTTTTGGGATTTGCCTCGTATTACCGAAGATTTGTGCCGGGGTTTGCGACGATTGCGAGGCCCTTGCATCTCCTTACGGGTAAAGGACGGAAATTTGTTTGGGGAGAGCCGGAAGAGGCGGCCTTTCGGAGTCTGCGTGATCTATTGGCTACGGCCCCGACATTGGATTATCCCGATTTTGATCGCCCTTTCATTCTTGATACGGACGCGAGTGACACAGGTATTGGGGCGGTATTATCACAGTCTAAAGGGGGCGTAGAGCGCGTCGTGGCGTATGGTAGCCGAGTCTTGTCGCCTGCGGAAACACGCTACTGTGTCACTCGTAGAGAACTTTTGGCGGTTGTTTTTTTCCTACGGCAATTTCGACCGTACCTGTACGGTCGTTCTTTTATTGTGCGTACGGATCATGCGGCCTTGCAATATGCACTTAAAATGGACCAGCCATCGGGACAGTGGGCACGTTGGTTGGACACGCTGCAGGAATTTTCCTTCCAAATTCAACATCGGAAGGGAGTGCGCCATGCGAACGCTGACGCACTTTCCAGATTACCAGGGCGCGCCCCTTGTAAATGTGCATCGGGGACGCATAGGTGTTCGCCGATTCTGAACCCCCCTCAGCCGCTTTCGTTGGCCGTCGGGAAGTCGGATACTCCGATGGAACCGGGACCGACTGATGGGGTTTTGAATCTGCCGCGGTCTGTCTGGATTCGGGAACAGATGATGGACGAGTCGTTGTTGTCCATGCGGAAGCGGTCTATGAGGGACAATGGGAGTCCGAGTTCGGCTGTGGGGCCGCGAACCGCTCTCCGAGATGGTCTGCTTATGTGGCAAGAAAGGTTCCAGGAAAGCTGGCGTGTGGTGGTACCAACGTCCTTGCGATTTGAGTTGATTAGAACTCTCCATTGTGACACGCTATTGCATTTAGGGGTGCAGAAGACCTTGTTGACGTTGCAACGTCATTATTTTTGGCACGGCATGGCGACAGATGTCGTAGGGCACGTGCGCGCGTGCCCTGAATGCGCCCGGCGTAAGCCGCCTAAACATCCTTACGTGCCGCCTCTCCAGTCGATTCAGGTGTCTCGAGTCAATGAATTGGTGGCACTGGACATATTGGGACCCTTCCCACCATCGGCGAGGGGAAATAAATATTTGCTGGTAGGGGTTGAGTATCTCTCCCGTTGGCCGATGGCCTGGCCGTTGCCCAATCAGTCGGCCGCGGCCATCACCGACGCCTTTTTGTTTGGGTACATTATGGACAAGGGGGCGCCTGAGAGACTCCTCACGGACCAGGGCCGAAATTTCTCTTCTAAATTATTGGCTGAAGTGTGCGCAGGCCTTGGGACTAAGAAGATACGGACATCTCCATACCATCCGCAGACGGATGGTATGGTTGAGCGGCTGAACAGGACATTGTCTGCCATGCTTTGCCATACTGTGAGTGAACAGCAATCAGATTGGGATCTGCACATCCCCGGAGTGCTTTCGGCGTACAGGATGACGCCCCATGCGGCTACAGGGTATTCGCCGTTTTACCTTATGTATGGTCGGGAAAACGTGCCTCCGGTGGATGTGCAATTGGGTACTGGGGTGAAGGGACCTCGTAAACCACTCCCTGAATACATTCAGGACACGGTTCGCCGGGTTACGGAGGCGCGGGAAAACGCCCGCGTGGCTACGGCCAAAGCCCAGGCCCGGAACGAGCGGTATGCTCGGCGGTCTGAGGGGGAGTGCCCCTGGAAGGTGGGAGACCTGGCCTGGCTCCATTGCCCGCAGGTGCGGCCGGGGACCTCTCCTAAATTGCACAAACCTTGGCATGGTCCTGTGCGCCTCATTGAGGTTCCCAATCCACAGTCGGCGCGCGTTCAGTTTGGTTCTCGCCGTTGGTTTGTTCATACGTCGCGGTTGAAACCATATGTTGCTCCCCTACGTGATGCGTCATCTCCCAATGTTGCCTTGCCGGGGTCTGTTGCTGCCGACTCTCCCCTGCCTGCGTCCACTGATCTTGCTCGAGCGCCTGTCGTTCCTGTTCCAGACAGGCCGACCGTGACACCGCGGGGGAGGAGTGGGCCTGTTCGGAGGGCGCCTGCCAGGGCTGCGGGACCTTCAAGCCCGGCGACCCTTCCGACCCCGCTGCAGGCGCATTCGCGGAATACGACCAAGACTGATTCGTCAGGGACACGAGATGTCGGTGGACTTCCAATCGCAGCAGGGGAATTACCCCCTGTCATTTCTCGTGTTCCATCGCGTCCCCGTTCTACAAGTGGGCCGCCGACCGTCCGGGACGGGCCGGCGACCCGCACTCGTTCCAAATCGCTTACGTTTCGTTAATTGTATGTTGTTATTGTTCTTGTTCTTGCCATCGTATTTATCGCATGCTTTCGTACGTTCGTCGATGTTACTTGTGTGTTGTTCTTGTTGTTATATTGCATGCTTAGTGTCCTTTAAGGGGGAAGGTCGGTTCACCGCATTACGCTTTGGTGTTGTTCAGCCGAGGTCGGCTGGGTTTTTTTCTATGGGGGAGGGTGGTGTAATGCGGGCGAAAGCGACCTTCCGGATGTGACGTCACGAGGAGGCGGAGCCAGGTGACGTGGGTGAAAGGTAGGGGGTCCTTAAGCGGGTAAACCGGAAGGAGAAGGCAGTCGGGGTGTGAATGGAAAGGTGTGGGGCCACGCGGGCGTACGAGCCGAGGGGGCACCGTCAGAAGCGGGAGCCAACCCTGGGAACAGTAGGGAGCTACTGGGAGGTGTAAAGCTGCAGACAGAGATAGGCAGTAAGGCTGTGTGTGAGGGGCAGCGAGGTGGCTGCCAAGAGTCGCAGGAGCAACGAGAAGGCGAGACAGCACGAGGCTGTCAGAGCTGCAGCAGGAACAGCCAAGGGAGCTGTGTGAGAGTACAGCAGCGGAGCTGCTGTGGGGCTGCAAGAGCGACAAGAACAGCAGCGGGGCTGCTGATGTGGACTGGAGTGACATCGGAACCAGCACAGAGAGAATAAGAGAGACAGCCGTGTGGGAACGCAGTACGGACCGAATAAAGGACACTGAGCCAGAGATCGTGGTCAAGTCTTTTATTACAATTGGAAAGATGTCACCAACCACTTTGGGTCATGACTTGATTTGTAATTTCTTGTCAACCTCCCCTATCTCTCCTCCCTCTCTCTCTCCCCCTATCTCTACCCCCCTTCTCTCTCCCCCTATCTCTACCCCCCTTCTCTCTCCCCCTATCTCTCCTTCTCTCTCTCCCCCTATCTCTACGCCCTATTTCTCCCTATTTCTACCCCTTCTCTCTCTCCCTATCTCTCCCCCTATATCTACCCCCTCTCTCTCCCCCGCTTGTGTTTGCGATCGAAACGTCGTGGGTTTTTTTATTTATTCATTTTTTAAAGTTATTTTTAATTTAAATTTTATTTTTTATCTACATGACTTTACCAAAAGAACCAAATAATATGAATTCTTGCAATCACAAAAGTCAAAATTTTGCCATGGTACTATGTTAGACCTAATTTCATGCTAACTGTTTATCTCTCACGCCATGGTAACTGTTTTAACTCTCACCATGGTAACTATGTTACCTCTCACACCATGGTAGCCGTGTTAACTCTCACAATGGTAACTTTGTTGAACTCTCCCAACATGGTAATTCTGCTTAACTCTCACACCATGGGAACTGTTAACTCCCCCACCATATTAACCGATGTTACCTCTCACACCATGGTAAATTTTCACTCTGATATCATGACAACTATAACCTCTGATACCATCGTAACTGTTTTTAAGCCTCACACCATAGTAACTGTCACCATGGTCACTGCAATATTACTATTCACTAACCCAAAAGTAGCAGAGGATTAAATGCATCGTTACAATTAACTCGCTGGCTGACATTCTGTCATTAGCCTTGACCATCCGCCTTCATCCCTGGTAGCACCATGACCTCTCCAAGCCAATCCATTAGCCTTACCAGTCAATAAGATGTCTCTCACGTGAACTGCGATCCATATTTGTACGGAGTAAAAACTATTGCAGCGCTATATAATTTACAATTATTTATTGGGTTGGATTGCATAAGTAGATTGCCAAATGGTACCAATTAGTACTCCTCCACCCCTTCCACCCAACACAGCTATCTCACCCAAACACCAATTAATAATGATACAAGTAATCTATTATAATAACGACACCAATAACAATCTTTATTTATAGAGGGCCTTTCATACCACAAGATTCAAGGCCACTCCACATAAGTTAAGATAAAACAAAACCTTTACAAAGACAAATGTTCTCAAAAGAATGTGCTCGTAAACAATAAAAATAGATGAAGAAAATAAAAATTATTAAAACAGTAAAATAATCACGAAATACCAGAATACAATCAGAGAGCCAAATCATACCAATTGGCCTGAAGCCTTGATTTAAATGTAGCCACTATGGTTGTATTGGGAGCATTCCGGTCGCAAACACCTACCTGCGTGTTAGCTCAGGACTGCATAAATTACATATCGCGATTTGACATGATTTTTTCCAACTTGCTTATCACAATTATACATTACTAGCTTTACTACCCGGCTTCGCCCGGGACTTGGATTCACCACGCCCGGCCGCCTTTGTCTCCCCAGTGGCGATGTTCACACACCACACCAGTTACTCGTTTGAGGCTGAGTCGACCTAGGGGAGGTCCAGGACCGGTTAAAATACTCGTCACTGGTGGTGGCCGTGAGCGGGAATCGACCTCGGGTCGCCGGGTTCGTAGCGCAGTGCGCTAACCACTACACTACAATGCGTTACTCTTCCACATGCGCAGGTCACGTGACAGATTTGACGTCACAGCTCACTTGCCGTGCAAAAAATATATGCATTATTGAGCTCCCCCCCCCCCCCAAAAAGTGTATTTGTATAATTTTTGCATGGTGTACAGTCTAGAAAGTACCCACATGGCAAAAGTCAAGTTTGTTGCATGTCGGGAAGTACGCTAAAAATTTTGAACAGACACATAATCACAACTTTGCCTTTTATATATATGGAGATTTACGTTACAATACAGTATACTTGTTCATTCCATTCATACACATGCATGTCTATCATCATCAGCCATGATCAATCCACTGCTGGATGAAGGCCTGCCCAAGCAATCACTACCTTGAACGATCCTAAGATGCAATAATCCACCCAGCACCTGCGCATGAACTAACCTTATCACTCCATCTCTTCGGTTGACGTCCTCTCTTCCAATCATATACGTGCGCAACATTTAGAATTTTGTTCGCTTAAATAAAAACACACGTGGTAAAATGTGCGTGTTGACTTGATGTCAAGATAACGCATGTGTCTTTTGTTGTGTGTCCCAATGCTTGCTCTCTCTCCCTGACTCCCCCCATCCCGCCATTCCTAGGTGCGGCGAATGAAACCCGGGAATTAACGGCGACTGCAGGAGATCAGGTTGTGCTGTCCTGTGGTATTGCTGATGGCTCCGTAAAGAGGTGACACGGAGGAGCATCATTGTGCGCAGAACACGGACGATGTCACGGAGCAAAACGACCGTAACTCCCAATTGCAAGGCAAAGTGGAGGACGAAACGTGGGTTTTGGATATTTTGGGTTGTTAACATGAGGATGGGAATTGCGCGTCGTCAATCAATGGCGTGGCACAAACCCCTTCCGCTCTGCTGATACCTGCAGTGCGTGCGGAGGATAAAGCAACGTACCGCTGTCTATTCGGCGTTCATGCAAACAAACTTGTGCAGAAGCTCGAATATCAACTGACCGTGATCGCGAGAGAAAGAGGTAACCACCAATGGTTATGCGTATGGCCGAGAGCACACGCCTGCTGTTTAAGACTGGCTTCGCGTCAGGTGTTCATTTTAATGCAAACCTTTAAAAAAAATTAATACTAAATTATAAAACGGGTGTTGCATGTAAATGAGTGATATATATGCAGTTGGACAACATCTTTCATAGCTTTTGTTGAATAATTAAAATACAATTTCGACTTGTCAGCGCGTTAGGTGTTCAGTGCTACAGGTGTTCATTTTAATGCAAAACATTTTTTTAAATTAATACGAAATTGTAAAACGTGTGCTGTATTTAAATGAGTGATATATATGTTCAGTTGGACAACATCTTTCATTGCTTTTATTGGATAATTAAAATTCTATTTAGACTTTTCAGCGTCTCATCTGGCAAATGAGAATGGTTAGTGTCGTGCGGAGTAGTGGCGATATGAGGGCGATGCTTATCGGTCTTGGCAGAGCAGTGCGACTGATGTTGTGGCTGATATTCACAGGGGAAGAAACTGACGGAAGGACATTCGTTCCCCCAAAAGGATGCATCTCAGGGTTGGCCACCTCCAGTACCCATGGCGGTCAGAACTCAAGTACGGTTCAGGAATCAAGCCTATCCGAAAAAACTCAGGCCAACAAAATATCAGACAGGCCGTACGAGACGCTGTTTTTCATCGCCGTCGCAACGGTGGCTGTGCTGCTGCCAGTGTCCATGTTGTTAATATACAAACTGGTGAAATTTAAAGAAGGTAAGGGCGGTAAATATAGCATTGGCATTCTGGTAAATATTCAGTGGTTTGTGGACTTACATGTTGTATAATATCTCTTCCATCTACGTTTCTGCCTGTTACTGATTACGCCGAAGTTGTTTACACATCTGCTTCCGGCTTAGCGTTGGACAATTTTAATTCCAATTTTTATTACGCCTTACGAACTACTCAACCCATTGTTACGATCTCTACTCTAAGTTTAGTCTTCGGCCTATCTCGAGACACGAGGACAAAGCATTGGGCCAAATTTGTCTTCAACACATTCGCAAATAAATAAGCTAATGTTACAGCTGTGTTGCCGCTATCCAGATCCAACTCTTTGGAGCCTAAGACATACCACTCCCGTTCACTGCATCATACCTAATGTGAATATAAGGTTTTGTCTGGCATCAATTCTCGAAACTAAACTATAATTTAAAGAAAAAAATATTTGATCAGGTAAGGCCAATTGAGCTATTATATAGCTCTTTTTCAGAAGCGACCTGGCATTCCATTCTACAATCACTCCCAACTCCACGTTAATACAATTTCAACCAAAGCAGAGTATGCATAAAAACTAGGAAATTGTTTTGACAAAACCTCTGTGAATGTGTTTGATTGGACTGCAGTTATTTTAATGTTTGCCGGCTGCTCGTACACATTTTTTTAAATATGTTATCACAAATTGTACAATTCTGTCCATCGCCTCTATTTGTGTAATATAATAATTTTCATTTCAAGAAATCAGATTTGTTTATGTATATGAACACTATTTCAAGTACAATGTACTTTCTGTATGTACTTATTGCATGTATCCTCATTCACTTTTTTTTGTATGCAATCATTGTTAAATGTTGTTTACATTTATTGCAAAATGTAGTCCATATTTTTTTCGGTTGTTTTTTGGACGTGGGCAAAGTTTGGTCTGAATCAATTCATGATGATATTTTCGGTCTGAATTCATGATAAAAAGGGTAAAGTTGGCAGTGCATCCTCACACATCGACTCATAAAACACAAAGCCAACACTTGCGCCGACGTAGAGAATACAGGTCACAACATAAGGAAGCAGACAATATGCCTGCTTCGCATATCCGTCACTCCACGTAAAAAGCCATAACTTTATTTTATAAACATCCCATTAGCCACATGGCACACTGTTATGTTTTATGTGGGGGGACGGATATATGAAGGAAACTCAACGGGCTCCTTATTTACTTTGCAAATTCATAGAATAAGTCAATTTAGAAAGCGACGCGGCTGTAACGTGATCATGCATGGAACTTGTTATTAAAGAAACGTCACTCATTGCCTCTGTGATTAAGCCCATCAGCTTGAAACACGGTCATTGATCATTGTTATTTGAGAACAACAGAATTAATACATGTTTTTTATGTTCTCAAAACAGAATACCTGTCATTGAAATCAAAATTGCAAGGACTTGGCACACTTACTGCGCAAGGACACGCTACGGTAAGTGTGACTTTTACGCTTTAAAATTAACAGGAAACTATAAACACGAACAGTTGTGTGTCGCGTTGTATATCGTAAATATCTTGCTGATTTGCCGCTCGGTGAACCTTCAGATTATATCGGCCCGAACCCTCCATTCATAATTCGCTAAAGAGTCGAGAAGGGACCATTGCAGAGAGCGCATAGGTAAAAACGGATCATTGGGCAGAAAAATACATCGAAAATCTATCGATATGGAAGAATAGAGAAATTTCAAGCATTGATAGGGAGGGAGAGAGACACGCAGCACGACCATGACCTATTTTTGGCTGGACAATCTCTCCCATGGTTTGTCCAAAGCCCCACCTGGCAGCCTTGACGCCAAACCCGTGCCTATTTTTTGACACCACTGATATGCTTCCTCACCCTGTGATTGGTCAGAGCCACGTTTACATCTGTCTGGTGGATTTGCCCACTTCGGAGGCGTGGAAACTCATTTCTTTAGAACTGCTTTTTGTTTTAGTTTGTTATCCTTCCCCCGCACCTCCGATTAGCATGGCTGGTTTACGTAAGGTGCGAAAGAATTTCAAGATACGTACATATAGGTGTGGACAGCGGGGAGCAGACTTAGCAGAAATCAACACAGTTTTGTCAAGCTTTATGAAGATGCAGCAAAGAGCGGCTGCGTTATTAAGTCACCCAGACAACATGATTGACGAATAAAGGAAATTATAGAAATTAAAATTCGACTGGCATGGGAAACTGTTGATAGCATTACACACATGAAACGTCGTGCTTTACATTCGCCTATCCTGTGGTCTATGTACAGTGAAGGAAAAAAGTATTTGATCCCCTGCTGATTTTGTGCGTTTGCCCACTGACAAAGAAATGATCAGTTTATAATTTTAATGGTAGGTTTATTTGAACAGTGAGAGACAGAATAACAACAACAAAATCCAGAAAAGCACATGTCAAAAATGTTATAAATTGATTTGCATTTTAACGAGGGAAATAAGTATTTGACCCCTCTGCAAAACATGACTTAGTATTTCGTGGCAAAACCCTTGTTGGCAATCACAGAGGTCAGACGTTTCTTGTAGTTGGCCACCAGGTTTGCACACATCTCAGGAGGAATTTTGTCCCACTCCTCTTTGCAGATCTTCTCCAACTCATTAAGGTTTCGAGGCTGACGTTTGGCAACTCGAACCTTCAGCTCCCTCCACAGATTTTCTATGGGATTAAGGTCTGGAGACTTGCTAGGCACTCCAGGACCTTAACGTGCTTCTTCTTGAGCCACTCCTTTGTTGCCTTGGCCGTGTGTTTTGGGTCATTGTCATGCTGGAATACCCATCCACGACCCATTTTCAATGCCCTGGCTGAGGGAAGGAGGTTCTCACCCAAGATTTGACGGTACATGGCCCCGTCCATCGTCCCTTTGATGCGTTGAAGTTGTCCTGTCCCCTTAGCAGAAAAACACCCCCAAAGCATAATGTTTCCACCTCCATGTTTGACGGTGGGGATGGTGTTCTTGGGGTCATAGGCAGCATTCCTCCTCCTCCAAACAAGGCGAGTTGAGTTGATGCCAATTTTGGTCTCAACTGACAACAACACTTTCACCCAGTTGTCCTCTGAATCATTCAGATGTTCATTGGCAAACTTCAGACGGGTATGTATATGTGCTTTCTTGAGCAGGGGGACCTTGCGGGTGCTGCAGGATTTCAGTCCTTCACGGCGTAGTGTGTTACCAACTGTTTTCTTGGTGACTATGGTCACAGCTGCCTTGAGATCATTGACAAGATCTTCCCGTGTAGTTCTGGGCTGATTCTTCACCATTCTCATAATCATTGCAACTCCACGAGGTGCTATCTTGCATAGAGCCCCAGGCTGAGAGAGATTGACAGTTCTTTTGTGTTTGTTACATTTGCGAATAATCGCACCAACTGTTGTCACCTTCCCACCAAGCTGCTTGGCGATGGTCTTGTAGCCCATTCCAGCCTTGTGTAGGTCTACAATCTTGTCCCTGACATCCTTGGAGAGATCTTTGGTCTTGGCCATGGTGGAGAGTTTGGAATCTGATTGATTGATTGCTTCTGTGAACAGGTGTCTTTAATACAGGTAACAAGCTGAGATTAGGAGCACTCTCTTTAAGAGTGTGCTCCTAATCTCTCTTTAAGAGTGTGCTCCTAATCTCAGCTCGTTACCTGTATAAAAGACATCTGGGAGCCAGAAATCTTTCTGATTGAGAGGGGTTCAAATACTTATTTCCCTCATTAAAATGCAAATCAATTTATACAAATTTTTACATGCGTTTTTCTGGATTTTGTTGTTATTCTGTCTTTCACTGTTCAAATAAACCTACCATTAAAATTATAGACTGATCATTTCTTTGTCAGTGGGCAAACGTACAAAATCAGCAGGGGATCAAATACTTTTTTCCCTCACTGTACATTGTAAGGGGTCGTCCATAAATGACGTCACGCGATTTTGGGCGATTTTTGACCCCCCCCCCCTTCTTCACACGGCGTCACAAAAGTCAGACCCCCCCCTCAAATATGACGTCACAAAGCTCTGCCCCCCCCCCCCAAAAAAAACACATGCTTCAAATCGCTTTAAACTATTGTCATTGTAGTGCGTATTTAATCTAATGTGGCGCTGCACGCTGGCGTTGTAGGAGAAAACATTTATTTAAAAAAAGTCTATTTAATTAAGTAGAACGTGTTGTCTATTTATTTAAAGTTGCGCATTTTGATGTGACGTCACATTTCTCACCCCCCCTCGTCACACATCGTCACAAATGTCTGACCCCCCCCCCCCCCCAAGGTGCGTGACGTCATTTATGGACGGCCCCTAAGGAATGTAATAGCGGGGGGACTGCAGTCACACCTGCTGTCGTAACGGTAACGAGCAGCCAAGTGGGATCTGTGTGTGTGTGTGAGTGACGGCTGTAACCGCACGCGGTGTGACTTGTCTCCTCCTGTGCCAGGATGCAGGGGAGGAGCCCCATTACTGCCCACTCCGGGGGAAAGGGGACAACTCCGAGATCTATACTCATCTGCCTGGACAAACATAATGCACGTGCACTTGTTCGACACGCATGCTCTAGGTCAGGGAAAAGCTAAAGGCTGACCTAGAATTCCCAGGTTATTGCCATGCATTGTTATAGCAAAATAAAAACTACGAAACTATCAACTATTTTTATTTTACCAGGTAAGGCCCACTGAGCTATATAGCCATTTTTCAGAAGCAACCAGCTCACAAATGATAGCTCAATAAAGTGGCTTATCACGGGAAAAAAATTAGCAGCCAAATAATCGAAACGCATATTTCAAAATGAGGAGAGCAAAACCGGAGGACCCGGAAAAAAATCCACGCGGGAAAACATGTAAACTCCAAATATACAGGCATCAGGAGGGTCAGGATCGAATCCACGACGTCCTGTATACTAGTCAAGGTAGTTAATATCTCGCCAGCGTGGTGCCCCAAATATTAGAGACCGATCCATGAATTTCCCAAGGAGGACGGGGGGGGAGCGGGTCTGGAAGCGCACGATGCAGTGACCACCGGCGTTGTTCGATGGCCAGCCAAAAGCTGCTGCGAGGATGGCCAGAAATTGCGTGGCGATTTATGCTCCTTGACGAGAAATCGAGGTTGGATAAACTTGGAATGCTAATTTTTTTATCATTACGTGCAATGAAACTGTATCAACGTTTTAATTTCGTGGATTTTACGTGGAAATAACATATGCTTAACACACATTTCTCAAAGAAGTTGACCGTTAATATGTGCTGGCAATGAAATTTATTTGCTGCGATTATTCTCATGCTATATGTAGTTGTGTGTACATAATAAGACTCGTACATTTCTGATCTGGCGCACCTTTTATTGACCATACGCGGTGTAAAGAATGGATAATGTGGTAAGTCCAATTACACGTTTCAAACGCTGCATATTATCAGTTCCATTATATAAAATAAACATTGTATTTGTGTTTAGTCGGTTGCTTTTTTCATTCGTTTAATTGTTTCACGTAAATTCTATTGGTCTATGTATGGTATAAATCTTGACTTAAAGCTGTCGTGACTGCAGGAATTCATATTCTTTGGGTCTTTCGATAAAGTCACAGTGACTTTACCGAAAGACCCAAATAATATGTATGGTATATTATAGAAAGAACACCACTGAATAAACAAACTGAATAATTGCTGTTTTCCTTGATAACCACAACAGCGTAAAGTAATGAAACGTAACCACACACTGGGCCCACTCCCCCATGCACCCTGCCCGCAGCCCTCAAATTCACGGCAGCTGTCGCGGCAGTTGTAGAGAAGCTGCCTTAGTCGGTGCCACCGAGCCTCCTTCGGCGCCATCTTGTGGCAACTGTTGATGTTAACACTGCCCTAGCTAGGGGCCACTGCACCCTTACCTGGCGCCACGGTGGCGAGATGTTAACTACCTCGCCTGGTATACAGGAGGTCATAGGTTCGATCCCGACCCTGACGTTCGATCCCGACCCTGACGTTCGATCCCGACCCTGACGTTCGATCCCGACCCTGACGTTCGATCCCGACCCTGACGTTCGATCCCGACCCTGACGTTCGATCCCGACCCTGACGTTCGATCCCGACCCTGACGTTCGATCCCGACCCTTGTATATTTGAAGTTTGTGTGTTCCCCTGTGTGGATTCTTCTCCGGGTCCACCGGTGTTTCCCTCCACATTTAGAAACATGCGTTTAGAATATTTGGCTGCTATACATTTCCACACGATAAGCCACTTCGTTGCGCTATCATTTGTGGCCAGATCGCTTATTAAAAAAAGCTATATAGCTCAGTGGGCCTTACCGGGTATAAAAATATAGTTTATGATAGTTTAGTTTACTCATGACAGCAGCCAAAACTATTCCACCTGACCATTTCTGTAACCACGGACAAAACAGCTGGTAGTACCAGTCTGGCTCATGACATAGGAATGGCAGACTTTTCTCCTCAGGGAGCGTTCAGACATTGCATGTGGACAAACGTAGAAATTGTGTGTTATCTCTGTAGAGCAGTGTTTCTTAAACTTTTTGCCCAGCAGACCACTCAGCCGAGGCGAACATTTCCACAGACCACCCAGCCCCCTCACCCCCAATGACAAAACGCATTCACTTCTCTCTCAATACCAGGCATATAGAATGATTCATAGTACCACCACATAAATATTTTTTTGCACAGCAATAAGGGTTTTTTTAGGAGAGGAAATTTTGATCTTAGGGTTAGTGTAGTTTAATCAGGGTAGTTTACGTAACTTCATTTTTTTTAATTAAATATAAGTAAAATATGAATTAATGTCTGAAACAATTGGAATAAACATTGGCATTATTGTCCAGATTAACCTGCGTTTGCATCACGGCCCCGCACTCTGAGAACCACTTCTGTAGACTGTCCAAGGGGGAACGGAGCTTTAGTCTCCGGGATATTGTGAAGTTTGCCCGCGAAATGCCATGGAAACCCATTCCTATGGAGCCTTCAGCCTCGTACTTAATTTGAACCTGTGTGGGAGTGACAATTTACGGTGACAGGGTTTCCAGCCGCTCACACCGTCCAGGGCCTCTACTTTGCCACTGTGGTGGATGTGGTCAACCCGTGAGGGTTATCAGTTCACAATCGGAAGCCCTTTCCCTCCAAAAGGAATTGCTAACCTCACCAGCACCACCACAGTGTTGCTATCTGGTGCCGCAGAGAAAGGGGGGGGGGGTGGTTTGAAATAATTAAATAATTTTCCCAAATGGAGCCTTTCGAAATCTAAGATACATATGAATGCCACGGAAGCTATTGGTCATGACCAGGGGTCGGCAACCTGCATGCGGATTTCTAAAGACCACTCCTCGACGTTATTCATGAAGGACCAATGTCTCGTATTCAAACGCATTGCTGCTCTCAGACTATTGCGGTTTTTACCAAAATAAAAAAAAATTGGCTCTTAATATTATTATAATTTTGGTTGCCAACCCGTGGTCATGGCTGACGATGGTGGCAGCTATGCATATATATAATATCACAGAAATTGCATGACTGTATTAATAATAATTCACTCAATTGTACAATATTTATGACAATATTCAAACTTTAGATGTGTAAGGACAGTACGGGGTGATGTAAGGACAGTACGGCTCCCCGTGACCGTGATTACTAATTACCGTGACAGGAACAGACAGGGTCACGTAAGGGTAATATGGGACCTAAGTGGTCGTTAATAATGAGTGATGCGACGGGCACTGACAGGGTCGTGAGGATAAGCTTGGGACCTAAATGGTCGTAAATAGGAATTGGGACAGAGACAGACAGGGCCAGGTGCGGTGAGAAAGTTCGGGAAAAGGGGCGTGGCCCGGTCGTGAGGGGGATAAAAGCCAGCGTGGAACAGGGCTCTGGGCTGCTGTTATGGGGGAACCAAGGAGCTGTCGTCGTTGTCGTCATCTTGGAGTGGGTCATCTTTATTGTCTTGGAGTGAGAACCTTGTAGGCTTGGAAGGCTAGAGTTATATTTTTTCAGTGAATATTACGCGTCCGCTCCTGTGTAGCCAGCCAACTACACAGGGAGCGTAGCGTAAAGTCACAGAAGTGACCCAGGTGTATATAGTCACTCGCAGTTACTCGTTAAGTCATCATTGAGTCGGTGGACTTTATTCACAATAAATATACAGAAACAGAACAAGACGGTGTCTCTGAGAGCTACATTACACATGTAAAACAGCATTACTTCTGTACTTGAAAAAAACTGTTCAAGCAGCAAAAGCTTCTGTATTGCCTTGTAATATTTTCCTTTGGAGCGACAATGCTGTATAGAAATATCCATTTTATTACGGAAATTTTCTATATGTATAGATAAACGTGCATGTCTAATCTGAAGCAAAATTTGCTTCAAGGGCACACATTTTTGCGATAATTGGTGTGGTATTGGATTGTTGTTGTTGTTGTTTTGCTGCCTTGACACGTTCGCATTTATTGTTGTCGAATGTGGGAATTTATGCACGAGTAATATTTCTGTACTTTATATTTATTTACGTATTTATTTTAGTTACTTGCTTAACCTTCATCGATCTTACTCTCGTATCGTTTCTTGTATTTTTTTTATTGTTGATGTAACTTTCTGACCACCCCTACTGGACATCTTTGAAAAAGAGTTTATAGCTCATCGGATTCATGCAGTTTAAAAGAAAGATTCCGATTATGATTATGACTTACATCAACACTGCCCTCGAGTGCATTGACAAATTGGTAGCACAAGATTACGGCAGCGCTGTGCAAGCTGGCACCAGCAGCCATCTGCTGGATCCCTACTTTGTCTCTGCCATCCCTTACCCCCCCTAAGTCTTTATACTTTTCTCTTCTTCTTCCCATCCCCCACCACTACTACTTGCTTTATTTGCTATTTTTACGACGCCCTTGTTTTTGGAGGCGCCGCTCCCCTCCCACGTCTGCTGCCTGCTCCCGCGCCCATTGGGCGTTCTCTTGGTGGGCCGGCTGCTGGCGGTTGCCCTCTGAGCCACACCGGCGCCGTGCGACTTCCATGCTATCCAAGCCACGTGGCCGCCGAGGCATCGGAAGCCCCAGGACATTGGGGCTTAGTGCGGTCCCAAGGATGGGAGGTCAAGCTCCTGCATTCCGGGCACGGAGGGAAGATTCGCGTCTGTGGCAAGCGAGCCGAGCCGAGGCTGCCCATTCGTCCTCATCATGGGCCTGGCCGGGACTCCGCTGCTGCACTGCATGGACATCGTTGGTGGTGCGGGGAACTCGATCGCGGTGGCCCCCTTCTCCCTCCTGGCTCCAGCCCCTCGCTGCCCCGCTTTGTCTTCCCAATATAATGTTGCCTGATTACCATTCAGCCCTCCTGCTTTCTGTCACCCCCCAACTACGACCAGGCCTATCCCAACCCCTCATTATCAATCTATCTTGCTTTACTGCATCAAAACTACACCACATACAATAACCCAATTCATTTCAAAGTATCATGTTATGTACAAGTCTAGCATTGCTGTAAAGTGCCTTGGTAAAGGTGCTATATAAATCTCATTAAGATTAAGATCACGAATTGGCACAAAAATGTATGGTGACAACACGCACGAAGTGGAACACACGTGCAGTATTTCCTGTGCCTTCCGCTCGGGAAACTGATTGCATGCATGCTAATGAGCTCTTTTTGACGTTACGGGGTCATGGCTCCATGCGATGTAGATTCCAGAGAAATTGTAAAGCGTTTTATTTTTTGCGCAAAAGCAGCGGAAGCGATGCTTATTTTATTTGTTAGCGAAAAAACGGAAGTGCAAAACAGGTGAATGTTAATTATTTGTGTGTGTGTGATGTAAGCACCCTATGTGCAGGTACACCTAGTCTGGCACAGGAACCTTGTTGACTTCTCCACCATAAAAAAAACACTTTTTTTCTTTGACCAGGTGAGGCCTACTGAGCTATATAGCTCCTTTTCAGAAGTGATCTGGCCAGAAATCATAGCTCAATGAAGTGGTTTATCAATTGGAAATGTATAGCAGCCAAATACTCTAACGCATGTTTTCTAAATGTGGAGGGAAACATTGAAGGACCCGGAGAAGAATCCACATTGGGGGAACATGCAAACTCCAGGGTCGGGATTGGGATCGGGATCGAACCCATGACCTCCTGTATACCAGGCGAGGTAGTTACCATCTCACCACCGTGGCGCCAGGAGGGGTGCACAGGCCTCTACCTAGGGCAGGGTTAACATCAACAGTTGTCACAAGATGGCGCCGAAGGAGGAGAAAAATCCACTCGACCACGGCGAGAATATGCAAACTCCAATATACAGGGTCATTTAGTGGCGAATGACAGCTGTTGTTGTATATGCCAGGGTGTCTCAAAGCTTTTCACGTCACACCTCATCTCAACACTTTTGAAAATGTTAACGATAATCTCCCAGGAGGAAGTCAGGGATGCCAGGTATAGTCCCAATTGAGTAATTTGCAGATAATTTCCGCATTTCACAAATTTGGATCCAAACGCAAGCACACAATGGCCTCCTCTTGCAAACGAAGTCAGGGGACTTTTTAAGTTCACGGTAAAACAGACAACGTGTAGTATTATGATCACAACTGCAGTATTAATCAGGACGAATGCTTGATTCGAACCGCAACTATTGGCGAACATTTATCTTGGAAATGTAGCTTTCGTTTGTTTGACAAAGTATATTTGTCATCCATAATAGAAGTTTTTTTTGGGTTAGATCGCGTAATATATAAATGTGTCGTTAAACCCACCACCACTCGATACAGCTAAAGAGTAAGGGTTGTCACGTAAACAGAACATGCCAATTCGTCACTAGTACAGCACACCGGTGTGTTGGAGAGCCAAGCCACAACATTTACAATCTGAGTACGACGTTTCGCCAGTAATTACAACTATAGCTTCATCAGGCGATAGCCAGATTTGTGGAGAAGTCCCCCTGTTTTGTTCCTTATATAGAGGCGTAGATGTGGTGACCAGACTTGTGCACTCTTCTTGCTCGAAATGGGGGGGATTAATGAGTCAATGTACATTATGCATGCGCATTATGCGAGACCATTGGTCTCGTCCTTCCTGTCCATTGTCAGTATATACTACTGTAGAGCCAATGGAAATTACTATAGAGTCAATACATACTACTGTGGAGCCAGAATCTACTGTAGATTCAGTAGATACTACTGTAGAGTTAGTAGATACTACTGTAAAGTCAGTGGATACTAATATAGAGTCAATATATACTACTGTAGAGCCAGATGCTACTGTAGTGTAAGTAGATACTACTGTAGAGCAGTGGCGGCTCGTCAATAGAGGGCGCAGGGGCGCCGTCCCCATCAAGATTCAAGAATATACATATACAAAAATTATATAAAAATACATAAATAAAATATTTTATTCATACGATGTGCCGGCTGGTAGTAAGAAAAGCATCAGCATTTAATAAAAAACTGGCTTTAATCGGTCAACTATTTTCTATGTTTTTCAATGTGTTTCATGCGGGGCGCCGGACAAATGGATGTCTATGTGAGACTTTAAATTTTCGGACAGCATGTGACCTGAAGCTGGTCTCTAATTGGTTTCTTAAAGATTCTCCTCGGGGCGCAAGTCGTTGCGTCCCTGGCCAATCAGAATTGGATACATGTTATTTTATCCAATCTGATTGGTTCTCGTCACCTATCATTCAAATTTACGCTCTGGGCCACTACTGCGAGTGCGCAGGCGACACCACTTCGACACTTGCTAGGCTGATCACATTTTTTGTGTAAACAATGGCAGCAGTTCATCCAAATTCTGTAATTTATTTACAAAAAAACCCTTTCACAAGGCTTTCGCTGGAAGAAATAAAAAAGATAAAGGATCTCGGACCGGACCAACCCGATTTACAAATCCAGCAGCAGGCCAGTGACAGAGGACGAAGCTACACACGAAGCTTCACCCGCGCTTGTTATGAGAAACGGAGGTGGCTGGCTGGATGTGATGTTAGCAATTCTCTTTTTTGTTTTCCCTGTCTTTTATTTCAAAGTGTCGGCACTGAAGTTTTGTGGACAACGACGGGGGTAAGAGACCTCAAACATCTCTCTGACAAATGCAAACGTCATGAAAGTAGCCGCAGCCATATTGATAATAGCATGAAACTAACGTTTTTATGTTCAAGTAGGAAACATGCTTTTTGGTACTTTGGTCTGAAATGTATATAAAAGAGAAACATTTATGTTCAAGTAGGAAACATGCTTTTTGGTACTTTGGTCTGAAATGTATATAAAAGAGAAACATTTATGTTCAAGTAGGAAACATGCTTTTTGGTACTTCTTTTGGTCTGAAATGTAAATAAAGATCATCAAAATTTATATTCAAGTAGTCCAAATGGTTTTTGGTACTGCTTTATATTTATTTGTCCCCCTCAATAAAATAAAAAAAATGCGCCCCCCCAAAAATAAATATCACCAGCCGCCACTGCTGTAGAGTCACTAGATACTAGTATAGAGTCAATAGATACTACTGTAGAGTCGGTAGTTACTACTGTATAGTCGGTAGGTACTACTAAAGAGTCACTAGATACTACTGACTATATTGTATGAAGGGTGTGTAGGTATATATGCCTACAAAATAAAAATTGGCTGGGGGGGGGGAAACACATTTTTGGAGGTGGGGGGGGTCGACATTTAGATCAACTATTTACCCCCCACTTTATATTACTTTTCATTCAGGACTTCTGCAAGCTTCTTACAATTTTGTTGATGGGCAAATGGACAGACAAACGGAATGCTGGGCTTTCACAATAGCTTAGTATTTGTGTATGTGAAGTAACATCACACCGACTGCTGTCCAGCAGCAGTAACTGTGGTGGACAGTTAGCGCACATGCTGTTGAGCTTATACACGAATGTGTGTCGGCAGGGTGGAGGAAGTGGGGCAAGGGTCACAGGAGACCTTATCGGGTAGCCCCTGGAACCTGCTAGTGGGTTCGAGAAGGGAGGCGTGGCCAGGGCGAATCCAGGCCCCGCCAAGTAGGATAAAAGCAGTAGAGAGAGAGATCTGGGCTGCCGGTTCTGGAAATGGACTCATCTCGTCGTTTCTGTCGTCTTCACCATCTTCGTCACTGCTGTCTTCACTAGATCATTGCGTGGCCATATACAGTAGTTGTTGGCTGTCTCGGTTGGCGCCATCAGTGTAACACGATCAGGGTTACATCTAGGATAGGCTATACGACATCGGAAGGAACCTGTGAACCTAAGAGTGTGAATAAAGTAAACATCGGGCTAGTTTATCAGTTACTCCCACAATTTACGGTATTATAATAGTTTTAATTACTTGGGCAGTTTCAATACGTGTGTAGGTACTGACTCAGAGACACTGAGAGTAGGAGGCACTCTGTTTATTAACACGGCCTGACAGTAACACTTAGTAATTACGGTTCCCAGTCAGAACAGCTGGTAGACTGCCTGACTGGTGACGCCGAGATGGTGAAGACAGAGATGATGGTGAAGACTCCAGCAGCACGATGGTATCCCACTCCAAACGACAGCCCCGAGGTCCCCTCCCGGAGCCCCTCTTATACTGTCAGCGTGGCCTGGTTCCATCCCCGGAACCTACGAGCGGGTTCTCGATGTGCCCCTTCCGTGACCCTTCCCTAGATCCCTCTCTGGTCTATCACCAGGCCTGCTGTCAGTCAGGGCTGCTGTAAACTGCAGATCCCCGTTCCTGCCAGTAACCAGTGCTATGCTGCTGCGTGACCAATTCTATGTCACACTACACGTGTGTTATTTGAGTTGGTTTTGGCATTCAATGCCCTGTTGATTTGTGCGTCATTGTAACCCTTCAATTGCAGCACTTCTTTAACATGTTTAATTTCACTTCTCAGACTATCACCATCTGACACTTTCTTAGTCCGATGAATGAGCGACTTGATGGGAGCAGATTTCTGTGCGGGGTGATGGTGTGACTCTGCATTCAGATAGGCGTCAGTGTGCATTTTCTTTTGGTAAATTCTGTGTTATTTTACCATTTCGACCACCGTCCGAGCAGAATATCAAGAAATGGTAGAGTTATGTCAGCTTCTACTTCCATGGTGAACTGGATGGATGATTTACAAATTCGTTAAGTGTATCTTTGCCGTGTGGCCAGACCACCAATGTGTCATCCACATATTTAAACCAAGCAGAGGGTTTTAGTGTGCTTGGGCAACAGCAATTTTAAGACCTTTAGACATTTATATTTGTAATGTTTCAGTACTGCAAATTGAAAGCAATATATTGGTAACAAGTTACTTTTTTGGGGGGGGGGTGTGATTTTACTTTTTCTTAAGTAATTATATTCATGTACATTCCCCAACACTTGTGTTATTGCCGATGCGCACAATAAATTGTTAACACTTTGGTGGCATTACGGTGCCATCGAGCTGGTCAGAGCAACCTTGAACAAAGGAGAATTTACGATTGTAGTAAAAGATAAGCCAGCACACTGGGACGGAATTGGGTTATACATTAAAGACGGCGATTTCGCTCTGCTGATAACTGCAGGCGCTGTAAAGCAAACACAGTGTGTGTTTGCTGGAAAGCCGCGTGTTCCATATCCAACGATGTGAGATGACGCTCTTTGTCATCAATAACCTTTTATTTTAGTCTGGTGAGGGATACACTGAATAGCATTTTACTAATTGTCAAAATGTCATATGTAATTAGGTATTCAGCCACATTGAGACAAATATCGATTTTTTTTTTTATAAACTGGGAAGTTCCAATTGTTTTACTCTGCATTGTAGTCTCCCTCTCTTTGTCGCTGTGTCCACCTCCTTTTGCCTGTCTCGGTCTTGCTGGCTTTGTCTTTGTCTCAAGTTTTTTCTGATCTCCCTATTCATCTCTGCCTCTTCTCTTTGTCTCCCTGTCTCTTGACTTTCATGCTCTTAGGGTGAGACTCGTTGACATTCCCCTCACCTGTGCTCCACTCCTCACATCTCGCCCCCTGCGTTCTTCACCACAGCAATCATGGCCATGTGACTGCAGTGGCTCACGGTGATCAAAATATTTGGATTCACATTTTGTTCTTGCTACAATTTAGCTGAACGCGAATACGAAGTGACTATTCACTGATTTATGATTCTGGCCAACATTGCAAAAGTCTTTGAATTCAACCAACAAAGACGCTGTTTATGTTCACAAGAGCTTGCCGAGAGATTGAGCTGGCAAAAACTCGTGTCGTTTGCAAGGGAGGACGGAAGATTTTGAAACATATATTTTTTTACGCTGATCAGCGAAGCAGTACGATAGAGCAGATGATTTGGCTGCTATAAATGTCCACATTATAAGCCACTTCGTTGAGCTATCATTTGCAGTCTGAAAAATAAGCTAATAGCTCAGTGGGCTTTACCTGGTAAAATAAAATAGTTTGGATGTATTTGTATCTCTTTTATTAGCGATGTGCTTGCCTTTCCTATACTTTGTATTCCTATCGTGCTTTTTTGTATTGTTTGTTGTTGTAACGTTCTGACCGTGCCTACTGAACTTCTACAAAAACGAGCTTGATAGCTCATCGGATTACTCTAGTATAAAGAAATGATTCTGGAACTACACAACACGCTGGGGGCAGGATTTACTAAGAGGCTGAACGTAGGAGTGGGATGTGAGGCGGTAATTCACTTGGGAATTAATCAACCCCGACATGTTCCTGGAGAGCTGCATTGTCGTCATTTTAATTCACCATTAATAGAAGTGACCAACAGGCAGGAATTACCGTTGCCATTTTTGCACACTACTGGGTCCGAATGGTGCAGAAGTTGGGTCTCTACGTACTGAATGAGATTCCCAGAGGCACACTTGGCAGCAGTGAGCATTCGTGACTGTACTATACTGATGAGTCCTCATAAGGACCAACTTGGTCCTTTGCTTAAGTTATTGAAGGTGATTTAAGACTAGTTTAACACGGTACAGTGCTCCAGGAACTGGTGGTTTTGGCATAATAAAGAAGGAGTTTGTATACGCAGATCACGTGTTTGTGCTGTTGAAACTAATGAGTTATATTACCTCAAGGGATTTTTTTACCTCCAATTTAAAGCAGACAACATGTAGTATGCATGGTTAAGACAGAGTGTAGGGGCAAGTGCTGTTAGCAAGCACCTATGAAAGCCGACACAGTACACGAAGGGGTGGGTGGCCAGCAACACGTCTGACTGCCTTCATCTCCCTAGTGGCGATGTTTACACACCCCACAGGCACTCATTTGAGGCTGGGTGAGCCTCGGGGAGACCCAGGACCAGTTGAGATAAGTGACTGGTATTGGCCATGAGCAAGAATCGAACTTGGGGAAACGGGTTTGTAGCGCAGCGCGCTAACCTCTGCGCGATGGTTAATGTACCCACAGTGATAACCAGGGCGGCCTTCGGGGTTCGAACCGCGAATCTCTGCGAATCTCTGCAGATTCCAATCGATCTGCCAGCATTCACCTCGTGCAGGGGTCGGCAACCGAAATAACAAAAATATGTTTTGTTCGAATTCGGGATATGTATATAAAATACCAATAGATATTCAATGCACGTGATGAATACGAGGCTCGCGGTGGCCCTTAATCGATAACGTCACGAAGCCGTTCCTTTGAATAGAGCCGGCATGCGGCTCCGGAGCCGCAAGGTTGCCGACCCCTTCTTCTGCTTGTCGTACGGCTGCTGATGTAGATGCAGAGCAACAACTACAATTAAAATTCAGGTAGTCAAGCTCAGACAGCCGCGTCAGGAGTAGCGGAGTTGTGTATCGCCGTGTTGTCTCCTTCGTATTATTGTGGATCGGGGCATTACGTTGTTATACATTCATACCTGTCAACCCCTTATCAGTGCCTACCTGATTACAGACCAATTCAGACCTTATTGGTCACCCTGTGCTCCTGTCGTAACATAGAATCGGTCACGTAGCAGCATAGTGCTGGCTGCTGGCAGGGAAGGGGATTTGCAGCTAACAACAGCCCTGACTTGACAGCAGGCCAGGTGATAGATAGGCCTCGGCAAGGTAAGGTAAATTACCTTTATTACCGGGTAAAAGGGTAAAGGTAAAGGGTAAAGGTTTCGACATGCCAAGGGGTAAGGTAAAGAGTAGGGTAAAGGTAGCTCTGAAGAATTACCCAGTAGGGTAAGGATAGCGCGAATAATTACCCGGTAAATACAGTACCTTGTTTACCGCTAAAAGTTCCGTGGCGCAATGACGCAGTCCGTGGCCTCCATTTTAAAGTGATGGCGGACCACATGGAGACGGTCCACGTTCTTGAGGTCGAGGTACTAGAGGACGAGGATGCCAGCAACGGCTTTTTTGGGGTTGCTGCGAACAGCAATCGAAAGAGGCAGCGGTATGCATTCCCGTGGGAGCACACACACGATTGGATGGAGGGTGATCCGCATGCACAGCAAGGGAAGCGGCAGTGCGTGCACTGCCGCAAGTGGTTTTTCACCCACACGAACGCGTCGGGGTGGAAAGCCCACCTCAAGAAGCACAACGTGTTCGCCCCAAGCAGCGAGGTCGGGACGTCGGCGTCGGCGAGCCGCCTAATACAGCAAACGCTGAGCCGGCCAGCAATCCCGGATCGCCTCCTGGTAAAGTTTGAGAACGCGGTGGTGGATTTTGTTATCCAAGGTGCAATCTCTTTGCGAGCCGCCGGCAGCGACAAGTTCAAGACCTTGGTCAACACATTGACGCAGGGATATGAGGGCCCATCGACCCGCACCATCATTCGCAGGATTCTCGAGCATCACGCCATCATGCTGCCCATCGTCGGGGCGTTCTTCTCCAACCTGGACGTCGCCATCTCGCTCACCATCGACGGGTGGTCGAACCGCAACCTGAAGGGATTTTGGATGGTCACGGTGCACTGGATCGACAGCAAATCTGGTGCGTCAAAATCCATGCTGCTGACAATCCTCGATGTGCAGTCCGGAAGGGGTGTCGGCAAGCGCATTGGGGCTGCTCTGTTTGAGCACCTCCAAAGCCTCAGGCACAATATCTCGACCAAGCTGCTCGCTGTCACCAGCGACAATGGCTCTGATGCGAACAGTGCTGTCAAGACGTTGATCGCCCTGGTCAACGTGGACGCCGGATATGAGCAGTTGCGGGCTTGCCACCATATTCGATGTGCGGATCATTCCGTCCAGATCGGTGTCGTCCAAGTTCTAAAACTGATCAAGTCAACAAATGCCGAACTGCACAAGGCGCTCTCGTCAATATCAGGTGCAGCAAGGTCGTCCGGCAGTCTTACCGCCGCGAGGCTGAGATCGCCAAGCTCGCCAGCAAGGAGCCGACGCACCAGGACTCGCCGACCAGGTGGCATTCGACGTTTGACATGGGCGATGACGCCATCAAGAAGCGTGTCCCATTGGACATTATCATGGCGCGCTTCCAGGATGTGATCGGTGTCGGTGCTTTATCTGAACTGCAGTGGGCAAACATCGAGGGCGTGACAGCATTCCTGCGAATGCCGCGCCAGGTCATGGCCTCGTTGTCGGTGGACCACAAGTCGACATTGGATCTCGTGCCGGTGATGATGGAGCACCTCGTCCGTCATTGCGATCACGGTGAAGCAGCCCTTAGAGCGATCGATGAGCCCTTGACTGCGACGGGGATGAAGGCCAAACTGGTGCGGTACCGCCACCTACTGGTTCAGGAACCCACCATTGTGGCATCCTACTTGAATCCACAGCTGCCGAAAACGACAGACCAAGACGAGCTGGCTACACTGAAGGCCACAATCTGCTCTGTCCTGCAGCATCGCTACTCGGACGTGCTCACGATCTCGCCGACGGCAGTTGCTGCCCATATGGAGGAGCGGTCGCTGTTCAGCACCCTGTTCAGCAACGTCGGCAACTCCATAGACGACGGCGATGAAGTCGATCGTTTTCTGAGCATGGGCGTCACGACTGCCAGCGCCTTCATTGACGTAATGCAGTGGTGGTTTCTCCGCAAAGAGCTGCTCCCCGCCCACTACAAGATGGCCTGCGACTACTTGGGAGCGCCGGCGACGTCAACTCCCTGTGAACGCGCGAATAGCGGAGCCGGGCGGGAGTTCACATGAGTTCGCCAGTCGCTGTCAATGACGCTTTTCATAAAGTCCATGTGCTTGCGCTCATGGATCACGGCCGGCTGCCTGAAGGTTCCGTCTAACCAGTGTAGGCTCCTGCAAAATCTCTCAAGGGGGGGGCAAATGTCTGGATGATTGATAAGGATCAGGTCCACCCATGCAATGGATAAATTAACAGCTTAAGCATGTAAAGGCAACTTCACTTCTTTAATATTAATGAAAAATAAAGTGACTCTTACAATACATCTTGTTTGTTTCTATACTCACTATTATTACAATCCACTCAGTTTATTTTATGAAAGATTCCACTAGGTGGCGACAAATAATATTGTTGACTGAAACATGCTTACGTATGATGACGTAAGCACGTTAGTGCGAGCCCTCCCGGAAGCCATAGAGAATGCATTAGAGCGCCCGCCGTTCGAAAAAAAACATTTTGAATGTAAGTCTATGGGAACACTCTGGGCGATTCTCAGCCGGAGTGAAATCGCCCAAAAAGAGGCGGTACTCCACAGAACGTGACATGACGCTGATTGGACTATATCCAGAGGCACAGTAACGGCTAGCATAGCTCTGTGGTTGAGATTGGTGGTGCGTCGCCCAATCGCCCTAATGAAGAAACCGCCCCTGCGTCTAACTGGGCCGGAGCGGCACAGGATCTTATTGTCTGTCGTCCGTCCGAGGATGATGGCAATGACGAACTTGATCAGGTTGTTGATGAGATCGCCATCGACCAAGACGACTGGGACGAGGAGGTTATGGAGGACGGTGTCGTCGACAGCCTAAACGCCCGATTCGAGAGTATTCTATATGAATAAAGCGCTCTAACTAGCATTTATCGTTATAAATCTTTTCCATGTTTTTTTAATTACCCTGTAATCGGGAAATTTGTATGGGATAAGGGTAAAAGGTAAGGTAAAGGTAGGCTCGTTCTTTTTTACCTTTTACCTTACCTGCTAAAGGGTAAAAGGTAGGGTAGCGCGATTGTATTGTGGTAAGGTAAAAGGTAGGGTAAAGTTTCTCTTGTTTTTTTACCGTTTAACTTTTACCTTACCTTGCCGAGGCCTAGTGATAGACCAGAGAGGGATCTAGGGAAAGGGTCACATCGAGAACCCGCTAGTAGGTTCCAGAAGGGGGCGTGGCCGGGGGCGAAATGTGACGTCACATCAAAATGCGCAACTTTGAATATAGACAACACGTTCTACTTAATTATATAGACTTGTTTCTCCTACAACATCAGAGTGCAGCGCCACATTAAATACGCACTACAATGACAATAGTTTAAAGCGATTTGAAGCGTGTTTTATTTTTGTGGAGGGGCAGAGCTTCGTGACGTCATATTTGAGGCGGGGTCTGACTTTTTGTGACGCTGTGTGACGAGGGGGGGGGGGTAAAAAATCGTCCAAAATCGCGTGACGTCATTTATGGACGGCCCCTAAACCGTATGGGTTAACAGCTGTGCATTTTGCACGGTCTGTTGTGGATGACCCCCAGTCGCACACCACGACCCCTGGGATCTCGTGCCATCGGGCTCCTCCTCAACTTGCCCGGCTTCGACACTGACCACCAATAAGAGCACGAGCTGCCTCCAAGTCACGTGGCTCGCCCCATTCACAAATCGCGTGGCAGCAACTGCTGCCCCCCCCCCCGCCAGTGACGCAGCGACTGCTGCCCCCCTCACCCACCCCCACCCACCACTCCCACTGCCAGTGACGTAGCGACTGCTGCAGCCCCCCCCCACTCCCTCACCAGTGACGCAGCGACTGCTGCCCCCCTCACCCACCCCCACCCACCACCCCCACTGCCAGCGACGTAGCGACCGCTGCACCCCCACCATTCCCACACCAGTGACGCAGCGACTGCTGCCCCCCTCACCTACCCACCCCCCCACCCCCCACCCACCAGTGACGCAGCGACTTCTGCCCCCCCCACTACCCTCCACCAGTGACGTAGCGACTGCTGCCCCCCCTACCCACCCACCAGTGACGCAGCGACTGCCCCCCCTACCCACCAGTGACGCAGCGACTGCTGCCCCCCACCCACCCCCACCAGTGACGTAGCGACTGCTGCCCCCTACCCACCCACCAGTGACGCAGCGACTGCCCCCCACCCACCCACCGCCCACCCACCAATGACGCAGCGACTCGCGCGAGGCTTATTTTCGTCACACGGTGGCGCTTTCTCATCCTCCACCACCTCGTCGTCGTCTCTCGCCTGCCGCTCGCACGAGTCCCTTCCTCGCCGACGAAGCAGACAGCGGCCGCGTGTGGCATGGGGGACGAGGAGCTCGAGGCGATTCGCCGCCACCGAATGTCGGAGCTGCAGGCGCAGCGCGGCGGGGTGAGAGCCGCTGCTATTGTCGTTGTTGTGTGGGTGGTGGTGGAGCCGCGACGCACTCCGCTAGTCGAGCTCCGTACGAGGCGATGGGGGCCTGTCGGCGTGGGGGGAGGGGGCGGTAGCCTCCTCCTCTCCCGTCTCCGCGCTGTTTGCGACGAGATTGTTGTGTTTGGTGTCGGACGTGGTTGTTGGTGATAGCCACAAACACTGACAATCGCCCGCATTCATAACAATAGAAAGTCACCGGCTTATCCCACGTCCGCTATTCGACTCGTAACTGTCAATATACATACACCACCACTGACAACCACAATAAAATACAACCGCCCATCGCCACTAAAGTGGTAGGGATGTAACCACGGCACTCGTGCCAGGCTAGGTGCACCATGAGGCCAGGTGAAACGTGGAAAGGTCACGAGACAGACCCAGGTGTATTGGTTGACTGAGTGTAATAATGTACAGTACAAAGATCTCCACGTTTAGCCTTAATAGACTGTAGGGGCAAGTGCTGTTAGCGAGCACCTATGAAGGCCGGCACGGCACACGAGGGAGTGGGTGGCCAGCACCACGCCCGACCGCCTTTGTCTCCCCGTTGCCATTTTTGTACACATCGCACCAGGTACTCATTTAAGGCCGAGTCGACTTAGGGGAGGCTCAGGACCGGTTCAGATAATCGTCACTTGTTGATGGCCGTGAGCGGTAATCGAACTCGGGTCGCCGGTTTCTTAGCGAAGCGTGCTAACCGCTACACTCCAGCACATCCCTTCATTCACTACCACTGCCAACCGGCACAACAATAACAGCAGTGGACAACCCTGCATCCCCTGCTGGAGAGAGGGGGGGATCTGTAACCCCTTCATCTCAGCCGGCGAGGGAGATTGCCACGCCTGATTCTCCAACTCTTACCCTGCAAGAAGAGTTCGTCCACCACGTGCGCGCGCGCATTCGTGTCCCGTAGTGAGCTTCAGCAGTGGGTTGATCGTGTGTGTACCCTACTGCATATTTGTGTATTATGTTGCGTGTGTACGTGTCAAACTGTGTCTTGCTTAAGTGTTATTTCGACGGCCAGAAAATAAATACGGTATATGCAGGCTGGAAATATGGCGTATCCATCAGCGAAATGTAAAAGGAATGCCAGCAGGCTGTGTATGTCAACATTAGATCGCCGTTCTTTCACACATTCGGCATACAGCCATGTGTATTGTGCGTATAATGTGTATGGGTAAGAAGCAGTGGCGCAGTGGTATTAATCACTGCTCAAGGAATCGGGCAAATTGAGTTGTTTCCTGGCCACTCATGACATTAGTGACGAGTTATATCTACCAAATAAATGAAACTGAAACTAAACTAACCCTGCCCCTACCTACCCCGTCACGAACCCGCTCTGACCAGTATTGTGATGTATGTAAAAATTACTTCTATTTATAAGGCGTGGATATCCCTTCCTCCAGCAGTGAATTGACAAAGGGCTGAACGTTATTTTTATAGTGTGCATTTTTGCGTGACTTGGCAAAGTCAATTCCGCTTCTAAATATATTAGAAGTGTTTCAATATCATTCAATGCAAACTACTTTTAAAACCTCAAATGTTGTGGATATAAGTGAAAACATAGCCGTTTAGTCTTCCAAAAGAGATGTTTTCTTAATAAACTGAATTTTCAGCTAGATAATTGTATTGCGGTAAACATTGTGTTTACATAATTTGTGATCGTTACATTATGAATAAATTATCTCCTACTTGTGAAATGTATTCCCAGAGGTTGGCAGCAGCGGACACAGATCAATAAACATTGGTAACCTCTGTGAGGTACAATAGCTGTAAGTTAACTATGGCCAGAGGCGGCGACTGTATTTAATATAACATGTATTCACACGTAGTGAGATGGTAGCATTATAATAGTTGTATCTGCTTCGCAGGTTTACTCCAGCTAATGTGTTGACATTTTATGCCACTCGTAAACTTACATTTGTTTTTAAATCGTGTTATATTATCGTCTTCTACCGGCTCGGCTCCATCACCTGTCAGCAAATTTTGGCCCCTCAACCAGTCTCACAGAGCACCGAGCCTGGCACGGAAGCTGTGTGAATGCCACTCGGCAGTAAACGTCAGCTGTAGTATTTGCGCGTGTAGTTTGTGATATGCACCTTCATGGCGGTATGTGTGCAAGAGCATTCACGTGGTTGTGCGTGCGTGTGGGTGCGTGCGTGCAGCAGGTGACGTGGGGTGATTATGGTGACCCTCGCGTACGTCGCATGCCAGTGTGAATTTTAACAGCTTGCTTTTGAATTACAAAAAAATATTAATTTGCAATGTCAAACATTGGCTCTTTGAAGAATTGTGCTTCCTTTCATGCTGTCAGCCCACTCGTTTGGTGTGGCAACTGAAATGGGATGTTCATTGTGGCTCACCACGTGAGCCGTCAATGTAATCTCAAAGTCGCTGGATTTAAATTTGCGCTGTCAAACTTGGTCATTTTGCTTTTTTTCAATTGCTATAAGTTTTAAGTCTGCCAAGGGTAAATGAGCATGAAGTAAGGAGAAACAGTACTTAATCGTGTTCCGTGAAGAATGACTCTTGTTCTGTGAAACCTGGCCATGCCAGTAATGCAGCACAGGCATTTTTTCTGCAATGATTAAGCACTCAGGAGGTAGGGTTTCCCAATTCCAACTCTTCCAAGCAGGAAGCCACTTCCACAAGGAAGCCGTACTGGGATATCTCTCTTCTTACTCAGGTTGCCTTAATTGGGCTCTTTAATTATTGGGCATTTCCATTGAATCTATTCCAATTTAATCTTAAATACATCTAGCATGCGGGGAACAGAAGATCTACAATTCTTGTAATCTGATGATTCATGAATACATTTACTGGCATTAATGTATATTAATTAGCCGAATAATCACTACTTTATTAAAGCTATAGTGCAGATGGTGTTCACTGGTGATGTTTTTATACAGCTTTAATGTGGGTTAATTGGAGGCTGACGGGGAGCTCTTGTTTGTGTTCGTCCGGTAGGCTGGTGGCACGGACCAGGAAGCCCAGCGGGAGGCAGCTCAGAGGTGAGTGTGTGTTTGCACGTGCCACACTGCCCATCGTGCGCGTTGCCTGCACATGATGGATTCTCAAGTCTCATCTCGCTGCGTGACTCGGTAGCCCAGTGTTCGGGCATGAGACCCCTACGTGCAGTTTACACACGAGGCAGCAGCGCTTCTCCCGCAGGGCCTGGTAATTTGTAAGGATGACGGACAGTGGGTCTCATCAGGTGGAAGGTGGATATTGAGGACCCTAAACTTCATGTGTAGGAGTTGGCCATTGTATGCCAGTGTCGTGAAATTTAATTATTATCTGCAACTCATTTGGAAATATTGTCCCTATGACACATGAGGCTGTTAATGGTGAAGTACTTTAAAGAAATTTTATAAAATTAACTTCAGTTTAGATCATATCTGGCTAAATGTTATTCATGGTGCTTGTCTTTGCGTTATATCGCAGTGTGGGGCATTACTGGATCATTGGCTGAGTGTTCTGAAAGGGTGGCATGTGGACTTGACGATTGCAGCAAATTTCCAGAGTGAGAACATAATATGGTAAAGCTCTTACTTATTCAGGATTGTCTAATCCATCAATCCCATTATATGTGGAGAGCAGAAGGTCCGCAGTGTCTATCATTATCTGAGGATTCACAAATACGTTGTATGATTAATGAGCATTGAGATGGGGTTATACAGCATTAATGGCTATTTTAATGACACTTGCGAACTTGTTTTTTACGGGCATTACCTCCAAGGTAATGCTATACTCAGTTTCGGGAATGATTGCCTATAGTGATGGCAATGACAATAATAACTACAGTGATGATGCATGCAGTGATAAGGTGGCTGCGTTGGTTATTGTGGGAACATGGCCCACTGTATTGCTGAGCATTATTTTGATTGCACATTGTCGATGGTGGTGGTGTTGCTGTGTCTTGACGGTCGCAGGGACACTGAAATGCGAAACAGCATTCTGGCCCAGGTGCTGGACCAGTCTGCTCGTGCCCGGCGTAAGTCTTCTCTTCCCTTGCACCACTCTGTGGTCGTATTTACCCACATGTTTACACCTATAACATTAAGTGCCATTTGTTGTATCATTTTAGTTACTTTGATATCAAATAGCTCTTGGCACAGGTAATGCTGCAGTCATCCCAAAACGATGATGACGTGTTAGCTCTTACATCCAGACCGGCTCCCTACTGAGAGGAATCTGCAGTAGGGGCTTTTATCAGTTAAGGTGGTAACGTGGTCCACTGGTACTGCGCTCACTGCTTGGTTGCAACAGTTTGCGGTTTGAATTCACGAGGATGCCCTGGTTATTACTGCGGGTGTAGTAACATTAAAATATGCGCCGCCTGTCTCACAGTGGACGTTAAAGATCATATGACATAATTTTAAACGAGTAGGCCATTGCCTGCTGCAGTCATTGTCAAAATGTGACATTGTTTATCAGCCATCAATCACTCAATTGAGATTACACACAACAACATTGCCCCCTACTGTAAAACGACTAAGAGCCTGTGAAATGCAGTGCTTTAATGTTAGCCTTGTGCTCTATAGCGAGAATACCGAATGTACTGAATTATTTAGTGACTTGTGCAATTGTAACTTGCAACCTAGGTAAAGTGTGGTTACAAACCAACAAGATAATGTGTTCTCTTACCAAACGTATTGCAGCTTTACTGCTGTGATATTCAAGTGGTGCTGTCTGTCTGTCTGCACTGCCCACAGTGAGTAACCTGGCCCTGGTGAAGCCAGACAAAGCCAAGTCGGTGGAGAATTACCTCATTCAGCTGGCGAGATATGGCCAGCTCCCTGGAAAGGTACAGTGCTACTGCCTCCTCATACCTGTGCAGGGCTCCCTTAACGGGAGGTGTGAGCACTATTAACAGTGACTATAGGTTTGAAGTTTTCGTGACTGCAGGGATCCATACTCTTTGGTTCTTTCGGTAAATTCACGTAGGTATAATATAAATAAATTATGAAATAGCAAAACATTTTCTCGCTGTGGTTTTCCCACCTGATGATGATTGCTTGTGTTGCGATCGAAACGTTGTGGAGTGGCGTCAATGTCCGCTGTGTTTTCAGGTGGATGATAAAGGCCTCATCGAGATCCTAGAAAAAGTGAGCCAGCAGACAGAAAAGAAGATGACTGTCAAGGTAATAAAAACTCATCACTTTCATCAGTAACACTATGGCCTTAAAAGGAAAAGACATATATATATACCAGGTGACGTTTCAGGAAATGGCCCTTGTTCATTTTCAAGCTCATTGCCTTACCTCTGCCATTGCCAATTGTCGTGTGCTAACCTTCCGCATGCATGTTAAACGTATTTGTTATGTGGAGGGATAGAGGAAGGCGGTGTATTGTTTGGTTATTTATTTCGATAAATAAGGATATGCAAGGCCAATACTGGACATCTGTAGATATCTGTGCAAAAAAGCTGTATAGCTCATTGCTTTCCTCCAGATAAATAGATATTCTTATTCAATCTACAAAAGTTTGTAGTAATTACCACAATGTAATAAATTGAGGCGTTTATAGTTTGACATGTTGATTTTTTAATTTATTCAAAATTAATAGCGATGTCGAAGAAGCGCAAGGACTCTTTCTTAGCATTCGTTATGCACTGCCGCAATTCAATCTTGCACCACAACAATGTCAACTGCAATTGCCCCGACTAACATAATCTTCATATGGTGACAATGATTTAAGATAGCTTAACTCTCCTAATGACTCAGTTGAGCAAATTAAATCCATTGTTGTCTTGTTTAAACAAAATTTACAGAACAAAAATGCTCCTGCAAAGATTCATCATCTGAATTGGTTTTTATTTTCCCACAAAAGCCCCCTCGTATGTTTATTATATTTTTTACAAAGACAGTTTGTTGTGAAATGATACAGCACGTGTAACTGAAGTCGTTATTCACGAATTTGATATCCATGATTTTGGCATTCCGCGAATCGCATCTGGAACTCTACACAAATGCGAGAGAATATTATGCGAGAAAGTGATGAGATATCGTAATGAGAGAAAGCTTATTTACATATTTACTTAAGATAATACATTTTTTGTGGGCCAATGTTATCTGCGAAATTTGCTATTCATGAGCATCTCTGGAACGTATCCCTCGAAAATAACGAGGGAATACTGTTTACATTTTATGACATCCGCCTCCAATCCTCTCCACCGCAGTTTAACAGAAGGAAAGTTATGGACTCCGATGAAGAGGATGAATACTGATGGCGCGGGACTCTTGGGGTGCACTTGCCCATGCTTATGTATGGCGCCTGATCAAGCTAAGCAACCTGGTGATAGTAGTAATTTGAGTGGATCGGTCATCTGTTGCTAATACTGACAGGTTGTGGCTGTCACTTACAACAACCGTATGCACTTGAGTGTGTGTGGGTGTGTCCATGCATGTGTCTCCATGTACACATGCATGCACACAGTCTGTGTGTGCGCTTATGCCTCTTAAGCTTGACACCTGTCACTGGTGATAAGCCATCATAAACTTGTGTAGGATTGATATTCAATTCATTTTTAGAGAAAGTGTTACAATGGTAAAATATTGGCCTACATCAATAGGATATTCTTTTATTTTAAACTATTAACATTTCACAAGGAAACTATTTTGGGAGATCGTATGGTGTGCTTGTGGTACCTACGTTGTTGGCCATGGGAAAGCATTTAACCTGAAAATTTAATAACCAGGGAGTCGAGGTATGATGGTAAATCTTAGTGCTGCATATCAGGTTTTGAGATGCAAATAATGCCAATTACAAATGTGGTTACCTCAAGTTATAAATTTCCATTTGTGTATTCCAAATGTAACCCAATTTGCAATTAAACCAGCACATGCCGGTGCTCACAAATGCTTGATGGTTGCATCCATTAAGCAAGGTGCTACTACCAACTTTTTGAACCTGTAGACAGCCACGGTCATCACTCAGGAGGTATGTGCAAGACCCAGAGGGTTAACAGGATCGTATCCCCTGCCTGCCTGATGCTCCGCCGCTCGTCTAACTTCAAGCAGCTGTGTGCCGTAAAGGCACTTCACTTGTGCAGTTAGAACTAAACCACACTGCTTGCTATTATGGGGTCTGCTGGCATCCACTAAGTGCCAAGTCTGCAAAGGAAAACGAGAGTCCACATTTAAGGGGTCTTCAACTCAAATGAGGTTTGAGCACCACAGCGGCGATAGACACGAAAAGCTGGGTGCACAAACTGCTTGTGTGACGGGCGTTCAAAATACTGTTCGTTTATTTGTTGAATGCCAATGCTGTTGTGCATGTTCCTGAATTGCATTGTTTTTTGAAATAAACCGTTTCTAAAACATTTGAGTTACCTTCTCCAATATTATATAGCCGACTGGCCTTCTTTGGAAAACTTTGAGCATCACAGCAAGTCTTGAATATACTCTCCGCATGTCATGCCGTTCAATATAAACTTCAATGAGGCATATTCTTGGTTCTTTCGGTAAAGTCACGTAGAAGGGAAATAATGAAATAATAATAATAATATAAAACAATACATTTTTTATTGTTTTATATTAATGTAATAAAAGACTTGACCACGATCTCTGGCTCAGTGTCCTTTATTCGGTCCGTACTGCGTTCCCACACGGCTGTCTCTCTTATTCTCTCTGTGCTGGTTCCGATGTCACTCCAGTCCACATCAGCAGCCCCGCTGCTGTTCTTGTCGCTCTTGCAGCCCCCACAGCAGCTCCGCTGCTGTACTCTCACACAGCTCCCTTGGCTGTTCCTGCTGCAGCCCTGACAGCCTCGTGCTGTCTCGCCTTCTCGTCGCTCCTGCGACTCTTGGCAGCCACCCCGCTGCCCCTCACACACAGCCTTACTGCCTATCTCTATCTGCAGCTTTACACCTCCCAGTAGCTCCCTACTGTTCCCAGGGTTGGCTCCCGCTTCTGACGGTGCCCCCTCGGCTCGTACGCCCGCGTGGCCCCACACCTTTCCATTCACACCCCGACTGACTTCTCCTTCCGGTTTCCCGCTTAAGGACCCCCTACCTTTCACCCACGTCACCTGGCTCCGCCTCCTCGTGACGTCACATCCGGAAGGTCGCTTTCGCCCGCATTACACCACCCTCCCCCATAAAAAAAACCCAGCCGACCTCGGCTGAACAACACCAAAGCGTAATGCGGTGAACCGACCTTCCCCCTTAAAGGACACTAAGCATGCAATATAACAACAAGAACAACACACAAGTAACATCGACGAACGTACGAAAGCATGCGATAAATACGACGGCAAGAACAAGAACAATAACAACATACAATCAACGAAACGTAAGCGATTTGGAACGAGTGCGGGTCGCCGGCCCGTCCCGGACGGTCGGCGGCCCACTTGTAGAACGGGGACGCGATGGAACACGAGAAATGACAGGGGGTAATTCCCCTGCTGCGATTGGAAGTCCACCGACATCTCGTGTCCCTGACGAATCAGTCTTGGTCGTATTCCGCGAATGCGCCTGCAGCGGGGTCGGAAGGGTCGCCGGGCTTGAAGGTACCGCAGCCCTGGCAGGCGCCCTCCGAACAGGCCCACTCCTCCCCCGCGGTGTCACGGTCGGCCTGTCTGGAACAGGTACGACAGGCGCTCTAGCAAGATCAATGGACGCAGGCGGGGAAGAGTCAGAGTCAGCAGCAACAGACCCCGGCAAGGCAACATTGGGAGATGACGCATCACGTAGGGGAGCAACATATGGTTTCAACCGCGACGTATGAACAAACCAACGGCGAGAACCAAACTGAACGCGCGCCGACTGTGGATTGGGAACCTCAATGAGGCGCACAGGACCATGCCAAGGTTTGTGCAATTTAGGAGAGGTCCCCGGCCGCACCTGCGGGCAATGGAGCCAGGCCAGGTCTCCCACCTTCCAGGGGCACTCCCCCTCAGACCGCCGAGCATACCGCTCGTTCCGGGCCTGGGCTTTGGCCGTAGCCACGCGGGCGTTTTCCCGCGCCTCCGTAACCCGGCGAACCGTGTCCCGAATGTATTCAGGGAGTGGTTTACGAGGTCCCTTCACCCCAGTACCCAATTGCACATCCACCGGAGGCACGTTTTCCCGACCATACATAAGGTAAAACGGCGAATACCCTGTAGCCGCATGGGGCGTCATCCTGTACGCCGAAAGCACTCCGGGGATGTGCAGATCCCAATCCGATTGCTGTTCACTCACAGTATGGCAAAGCATGGCAGACAATGTCCTGTTCAGCCGCTCAACCATACCATCCGTCTGCGGATGGTATGGAGATGTCCGTATCTTCTTAGTCCCAAGGCCTGCGCACACTTCAGCCAATAATTTAGAAGAGAAATTTCGGCCCTGGTCCGTGAGGAGTCTCTCCGGCGCCCCCTTGTCCATAATGTACCCAAACAAAAAGGCGTCGGTGATGGCCGCGGCCGACTGATCGGGCAACGGCCAGGCCATCGGCCAACGGGAGAGATACTCAACCCCTACCAGCAAATATTTATTTCCCCTCGCCGATGGTGGGAAGGGTCCCAATATGTCCAGTGCCACCAATTCATTGACTCGAGACACCTGAATCGACTGGAGAGGCGGCACGTAAGGATGTTTAGGCGGCTTACGCCGGGCGCATTCAGGGCACGCGCACACGTGCCCTACGACATCTGTCGCCATGCCGTGCCAAAAATAATGACGTTGTAACGTCAACAAGGTCTTCTGCACCCCTAAATGCAATAGTGTGTCACAATGGAGAGTTCTAATCAACTCAAATCGCAAGGACGTTGGTACCACCACACGCCAGCTTTCCTGGAACCTTTCTTGCCACATAAGCAGACCATCTCGGAGAGCGGTTCGCGGCCCCACAGCCGAACTCGGACTCCCATTGTCCCTCATAGACCGCTTCCGCATGGACAACAACGACTCGTCCATCATCTGTTCCCGAATCCAGACAGACCGCGGCAGATTCAAAACCCCATCAGTCGGTCCCGGTTCCATCGGAGTATCCGACTTCCCGACGGCCAACGTAAGCGGCTGAGGGGGGTTCAGAATCGGCGAACACCTATGCGTCCCCGACGCACATTTACAAGGGCCGCGCCCTGGTAATCTGGAAAGTGCGTCAGCGTTCGCATGGCGCACTCCCTTCCGATGTTGAATTTGGAAGGAAAATTCCTGCAGCGTGTCCAACCAACGTGCCCACTGTCCCGATGGCTGGTCCATTTTAAGTGCATATTGCAAGGCCGCATGATCCGTACGCACAATAAAAGAACGACCGTAAAGGTACGGTCGAAATTGCCGTAGGAAAAAAACAACCGCCAAAAGTTCTCTACGAGTGACACAGTAGCGTGTTTCCGCAGGCGACAAGACTCGGCTACCATACGCCACGACGCGCTCTACGCCCCCTTTAGACTGTGATAATACCGCCCCAATACCTGTGTCACTCGCGTCCGTATCAAGAATGAAAGGGCGATCAAAATCGGGATAATCCAATGTCGGGGCCGTAGCCAATAGATCACGCAGACTCCGAAAGGCCGCCTCTTCCGGCTCTCCCCAAACAAATTTCCGTCCTTTACCCGTAAGGAGATGCAAGGGCCTCGCAATCGTCGCAAACCCCGGCACAAATCTTCGGTAATACGAGGCAAATCCCAAAAACCGCCGAACATCCCCCACAGAGGCCGGAGTCGGCCAATCCCGGACACACGCCGTCTTTTCCGGATCCGTGGACACCCCCTCTGCACTCACAATGTGCCCCAAATAACGGACGGACCGTTGCAGTAGGTGGCATTTCTTTGGTTTGAATTTCAAATTGGCAGAGCGCATCCTCGTGAACACTGTCTCCAGCCGCGTTAAATGTTCCTCAAATGTGCGGCTGAACACAATAATATCGTCCAATATATAAGACACGTCTCCCACTGCAACCCCGTCAAAACGAGCTCCATCAATCTTTGAAATGTAGCAGGGGCCGCATTCAATCCCATCGGGAGGCAGTTGAATTGAAATAACCCCTGCGGCGTACGGAATGCGGTTTTCTCCCGTGAGGACTCGTCAAGGGGAAGCTGCCAAAATCCCGAAGAGAGGTCCAGTGTGGAAAAGAACTTAGCCCCCGACAATGCGTCAAGGGAGTCGTCCATACGCGGCAGGGGGTACGCATCTGCCACCGATATCTTATTCAATTTCCGGAAATCGACACAAAATCGCAAGTTGCCATCCTTTTTCTTAACCAAGACCACAGGAGCGCCCCATGGGCTGTTAGATGGCGATATAATGTCCGCAGCCAACATGTCTTCTACCGCCCCCCGAACGTGTTCTCGCTCCGCTGGACTCATCCGATGCGAATTTAACCGAATAGGGGCAGCGTCGCCCGTCTCAATGTGATGGGAAAGCAACGATGTGCGTCCCAAATCCAAATCGTCGGAGCTGAACACATCCGAATACGTCAGCAACAATTTACGCAGCGCATCACGTTGCCCCACGGACAGGGAAGAATTTTCGTCACATAAGGTAGCGATCCAACGATTATCCGAACCCCTTGGCTCGGAAACACCAGCGACCACTCCCCGGCGATGCGGACAATCGTGCGTCGCAAACGCCGTAGTGGCATGTGCCACAACCGTACCGGCCGGAACACGGATGTTTTCCACCCCCGCATTAAGCACCTGTAAAACCGGTAATTGATCCGGCCGGACGATGGTCTGTGCCCCAACTAACGCCAATCCCGTTGTTATCGTGGCGGATGGTGACAACAAGACCCCTAATGCTCCTAGCCGATTGGGCAGGGGCTTCCGATACCGCAAGGGTATAAGCATCTGTGAACCAGGTGGGATGTCCACAGATGCGACGGATAGCGCCTGCACCTGTACGGCCGAAGCAGGTCGCCCCCAGGGCGACGGCAGAAACGAGATTCGACGGCCCCCCGGCAATTCAATACAATTCTCATTGATTTTAATCAAAATGGGCATCTTAGCCAAAAAATCCGTGCCTAGTAAGCAAGGAACCGCCAAAGATCTCGATATTAACACAACGCCCGAAGCCGACACATCCCCTATAGATATCTTAGCATCCACCTGGCCCACGATACCCATACTACCCCCGTTCGCAGCGACGCAAGACCCATAAACCGGACGCACAGCCCCCGGCGGAATGCCCAACAGATGGAAAATGACATCCGATATAATAGTCGCAGACGCTCCCGAGTCGACCAAAATGCGCACGTCCACACCTTGTATGGACCCCGGTACAGTGGACGAACCCGTAGCGGCCGCGACAACTCTCCGTGCCAATTTGCGCCACTGCGTAACTGAATGACAAGGCCCCGTCGATGGCCTTTCTTTAACAACAACAATAGGATCGCGCAACAAAGGTGGTGGGTGAGGTGTAAAGCCTTGCCGAGTGTCTGGTGCGTGCCGACATGCCTGTTTCGGAGGTTCCTTGGTCGGCTTGTCCGGTGTTGTGGGCTCCTGCTGCGGCGGACCCGGGAAGCGGGCCCAGCAATCTTTGGCGTAATGGCCCCTACGGCCGCAGCGGAAGCAATCGGCCTCGTTGCGCCGAAGCGCAGGTCTTGCATCCTGGCGGCCCCGTCCCGATGGCGTAGCGCGCGGCCCCGGCCTTCCGCGTCCCGACCATGGAGAGGAGGCAGCCGTCAGCTCCTGTGGACCCCGCTCATCCGGCACATAGATCGCCCTTGTGGGGTCCCACCCCATCGCGCCTCCTTCCTTGACGGGCCCACCCGTCCATGCCGCCACTTGCTTCCAGCGACGGAGATTAAACTGCGCATCCAGACACTTTGCTGCCGCCCGGGACGTGAGCTTCTCATGCCCACACACAGGCATGGGGATCCCCAGATCCCGAGACAGCTCCAGCATTTTTCCCAATATGAGAGGCTCGAGCAGATCCTGTGGCGTGTCAGGATATGCTGCCATGGCCAGCTCCAACACCGCACCCCTGAACGCCACGGGCGATTCTTCGGGTGCTCGTTGTCGTTGAGCGAATCGCCGATGCGCGTCGTCAGGTGGCTCATAGGCGTCGGCCATTTCCTCAAAAACTCCACATAAAGTCTTCTTCTTATCGGCCGTTATGGAACGGAAAAATCGAACAGATTCGTCGTCCAGTAGAGTCGGCAACACTTCCAAGGCCTCCGCATCGGTCCATCTTGCTGAACGAACCGCCGCCAAAAATCGGCAGGCGAAAGCGCTCCAATCGCCCCCGATAGAGAATTCCTTAACTGTAGTAAGGTGGCGACTCCGACTCCTCTTTACGCCGTCTTCCAATGATGGTTGTTCTGGAGGCAAATTCAAAATGGCGTCGGCCCGCGGCGTGGCCAAGATGGCGGTTTGGCGCCGCGGAGCGCGCAAGATGGCGTCTTCTTGCCGCGTGGCCAATGGCGGCGGCAGGGCAGGCAACGTGGCGGCCCGTGGAGCACCTTCTCGTTCCATCGTCGTCCTTGGCGTAACGAGGTGACATAGATGCGCCAGGACGTCCTTGAGTGTCTCCAGTTGTTCTGCCACCTGTTGCCATCTTTGGTCAGCGTCCGATGTTGTTGACGGACCCGCCATCGCGCCGACATCTTCCACGCCCGTCCCCGTGCTCGCCTCAGCAGGGCTCTCCTCCACCACCCCAGCAGAATCCGTGGTCGGAGGGAATTCGTCGTCGTCGGACGAAGAAGCCGATGCTGGCGCCGGGGGAATTTTCTTCCTTACTTGCTTAGACATGCCGTTTCACTTCTGACCCCAGTGTAATAAAAGACTTGACCACGATCTCTGGCTCAGTGTCCTTTATTCGGTCCGTACTGCGTTCCCACACGGCTGTCTCTCTTATTCTCTCTGTGCTGGTTCCGATGTCACTCCAGTCCACATCAGCAGCCCCGCTGCTGTTCTTGTCGCTCTTGCAGCCCCCACAGCAGCTCCGCTGCTGTACTCTCACACAGCTCCCTTGGCTGTTCCTGCTGCAGCCCTGACAGCCTCGTGCTGTCTCGCCTTCTCGTCGCTCCTGCGACTCTTGGCAGCCACCCCGCTGCCCCTCACACACAGCCTTACTGCCTATCTCTATCTGCAGCTTTACACCTCCCAGTAGCTCCCTACTGTTCCCAGGGTTGGCTCCCGCTTCTGACGGTGCCCCCTCGGCTCGTACGCCCGCGTGGCCCCACACCTTTCCATTCACACCCCGACTGACTTCTCCTTCCGGTTTCCCGCTTAAGGACCCCCTACCTTTCACCCACGTCACCTGGCTCCGCCTCCTCGTGACGTCACATCCGGAAGGTCGCTTTCGCCCGCATTACACTAATATGTAACCAGGAGGTTCCTACCAGTAATATTACGATTTTAATGCATTTTAATGGACAATGCTCGATTATTTATAACAAAAATATATAATGGATGTTACATTTAAGGCAACTTAATTGTTTCAGGTAAAAATGTTACAATATTCGAGTAAGGTTAATTATAGATATTGTGACATTTGTTTGATTTACGTACATCTTGAATTATTCTCCTTTGTCAATGACCAGGGTTAAATCCAGTGGGTTTAGAGCAGGGTTGAGTTATAGAGCAATGTTTCCTGTCTGGCAGATGGTGGAGAACAGCTAGAATTTTCGGGATGAGCTTTACATTTGATTGAAATCAGAATATTAATACTGGTAGGAACATCCTGGTTACACCAGCCCACAGGGGATTATTGTGTCCGTCCGTCGTGCAGGAAGGTGCTGGGTGGGGAGAGGAGGGTGGGAAGGGGCTGGGAGGGGAGGGTGGTGCTGGGATGGGAGGGTGGTGCTGGGATGGGAGGGTGGGGCTGGGATGGGAGGGTGGGGCTGGGATGGGAGGGTGGGGCTGGGATGGGAGGGTGGGGCTGGGATGGGAGGGTGGGGCTGGGATGGGAGGGTGGGGCTGGGATGGGAGGGTGGGGCTGGGATGGGAGGGTGGGGCTGGGATGGGAGGGTGGGGCTGGGATGGGAGGGTGGGGCTGGGATGGGAGGGTGGGGCTGGGATGGGAGGGTGGGGCTGGGATGGGAGGGTGGGGCTGGGATGGGAGGGTGGGGCTGGGATGGGAGGGTGGGGCTGGGATGGGAGGGTGGGGCTGGGATGGGAGGGTGGGGCTGGGATGGGAGGGTGGGGCTGGGATGGGATGGGAGGGTGGGGCTGGGATGGGATGGGAGGGTGGGGCTGGGATGGGATGGGAGGGTGGGGCTGGGATGGGATGGGAGGGTGGGGCTGGGATGGGATGGGAGGGTGGGGCTGGGATGGGATGGGAGGGTGGGGCTGGGATGGGATGGGAGGGTGGGGCTGGGATGGGATGGGAGGGTGGGGCTGGGATGGGATGGGAGGGTGGGGCTGGGATGGGATGGGAGGGTGGGGCTGGGATGGGATGGGAGGGTGGGGCTGGGATGGGATGGGAGGGTGGGGCTGGGATGGGATGGGAGGGTGGGGCTGGGATGGGATGGGAGGGTGGGGCTGGGATGGGATGGGAGGGTGGGGCTGGGATGGGATGGGAGGGTGGGGCTGGGATGGGATGGGAGGGTGGGGCTGGGATGGGATGGGAGGGTGGGGCTGGGATGGGATGGGAGGGTGGGGCTGGGATGGGATGGGAGGGTGGGGCTGGGATGGGATGGGAGGGTGGGGCTGGGATGGGATGGGAGGGTGGGGCTGGGATGGGATGGGAGGGTGGGGCTGGGATGGGATGGGAGGGTGGGGCTGGGATGGGAGGGTGGGGCTGGGATGGGAGGGTGGGGCTGGGATGGGAGGGTGGGGCTGGGATGGGAGGGTGGGGCTGGGATGGGAGGGTGGGGCTGGGATGGGAGGGTGGGGCTGGGATGGGAGGGTGGGGCTGGGATGGGAGGGTGGGGCTGGGATGGGAGGGTGGGGCTGGGATGGGAGGGTGGGGCTGGGATGGGAGGGTGGGGCTGGGATGGGAGGGTGGGGCTGGGATGGGAGGGTGGGGCTGGGATGGGAGGGTGGGGCTGGGATGGGAGGGTGGGGCTGGGATGGGAGGGTGGGGCTGGGATGGGAGGGTGGGGCTGGGATGGGAGGGTGGGGCTGGGATGGGAGGGTGGGGCTGGGATGGGAGGGTGGGGCTGGGATGGGAGGGTGGGGCTGGGATGGGAGGGTGGGGCTGGGATGGGAGGGTGGGGCTGGGATGGGAGGGTGGGGCTGGGATGGGAGGGTGGGGCTGGGATGGGAGGGTGGGGCTGGGATGGGAGGGTGGGGCTGGGATGGGAGGGTGGGGCTGGGATGGGAGGGTGGGGCTGGGATGGGAGGGTGGGGCTGGGATGGGAGGGTGGGGCTGGGATGGGAGGGTGGGGCTGGGATGGGAGGGTGGGGCTGGGATGGGAGGGTGGGCTGGGTGGGGAGGGGCTGGTCACCCCGTGGTGCCCTTACAAAACTCAATGTTTAACCTAATCACGCCGGCTTTTGCCCACCCTCACAGTTGGCCATATTTGCGGAATACACCATGCCGCCGTTGACCCTGGCCATTGACCGAGCAACCCAACGTTCCTACCAGCTCCCTCCGCAGGAATGTGTTTTATAATGGTGGAATCCGATGAGCTATGAAGCTCTTTTTCACAGATATCCAGTATTGCTTTAATCATTAACGCTATTTCCTACTATAATTTACTGCTATAATGAGCCAAGAATGTCTGTGTCCTGCGCGTGACGTCACTCCACGTCGACCAGCCCTGTCTCAATAATCATGAACATGTGACGTCCTCCACATGGACCCCCCCTCATTAATAATCATGCGTGGCTGACGTCTCTTCACATCTAACAGCCCCCCTCATTAACAAAACGGCAACTTGTTTTGATTCGTTATGATTGCTGAGCACAGATCCAGAAGCCCAACATGTCATCCGTTCAGCAATGAACAGCACTACAATCAAATTGTCGTCGATTAGAGTTAACATATTTACGGAACTTCGCAAGGTTATTAGACTTGATACCGGATGATGGACTTCTAAATTCGAGCAGTGCGTGGAATAAGCTGATAGAAAAGTGTTGTGGTCGAACGGAGTGTGTGAGACGAAAATCAGTCTGGAGTCCTCATGGCAGAAGGATAACTCAACGAGTGGAATTATATCAGGATACTTGGGAAATTTTCTTTATAAGTGGAGAGGTAAATTATGCATAGGTAATTGAATGGGAAATCAACTTGTGATTTGAATAAGAAATATGATCGTTGAATTTTTACCAAAACACTAAAGACCCAGATGGGACTCGAACCCACAATCCCCAGCTCCGGAAGCTGGTGCCTTATCCATTAGGCCACTGGGCCAAATTCATCGAGCCCTGTGTTCTTTGTGATGACCCCTAATGTGGATGAGATGTCACTTTCAAGGTACTCAGAAGATGCCCAGGTAATGCTTGCTTCCAAGTGCCACTATCTAACAAACGGGAAAAGGAAGAGATCTGCGAGATTTCAGAGTAGATTCTTCAACTCCGGCCATGACCCCGATAGCCCCCTTACACAACGAGGTCACGTTACTGGGATCAGACTTAGCCAGCGTAGTGGGGATGTAGCTCAGTGGTAGAGCGCACGCTTCGCATGTGTGAGGTCCCGGGTTCAATCCCCAGCATCTCCATGTCCGCAGATTTTATTTAATTCATGTTTTAAACAAAGGTTGAATTTTAAAATGAATTGTCTGTGTCCATGTCCCTGTAATAAGGGTGCACGTTAACTTTCGTAAATATTACCCTACATGAACGAAATCTTAGGATTAATGTGTGTTAATATACCCAACTTGCTATTTTTAAAACTCACGATGTACACAGTGATCAAATTGTTTATTTAAACATTTGGAGATGAAAACAAGTGCTTAAAAGTATCCAGAACATTTTTATTTCCGAATTAAATACTTCCAATAATAAATAAATTGGGAAAGCATTATAGTATCCATCCTCCACATGTATTCTAGTTATTTCTTTCAGTTTAAAAGAAACACATTTTGCTTGGACTCTGTGCAGACTCGATGGGTACAAGTCCCAGGGCCAACAGGAGAGTGAGTGGGGTGACAAGAGAGAGAAAGAAGCTGATGACAAAGTTTCACCCCATACCTAGGTGGAACTGCGCCCAGGTAGAACCGGAATGGGGATGTAGCTCAGTGGTAGAGCGCACGCTTTGCATGTGTGAGGCCCCGGGTTCAATCCCCGGCATCTCCACGCAGTGACATTTTGCCAGTGGCCAATTTTACTCGAAGGAACATGCGTGGCCTGGACAAAACGCCAACTTGTTTTGATTCGTTATGATTGCTGAGCACAGATCCAGAAGCCCAACATGTCATCCGTTCAGCAATGAACAGCACTACAATCAAGGTGTCGTCGATTAGAGTTAACATATTTACGGAACTTAGCAAGGTTATTAGACTGGATACCGGATGTTGGACTTCTAAATTCGAGCAGTGCGTGGAATAAGCTGATAGAAAAGTGTTGTGACCTGCTGAGTGGTGGTCGAACGGAGTGTGTGAGACGAAAATCAGTCTGGAGTCCTCATGGCAGAAGGATAACTCAACGAGTGGAATTATATCAGGATACTTGGGAAATTTTCTTTATAAGTGGAGAGGTAAATTATGCATAGGTAATTGAATGGGAAATCAACTTGTGATTTGAATAAGAAATATGATCGTTGAATTTTTACCAAAACACAAAAGACCCAGATGGGACTCGAACCCACAATCCCCAGCTCCGGAAGCTGGTGCCTTATCCATTAGGCCACTGGGCCAAATTCATCGAGCCCTGTGTTCTTTGTGATGACCCCTAATGTGGATGAGATGTCACTTTCAAGGTACTCAGAAGATGCCCAGGTAATGCTTGCTTCCAAGTGCCGCTATCTAACAAACGGGAAAAGGAAGAGATCTGCGAGATTTCAGAGTAGATTCTTCAACTCCGGCCATGACCCCGATAGCCCCCTTACACAACGAGGTCACGTTACTGGGATCAGACTTAGCCAGCGTAGTGGGGATGTAGCTCAGTGGTAGAGCGCACGCTTCGCATGTGTGAGGTCCCGGGTTCAATCCCCAGCATCTCCATGTCCGCAGATTTTATTTAATTCATGTTTTAAACAAAGGTTGAATTTTAAAATGAATTGTCTGTGTCCATGTCCCTGTAATAAGGGTGCACGTTAACTTTCGTAAATATTACCTTACATGAACGAAATCTTAGGATTAATGTGTGTTAATATACCCAACTTGCTATTTTTAAAACTCACGATGTACACAGTGATCAAATTGTTTATTTAAACATTTGGAGATGAAAACAAGTGCTTAAAAGTATCCAGAACACTTTTATTTCCGAATTAAATACTTCCAATAATAAATAAATTGGGAAAGCATTATAGTATCCATCCTCCACATGTATTCTAGTTATTTCTTTCAGTTTAAAAGAAACACATTTTGCTTGGACTCTGTGCAGACTCGATGGGTACAAGTCCCAGGGCCAACAGGAGAGTGAGTGGGGTGACAAGAGAGAGAAAGAAGCTGATGACAAAGTTTCACCCCATACCTAGGTGGAACTGCGCCCAGGTAGAACCGGAATGGGCATGTAGCTCAGTGGTAGAGCGCACGCTTTGCATGTGTGAGGCCCCGGGTTCAATCCCCGGCATCTCCACGCAGTGACATTTTGCCAGTGGCCAATTTTACTCGAAGGAACATGCGTGGCCTGGACAAAACGCCAACTTGTTTTGATTCGTTATGATTGCTGAGCACAGATCCAGAAGCCCAACATGTCATCCGTTCAGCAATGAACAGCACTACAATCAAGGTGTCGTCGATTAGAGTTAACATATTCACGGAACTTAGCAAGGTTATTAGACTTGATACCGGATGTTGGACTTCTAAATTCGAGCAGTGCGTGGAATAAGCTGATAGAAAAGTGTTGTGACCTGCTGAGTGGTGGTCGAACGGAGTGTGTGAGACGAAAATCAGTCTGGAGTCCTCATGGCAGAAGGATAACTCAACGAGTGGAATTATATCAGGATACTTGGGAAATTTTCTTTATAAGTGGAGAGGTAAATTATGCATAGGTAATTGAATGGGAAATCAACTTGTGATTTGAATAAGAAATATGATCGGTGAATTTTTACCAAAACACTAAAGACCCAGATGGGACTCGAACCCACAATCCCCAGCTCCGGAAGCTGGTGCCTTATCCATTAGGCCACTGGGCCAAATTCATCGAGCCCTGTGTTCTTTGTGATGACCCCTAATGTGGATGAGATGTCACTTTCAAGGTACTCAGAAGATGCCCAGGTAATGCTTGCTTCCAAGTGCCGCTATCTAACAATCGGGAAAAGGAAGAGATCTGCGAGATTTCAGAGTAGATTCTTCAACTCCGGCCATGACCCCGATAGCCCCCTAACACAACGAGGTCACGTTACTGGGATCAGACTTAGCCAGCGTAGTGGGGATGTAGCTCAGTGGTAGAGCGCACGCTTCGCATGTGTGAGGTCCCGGGTTCAATCCCCAGCATCTCCATGTCCGCAGATTTTATTTAATTCATGTTTTAAACAAAGGTTGAATTTTAAAATGAATTGTCTGTGTCCATGTCCCTGTAATAAGGGTGCACGTTAACTTTCGTAAATATTACCCTACATGAACGAAATCTTAGGATTAATGTGTGTTAATATACCCAACTTGCTATTTTTAAAACTCACGATGTACACAGTGATCAAATTGTTTATTTAAACATTTGGAGATGAAAACAAGTGCTTAAAAGTATCCAGAACACTTTTATTTCCGAATTAAATACTTCCAATAATAAATAAATTGGGAAAGCATTATAGTATCCATCCTCCACATGTATTCTAGTTATTTCTTTCAGTTTAAAAGAAACACATTTTGCTTGGACTCTGTGCAGACTCGATGGGTACAAGTCCCAGGGCCAACAGGAGAGTGAGTGGGGTGACAAGAGAGAGAAAGAAGCTGATGACAAAGTTTCACCCCATACCTAGGTGGAACTGCGCCCAGGTAGAACCGGAATGGGGATGTAGCTCAGTGGTAGAGCGCACGCTTTGCATGTGTGAGGCCCCGGGTTCAATCCCCGGCATCTCCACGCAGTGACATTTTGCCAGTGGCCAATTTTACTCGAAGGAACATGCGTGGCCTGGACAAAACGCCAACTTGTTTTGATTCGTTATGATTGCTGAGCACAGATCCAGAAGCCCAACATGTCATCCGTTCAGCAATGAACAGCACTACAATCAAGGTGTCGTCGATTAGAGTTAACATATTTACGGAACTTAGCAAGGTTATTAGACTGGATACCGGATGTTGGACTTCTAAATTCGAGCAGTGCGTGGAATAAGCTGATAGAAAAGTGTTGTGACCTGCTGAGTGGTGGTCGAACGGAGTGTGTGAGACGAAAATCAGTCTGGAGTCCTCATGGCAGAAGGATAACTCAACGAGTGGAATTATATCAGGATACTTGGGAATTTTTCTTTATAAGTGGAGAGGTAAATTATGCATAGGTAATTGAATGGGAAATCAACTTGTGATTTGAATAAGAAATATGATCGTTGAATTTTTACCAAAACACTAAAGACCCAGATGGGACTCGAACCCACAATCCCCAGCTCCGGAAGCTGGTGCCTTATCCATTAGGCCACTGGGCCAAATTCATCGAGCCCTGTGTTCTTTGTGATGACCCCTAATGTGGATGAGATGTCACTTTCAAGGTACTCAGAAGATGCCCAGGTAATGCTTGCTTCCAAGTGCCGCTATCTAACAAACGGGAAAAGGAAGAGATCTGCGAGATTTCAGAGTAGATTCTTCAACTCCGGCCATGACCCCGATAGCCCCCTTACACAACGAGGTCACGTTACTGGGATCAGACTTAGCCAGCGTAGTGGGGATGTAGCTCAGTGGTAGAGCGCACGCTTCGCATGTGTGAGGTCCCGGGTTCAATCCCCAGCATCTCCATGTCCGCAGATTTTATTTAATTCATGTTTTAAACAAAGGTTGAATTTTAAAATGAATTGTCTGTGTCCATGTCCCTGTAATAAGGGTGCACGTTAACTTTCGTAAATATTACCCTACATGAACGAAATCTTAGGATTAATGTGTGTTAATATACCCAACTTGCTATTTTTAAAACTCACGATGTACACAGTGATCAAATTGTTTATTTAAACATTTGGAGATGAAAACAAGTGCTTAAAAGTATCCAGAACACTTTTATTTCCGAATTAAATACTTCCAATAATAAATAAATTGGGAAAGCATTATAGTATCCATCCTCCACATGTATTCTAGTTATTTCTTTCAGTTTAAAAGAAACACATTTTGCTTGGACTCTGTGCAGACTCGATGGGTACAAGTCCCAGGGCCAACAGGAGAGTGAGTGGGGTGACAAGAGAGAGAAAGAAGCTGATGACAAAGTTTCACCCCATACCTAGGTGGAACTGCGCCCAGGTAGAACCGGAATGGGGATGTAGCTCAGTGGTAGAGCGCACGCTTTGCATGTGTGAGGCCCCGGGTTCAATCCCCGGCATCTCCACGCAGTGACATTTTGCCAGTGGCCAATTTTACTCGAAGGAACATGCGTGGCCTGGACAAAACGCCAACTTGTTTTGATTCGTTATGATTGCTGAGCACAGATCCAGAAGCCCAACATGTCATCCGTTCAGCAATGAACAGCACTACAATCAAGGTGTCGTCGATTAGAGTTAACATATTTACGGAACTTAGCAAGGTTATTAGACTGGATACCGGATGTTGGACTTCTAAATTCGAGCAGTGCGTGGAATAAGCTGATAGAAAAGTGTTGTGACCTGCTGAGTGGTGGTCGAACGGAGTGTGTGAGACGAAAATCAGTCTGGAGTCCTCATGGCAGAAGGATAACTCAACGAGTGGAATTATATCAGGATACTTGGGAAATTTTCTTTATAAGTGGAGAGGTAAATTATGCATAGGTAATTGAATGGGAAATCAACTTGTGATTTGAATAAGAAATATGATCGTTGAATTTTTACCAAAACACAAAAGACCCAGATGGGACTCGAACCCACAATCCCCAGCTCCGGAAGCTGGTGCCTTATCCATTAGGCCACTGGGCCAAATTCATCGAGCCCTGTGTTCTTTGTGATGACCCCTAATGTGGATGAGATGTCACTTTCAAGGTACTCAGAAGATGCCCAGGTAATGCTTGCTTCCAAGTGCCGCTATCTAACAAACGGGAAAAGGAAGAGATCTGCGAGATTTCAGAGTAGATTCTTCAACTCCGGCCATGACCCCGATAGCCCCCTTACACAACGAGGTCACGTTACTGGGATCAGACTTAGCCAGCGTAGTGGGGATGTAGCTCAGTGGTAGAGCGCACGCTTCGCATGTGTGAGGTCCCGGGTTCAATCCCCAGCGTCTCCATGTCCGCAGATTTTATTTAATTCATGTTTTAAACAAAGGTTGAATTTTAAAATGAATTGTCTGTGTCCATGTCCCTGTAATAAGGGTGCACGTTAACTTTCGTAAATATTACCCTACATGAACGAAATCTTAGGATTAATGTGTGTTAATATACCCAACTTGCAATTTTTAAAACTCACGATGTACACAGTGATCAAATTGTTTATTTAAACATTTGGAGATGAAAACAAGTGCTTAAAAGTATCCAGAACACTTTTATTTCCGAATTAAATACTTCCAATAATAAATAAATTGGGAAAGCATTATAGTATCCATCCTCCACATGTATTCTAGTTATTTCTTTCAGTTTAAAAGAAACACATTTTGCTTGGACTCTGTGCAGACTCGATGGGTACAAGTCCCAGGGCCAACAGGAGAGTGAGTGGGGTGACAAGAGAGAGAAAGAAGCTGATGACAAAGTTTCACCCCATACCTAGGTGGAACTGCGCCCAGGTAGAACCGGAATGGGGATGTAGCTCAGTGGTAGAGCGCACGCTTTGCATGTGTGAGGCCCCGGGTTCAATCCCCGGCATCTCCACGCAGTGACATTTTGCCAGTGGCCAATTTTACTCGAAGGAACATGCGTGGCCTGGACAAAACGCCAACTTGTTTTGATTCGTTATGATTGCTGAGCACAGATCCAGAAGCCCAACATGTCATCCGTTCAGCAATGAACAGCACTACAATCAAGGTGTCGTCGATTAGAGTTAACATATTTACGGAACTTAGCAAGGTTATTAGACTTGATACCGGATGTTGGACTTCTAAATTCGAGCAGTGCGTGGAATAAGCTGATAGAAAAGTGTTGTGACCTGCTGAGTGGTGGTCGAACGGAGTGTGTGAGACGAAAATCAGTCTGGAGTCCTCATGGCAGAAGGATAACTCAACGAGTGGAATTATATCAGGATACTTGGGAAATTTTCTTTATAAGTGGAGAGGTAAATTATGCATAGGTAATTGAATGGGAAATCAACTTGTGATTTGAATAAGAAATATGATCGTTGAATTTTTACCAAAACACAAAAGACCCAGATGGGACTCGAACCCACAATCCCCAGCTCCGGAAGCTGGTGCCTTATCCATTAGGCCACTGGGCCAAATTCATCGAGCCCTGTGTTCTTTGTGATGACCCCTAATGTGGATGAGATGTCACTTTCAAGGTACTCAGAAGATGCCCAGGTAATGCTTGCTTCCAAGTGCCGCTATCTAACAAACGGGAAAAGGAAGAGATCTGCGAGATTTCAGAGTAGATTCTTCAACTCCGGCCATGACCCCGATAGCCCCCTTACACAACGAGGTCACGTTACTGGGATCAGACTTAGCCAGCGTAGTGGGGATGTAGCTCAGTGGTAGAGCGCACGCTTCGCATGTGTGAGGTCCCGGGTTCAATCCCCAGCATCTCCATGTCCGCAGATTTTATTTAATTCATGTTTTAAACAAAGGTTGAATTTTAAAATGAATTGTCTGTGTCCATGTCCCTGTAATAAGGGTGCACGTTAACTTTCGTAAATATTACCCTACATGAACGAAATCTTAGGATTAATGTGTGTTAATATACCCAACTTGCTATTTTTAAAACTCACGATGTACACAGTGATCAAATTGTTTATTTAAACATTTGGAGATGAAAACAAGTGCTTAAAAGTATCCAGAACACTTTTATTTCCGAATTAAATACTTCCAATAATAAATAAATTGGGAAAGCATTATAGTATCCATCCTCCACATGTATTCTAGTTATTTCTTTCAGTTTAAAAGAAACACATTTTGCTTGGACTCTGTGCAGACTCGATGGGTACAAGTCCCAGGGCCAACAGGAGAGTGAGTGGGGTGACAAGAGAGAGAAAGAAGCTGATGACAAAGTTTCACCCCATACCTAGGTGGAACTGCGCCCAGGTAGAACCGGAATGGGGATGTAGCTCAGTGGTAGAGCGCACGCTTTGCATGTGTGAGGCCCCGGGTTCAATCCCCGGCATCTCCACGCAGTGACATTTTGCCAGTGGCCAATTTTAATCGAAGGAACATGCGTGGCCTGGACAAAACGCCAACTTGTTTTGATTCGTTATGATTGCTGAGCACAGATCCAGAAGCCCAACATGTCATCCGTTCAGCAATGAACAGCACTACAATCAAGGTGTCGTCGATTAGAGTTAACATATTTACGGAACTTAGCAAGGTTATTAGACTTGATACCGGATGTTGGACTTCTAAATTCGAGCAGTGCGTGGAATAAGCTGATAGAAAAGTGTTGTGACCTGCTGAGTGGTGGTCGAACGGAGTGTGTGAGACGAAAATCAGTCTGGAGTCCTCATGGCAGAAGGATAACTCAACGAGTGGAATTATATCAGGATACTTGGGAAATTTTCTTTATAAGTGGAGAGGTAAATTATGCATAGGTAATTGAATGGGAAATCAACTTGTGATTTGAATAAGAAATATGATCGTTGAATTTTTACCAAAACACTAAAGACCCAGATGGGACTCGAACCCACAATCCCCAGCTCCGGAAGCTGGTGCCTTATCCATTAGGCCACTGGGCCAAATTCATCGAGCCCTGTGTTCTTTGTGATGACCCCTAATGTGGATGAGATGTCACTTTCAAGGTACTCAGAAGATGCCCAGGTAATGCTTGCTTCCAAGTGCCGCTATCTAACAAACGGGAAAAGGAAGAGATCTGCGAGATTTCAGAGTAGATTCTTCAACTCCGGCCATGACCCCGATAGCCCCCTTACACAACGAGGTCACGTTACTGGGATCAGACTTAGCCAGCGTAGTGGGGATGTAGCTCAGTGGTAGAGCGCACGCTTTGCATGTGTGAGGTCCCGGGTTCAATCCCCAGCATCTCCATGTCCGCAGATTTTATTTAATTCATGTTTTAAACAAAGGTTGAATTTTAAAATGAATTGTCTGTGTCCATGTCCCTGTAATAAGGGTGCACGTTAACTTTCGTAAATATTACCCTACATGAACGAAATCTTAGGATTAATGTGTGTTAATATACCCAACTTGCTATTTTTAAAACTCACGATGTACACAGTGATCAAATTGTTTATTTAAACATTTGGAGATGAAAACAAGTGCTTAAAAGTATCCAAAACACTTTTATTTCCGAATTAAATACTTCCAATAATAAATAAATTGGGAAAGCATTATAGTATCCATCCTCCACATGTATTCTAGTTATTTCTTTCAGTTTAAAAGAAACACATTTTTCTTGGACTCTGTGCAGACTCGATGGGTACAAGTCCCAGGGCCAACAGGAGAGTGAGTGGGGTGACAAGAGAGAGAAAGAAGCTGATGACAAAGTTTCACCCCATACCTAGGTGGAACTGCGCCCAGGTAGAACCGGAATGGGGATGTAGCTCAGTGGTAGAGCGCACGATTTGCATGTGTAAGGCCCCGGGTTCAATCCCCGGCATCTCCACGCAGTGACATTTTGCCAGTGGCCAATTTTACTTCAAGGAACATGCGTGGCCTGGACAAAACGCCAACTTGTTTTGATTCGTTATGATTGCTGAGCACAGATCCAGAAGCCCAACATGTCATCCGTTCAGCAATGAACAGCACTACAATCAAGGTGTCGTCGATTAGAGTTAACATATTTACGGAACTTCGCAAGGTTATTAGACTTGATACCGGATGATGGACTTCTAAATTCGAGCAGTGCGTGGAATAAGCTGATAGAAAAGTGTTGTGGTCGAACGGAGTGTGTGAGACGAAAATCAGTCTGGAGTCCTCATGGCAGAAGGATAACTCAACGAGTGGAATTATATCAGGATACTTGGGAAATTTTCTTTATAAGTGGAGAGGTAAATTATGCATAGGTAATTGAATGGGAAATCAACTTGTGATTTGAATAAGAAATATGATCGTTGAATTTTTACCAAAACACTAAAGACCCAGATGGGACTCGAACCCACAATCCCCAGCTCCGGAAGCTGGTGCCTTATCCATTAGGCCACTGGGCCAAATTCATCTAGCCCTGTGTTCTTTGTGATGACCCCTAATGTGGATGAGATGTCACTTTCAAGGTACTCAGAAGATGCCCAGGTAATGCTTGCTTCCAAGTGCCGCTATCTAACAAACGGGAAAAGGAAGAGATCTGCGAGATTTCAGAGTAGATTCTTCAACTCCGGCCATGACCCCGATAGCCCCCTTACACAACGAGGTCACGTTACTGGGATCAGACTTAGCCAGCGTAGTGGGGATGTAGCTCAGTGGTAGAGCGCACGCTTCGCATGTGTGAGGTCCCGGGTTCAATCCCCAGCATCTCCATGTCCGCAGATTTTATTTAATTCATGTTTTAAACAAAGGTTGAATTTTAAAATGAATTGTCTGTGTCCATGTCCCTGTAATAAGGGTGCACGTTAACTTTCGTAAATATTACCCTACATGAACGAAATCTTAGGATTAATGTGTGTTAATATACCCAACTTGCTATTTTTAAAACTCACGATGTACACAGTGATCAAATTGTTTATTTAAACATTTGGAGATGAAAACAAGTGCTTAAAAGTATCCAGAACACTTTTATTTCCGAATTAAATACTTCCAATAATAAATAAATTGGGAAAGCATTATAGTATCCATCCTCCACATGTATTCTAGTTATTTCTTTCAGTTCAAAAGAAACACATTTTGCTTGGACTCTGTGCAGACTCGATGGGTACAAGTCCCAGGGCCAACAGGAGAGTGAGTGGGGTGACAAGAGAGAGAAAGAAGCTGATGACAAAGTTTCACCCCATACCTAGGTGGAACTGCGCCCAGGTAGAACCGGAATGGGGATGTAGCTCAGTGGTAGAGCGCACGCTTTGCATGTGTGAGGCCCCGGGTTCAATCCCCGGCATCTCCACGCAGTGACATTTTGCCAGTGGCCAATTTTACTCGAAGGAACATGCGTGGCCTGGACAAAACGCCAACTTGTTTTGATTCGTTATGATTGCTGAGCACAGATCCAGAAGCCCAACATGTCATCCGTTCAGCAATGAACAGCACTACAATCAAGGTGTCGTCGATTAGAGTTAACATATTTACGGAACTTAGCAAGGTTATTAGACTTGATACCGGATGTTGGACTTCTAAATTCGAGCAGTGCGTGGAATAAGCTGATAGAAAAGTGTTGTGACCTGCTGAGTGGTGGTCGAACTGAGTGTGTGAGACGAAAATCAGTCTGGAGTCCTCATGGCAGAAGGATAACTCAACGAGTGGAATTATATCAGGATACTTGGGAAATTTTCTTTATAAGTGGAGAGGTAAATTATGCATAGGTAATTGAATGGGAAATCAACTTGTGATTTGAATAAGAAATATGATCGTTGAATTTTTACCAAAACACAAAAGACCCAGATGAGACTCGAACCCACAATCCCCAGCTCCGGAAGCTGGTGCCTTATCCATTAGGCCACTGGGCCAAATTCATCGAGCCCTGTGTTCTTTGTGATGACCCCTAATGTGGATGAGATGTCACTTTCAAGGTACTCAGAAGATGCCCAGGTAATGCTTGCTTCCAAGTGCCGCTATCTAACAAACGGGAAAAGGAAGAGATCTGCGAGATTTCAGAGTAGATTCTTCAACTCCGGCCATGACCCCGATAGCCCCCTTACACAACGAGGTCACGTTACTGGGATCAGACTTAGCCAGCGTAGTGGGGATGTAGCTCAGTGGTAGAGCGCACGCTTCGCATGTGTGAGGTCCCGGGTTCAATCCCCAGCATCTCCATGTCCGCAGATTTTATTTAATTCATGTTTTAAACAAAGGTTGAATTTTAAAATGAATTGTCTGTGTCCATGTCCCTGTAATAAGGGTGCACGTTAACTTTCGTAAATATTACCCTACATGAACGAAATCTTAGGATTAATGTGTGTTAATATACCCAACTTGCTATTTTTAAAACTCACGATGTACACAGTGATCAAATTGTTTATTTAAACATTTGGAGATGAAAACAAGTGCTTAAAAGTATCCAGAACACTTTTATTTCCGAATTAAATACTTCCAATAATAAATAAATTGGGAAAGCATTATAGTATCCATCCTCCACATGTATTCTAGTTATTTCTTTCAGTTTAAAAGAAACACATTTTGCTTGGACTCTGTGCAGACTCGATGGGTACAAGTCCCAGGGCCAACAGGAGAGTGAGTGGGGTGACAAGAGAGAGAAAGAAGCTGATGACAAAGTTTCACCCCATACCTAGGTGGAACTGCGCCCAGGTAGAACCGGAATGGGGATGTAGCTCAGTGGTAGAGCGCACGCTTTGCATGTGTGAGGCCCCGGGTTCAATCCCCGGCATCTCCACGCAGTGACATTTTGCCAGTGGCCAATTTTACTCGAAGGAACATGCGTGGCCTGGACAAAACGCCAACTTGTTTTGATTCGTTATGATTGCTGAGCACAGATCCAGAAGCCCAACATGTCATCCGTTCAGCAATGAACAGCACTACAATCAAGGTGTCGTCGATTAGAGTTAACATATTTACGGAACTTAGCAAGGTTATTAGACTTGATACCGGATGTTGGACTTCTAAATTCGAGCAGTGCGTGGAATAAGCTGATAGAAAAGTGTTGTGACCTGCTGAGTGGTGGTCGAACGGAGTGTGTGAGACGAAAATCAGTCTGGAGTCCTCATGGCAGAAGGATAACTCAACGAGTGGAATTATATCAGGATACTTGGGAAATTTTCTTTATAAGTGGAGAGGTAAATTATGCATAGGTAATTGAATGGGAAATCAACTTGTGATTTGAATAAGAAATATGATCGTTGAATTTTTACCAAAACACAAAAGACCCAGATGGGACTCGAACCCACAATCCCCAGCTCCGGAAGCTGGTGCCTTATCCATTAGGCCACTGGGCCAAATTCATCGAGCCCTGTGTTCTTTGTGATGACCCCTAATGTGGATGAGATGTCACTTTCAAGGTACTCAGAAGATGCCCAGGTAATGCTTGCTTCCAAGTGCCGCTATCTAACAAACGGGAAAAGGAAGAGATCTGCGAGATTTCAGAGTAGATTCTTCAACTCCGGCCATGACCCCGATAGCCCCCTTACACAACGAGGTCACGTTACTGGGATCAGACTTAGCCAGCGTAGTGGGGATGTAGCTCAGTGGTAGAGCGCACGCTTCGCATGTGTGAGGTCCCGGGTTCAATCCCCAGCATCTCCATGTCCGCAGATTTTATTTAATTCATGTTTTAAACAAAGGTTGAATTTTAAAATGAATTGTCTGTGTCCATGTCCCTGTAATAAGGGTGCACGTTAACTTTCGTAAATATTACCCTACATGAACGAAATCTTAGGATTAATGTGTGTTAATATACCCAACTTGCTATTTTTAAAACTCACGATGTACACAGTGATCAAATTGTTTATTTAAACATTTGGAGATGAAAACAAGTGCTTAAAAGTATCCAGAACACTTTTATTTCCGAATTAAATACTTCCAATAATAAATAAATTGGGAAAGCATTATAGTATCCATCCTCCACATGTATTCTAGTTATTTCTTTCAGTTCAAAAGAAACACATTTTGCTTGGACTCTGTGCAGACTCGATGGGTACAAGTCCCAGGGCCAACAGGAGAGTGAGTGGGGTGACAAGAGAGAGAAAGAAGCTGATGACAAAGTTTCACCCCATACCTAGGTGGAACTGCGCCCAGGTAGAACCGGAATGGGGATGTAGCTCAGTGGTAGAGCGCACGCTTTGCATGTGTGAGGCCCCGGGTTCAATCCCCGGCATCTCCACGCAGTGACATTTTGCCAGTGGCCAATTTTACTCGAAGGAACATGCGTGGCCTGGACAAAACGCCAACTTGTTTTGATTCGTTATGATTGCTGAGCACAGATCCATAAGCCCAACATGTCATCCGTTCAGCAATGAACAGCACTACAATCAAGGTGTCGTCGATTAGAGTTAACATATTTACGGAACTTAGCAAGGTTATTAGACTTGATACCGGATGTTGGACTTCTAAATTCGAGCAGTGCGTGGAATAAGCTGATAGAAAAGTGTTGTGACCTGCTGAGTGGTGGTCGAACGGAGTGTGTGAGACGAAAATCAGTCTGGAGTCCTCATGGCAGAAGGATAACTCAACGAGTGGAATTATATCAGGATACTTGGGAAATTTTCTTTATAAGTGGAGAGGTAAATTATGCATAGGTAATTGAATGGGAAATCAACTTGTGATTTGAATAAGAAATATGATCGTTGAATTTTTACCAAAACACAAAAGACCCAGATGGGACTCGAACCCACAATCCCCAGCTCCGGAAGCTGGTGCCTTATCCATTAGGCCACTGGGCCAAATTCATCGAGCCCTGTGTTCTTTGTGATGACCCCTAATGTGGATGAGATGTCACTTTCAAGGTACTCAGAAGATGCCCAGGTAATGCTTGCTTCCAAGTGCCGCTATCTAACAAACGGGAAAAGGAAGAGATCTGCGAGATTTCAGAGTAGATTCTTCAACTCCGGCCATGACCCCGATAGCCCCCTTACACAACGAGGTCACGTTACTGGGATCAGACTTAGCCAGCGTAGTGGGGATGTAGCTCAGTGGTAGAGCGCACGCTTCGCATGTGTGAGGTCCCGGGTTCAATCCCCAGCATCTCCATGTCCGCAGATTTTATTTAATTCATGTTTTAAACAAAGGTTGAATTTTAAAATGAATTGTCTGTGTCCATGTCCCTGTAATAAGGGTGCACGTTAACTTTCGTAAATATTACCCTACATGAACGAAATCTTAGGATTAATGTGTGTTAATATACCCAACTTGCTATTTTTAAAACTCACGATGTACACAGTGATCAAATTGTTTATTTAAACATTTGGAGATGAAAACAAGTGCTTAAAAGTATCCAGAACACTTTTATTTCCGAATTAAATACTTCCAATAATAAATAAATTGGGAAAGCATTATAGTATCCATCCTCCACATGTATTCTAGTTATTTCTTTCAGTTTAAAAGAAACACATTTTGCTTGGACTCTGTGCAGACTCGATGGGTACAAGTCCCAGGGCCAACAGGAGAGTGAGTGGGGTGACAAGAGAGAGAAAGAAGCTGATGACAAAGTTTCACCCCATACCTAGGTGGAACTGCGCCCAGGTAGAACCGGAATGGGGATGTAGCTCAGTGGTAGAGCGCACGCTTTGCATGTGTGAGGCCCCGGGTTCAATCCCCGGCATCTCCACGCAGTGACATTTTGCCAGTGGCCAATTTTACTCGAAGGAACATGCGTGGCCTGGACAAAACGCCAACTTGTTTTGATTCGTTATGATTGCTGAGCACAGATCCAGAAGCCCAACATGTCATCCGTTCAGCAATGAACAGCACTACAATCAAGGTGTCGTCGATTAGAGTTAACATATTTACGGAACTTAGCAAGGTTATTAGACTTGATACCGGATGTTGGACTTCTAAATTCGAGCAGTGCGTGGAATAAGCTGATAGAAAAGTGTTGTGACCTGCTGAGTGGTGGTCGAACGGAGTGTGTGAGACGAAAATCAGTCTGGAGTCCTCATGGCAGAAGGATAACTCAACGAGTGGAATTATATCAGGATACTTGGGAAATTTTCTTTATAAGTGGAGAGGTAAATTATGCATAGGTAATTGAATGGGAAATCAACTTGTGATTTGAATAAGAAATATGATCGTTGAATTTTTACCAAAACACAAAAGACCCAGATGGGACTCGAACCCACAATCCCCAGCTCCGGAAGCTGGTGCCTTATCCATTAGGCCACTGGGCCAAATTCATCGAGCCCTGTGTTCTTTGTGATGACCCCTAATGTGGATGAGATGTCACTTTCAAGGTACTCAGAAGATGCCCAGGTAATGCTTGCTTCCAAGTGCCGCTATCTAACAAACGGGAAAAGGAAGAGATCTGCGAGATTTCAGAGTAGATTCTTCAACTCCGGCCATGACCCCGATAGCCCCCTTACACAACGAGGTCACGTTACTGGGATCAGACTTAGCCAGCGTAGTGGGGATGTAGCTCAGTGGTAGAGCGCACGCTTCGCATGTGTGAGGTCCCGGGTTCAATCCCCAGCATCTCCATGTCCGCAGATTTTATTTAATTCATGTTTTAAACAAAGGTTGAATTTTAAAATGAATTGTCTGTGTCCATGTCCCTGTAATAAGGGTGCACGTTAACTTTCGTAAATATTACCCTACATGAACGAAATCTTAGGATTAATGTGTGTTAATATCCCCAACTTGCTATTTTTAAAACTCACGATGTACACAGTGATCAAATTGTTTATTTAAACATTTGGAGATGAAAACAAGTGCTTAAAAGTATCCAGAACACTTTAATTTCCGAATTAAATACTTCCAATAATAAATAAATTGGGAAAGCATTATAGTATCCATCCTCCACATGTATTCTAGTTATTTCTTTCAGTTTAAAAGAAACACATTTTGCTTGGACTCTGTGCAGACTCGATGGGTACAAGTCCCAGGGCCAACAGGAGAGTGAGTGGGGTGACAAGAGAGAGAAAGAAGCTGATGACAAAGTTTCACCCCATACCTAGGTGGAACTGCGCCCAGGTAGAACCGGAATGGGGATGTAGCTCAGTGGTAGAGCGCACGCTTTGCATGTGTGAGGCCCCGGGTTCAATCCCCGGCATCTCCACGCAGTGACATTTTGCCAGTGGCCAATTTTACTCGAAGGAACATGCGTGGCCTGGACAAAACGCCAACTTGTTTTGATTCGTTATGATTGCTGAGCACAGATCCAGAAGCCCAACATGTCATCCGTTCAGCAATGAACAGCACTACAATCAAGGTGTCGTCGATTAGAGTTAACATATTTACGGAACTTAGCAAGGTTATTAGACTTGATACCGGATGTTGGACTTCTAAATTCGAGCAGTGCGTGGAATAAGCTGATAGAAAAGTGTTGTGACCTGCTGAGTGGTGGTCGAACGGAGTGTGTGAGACGAAAATCAGTCTGGAGCCCTCATGGCAGAAGGATAACTCAACGAGTGGAATTATATCAGGATACTTGGGAAATTTTCTTTATAAGTGGAGAGGTAAATTATGCATAGGTAATTGAATGGGAAATCAACTTGTGATTTGAATAAGAAATATGATCGGTGAATTTTTACCAAAACACTAAAGACCCAGATGGGACTCGAACCCACAATCCCCAGCTCCGGAAGCTGGTGCCTTATCCATTAGGCCACTGGGCCAAATTCATCGAGCCCTGTGTTCTTTGTGATGACCCCTAATGTGGATGAGATGTCACTTTCAAGGTACTCAGAAGATGCCCAGGTAATGCTTGCTTCCAAGTGCCGCTATCTAACAATCGGGAAAAGGAAGAGATCTGCGAAATTTCAGAGTAGATTCTTCAACTCCGGCCATGACCCCGATAGCCCCCTTACACAACGAGGTCACGTTACTGGGATCAGACTTAGCCAGCGTAGTGGGGATGTAGCTCAGTGGTAGAGCGCACGCTTCGCATGTGTGAGGTCCCGGGTTCAATCCCCAGCATCTCCATGTCCGCAGATTTTATTTAATTCATGTTTTAAACAAAGGTTGAATTTTAAAATGAATTGTCTGTGTCCATGTCCCTGTAATAAGGGTGCACGTTAACTTTCGTAAATATTACCCTACATGAACGAAATCTTAGGATTAATGTGTGTTAATATACCCAACTTGCTATTTTTAAAACTCACGATGTACACAGTGATCAAATTGTTTATTTAAACATTTGGAGATGAAAACAAGTGCTTAAAAGTATCCAGAACACTTTTATTTCCGAATTAAATACTTCCAATAATAAATAAATTGGGAAAGCATTATAGTATCCATCCTCCACATGTATTCTAGTTATTTCTTTCAGTTTAAAAGAAACACATTTTGCTTGGACTCTGTGCAGACTCGATGGGTACAATTCCCAGGGCCAACAGGAGAGTGAGTGGGGTGACAAGAGAGAGAAAGAAGCTGATGACAAAGTTTCACCCCATACCTAGGTGGAACTGCGCCCAGGTAGAACCGGAATGGGGATGTAGCTCAGTGGTAGAGCGCACGCTTTGCATGTGTGAGGCCACGGGTTCAATCCCCGGCATCTCCACGCAGTGACATTTTGCCAGTGGCCAATTTTACTCGAAGGAACATGCGTGGCCTGGACAAAACGCCAACTTGTTTTGATTCGTTATGATTGCTGAGCACAGATCCAGAAGCCCAACATGTCATCCGTTCAGCAATGAACAGCACTACAATCAAGGTGTCGTCGATTAGAGTTAACATATTTACGGAACTTAGCAAGGTTATTAGACTTGATACCGGATGTTGGACTTCTAAATTCGAGCAGTGCGTGGAATAAGCTGATAGAAAAGTGTTGTGACCTGCTGAGTGGTGGTCGAACGGAGTGTGTGAGACGAAAATCAGTCTGGAGCCCTCATGGCAGAAGGATAACTCAACGAGTGGAATTATATCAGGATACTTGGGAAATTTTCTTTATAAGTGGAGAGGTAAATTATGCATAGGTAATTGAATGGGAAATCAACTTGTGATTTGAATAAGAAATATGATCGTTGAATTTTTACCAAAACACAAAAGACCGAGATGGGACTCGAACCCACAATCCCCAGCTCCGGAAGCTGGTGCCTTATCCATTAGGCCACTGGGCCAAATTCATCGAGCCCTGTGTTCTTTGTGATGACCCCTAATGTGGATGAGATGTCACTTTCAAGGTACTCAGAAGATGCCCAGGTAATGCTTGCTTCCAAGTGCCGCTATCTAACAAACGGGAAAAGGAAGAGATCTGCGAGATTTCAGAGTAGATTCTTCAACTCCGGCCATGACCCCGATAGCCCCCTTACACAACGAGGTCACGTTACTGGGATCAGACTTAGCCAGCGTAGTGGGGATGTAGCTCAGTGGTAGAGTGCACGCTTCGCATGTGTGAGGTCCCGGGTTCAATCCCCAGCATCTCCATGTCCGCAGATTTTATTTAATTCATGTTTTAAACAAAGGTTGAATTTTAAAATGAATTGTCTGTGTCCATGTCCCTGTAATAAGGGTGCACGTTAACTTTCGTAAATATTACCCTACATGAACGAAATCTTAGGATTAATGTGTGTTAATATACCCAACTTGCTATTTTTAAAACTCACGATGTACACAGTGATCAAATTGTTTATTTAAACATTTGGAGATGAAAACAAGTGCTTAAAAGTATCCAGAACACTTTTATTTCCGAATTAAATACTTCCAATAATAAATAAATTGGGAAAGCATTATAGTATCCATCCTCCACATGTATTCTAGTTATTTCTTTCAGTTTAAAAGAAACACATTTTGCTTGGACTCTGTGCAGACTCGATGGGTACAAGTCCCAGGGCCAACAGGAGAGTGAGTGGGGTGACAAGAGAGAGAAAGAAGCTGATGACAAAGTTTCACCCCATACCTAGGTGGAACTGCGCCCAGGTAGAACCGGAATGGGGATGTAGCTCAGTGGTAGAGCGCACGCTTTGCATGTGTGAGGCCCCGGGTTCAATCCCCGGCATCTCCACGCAGTGACATTTTGCCAATGGCCAATTTTACTCGAAGGAACATGCGTGGCCTGGACAAAACGCCAACTTGTTTTGATTCGTTATGATTGCTGAGCACAGATCCAGAAGCCCAACATGTCATCCGTTCAGCAATGAACAGCACTACAATCAAGGTGTCGTCGATTAGAGTTAACATATTTACGGAACTTAGCAAGGTTATTAGACTTGATACCGGATGTTGGACTTCTAAATTCGAGCAGTGCGTGGAATAAGCTGATAGAAAAGTGTTGTGACCTGCTGAGTGGTGGTCGAACGGAGTGTGTGAGACGAAAATCAGTCTGGAGTCCTCATGGCAGAAGGATAACTCAACGAGTGGAATTATATCAGGATACTTGGGAAATTTTCTTTATAAGTGGAGAGGTAAATTATGCATAGGTAATTGAATGGGAAATCAACTTGTGATTTTAATAAGAAATATGATCGTTGAATTTTTACCAAAACGCTAAAGACCCAGATGGGACTCGAACCCACAATCCCCAGCTCCGGAAGCTGATGCCTTATCCATTAGGCCCCTGGGCCACATTCATCGAGCCCTGTGTTCTTTGTGATGACCCCTAATGTGGATGAGATGTCACTTTCAAGGTACTCAGAAGATGCCCAGGTAATGCTTGCTTCCAAGTGCCGCTATCTAACAAACGGGAAAAGGAAAAGATCTGCGAGATTTCAGAGTAGATTTTTCAACTCCGGCCATGACCCCGATAGCCCCCTTACACAACGAGGTCACGTTACTGGGATCAGACTGAGCCAGCGTAGTGGGGATGTAGCTCAGTGGTAGAGCGCACGCTTCGCATGTGTGAGGCTCCGGGTTCAATCCCCGGCATCTCCATGTCCGCTGCTTTTATTTAATTCATGTTTTAAACAAAGGTTGAATTTTAAAATGAATTGTCTGTGTCCATGTCCCTGTAATAAGGGTGCACGTTAACTTTCGTAAATATTACCCTACATGAACGAAATCTTAGGATTAATGTGTTAACATACCGAACTTGCTATTTTTATAACTCACGATGTACACATGGATCAAATTGTTTATTTAAACATTTGGAGATGAAAACAAGTGCTTAAAAGTATCCAGAACACTTTTATTTCCGAATTAAATACTTCCAATAATAAATAAATTGGGAAAGCATTATAGTATCCATCCTCCACATGTATTCTAGTTATTTCTTTCAGTTTAAAAGAAACACATTTTGCTTGGACTCTGTGCAGACTCGATGGGTACAAGTCCCAGGGCCAACAGGAGAGTGAGTGGGGTGACAAGAGAGAGAAAGAAGCTGATGACAAAGTTTCACCCCATACCTAGGTGGAGCTGCGCCCAGGTAGAACCGGAATGGGGATGTAGCTCAGTGGTAGAGCGCATGCTTCGCATGTTTTTAGGTCCCGGGTTCAATCCCCAGCATCTCCATGTCCGCAGCTTTTATTTAATTCATGTTTTAAACAAAGGTTGAATTTTAAAATGAATTGTCTGTGTCCATGTCCCTGTAATAAGGGTGCACGTTAACGAAATCTTAGGATTAATGTGTGTTAATATACCCAACTTGCTATTTTTAAAACTCACGATGTACAGCTTTTATTTAATTCATGTTTTAAACAAAGGTTGAATTTTAAAATGAATTGTCTGTGTCCATGTCCCTGTAATAAGGGTGCACGTTAACGAAATCTTAGGATTAATGTGTGTTAATATACCCAACTTGCTATTTTTAAAACTCACGATGTACACAGTGATCAAATTGTTTATTTAAACATTTGGAGATGAAAACAAGTGCTCAAAAGTATCCAGAACACTTTTATTTCCGAATTAAATACTTCCAATAATAAATAAATTGGGAAAGCATTATAGTATCCATCCTCCACATGTATTTTAGTTATTTCTTTCAGTTTAAAAGAAACACATTTTGCTTGGACTCTGTGCAGACTCGATGGGTACAAGTCCCAGGGCCAACAGGAGAGTGAGTGGGGTGACAAGAGAGAGAAAGAAGCTGATGACAAAGTTTCACCCCATACCTAGGTGGAACTGCGCCCAGGTAGAACCGGAATGGGGATGTAGCTCAGTGGTAGAGCGCACGCTTTGCATGTGTGAGGCCCCGGGTTCAGTCCCCGGCATCTCCACGCCGTGACATTTTGCCAGTGGCCAATTTTACTCGAAGGAACACGCGTGGCCTGGACAAAAACGCCAACTTGTTTTGATTCGTTATGATTGCTGAGCACAGATGCAGAAGCCCAACATGTCATCCGATCAGCAATGAACAGCACTACAATCAAGGTGTCGTCGATTGAATCGGAAGCGAGATGGGACGAGGTGTGAATGGTGAGTGTAGGCCCACGTGGGGGCCTACATAGAGGCCTACGTGGGGGCCTACGTCGAGGCCCACGTGGAGGCCTACGTCGAGGCCTACGTCGGGGCCCACGTAGGGGCCTACATAGAGGCCTACGTCGGGGCCTACGTCGAGGCCCACGTGGAGGCCTACATAGAGGCCTACGTCGGGGCCCACGTCGAGGCCCACGTGGGGGCCTACATAGAAGCCTACGTCAGGGCCTACGTCGAGGCCTACTTCGAGGCCTACGTCGGGGCCTACGTCGAGGCCTACTTCGAGCCCTATGTCGGGGCCCACGTGGGGGCCTACGTGGGGGCCTACGTCGAGGCCTACGTGGAGGGCGCTCGTCAATGGAAGCAGAACAATGAAGCTGATGGGCCAAACATCTCGCCTCTCCACGTCCACATCACGCAACTACTCGGCCTCGGTGCCTCCAGGCCGCACGGCCGCTGCTGCTCTGCTGTAGTACACACAGCTGCGGCTGCTTCGTGTATGACTCCTGCAACTGCAGTTGGGTCGGCTGCAGCTGCTACAACAACAACAACAGCAGCTGCAACAACAACAGCAGCTGCAACAACAACAGCAGCTGCAACAACAACAGCAGCTGCAACAACAACAGCAGCTGCAACAACAACAGCAGCTGCAACAACAACAGCAGCTGCAACAACAACAGCAGCTGCAACAACAACAGCAGCTGCAACAACAACAGCAGCTGCAACAACAACAGCAGCTGCAACAACAACAGCAGCTGCAACAACAACAGCAGCTGCAACAACAACAGCAGCTGCAACAACAACAGCAGCTGCAACAACAACAGCAGCTGCAACAACAACAGCAGCTGCAACAACAACAGCAGCTGCAACAACAACAGCAGCAAGATGGCGGCGGCGTGTGCGGCCGCGTGTGCGTTGTGCTGCATGGGTGTGGGCTGTGCGTGAGAGTGGGTGAAGGTGAGCTGCGTGTGAGTGAGCTGTGTGTGTGTTTAAATTTAGTGTTTTAAAGATGTCAATTCACCTGCTGTGTATCTTACTACTGTCCCTCCCGGCCATATCTAGTGCCACACTCAACTCTACAAACGGCTACCCGCGTTACTTCGCGTCACTTTGCGTCAATACTTATTGCTAAATTTGCCACTACACCTGCTAATGAAACAACTTATAGACACTTCTACACTCCATCATTGTATCCTTTTAAACCCTATCTTTGTCCCATTACTTCACCAGCACTCCTTCCAAACTTCATTCTGCTCTTAAAAATAACACCATCTGCGAGCTGCTGCTATTCGTCCAAGGTTCGTCGCTCTTCATCCTTTCACAGAAAATACCTGTGCAAACTATTAATTCTACTTTTCTTATTTCTGGGTGGTATTGAGCTTCATCCTGGCCCAAATGTAAAGAACTCATATAATTCTGTAGATTTTTCTGGCAGAAAAGGTGTTGGTGTTCTACATGTCAACATCAGATGGCTTTTGATTACATTAAGTCAACTAAAACTAGAAGTAGCAAATCTTGACCCGGACATATTTTGCCTAACAGAAACATTTCTCACTCCTGCCGTCAATGACTTGCAGATTACGATTGACAACTACAACCTTTTTCGGCTTGACCGATGATCTAAAGGAGGTGGAATTGCCATCTATGTTCGTAATACTATTGCATGTTCACCAGCTCACTCCTTGTTTAAAAAATGTTGCTGTGAAGGTCTGGCTCTCAGAATAACTCTCCCTAATAATCAACACATATTGGTAGTGTGCTGCTATAGACCGCCTAGTGGTAAGGATGTTGAAGCTGCATCTGCACTGAGAGAGCTTCTTGGGGGCCTCCCTAAAGGTGAAATAGTTTTAGTGGGTGATCTAAATTGGAATTGGCTAAACCCGCCGGCCGTGGCCACAAATTTTGCAGATGAATTTAACCTGTTTCAATTAATAAATGTCCCCACAAGACCCAACCTAAAAAATCCGGGGCAGTCATCTCTGCTTGACGTCCTATTGACAAATGCCCCTCACAATTTCGCACTGACTGGTGTTCTAGGTAATAACCTTAGTGATCACTCCTTCATTTTTGGGGTGAGATCATCAGCCAGACCCAAAGCCCCCCCTAAATTGGTTGAGAAGCACTCCATGAGACACTTCAGCATACAGGCATTTACTAATGATGTGCTTCACTCGGATATTGACAAGGTCTGTGATATTCCAAACCTGACTACGGCTTGGGAGACCTTCAGGTACACGTTTCTCCAAATTCTTAACAAACATGCTCCGTTGGTTAAATTTAAAACTAAAGGCAATCGTCCACCATGGTTTGATCTTTTGATTACAAAGCTCATGAAAACTAGAGACAAGGCTTGGGCATGTGCTCAGAAAAGTAATTTGGTTAATGACTGGCTAGAATACAGGATTTTAAGGAATAGATGCGTCAAAAAAATACGGCATGCAAAAAATGACTACTTCTCTTCTACTCTCCTTGAATCTCATGGAAATGCCAGGATTTTCTGGAAAACAATCAAATGTATCGAAAAGGCATCCAAAACAGATAATCTGCCCGTTCAGCTTAACCGAAATGGGGAATATTTTTCAGATCCCCAAAAAATAGTTGACAATTTTAACCTTCATTTTTCTGAAGCTGGTACCCTATTTGATAATCTATTGGGAGTCACCCCTGCTCATGCAAATTCCTACACCCCTATCCAAACATTAAGCGAATTTAGTTTTCAGCCAATCCACGAAAGTAATGTTCTGAAACAACTGTCCTACCTCAAAGGGTCCTCCTCTACCGGAGCAGATAGTATTCCCGTCTTTGCTCTACTAAGTGTTGGTCACCTAATATACAAACCTATAGCCCATATTTTCAACCTGTCCATAAAAGAAGCATCAGTTCCACTAGAATGGAAACATTCCTATGTTCGTCCACTTCACAAAGGGGGCCCTAAAGATGATCCAAATAACTACCGACCTATCTCAATTTTGTCCCCGTTGATGAAAATTTTTGAAAAATTATTGAACTACCAAATTAGCAGTTTCCTGTCCGCCAACAATCTATTACATCTAAAACAATCTGGGTTCCGAAAAAAATACAGCACCACATCTGCTGCATTAGACTCTATGAATCACATTTACAGTAGCCTTGATAATAACCAGTACTGCGCCTGTCTTTTTCTTGACTTGTCCAAAGCTTTTGATACAGTAGACCACAACATCCTGCTTAGTAAAATAAGTTGCCTCGGTTTTTCCGAAAACACAGTAAAATGGTTAAAAAATTACCTCTTTTCTCGCACCCAAACTGTATTCACAGATGGTTGGAGGTCAAACAGTGTTAAGATAACAAAAGGGGTTCCACAGGGTTCCATTCTCGGCCCCCTCTTGTTCTCTCTTTATGTAAATGACTTGGGCACTGAACTGGATTATTCCAGGGTAAATGTTTTTGCAGATGACACGGTACTAATTACTGCTGGCCGCTCTCCGGATGACGTGATTGCTAAGCTCCAGAGTGATTTCAACAAACTACAACATCAGCTAGTTGCTCTTAAACTAGTCCTAAATCCTGCCAAAACCAAGGTGCTATGCTTCTCACCAGGACTAAAGCAGGAAGTTATTTTCCCCAAATTACATTCCTTAAATAATGATCAAATAGAGCAAGTTAAGATTTATAAGTATCTTGGGGTCATCCTGGATTCAAAACTGAATTTTGAAGATCACATTGATTATATTGGGAAAAAGACAAAAATTTAAATTGGTTTTCTATATCGACACAAGCACTGCTTCCCCCCTATGTTCCGTTTGGAATTGATTAAAGCTACCATACTGCCTCTACTTGATTACTGTGACATTGTTTATAAATCAGCCCCAAGTACTGTACTGAAGAAGCTTGACTCAATGTATCACTCGGCCTTAAGATTTGCATTGAACTGCCCATATAGGACTCACCACTGTGATCTCTACATTGGGTCAAACTTAACATCTCTGAATGTTCGACGGCTTGTGCACCAGATCTTATTTATTCATGATGTACTTGCAAAAAAATCTGCAGATTACCTGCTGGATCTCATCTCTGTTTCAAAGAAGAAATTTGACCTAAGGTCTACACTCATTTACCAGCTTAATATTCCCTATTGCCGTACATATACTGGAGGAAGGGCCTTTGCTATTGATGCCCCCAGGGTCTGGAATGCTGTTGCCAATAAATTGAAACTTGAGTCACTACCTATGAGATCTTCACTCAAAACTGCTCTAGAGGAGTTGTACACCCCTAGCTGCCAGTGCTATTCAGTGACCTAAAATAAAATGTTTCGCTCCGGATGATCGCTACAAAGTATGACCTGTGTTTTGATTTAGTGTGCTGATCTTAAAGGTGCATTAAAAAATTACAATACTCCGATTGATGCTCCTGCTGTTGTGGAGTGACTCATGCAGCCAGCTATGGCTGCAAGGTTTTGGTAGTACATGTTGTTTATGCCATTTATTGTGAAAATTCCGTCACAGTTCCTATGATTGCTTTTTCATTGCTTTCATGGCTTTATTTTGGTGATTTCGAAAAGTGTATTGGTTTAGCCATGTTTGTTTGTTGTAGTACAGAGTTAGACTGATGGCCTTAATCTAAGCTGTCTTGTGGGTGTTGTTGTTGTTGTTTGACTTGCATCCCACTGAGATTTTTGCACACAGCGTTGGTGTACGGTGTTTTTTCTGCAATATTTTTGCTGTCTTTTCTTGGATTTTCTGTTTGCACTTAGTCACATATTCACTTTAAGATGTTTTTTGTTCTTTTTTTTGTTTTTTGTTTGTTGCGGTTGCACCCGATTCAAGAGCTGAATGGCTCACAGGGCTATACCTATGAATGAACTTGAACTTGATAAATTAACTTGATTAGAGTTAACATATTTACGGAACTTAGCAAGGTTATTAGACTTGATACCGGATGATGGACTTCTAAATTCGAGCAGTGCGTAGAATAAGCTGATAGAAAAGTGTTGTGACCTGCCGAGTAGTGGTCGAACGGAGGGTGTGAGACGAAAATCAGTCTGGAGTCCTCATGGCAGAAGGATAACTCAACGAGTGGAATTATATCAGGATACTTGGGAAATTTTCTTTATAAATGGAGAGGTAAATTATGCATAGGTAATTGAATGGGAAATCAACTTGTGATTTGAATAAGAAATATGATCGTTGAATTTTTACCAAAACACTAAAGACCGAGATGGGACTCGAACCCACAATCCCCAGCTACGGAAGCTGGTGCCTTATCCATTAGGCCACTGGGCCACATTCATCGAGCCCTGTGTTCTTTGTGATGACCCCTAATGTGGATGAGATGTCACTTTCAAGGTACTCAGAAGTAGACCAGGTAATGCTTGCTTCCAAGTGCCGCTATCTAACAAACGGGAAATGGAAAAGATCTGCGAGATTTCAGAGTAGATTCTTCAACTCCGGCCATGACCCCGATAGCCCCCTTACACAACGAGGTCACGTTACTGGGATCAGACTGAGCCAGTGTGGTGGGGATGTAGCTCAGTGGTAGAGTGCACGCTTCGCATGTGTGAGGCCCCGGGTTCAATCCCCGGCATCTCCATGTCCGCAGCTTTTATTTAATTCATGTTTCCAACAAAGGTTGAATTCTAAAATGAATTGTCTGTGTCCATGCCCCTGTAATAAGTGAGCACGTTAACTTTCGTAAATATTACCCTGGATGAACGAAACCTTAGGATTAATGTGTGTTAATTTACGGAACCTGCTAATTTTGTAACTCACGATGTACACAGTGATCAAATTTTTTATTTAAACATTTGGAGATGAAAACAAGTGCTTAAAAGTATCCAGAACACTTTTATTTCCGAATTAAATACTTCCAATAATAAATAAATTGAGAAAGCATTATAGTATCCATCCTCCACATGTATTTTAGTTATTTCTATCAGTTTAAAAGAAACACATTTTGCTTGGACTCTGTGCAGACTCGATGGGTACAAGTCCCAGGGCCAACAGGAGAGTGAGTGGGGTGACAAGAGAGAGAAAGAAGCTGATGACAAAGTTTCACCCCATACCTAGGTGGAACTGCGCCCAGGTAGAACCGGAATGGGGATGTAGCTCAGTGGTAGAGCGCACGCTTTGCATGTGTGAGGCCCCGGGTTCAATCCCTGGCATTTCCACGCAGTGACATTTTGCCAGTGGCCAATTTTACTCGAAGGATCATGCGTGGCCTGGACAAAACGCCAACTTGTTTTGATTCGTTATGATTGCTGAGCACAGATCCAGAAGCCCAACATGTCATCCGTTCAGCAATGAACAGCACTACAATCAAGGTGTCGTCGATTAGAGTTAACATATTTACGGAACTTAGCAAGGTTATTAGACTTGATACCGGATGATGGACTTCTAAATTCGAGCAGTGCGTGGAATAAGCTGATAGAAAAGTGTTGTGACCTGACGAGTGGTGGTCGAACGGAGTGTGTGAGACGAAAATCAGTCTGGAGTCCTTATGGCAGAAGGATAACTCAACGAGTGGAATTATATCAGGATATTTTGGAAATTTTCTTTATAAGTGGAGAGGTAAATTATGCATAGGTAATTGAATGGGAAATCAACTTGTGATTTGAATAAGAAATATGATCATTGAATTTTTACCAAAACACAAAAGACCCAGATGGGACTCGAACCCACAATCCCCAGCTCCGGAAGCTGGTGCCTTATCCATTAGGCCACTGGGCCACATTCATCGAGCCCTATGTTCTTTGTGATGACCCCTAATTTGGATGAGATGTCACTTTCAAGGTACTCAGAAGTAGCCCAGGTAATGCTTGCTTCCAAGTGCCGCTATCTAACAAACGGGAAATGGAAAAGATCTGCGAGATTTCAGAGTAGATTCTTCAACTCCGGCCATGACCCCGATAGCCCCCTTACACAACGAGGTCACGTTACTGGGATCAGACTGAGCCAGCGTGGTGGGGATGTAGCTCAGTGGTAGAGCGCGCGCTTCGCATGTGTGAGGCCCCGGGTTCAATCCCCGGCATCTCCATGTCTGCAGCTTTTATTTAATTCATGTTTTAAACAAAGGTTGAATTTTAAAATGAATTGTCTGTGTCCATGTCCCTGTAATAAGGGTGCACGTTAACTTTAGTGAATATTACCCTAGATGAACGAAATTTTAGGATTAATGTGTGTTAATATACCGAACTTGCTATTTTTATAACTCACGATGTACACAGTGATCAAATTGTTTATTTAAACATTTGGAGATGAAAACAAGTGCTTAAAAGTATCCAGAACACTTTTATTTCCGAATTAAATACTCCCAATAATAAATAAATTGGGAAAGCATTATAGTATCCATCCTCCACATGTATTTTAGTTATTTCTATCAGTTTAAAAGAAACACATTTTGCTTGGACTCTGTGCAGACTCGATGGGTACAAGTCCCAGGGCCAACAGGAGAGTGAGTGGGGTGACAAGAGAGAGAAAGAAGCTGATGACAAAGTTTCACCCCATACCTAGGTGGAACTGCGCCCAGGTAGAACCGGAATGGGGATGTAGCTCAGTGGTAGAGCGCATGCTTTGCATGTGTGAGGCCCCGGGTTCAATCACCGGCATCTCCACGCAGTGACATTTTTCCAGTGGCCAATTTTACTCGAAGGAACATGCGTGGCCTGGACAAAACGCCAACTTGTTTTGATTCGTTACGATTGCTGAGCAAAGATCCAGAAGCCCAACAGCAATTGTAATAAAAGACTCGGACGCTTCTCTCTGTCCTGTGTCCTTTATTTGGGTTCAATCTCTTTTCCCTCACGGTACTCCCCTATATACTCTCCACTCTGCAGCCCCAGGCTGCTGTCGCTCACGTAGCCCAACTCCCTCCTAGCAGCCCCGCTGCTGTCACGTCGTGCAGACCCCTGCTGCCCGACTCCTCCCTTGCAGACCCGCAGCCTCCTCCTGCCCCGACCTCGCCACTCTCTCCTCACCCTTCGCCCTGCGTGGCCTCTAACTTTCCCACTCCTGCTTCCCCCACTCCCGACTGCTTCCGGTTACCCCCCTTATAGACCCTTACCCTCTCCCCCACGTGACGTAACTCCTCCCCCCATGACGTCACTTCCGGGAGGTCGTTTACACCCGCATTACACCACCCTCCCCCGTAGAGAAAATCCAGCCGACCTCGGCTGAACACAACTCCAATAAGCAATGCGAGCGAACACGACCGAAAACGAAAAAGGACACAGAACACACGATAATATACCGAAAGAACAAGAACACAACACAATAATTAACGAAATGTGAGGGATTTCGAGCGGGTGCGGGTCGCCGGGCCGTCCCGGACGGTCGGTGGCCCTCCCGCCGAGCGGGAACGTGGCAGGGTTTTAAGAGCGACAGGCTGAAGTTCGTCTGTCGCTATTGGAGGCCTGGCAACGTCCCGGTCCCCTATTTTCGAAGGCGCAGCATCAGAGGCGTCCCGCGATCGTGTCCGCGGCGGGGTAGGAAGGGCTGCGGGCCTCAAAGGTTCCGCAGCCGTGGTAGGTGCACCCCGAGCTGGGTCTGCTTTCCCCTGCCGCGTCACGGCCGGCTCATCTGTGAAAGGCACGACAGGCGCTCTAGCAAAGTCAGCAGGCACAGGCAAGGGCGAGTCGGCAGCAACAGACCCCGGCAAGGCAACCTCAGGAGATGACGCATCCGGTCGAGGGGCCACGTATGGTTTCAACCGAGATGTATGGACGAACCAACGCCGAGAACCAAACCGAACACGCGCCGACTGTGGGTTGGGAACCTCGATGAGGCGAACCGGCCCTTGCCATGGCTTATGTAATTTAGGAGAGGTACCTGGCCGCACCTGTGGACAATGGAGCCAGGCCAGGTCCCCCGTTTTCCAAGGGCATTCCCCTTTTGAGCGTCGCGCACACCGCTCGTTCCGAGCCTGGGCTTTGGCCGTAGCCATGCGAGCCTCCACCCGCGCCTCAGTGACTCGGCGAACGGTGTCCTGAATATAATCAGGAAGAGGCTTGACAGGTCCCCTCGCCTCGGTTCCCAACTGTTCATTAATCGGCGGTATGTTTTCACGACCGTACATCAGAAAAAACGGCGAATATCCTGTAGCCGCATGCGGCGTCATCCGGTACGCTGAAAGCACCCCAGGGATATGCAAATCCCAATCCGATTGTTTTTCACTAACCGTATGGCACAACATGGCGGACAGGGTCCGATTAAGCCGTTCCACCATACCATCCGTTTGTGGGTGGTAGGGAGATGTCCGTATTTTTTTTGTACCCAGCGCCGCACACACCTCCCCCAACAATTTCGAGGAAAAATTCCGGCCTTGGTCTGTAAGGAGCCTCTCCGGCGCCCCTTTGTCCATAACATACCCAAAAAGAAAGGCGTCTGTGATAGACGCCGCTGACTGGTCAGGCAAAGGCCAGGCCACCGGCCAGCGGGAGAGGTACTCCACCCCTACCAGCAAATATTTATTTCCCCTAGCGGATGGCGGAAAGGGTCCCAAAATATCTAACGCCACCAACTCATTAACTCGAGACACCTGGATGGATTGTATCGGCGGCACATATGGATGTTTAGGTGGCTTACGGCGGGCACAATCGGGACACGCGCGAACGTGCCCGACGACATCCGTCGTCATGCCGTGCCAATAGTAGTCTCGCTGCAGCGTCAATAGCGTCTTCTGCACCCCCAGATGTAAAAGCGTGTCACAATGCAGAGTCCTAATCAATTCGTACCGCAATGATGCCGGTACAACCAGACGCCAGCGTTCCTGCATCCCTTCCCTCCACATCAGCAAGCCATCACGGAGAGCGGTTTCCGGCACGCCGCCCGCACAGAGTCGCCCACTCCCCTTCACAGGCCGCTTACGTAACGTTACCAAGGAATCATCCAACATCTGTTCCCGAATCCACACAGACCTCGGGAGATGTAGAATGCCATCAGCCGGTCCCCCATCAGCCGACCCCGCATCAGCCGGCCCCGGCTCAAGCGGAGCTTCCGGCACTTCGACTGCCAGCGCGACAGGCGGAGGGGGGTGCTGAATCGGGCCACAACTATGCGTCCCCGACGCACACGCGCAAGGGGATCGCTGCGGCAACCTGGAAAGTGCGTCCGCATTAGCGTGACGCACTCCCTTCCGATGGTGAATTTGGAAGGAAAATTCTTGCAGCGTGTCCAACCATCGCGCCAGCTGGCCGGATGGTTGGTCCATTTTAAGAGCATACTGCAAGGCCGCATGATCTGTGCGAACAATAAACGAATGACCGTACAGATACGGTCGAAATTGGGGGAGAAAAAAAACAATAGCCAAAAGTTCCCTGCGAGTGACACAGTAGCGGGTTTCAGCGGGAGACAAAATCCGGCTACCATACGCGACCACGCGTTCTACACCACCTTTGGACTGAGATAACACCGCCCCAATACCCGTGTCACTCGCGTCCGTATCCAGAATGAAGGGATGCGCAAAATCCGGATAATCCAACGTCGGTGCCGTAGCCAATAGATCGTGTAGGCCTCGAAACGCCGCCTCCTCTGGCGGTCCCCAAGCAAATTTGTGTCCTTTACCCGTCAGGAGATGCAAAGGCCTCGCGATCGTAGCAAAATTTGGAACAAACCTCCGATAATATGAGGCGAACCCCAAAAACCGACGCACATCCCCCACCGTGGCAGGGGTTGGCCAGTCACGGACGCACGCAGTTTTGTCCGGATCTGTGGCCACCCCGTCCGCACTGACGATGTGCTCCAAATAACGCACGGAGTGTTGCAGCAGGTGACATTTCTTGGGCTTAAATTTCAAATTAGCAGAACGCATCCTGGTGAACACGGCCTCCAACCGCGATAAATGCTCGTCAAATGTGCGGCTGAAAACGATAATATCGTCCAAATATATAAGACATGTCTCCCACTGCAACCCCGTTAATACCAACTCCATCAACCTCTGAAAAGTGGCAGGGGCCGCATTCAGCCCCATCGGAAGACAGTTAAATTGAAATAACCCCTGCGGCGTACGGAAAGCAGTCTTTTCTCGCGAGGACTCGTCGAGGGGAAGCTGCCAGAAGCCCGAAGAGAGATCTAGCGTTGAAAAGAACTTCGCCCCCGACAAGGCATCGAGAGAGTCGTCCATACGCGGCAGGGGATACGCATCTGCCACCGACACCTTATTTAATTTATGAAAGTCTACACAAAATCGCAATTTGCCATCTTTTTTCTTGACCAAAACAACAGGTGCGCCCCATGGGCTGTTAGACGGAGATATTATGTCCGCAGCCAACATGTCATCCACTGCCCCTCGAACATGCTCTCGCTCAGCCGGACTCATCCGATGCGAGTTCAACCGAATAGGGGCAGCGTCCCCTGTGTCAATATGATGGTAAAGCAACGAGGTGCGTCCTAAGTCCAAATCATCGGAACTAAACACATCAGAATAGCTCGATAACAATTTACGAATCGCACAACGTTGTTCCCCGGAAAGAGCTGAATTCTCCCCACACAATTCAGCAATCCAGCGGTCATCTACAGCTCCGGGGCCCGAAACACCTCCAACGACCCCCCGGCCGGACAGATCATCATGAGCTGTAAACGCAGTAGTGGCATGTGCCACAACGGTACCCGCCGGCACACACACGCTTTCGGCACTCGCGTTAAGCACCTGCAAAAACGGCTGCTGGTCTGGCCTAACAATAGTTTGTGCCCCAACCAGCGCCGATCCACCCGTGATGGTGGCAGACGGTGACAACAAAACCCCAATCGCTCCTTGACGACCAGGTACAGGCTTCCGATAACGCAAAGGAATGAGAATCTGTGAGCCAGGTGGAATATCAACAGACACTTCGGACAATGCCTGCACCTGGGCGACAGGAGCAGGTCGCCCCCAGGGCGACGGAAAAAAGGCAATTTTACGGCCTTCCGGTAATTGAATGCAGTTCTCATTAATTCTAATTAGAATGGGCATTTTGGCCAGAAAATCGGTCCCTAATAAACAAGGAACCGCAAGAGACATCGAAATTAACACAATTCCCGAGGCCGACACTCCCCCGATAGCAATTGTAGCGTACACCTGGCCCACAATGCCCATGCTACCCCCGTTCGCGGCGACGCAGGAAGCGTAAGCCGGACTCACGGCCTCTGGTGGGATGTTCAAGAGATGGAATATTACATCCGAAATAATGGTCGCGGACGCTCCGGAATCTACCAAAATCCGTACGTCCACCCCTTGTATCGACCCAGGTATGGTGGACGAACCGGTAGCGGCCGCGACGATCCGCCGAGCCAACTTACGCCACTGCGTTACGGAACGACAAGGCACAGTCAATGGTCTCCCATTATTCAAAACACCCGGATCGCATGACAACGGTGATGAGTGAGGTGTCAAGCCTTGCCGGGTGTCTGGTGCGCACCGACTTGCCTGTGCTGGCGAATCCTTCCTTGGAGCGGCCGCTGTCGAGGCCTCCTGCTGGGGCGGACCCGGGACACGGGCCCAGCAGTCCCTGGCATAATGGCCCTTACGCCCGCAGCGGAAGCAGTCGATGTTGTTGCGCCTTGCTGCGGGCGCCCCGTCCCGACGCGGCCGTGTCGGCGGCGCAGCCCGCGGCTCCGGCCACGGAGCAGCGGCAGCCGACAGCTCCTGCGGGCTCCTGTCGTCCGGCACATAAACAGCTTTCTTGGGGTCCCAACCCACGGCTCCCCCTTCGACGATGGGCCCACCCGTCCACGCCGTAACTTTCTTCCACCGGCGCAGGTTGAACTGGGCGTCCAGACACTTAGCCGCAGCCCGGGATGTGAGCTTCTCGTGACCGCACACCGGCATGGGAATGCCGAGATCCCGGGACAACTCCAACATCCTACCCAGGATGAGAGGTTCCAACAGGTCAGTGTTGTATCCTAACCCTTCTTCCAAACTTGATATTTTTATATATTATCTTTTTACTTGATATATAATGAATGAAAACACCCCAAAGCGCAGCAAACTGCAAAACACCAGGTGTTGTTAAGTGATGAACTGGAGGAGGGCTGGGATGACAGAATTTGCAACCTTGCCTCAAGGATAGATAAATCCAGGGTGAGTGGTCAAACGAAGTGGGTCAGCTCAAGGTTGTGTATACAGGGGAGGGAGCTGATTAACAACCTGCGCGTCTGAACGTGAGGGGGCCTTTGACCTGAAATTAAGAATAACACTCCCAGAGCAGAAGGTTGGATGACCACAGTGAGACGAGAATAAGGGTGTTGTACCTTTCTCAAGGCTGCAGGCTCAGCTGAACGGCGAGGCTGCGGGGGTCACCAAAAGTTCGTGTTCGCCTAGTTAAGTCGAAAAGCTCAATTATTCTGTATTGCTATTAAAGTAACGTTAAAGTCAGAATTTAACAACAGGGTAGGCTAAAGTTATTGATATTCACACCCACTCCAATTAAACCAGGCCACAAGTTACGCCTACTGAACCATCACCATCATTAAGTCAATATGAAATGTTATTTCCATACCTTAATATACAACTCGACCCAAAGCATATGACAATCAGAACCTTCCTAAGTCAAAATTGAATCGCACCCAGACAGGAGCGAATAGTCGATATAAGGTTGAAGAGGGTATGAACAATAAGAGCGCGGCGAACTGCAAACGTAAGCAAAAGCCGGGAACGACACCAACCCAGCGACACCAGCCAGCAACAGCGAGTCGGGCTTCGACAGGCCATAAAAGTAGGAATAATAACTCCCGGGGTCAGGGGACATCAGAAGAAGCAAGCAGACAAAAACCAGAACTGACTCCAAGGTTCAACCGCCCTCACCTACAAGGAGTGACGGAAATTAATGAGGCCTTGAGTTAACGGCGTCAGCTGGACAGCAACAACAAAGGCGAGCAGAGACAGAGTGAGGCAAAGACTGCGAGGCTATGAAATGCAACTTCATGTCAGTAAAGCCGACCAACAAGTTAAGTTAAAGACATCACAATACATAATATCGTACATAACATCAATGTTAACGCTATTCACCGTCAACTATATTCCGCTTATATAACCATGCAGACACCAAGGAATACGAATTCCTAGGATCAAGAAACTTACCCCTTAACCTAAGGTATCGGAAATAAATTAATAATAATAAGCCTATGCATGAAAGACAAAAGTAAAACTTATGAAAAGCCAGGATAGCGGGATAAATCACCACCAGGTCGAAATAAAATACATAATAAAAGAGCGATGTTAAACCCAGGGTCGGAGAGAAAGGGAGATCCCGGCCGTCTTTGTATCCCCGCAGCGCGGGATGGGAGTGTGTATGTGCTCGGGGAGGCACCTCCACTTGGGTCAAGCACCACGATGGGAAACGACACACCTTAGGCTACATACAGAATCATAACTGGGAAATGGTAAGGGACAAATGTTAATTTAAAACTTTTTAACCATGTCTGTGTGCGTCTGTGAGGGTCGGAGGGAGTGTGCCCCTCCCTCCAGGTCGTGCAACACGGACAGAGACGCCTGTGAGACGATTTGTAACGTCTGTGTTTTGGTTCATGAAGAAGGCCAGACAAGAGATAATATTGCACCCAGACAGAGAGACGATTTCGAGGCAATTTGTAACATCTGATTGTTTGCTCATGGATTTTATGGAGGGAGTATGACAACGGAAAATACCGTGGGTGATGCACACAAGGACACACGGACGTACGGACACACACATGAACACACCTACACACGGACAGATCCTGACACAGTAAATCAAAAGAAACCCCGCCTTGTGGGCAGGGTCCAAAGGGATTTTTCGGCATAAAAGAAAGGACTCTGAGCATTGGAAACCAGTTCGACCAGGAGAGTCAACTCATCACGAGTTCGACCAGCGGGTCAGCTCCGGAGCGAGCTCGACCGGGAGGGTCGGCTCGACTCATCTTCAGCTCGACCGAGCGGGTCGACTCAGGAGCGAGCTCGACCGAACGGGTCGGCTCGACTCTTCAGCTTCTGGGACTCAGCCGAGTTCAGCCGGCTCTCGGGGCTCGACTCAAGCGGCTCCCCATCTCCTCTGCAGGCGGGCAAGACCCGCTTGACAGCTCAACTCGGCCGCGTGGGCCAACCTCTGCCGAGTCGAAGGTCTCTGCTGGCCGCCAGCGTCGCGGTTTGGCGACGAGGTGACGACCAACACTGCACGCCAGGAGCGAGCTGTGGGCGCCACCTACCGACCGAGCATCCAAACCAAATTCCCCACGGCGACAGAGGAGCGACTAATACGTATGACGCGCACCGCCCCCTCACCACACGACCACCAGGCGTCTGTTTGACATAAAGAACCGACTCCGAACACTGACTATTGAAGACAACTCTTACCACTCAAACCCACTCGAACCCATAAGCCGTCCGTGGCTGTGAAGAAACACTCGAGACCGAGTGATGGTCATCCGTCGTTTATAAGAGTATTCGTAATTTTATCTTTAATATTTAGTGGGCTGTACTCTTAATCACATAAATTCCCAACAGATCCATCAATACGAATTGATTCTTGGCACCTCCTTCCGCCGAGCAACGCTCACGTGGGGAGTGGTGGCCCACCAGATCCTTAACAGGTGATCTGGTCCCCAATTAGTAAACTCTGTATAAGATAACGATCTTCGGAAAAGGAGCCGTCGCAGGCCTTTACTCCGAGCCATTCTGTTGTCAGATAACCTGCCGATGTATCTGTTGAGATTGGTGCCTTTAAGAATAATAACTGTTTTGATTGTGTTTTTTTTTTATCGCCGTATAATCTTTCAAGTATCTTTCATGCATTAACGTTAAGGTTTTCTTAGCATAGTATTTGCATGTTTTAACGACTCTCTCTCTCACTAACAACCATCGCGTTATGCGGGATCTATGTGCCGTTGTCAAAGTGAAATCAGACAATCGTTGGTGATACTGTATTGATGCCGTATTGACGTTCCGAGATTGAGAGTTCGCATACTATATCATAGTTGAGGTTGAATTAGTAATAAATTGATTAATACAGAAGTGGTTGTGTGATTCTTTCCTGAAATTTATGCATAAGATCTGCTTCTGCGTTGAGATCTGAACTTGGTGACCTTAATAAACACACTAACACGTACTCAGTAAATGTTAAAGCGATAACGGGGTGAACCGGGGACCTAAAAAAATTAAGCGAGAATGAGACGAACCTAGACAACGATGCCGAGTTAATCTAAGTTAATCTTGCATACTTACACCACACCTGCATAACTGCATACGATTAATTGCCGTATTCCGATCGATAACCCACCCTCGTCACCGAGGCGGGGTCTGGTTATCATAACGACTTGCATTATCATAATTACACCACTCGCAAAATTACTACGATTACCTCTCGAATTGGCATAATTAAATGTGCATAATTACCTCAATTAACATATTTCCGGATAATTACACATTTGGCCAAATTTCATTTGATTATTATTATTTTCACTGAATATTCATAACCCACATATACAACATAATAATTTCACCCACGCACGCATACAACATATCAAAATTTTCATACCCAACATATACAACATAATGGGGGCTCTTGTCCGGGATCTCTCGCAGACAGTTTATGCATGAATTCAGGAACGAATCACTGTTGTGTTAATCAAAGTGTTGTGAACTAACGTTGCCTTGTGATTATAAACGGGGGTATACACGCGCTCTGAAGGGAAATACCAGAGTAGCAGAGTATAACAAAGACAGCTGGGCTGAGATTATTTGCTCGAGTTGAACTGACGCATCCTGTGATACAATTGTTTATAAGTACTCTGAAAAGGAATCTCAAAGTAACTCCTGCCACTTGAGATGATAGGATTAAGAATAATTTTTGAATGGGTGACGGGGTACGGGGAGCTCGTATTAAAACGTACCGACCAATCTGTTACAAAGCAGTACAGTCAGAGAGACATATGGGAAGGGAGCTGTATCGATAACACGAACACACCTCGGGGGAAACTAATTGACTGGATAAAATGTAACAAAGGCGAACACGATGCAAAAGCTGCAGAGAAGGCAGGACAGGACTCATTCCTCCTCACACAGGCATACAGTCAGGGATGGTGGAATAAAGGAAAATTTGGAAAGGAAACAGGAGAGAAATCGTCTCTAATAAACGAGGGAAAATGTCCTCACACCATCGTAAGGGAGGAGAAATCAGGGCTCGCGACACCAGCGGAACTCACAGACGTGGATCCACAGAATAAATATGGAAGTAACATTAAATCACACTCATTCGAGAGAAGGGATGGAGAGATACATATGCAAACAAAAACATGTGAGATTGACAACTTCACAGGTAGAGGGAAGCAAAATGTTAAAGTAAAGTCGACTGGACAGGCTCCACTAAGGGCAGAGGCAAAAACTGAAGGGAAATGGCAACACAAGCGACACGGCACTGGGCGCGCACACAGAAAATGCACACCGCTTAATCACGCCCGACGCAGAACAGATAAAAGTGACAGATTGCCTGATGATAACTTGTTTGATGATGACGCTGACGGCGATCAACTTTCGGAATACTTATTCAACAGTAAAACCCTTAAATTGATGGACAAGGCTCTAGTCAGAATCCCCGATTTTGACCCCCACAATAAGACTATGGATATCCACACACATATCGCGACAGTGGAAGAGGAGGCAATGATTAGAGGGTTGATGAGACGGGATGAAAAAGCGAGTTTGTTGAAACGAAGCTTAAATAAAGATTCTATCCCATGGGTAAAGTCACTACCACACAAGGTTAGAAATGATTTTAAACAACTGAGCCTGGCAGTGATTCGGAAGTTTGGAGAATATTCGACACTCACTGAGGGGTTTTATGCTGTAAAATCGATGACCCAGGGCATGGACCAAGATCCACGTGACTACCTCGTACAATTTAAAAGAGCGTATTACGCAGGCGATGTGAATCAATACCACGAAGGAGATAAAATGTTCAAAATTATGTTTTTTGAATCCTTGAGCCCAGAGATTACAGAAAGGGTGAGAATGGTTTTGAATCCAGAAACCGCATCCTTACGCCGCATAGAGAGCAAGGCGTACATGGCGTGGTTATACAGAGCTAAGAATCATAATTCGGATCCAGAACACAGGGAGAGGGATAAGGAACCCAGCCTCTCAGAGAGGAATAAAAATCACCGAGCAGTCCCACAATGCAGGACGGAGCAAACACGCACGCACACATGGCAAAATAACCCAGAGAGAGGTTGGCACGAGAATGTGAGCGGCACAAAGCCGAACATTCAGGAGAATCGTAGGGGGGAGAGGTTCAGAGCAGAACCATATCAACACCCCATGCCACGACACACACGAGGCCAAAGTTGCACACTAAGATGGCGAGATAACCATCCAGCGGGAAGGTACACAGACTGCGGAGGTATGGATGCGAATATGCAGGAGAATCGTAGGAGGGAGAGGTTCAGAGCAGAACCATACCAACGCCCCATCCCACGACACACGCAAGGTTCAAATTACGCACAGAGATGGCAAGATAACCACCTAGCGGGAAGGTGTTACACAGACCGCGGAGGTATGGATGCGAACATTCAGAGTAATCGCAGGATGGGAGGTCAAACACAATCGATCCAATTCCGACCAATTCCTCCACCGGCTATACCAGGAGGGAATAGAGGAATAACACAGAATGCGGTCCAAAGACATGATAAACAACCCACAGTGAGCGTGAGCGAGCGGCCAACACGCGCCCCACTCGCCGAGATTTTAAACCCGAAACTCAATGAGAAATACGGGCAGGCTGCAAGTGACAGGGCGGGCAGAAACGTGGACAGTACTCCCGTAAATGACGCGCGGATCGAATACAAGGACAAGGTTGCATTGAAGCGTGATCGGACAGTACAAAAACCGACAGCAGGGACACGCCCTGAGGAGCGCAGGCATGAGCCTTTGAATGGAAAATATCCAAGGGAAACCAAAATTTATGTGGATCGGAGTGCTAAAATGGAGACGAATGTCCATGACGTATCGGGAATGGTGTTGGAATCCAACACACTCGTAAAAACAAAGAGGGCAACATTACGAGGGACAGAATTAAACCGACACACTGACTCGGCAAATGTGCATGTAATCGCAGAGAGAGCGAATGCCAGTGATGACGGAATACCGAAGTTGGTTGTGTGCGCGAATTCTGATTATGTGCAGCACAATTTTACACCACACACTCCCACGACGCGAGAGAGTGAGAGGGGAAATTACAAAAACGAACCGGAAAACCGTGATAGAATGATCAAAGTGATAAGTGGTAAACCAGACACTCGGAACTTGGTAAAAAGATTGCAAGGATGTAACAGGAGGGAATTAACGCAAAAATGCGTTCGAAACCGCTACCTAGCGTTTCCCAGGATTTAACAAAAACAAAAAAAATTAATATCCGTCGGAGTTATGAGGGATGAGAACCATGTAACTGGTGATATCGATGTTAAAGTTGATTTCTTTTGCTTATTTCAAATGTAACCTTGTTAAGATTGTGATACATGCGCGCGCTTTGGAAGGAATGCGTTATGGATTAGTACCGATGTTTAACGTTGTGTTTTATTTCTTTTGCTTATTTCAAATGTAACCATGTTACGATTGTGATACATATGCGCGCGTCGTAAGAAATAACCGCCGAGAGTGAGGGCGGCTTATAGATTCATAACACAAAAAAAGGGGCATTTACTTGGTTTGAAAATTCGCCAGTGGCCAAATCGACCCCTGATAATTATTCAAACGGCCGGATTGTTGTGTCTATTTTTTTTAATTAAGAACAATTCAAAAAAATATAATAATATTTTTAAATCTATATATATACCTTTTTTTAATTAATTAATTAAAACAACTCACTTCTCCTCACAAGAACACCAGGAATCCATGAAACATGGAGGGCGGTTAAAATGTTGAGAGTTCGGTCACAAAGAGGTCATGGACATCCAAATGGACAAAAGATGTATGGACTAGCCTCCCAAGACATCTGGAGATATACAGATAAGGGCAGAATAATACCGAAAAGTAGAAACTTAACAAAGATAATTAACCAACAAACAATAATTTTTATTATTATATGTTTCCTACCTACACGACCTTCCAAAAAAATAAAAATAAAAACTAAAGAGTACGAATTCCAGAAAGCTTAAGTGCACAGTACACTTAACCTTAGGACATAAAAAAATTAACTCGGAATAAAACACCAATCTCTGGGGAACTAAACTAATGGGCATATCACACTACGATAATGTGTAACGTGTTTTCCAGGAAATGGCAGCCCTCCTGCTCACGCTCCTGCTAACGTACCTTGCCAAGCTAGAAGGGAGCCAAGGCCTGATGATGCCACCCAAGAATAACCGTAGAAACTATCTTTTTAACGATATCTCCTATAACACGTAGTCAATAGAATAATTTCTCCCTCCCTTATCGTTTTACCTTCCTTTAGAATATTTTTTTTTGTCACATATAACCATGTTAAGTTGTGACACGTACGCGCGCGTTGTAAGGAAATTGCAGCAAAACTTGAGGACAATCGATGGTTCATGATGGAAGAAGGGTATACATTTTTTTAAAAATAACCCGTGGCCATTTGACCACTGGTCATTTTTAAAAGGGCGGCATGTTGTATCCTAACCCTTCTTCCAAACTTGATATTTTTATATATTATCTTTTTACTTGATATATAATGAATGAAAACACCCCAAAGCGCAGCAAACTGCAAAACACCAGGTGTTGTTAAGTGATGAACTGGAGGAGGGCTGGGATGACAGAATTTGCAACCTTGCCTCAAGGATAGATAAATCCAGGGTGAGTGGTCAAACGAAGTGGGTCAGCTCAAGGTTGTGTATACAGGGGAGGGAGCTGATTAACAACCTGCGCGTCTGAACGTGAGGGGGCCTTTGACCTGAAATTAAGAATAACACTCCCAGAGCAGAAGGTTGGATGACCACAGTGAGACGAGAATAAGGGTGTTGTGCCTTTCTCAAGGCTGCAGGCTCAGCTGAACGGCGAGGCTGCGGGGGTCACCAAAAGTTCGTGTTCGCCTAGTTAAGTCGAAAAGCTCAATTATTCTGTATTGCTATTAAAGTAACGTTAAAGTCAGAATTTAACAACAGGGTAGGCTAAAGTTATTGATATTCACACCCACTCCAATTAAACCAGGCCACAAGTTACGCCTACTGAACCATCACCATCATTAAGTCAATATGAAATGTTATTTCCATACCTTAATATACAACTCGACCCAAAGCATATGACAATCAGAACCTTCCTAAGTCAAAATTGAATCGCACCCAGACAGGAGCGAATAGTCGATATAAGGTTGAAGAGGGTATGAACAATAAGAGCGCGGCGAACTGCAAACGTAAGCAAAAGCCGGGAACGACACCAACCCAGCGACACCAGCCAGCAACAGCGAGTCGGGCTTCGACAGGCCATAAAAGTAGGAATAATAACTCCCGGGGTCAGGGGACATCAGAAGAAGCAAGCAGACAAAAACCAGAACTGACTCCAAGGTTCAACCGCCCTCACCTACAAGGAGTGACGGAAATTAATGAGGCCTTGAGTTAACGGCGTCAGCTGGACAGCAACAACAACGGCGAGCAGAGACAGAGTGAGGCAAAGACTGCGAGGCTATGAAATGCAACTTCATGTCAGTAAAGCCGACCAACAAGTTAAGTTAAAGACATCACAATACATAATATCGTACATAACATCAATGTTAACGCTATTCACCGTCAACTATATTCCGCTTATATAACCATGCAGACACCAAGGAATACGAATTCCTAGGATCAAGAAACTTACCCCTTAACCTAAGGTATCGGAAATAAATTAATAATAATAAGCCTATGCATGAAAGACAAAAGTAAAACTTATGAAAAGCCAGGATAGCGGGATAAATCACCACCAGGTCAAAATAAAATACATAATAAAAGAGCGATGTTAAACCCAGGGTCGGAGAGAAAGGGAGATCCCGGCCGTCTTTGTATCCCCGCAGCGCGGGATGGGAGTGTGTATGTGCTCGGGGAGGCACCTCCACTTGGGTCAAGCACCACGATGGGAAACGACACACCTTAGGCTACATACAGAATCATAACTGGGAAATGGTAAGGGACAAATGTTAATTTAAAACTTTTTAACCATGTCTGTGTGCGTCTGTGAGGGTCGGAGGGAGTGTGCCCCTCCCTCCAGGTCGTGCAACACGGACAGAGACGCCTGTGAGACGATTTGTAACGTCTGTGTTTTGGTTCATGAAGAAGGCCAGACAAGAGATAATATTGCACCCAGACAGAGAGACGATTTCGAGGCAATTTGTAACATCTGATTGTTTGCTCATGGATTTTATGGAGGGAGTATGACAACGGAAAATACCGTGGGTGATGCACACAAGGACACACGGACGTACGGACACACACATGAACACACCTACACACGGACAAATCCTGACACAGTAAATCAAAAGAAACCCCGCCTTGTGGGCAGGGTCCAAAGGGATTTTTCGGCATAAAAGAAAGGACTCTGAGCATTGGAAACCAGTTCGACCAGGAGAGTCAACTCATCACGAGTTCGACCAGCGGGTCGGCTCCGGAGCGAGCTCGACCGAACGGGTCGGCTCGACTCTTCAGCTTCTGGGACTCAGCCGAGTTCAGCCGGCTCTCGGGGCTCGACTCAAGCGGCTCCCCATCTCCTCTGCAGGCGGGCAAGACCCGCTTGACAGCTCAACTCGGCCGCGTGGGCCAACCTCTGCCGAGTCGAAGGTCTCTGCTGGCCGCCAGCGTCGCGGTTTGGCGACGAGGTGACGACCAACACTGCACGCCAGGAGCGAGCTGTGGGCGCCACCTACCGACCGAGCATCCAAACCAAATTCCCCACGGCGACAGAGTAGCGACTAATATGTATGACGCGCACCGCCCCCTCACCACACGACCACCAGGCGTCTGTTTGACATAAAGAACCGACTCCGAACACTGACTATTGAAGACAACTCTTACCACTCAAACCCACTCGAACCCATAAGCCGTCCGTGGCTGTGAAGAAACACTCGAGACCGAGTGATGGTCATCCGTCGTTTATAAGAGTATTCGTAATTTTATCTTTAATATTTAGTGGGCTGTACTCTTAATCGCATAAATTCCCAACAGATCCATCAATACGAATTGATTCTTGGCACCTCCTTCCGCCGAGCAATGCTCACGTGGGGAGTGGTGGCCCACCAGATCCTTAACAGGTGATCTGGTCCCCAATTAGTAAACTCTGTATAAGATAACGATCTTCGGAAAAGGAGCCGTCGCAGGCCTTTACTCCGAGCCATTCTGTTGTCAGATAACCTGCCGATGTATCTGTTGAGATTGGTGCCTTTAAGAATAATAACTGTTTTGATTGTGTTTTTTTTTTATCGCCGTATAATCTTTCAAGTATCTTTCATGCATTAACGTTAAGGTTTTCTTAGCATAGTATTTGCATGTTTTAACGACTCTCTCTCTCACTAACAACCATCGCGTTATGCGGGATCTATGTGCCGTTGTCAAAGTGAAATCAGACAATCGTTGGTGATACTGTATTGATGCCGTATTGACGTTCCGAGATTGAGAGTTCGCATACTATATCATAGTTGAGGTTGAATTAGTAATAAATTGATTAATACAGAAGTGGTTGTGTGATTCTTTCCTGAAATTTATGCATAAGATCTGCTTCTGCGTTGAGATCTGAACTTGGTGACCTTAATAAACACACTAACACGTACTCAGTAAATGTTAAAGCGATAACGGGGTGAACCGGGGACCTAAAAAAATTAAGCGAGAATGAGACGAACCTAGACAACGATGCCGAGTTAATCTAAGTTAATCTTGCATACTTACACCACACCTGCATAACTGCATACGATTAATTGCCGTATTCCGATCGATAACCCACCCTCGTCACCGAGGCGGGGTCTGGTTATCATAACGACTTGCATTATCATAATTACACCACTCGCATAATTACTACGATTACCTCTCGAATTGGCATAATTAAATGTGCATAATTACCTCAATTAACATATTTCCGGATAATTACACATTTGGCCAAATTTCATTTGATTATTATTATTTTCACTGAATATTCATAACCCACATATACAACATAATAATTTCACCCACGCACGCATACAACATATCAAAATTTTCATACCCAACATATACAACATCAGGCTCCATCTCCGGGTATGCGGCCATTGCCAGCTCCAGTACCGCGCCCCTATACGCCACCGGAGACTCCTCGGGTGCGCGTTGTCGTTGCACAAACCGGCGATGAGCATCATCCGGCGGCTCGTAAGCGTCTGCCATTTCGTCGAACACACCACGCAATGTTTTCTTCTTCGCGGCTTTTATAGAGCGAAAGAATCTAACGGACTCATCATCAAGGAGAGTCAGAAGAACTTCTAATGCCTCGGCGTCAGTCCACCTCGCCGAGCGCACCGCTGCAAAAAATCTGCAGGCGAACGCACTCCAATCGCCCCCGATGGAGAATTCCTTGACAGTCGTTAGGTGACGGCTGCGACGCCTTGGCGCATTCCCTCCAGCCGCTGACTCTTCCGGTGGCATGTTCAACATGGCGTCGCAGCGTGGTGTCGACAAGATGGCGGCCTTCCGTCGCGGAGGGCCCAAAATGGCGGCCTCCCGCCTTTCGTCGTGCGCCACGCCCAAGATGGCGTCTTCGTGCCGCGTGGCTGATGGCGTCGACATTGAAGACAACCCGGGCTCCTGCGGACCACCAACATCGCCTTCCGACGCCGTCCTCGGCATAACGAGCGCACACAACTGTGCAAGCACGTTCTTGAGAGTTTCAAGTTGCTCCGCCATCTGACTCCATCTCAAATCCGCGTCCTTTGGTGCAGACTGGTCCGCCGACGCGGCGACATCTTGGACCCCTGGACCCGCCCTCGTCCCAGCACGGATCTCCTCCTCTGCCGGAGTCGGGTCCGCCGCAGGAGGAAGGTCATCGTCGTCGGAAGATGAAGCCGATGCCGAAGACGGAATATTCTTTTTTCTCAGTTGTTTACCCATACCGTTACACTTCTAACAACAGTGTAATAAAAGACTCGGACGCTTCTCTCTGTCCTGTGTCCTTTATTTGGGTTCGATCTCTTTTCCCTCACGGTACTCCCCTATATACTCTCCACTCTGCAGCCCCAGGCTGCTGTCGCTCACGTAGCCCAACTCCCTCCTAGCAGCCCCGCTGCTGTCACGTCTTGCAGACCCCTGCTGCCCGACTCCTCCCTTGCAGACCCGCTGCTCTCCGCAGCCTCCTCGCTGCTCCTCCTGCCCCGGGGTCGGTCACCGTTGGCCGACGGTGCCGATCCTCGTGGCTCGGGTGTGTGGCGACCTCGCCACTCTCTCCTCACCCTTCGCCCTGCGTGGCCTCTCACTTTCTCAGTCCCCGATCACTCCCGACTGCTTCGGGTTACCCCCCTTATAGACCCTTACCCTCTCCCCCACGTGACGTAACTCCTCCCCCCATGAGGTCACTTCCGGGAGGTCGTTTATGCCCGCATTACACAATGAACAGCACTACAATCAAGGTGTCGTCGATTAGAGTTAACATATTTACGGAACTTAGCAAGGTAATTAGACTTGATACCGGATGATGGACTTCTAAATTCGAGCAGTGCGTGGAATAAGCTGATAGAAAAGTGGTGGTCGAACGGAGTGTGTGAGACGAAAATCAGTCTGGAATCCTCATGGCAGAAGGATAACTCAACGAGTGGAATTATATCAGGATACTTGGGAAATTTTCTTTATGAGTGGAGAGGTAATTTATGCATAGGTAATTGAATGGGAAATCAACTTGTGATTTGAATAAGAAATATGATCGTTGAATTTTTACCAAAACACTAAAGACCCAGATGGGACTCGAACCCACAATCCCCAGCTCCGGAAGCTGGTGCCTTATCCATTAGGCCACTGGCCCACATTCATCGAGCCCTGTGTTCTTTGTGATGACCCCTAATGTGGATGAGATGTCACTTTCAAGGTACTCAGAAGTAGCCCAGGTAATGCTTGCTTCCAAGTGCCGCTATCTAACAAACGGGAAAAGGAAAAGATCTGCGAGATTTCCGAGTAGATTCTTCAACTCCGGCCATGACCCCGATAGCCCCCTTACACAACGAGGTCACGTTACTGGGATCAGACTGAGCCAGCGTAGTGGGGATGTAGCTCAGTGGTAGAGCGCACGCTTCGCATATTATGAGGCCCCGGGTTCAATCCCCAGCATCTCCATGTCCGCATCTTTTATTTAATTCATGTTTTAAACAAAGGTTGAATTTTAAAATGAATTGTCTGTGTCCATGTCCCTGTAATAAGGGTGCACGTTAACTTTCGTAAATATTACCCTACATGAACGAAATCTTAGGATTAATGTGTGTTAATATACCCAACTTGCTATTTTTAAAACTCACGATGTACACAGTGATCAAATTGTTTATTTAAACATTTGGAGATGAAAACAAGTGCTTAAAAGTATCCAGAACACTTTTATTTCCGAATTAAATACTTCCAATAATAAATAAATTGGGAAAGCATTATAGTATCCATCCTCCACATGTATTCTAGTTATTTCTTTCAGTTTAAAAGAAACACATTTTGCTTGGACTCTGTGCAGACTCGATGGGTACAAGTCCCAGGGCCAACAGGAGAGTGAGTGGGGTGACAAGAGAGAGAAAGAAGCTGATGACAAAGTTTCACCCCATACCTAGGTGGAACTGCGCCCAGGTAGAAACGGAATGGGGATGTAGCTCAGTGGTAGAGCGCACGCTTTGCATGTGTGAGGCCCCGGGTTCAATCCCCGGCATCTCCACGCAGTGACATTTTGCCAGTGGCCAATTTTACTCGAAGGAACATGCGTGGCCTGGACAAAACGCCAACTTGTTTTGATTTGTTATGATTGCTGAGCACAGATCCAGAAGCCCAACATGTCATCCGTTCAGCAATGAACAGCACTAAAATCAAGGTGTCGTCGATTAGAGTTAACATATTTACGGAACTTAGCAAGGTTATTCGACTTGATACCGGATGATGGACTTCTAAATTCGAGCAGTGCGTGGAATAAGCTGATAGAAAAGTGTTGTGACCTGCCGAGTGGTGGTCGAACGGAGTGTGTGAGACGAAAATCAGTCTGGAGTCCTCATGGCAGAAGGATAACTCAACGAGTGGAATTATATCAGGATACTTGGGAAATTTTCTTTATAAGTGGAGAGGTAAATTATGCCTAGGTAATTGAATGGGAAATCAACTTGTGATTTGAAGAAGAAATATGATCGTTGAATTTTATCAAAACACTAAAGACCCAGATGGGACTCGAACCCACAATCCCCAGCTCCGGAAGCTGGTGCCTTATCCATTAGGCCACTGGGCCACATTCATCGAGCCTTGTGTTCTTTGTGATGACCCCTAATGAGGATGAGATGTCACTTTCAAGGTACTCAGAAGTAGCCCAGGTAATGCTTGCTTCCAAGTGCCGCTATCTAACAAACGGGAAAAGGAAAAGATCTGCGAGATTTCAGAGTAGATTTTTCAACTCCGGCCATGACCCCGATAGCCCCCTTACACAACGAGGTCACGTTACTGGGATCAGACTGTGTCAGCGTAGTGAGGATGTAGCTCAGTGGTAGAGCGCACGCTTCGCATGTGTGAGTCCCTGGGTTCAATCCCCAGCATCTCCATGTCCGCAGCTTTTATTTAATTCATGTTTTAAACAAAGGTTGAATTTTAAAATGAATTGTCTGTGTCCATGTCCCTGTAATCAGGGTGCACGTTAACTTTCGTAAATATTACCCTACATGAACGAAATCTTAGGATTAATGTGTGTTAATATACCCAACTTGCTATTTTTAAAACTCACGATGTACACAGTGATCAAATTGTTTATTTAAACATTTGGAGATGAAAACAAGTGCTTAAAAGTATCCAGAACACTTTTATTTCCGAATTAAATACTTCCAATAATAAATAAATTGGGAAAGCATTATAGCATCCATCCTCCACATGTATTCTAGTTATTTCTTTCAGTTTAAAAGAAATGTAATGCGGGCGAAAGCGACCTTCCGGATGTGACGTCACGAGGAGGCGGAGCCAGGTGACGTGGGTGAAAGGTAGGGGGTCCTTAAGCGGGTAAACCGGAAGGAGAAGGCAGTCAGGGTGTGAATGGAAAGGTGTGGGGCCACGCGGGCGTACGAGCCGAGGGGGCACCGTCAGAAGCGGGAGCCAACCCTGGGAACAGTAGGGAGCTACTGGGAGGTGTGAAGCTGCAGATAGAGATAGGCAGTGAGGCTGTGTGTGAGGAGCAGCGGGGTGGCTGCCAAGAGTCGCAGGAGCGACGAGAAGGAGACAGCACGAGGCTGTCAGAGCTGCAGCAGGAACAGCCAAGAGAGCTGTGTGAGAGTACAGCAGCGGAGCTGCTGTGGGGCTGCAAGAGCGACAAGAACAGCAGCGGGGCTGCTGATGTGGACTGGAGTGACATCGGAACCAGCACAGAGAGAATAAGAGAGACAGCCGTGTGGGAACGCAGTACGGACCGAATAAAGGACACTGAGCCAGAAACCGTGGTCAAGTCTTTTATTACACTGGGGTCAGAAGTGAAACGGCATGTCTAAGCAAGTAAGGAAGAAAATTCCCCCGGCGCCAGCATCGGCTTCTTCGTCCGACGACGACGAATTCCCTCCGACCACGGATTTTGCTGGGGTGGTGGAGGAGAGCCCTGCTGAGGCGAGCACGGGGACGGGCGTGGAAGATGTCGGCGCGATGGCGGGTCCGTCAACAACATCGGACGCTGAGCAAAGATGGCAACAGGTGGCAGAACAACTGGAGACACTCAAGGACGTCCTGGCGCATCTGTGTCACCTCGTTACGCCAAGGACGACGATGGAACGAGAAGGTGCTCCACGGGCCGCCACGTTGCCTGCCCTGCCGCCGCCATTGGCCACGCGGCAAGAAGACGCCATCTTGCGCGCTCCGCGGCGCCAAACCGCCATCTTGGCCACGCCGCGGGCCGACGCCATTTTGAATTTACCTCCACAACAACCATCATTGGAAGACGGCGTAAAGAGGAGTCGGAGTCGCCACCTTACTACAGTTAAGGAATTCTCTATCGGGGGCGATTGGAGCGCTTTCACCTGCCGATTTTTGGCGGCGGTTCGTTCAGCAAGATGGACCGATGCGGAGGCCTTGGAAGTGTTGCCGACTCTACTGGACGACGAATCTGTTCGATTTTTCCGTTCCATAACGGCCGATAAGAAGAAGACTTTATGTGGAGTTTTTGAGGAAATGGCCGACGCCTATGAGCCACCTGACGACGCGCATCGGCGATTCGCTCAACGACAACGAGCACCCGAAGAATCGCCCGTGGCGTTCAGGGGTGCGGTGTTGGAGCTGGCCATGGCAGCATATCCTGACACGCCACAGGATCTGCTCGAGCCCCTCATATTGGGAAAAATGCTGGAGCTGTCTCGGGATCTGGGGATCCCCATGCCTGTGTGTGGGCATGAGAAGCTCACGTCCCGAGCGGCAGCAAAGTGTCTGGATGCGCAGTTTAATCTCCGTCGCTGGAAGCAAGTGGCGGCATGGACGGGTGGGCCCGTCAAGGAAGGAGGCGCGATGGGGTGGGACCCCACAAGGGCGATCTATGTGCCGGATGAGCGGGGTCCACAGGAGCTGACGGCTGCCTCCTCTCCATGGCCGGGACGCGGAAGGCCGGGGCCGCGCGCTACGCCATCGGGACGGGGCCGCCGGGATGCAGGACCTGCGCTTCGGCGCAACGAGGCCGATTGCTTCCGCTGCGGCCGTAGGGGCCATTACGCCAAAGATTGCTGGGCCCGCTTCCCGGGTCCGCCGCAGCAGGAGCCCACAACACCGGACAAGCCGACCAAGGAACCTCCGAAACAGGCATGTCGGCACGCACCAGACACTCGGCAAGGCTTTACACCTCACCCACCACCTGTGTTGCGCGATCCTATTGTTGTTGTTAAAGAAAGGCCATCGACGGGGCCTTGTCATTCAGTTACGCAGTGGCGCAAATTGGCACGGAGAGTTGTCGCGGCCGCTACGGGTTCGTCCACTGTACCGGGGTCCATACAAGGTGTGGACGTGCGCATTTTGGTCGACTCGGGAGCGTCTGCGACTATTATATCGGATGTCATTTTCCATCTGTTGGGCATTCCGCCGGGGGCTGTGCGTCCGGTTTATGGGTCTTGCGTCGCTGCAAACGGGGGTAGTATGGGGATTGTGGGCCAGGTGGATGCTAAGATATCTATAGGGGATGTGTCGGCTTCGGGCGTTGTGTTAATATCGAGATCTTTGGCGGTTCCTTGCTTACTAGGCACGGATTTTTTGGCTAAGATGCCCATTTTGATTAAAATCAATGAGAATTGTATTGAATTGCCGGGGGGCCGTCGAATCTCGTTTCTGCCGTCGCCCTGGGGGCGACCTGCTTCGGCCGTACAGGTGCAGGCGCTGTCCGTCGCATCTGTGGACATCCCACCTGGTTCACAGATGCTTATACCCTTGCGGTATCGGAAGCCCCTGCCCAATCGGCTAGGAGCATTAGGGGTCTTGTTGTCACCATCCGTCACGATAACAACGGGATTGGCGTTAGTTGGGGCACAGACCATCGTCCGGCCGGATCAATTACCGGTTTTACAGGTGCTTAATGCGGGGGTGGAAAACATCCGTGTTCCGGCCGGTACGGTTGTGGCACATGCCACTACGGCGTTCGCGACGCACGATTGTCCGCATCGCCGAGGAGTGGTCGCTGGTGTTTCCGAGCCAAGGGGTTCGGATAATCGTTGGATCGCTACCTTATGTGACGAAAATTCTTCCCTGTCCGTGGGGCAACGTGATGCGCTGCGTAAATTGTTGCTGACGTATTCGGATGTGTTCAGCTCCGACGATTTGGATTTGGGACGCACATCGTTGCTTTCCCATCACATTGAGACGGGCGACGCTGCCCCTATTCGGTTAAATTCGCATCGGATGAGTCCAGCGGAGCGAGAACACGTTCGGGGGGCGGTGGAAGACATGTTGGCTGCGGACATTATATCGCCATCTAACAGCCCATGGGGCGCTCCTGTGGTCTTGGTTAAGAAAAAGGATGGCAACTTGAGATTTTGTGTCGATTTCCGGAAATTGAATAAGATATCGGTGGCAGATGCGTACCCCCTGCCGCGTATGGACGACTCCCTTGACGCATTGTCGGGGGCTAAGTTCTTTTCCACACTGGACCTCTCTTCGGGATTTTGGCAGCTTCCCCTTGACGAGTCCTCACGGGAGAAAACCACATTCCGTACGCCGCAGGGGTTATTTCAATTCAACTGCCTCCCGATGGGATTGAATGCGGCCCCTGCTACGTTTCAAAGATTGATGGAGCTCGTTTTGACGGGGTTGCAGTGGGAGACGTGTCTTATATATTTGGACGATATTATTGTGTTCAGCCGCACATTTGAGGAACATTTAACGCGGCTGGAGTCAGTGTTCACGAGGATGCGCTCTGCCAATTTGAAATTCAAACCAAAGAAATGCCACCTACTGCAACGGTCCGTCCGTTATTTGGGGCACATTGTGAGTGCCGAGGGGGTGTCCACGGACCCGGAAAAGACGGCGTGTGTCCGGGATTGGCCGACTCCGGCCTCTGTGGGGGATGTTCGACGGTTTTTGGGATTTGCCTCGTATTACCGAAGATTTGTGCCGGGGTTTGCGACGATTGCGAGGCCCTTGCATCTCCTTACGGGTAAAGGACGGAAATTTGTTTGGGGAGAGCCGGAAGAGGCGGCCTTTCGGAGTCTGCGTGATCTATTGGCTACGGCCCCGACATTGGATTATCCCGATTTTGATCGCCCTTTCATTCTCGATACGGACGCGAGTGACACAGGTATTGGGGCGGTATTATCACAGTCTAAAGGGGGCGTAGAGCGCGTCGTGGCGTATGGTAGCCGAGTCTTGTCGCCTGCGGAAACACGCTACTGTGTCACTCGTAGAGAACTTTTGGCGGTTGTTTTTTTCCTACGGCAATTTCGACCGTACCTTTACGGTCGTTCTTTTATTGTGCGTACGGATCATGCGGCCTTGCAATATGCACTTAAAATGGACCAGCCATCGGGACAGTGGGCACGTTGGTTGGACACGCTGCAGGAGTTTTCCTTCCAAATTCAACATCGGAAGGGAGTGCGCCATGCGAACGCTGACGCACTTTCCAGATTACCAGGGCGCGCCCCTTGTAAATGTGCGTCGGTGACGCATAGGTGTTCGCCGATTCTCAACCCCCCTCAGCCGCTCACGTTGGCCGTCGGGAAGTCGGATACTCCGATGGAACCGGGACCGACTGATGGGGTTTTGAATCTGCCGCGGTCTGTCTGGATTCGGGAACAGATGATGGACGAGTCGTTGTTGTCCATGCGGAAGCGGTCTATGAGGGACAAGGGGAGTCCGAGTTCGGCTGTGGGGCCGCGAACCGCTCTCCGAGATGGTCTGCTTATGTGGCAAGAAAGGTTCCAGGAAAGCTGGCGTGTGGTGGTACCAACGTCCTTGCGATTTGAGTTGATTAGAACTCTCCATTGTGACACACTATTGCATTTAGGGGTGCAGAAGACCTTGTTGACGTTACAACGTCATTATTTTTGGCACGGCATGGCGACAGATGTCGTAGGGCACGTGCGCGCGTGCCCTGAATGTGCCCGGCGTAAGCCGCCTAAACATCCTTACGTGCCGCCTCTCCAGTCGATTCAGGTGTCTCGAGTCAATGAATTGGTGGCACTGGACATATTGGGACCCTTCCCACCATCGGCGAGGGGAAATAAATATTTGCTGGTAGGGGTTGAGTATCTCTCCCGTTGGCCGATGGCCTGGCCGTTGCCCGATCAGTCGGCCGCGGCCATCACCGACGCCTTTTTGTTTGGGTACATTATGGACAAGGGGGCGCCGGAGAGACTCCTCACGGACCAGGGCCGAAATTTCTCTTCTAAATTATTGGCTGAAGTGTGCGCAGGCCTTGGGACTAAGAAGATACGGACATCTCCATACCATCCGCAGACGGATGGTATGGTTGAGCGGCTGAACAGGACATTGTCTGCCATGCTTTGCCATACTGTGAGTGAACAGCAATCGGATTGGGATCTGCACATCCCCGGAGTGCTTTCGGCGTACAGGATGACGCCCCATGCGGCTACAGGGTATTCGCCGTTTTACCTTATGTATGGTCGGGAAAACGTGCCTCCGGTGGATGTGCAATTGGGTACTGGGGTGAAGGGACCTCGTAAACCACTCCCTGAATACATTCAGGACACGGTTCGCCGGGTTACGGAGGCGCGGGAAAACGCCCGCGTGGCTACGGCCAAAGCCCAGGCCCGGAACGAGCGGTATGCTCGGCGGTCTGAGGGGGGGTGCCCCTGGAAGGTGGGAGACCTGGCCTGGCTCCATTGCCCGCAGGTGCGGCCGGGGACCTCTCCTAAATTGCACAAACCTTGGCATGGTCCTGTGCGCCTCATTGAGGTTCCCAATCCACAGTCGGCGCGCGTTCAGTTTGGTTCTCGCCGTTGGTTTGTTCATACGTCGCGGTTGAAACCATATGTTGCTCCCCTACGTGATGCGTCATCTCCCAATGTTGCCTTGCCGGGGTCTGTTGCTGCTGACTCTGACTCTTCCCCGCCTGCGTCCATTGATCTTGCTAGAGCGCCTGTCGTACCTGTTCCAGACAGGCCGACCGTGACACCGCGGGGGAGGAGTGGGCCTGTTCGGAGGGCGCCTGCCAAGGCTGCGGGACCTTCAAGCCCGGCGACCCTTCCGACCCCGCTGCAGGCGCATTCGCGGAATATGACCAAGACTGATTCGTCAGGGACACGAGATGTCGGTGGACTTCCAATCGCAGCAGGGGAATTACCCCCTGTCATTTCTCGTGTTCCATCGCGTCCCCGTTCTACAAGTGGGCCGCCGACCGTCCGGGACGGGCCGGCGACCCGCACTCGTTCCAAATCGCTTACGTTTCGTTGATTGTATGTTGTTATTGTTCTTGTTCTTGCCGTCGTATTTATCGCATGCTTTCGTACGTTCGTCGATGTTACTTGTGTGTTGTTCTTATTGTTATATTGCATGCTTAGTGTCCTTTAAGGGGGAAGGTCGGTTCACCGCATTACGCTTTGGTGTTGTTCAGCCGAGGTCGGCTGGGTTTTTTCTATGGGGGAGGGTGGTGTAATGCGGGCGAAAGCGACCTTCCGGATGTGACGTCACGAGGAGGCGGAGCCAGGTGACGTGGGTGAAAGGTAGGGGGTCCTTAAGCGGGTAAACCGGAAGGAGAAGGCAGTCGGGGTGTGAATGGAAAGGTGTGGGGCCACGCGGGCGTACGAGCCGAGGGGGCACCGTCAGAAGCGGGAGCCAACCCTGGGAACAGTAGGGAGCTACTGGGAGGTGTGAAGCTGCAGATAGAGATAGGCAGTGAGGCTGTGTGTGAGGAGCAGCGGGGTGGCTGCCAAGAGTCGCAGGAGCGACGAGAAGGAGACAGCACGAGGCTGTCAGAGCTGCAGCAGGAACAGCCAAGAGAGCTGTGTGAGAGTACAGCAGCGGAGCTGCTGTGGGGCTGCAAGAGCGACAAGAACAGCAGCGGGGCTGCTGATGTGGACTGGAGTGACATCGGAACCAGCACAGAGAGAATAAGAGAGACAGCCGTGTGGGAACGCAGTACGGACCGAATAAAGGACACTGAGCCAGAAACCGTGGTCAAGTCTTTTATTACAGAAACACATTTTGCTTGGACTCTGTGCAGACTCGATGGGTACAAGTCCCAGGGCCAACAGGAGAGTGAGTGGGGTGACAAGAGAGAGAAAGAAGCTGATGACAAAGTTTCACCCCATACCTAGGTGGAACTGCGCCCAGGTAGAACCGGAATGGGGATGTAGCTCAGTGGTAGAGCGCACGCTTTGCATGTGTGAGGCCCAGGGTTCAATCCCTGGCATCTCCACGCAGTGACATTTTGCCAGTGGCCAATTTTACTCGAAGGAACATGCGTGGCCTGGACAAAACGCCAACTTGTTTTGATTCGTTATGATTGCTGAGCAGAGATCCAGAAGCCCAACATGTCATCCGTTCAGCAATGAACAGCACTACAATCAAGGTGTCATCGATTAGAGTTAACATATTTACGGAACTTAGCAAGGTTATTAGACTTGATACCGGATGATGGACTTCTAAATTCGAGCAGTGCGTGGAATAAGCTGATAGAAAAGTGTTGTGACCTGCCGCGTGGTGGTCGAACGGAGTGTGTGAGACGAAAATCAGTCTGGAGTCCTCATGGCAGAAGGATAACTCAACGAGTGGAATTATATCAGGATACTTGGGAAATTTTCTTTATAAGTGGAGAGGTAAATTATGCATAGGTAATTGAATGGGAAATCAACTTGTGATTTGAAGAAGAAATATGATCGTTGAATTTTATCAAAACACTAAAGACCCAGATGGGACTCGAACCCACAATCCCCAGCTCCGGAAGCTGGTGCCTTATCCATTAGGCCACTGGGCCACATTCATCGAGCCCTGTGTTCTTTGTGATGACCCCTAATGAGGATGAGATGTCACTTTCAAGGTACTCAGAAGTAGCCCAGGTAATGCTTGCTTCCAAGTGCCGCTATCTAACAAACGGGAAAAGGAAAAGATCTGCGAGATTTCAGAGTAGATTTTTCATCTCAGGCCATGACCCCGATAGCCCCCTTTCACAACGAGGTCACGTTACTGGGATCAGACTGAGCCAGTGTGGTGGGGATGTAGCTCAATGGTAGAGTGCACGCTTCGCATGTGTGAGGCCCCGGGTTCAATCCCCCGCATCTCCATGTCTGTGGCTTTTATTTAATTCATGTTTCCAACAAAGGTTGAATTCCAAAATGAATTGTCTGTGTCCATGTCCCTGTAATAAGGGTGCACGTTAACTTTCATAAATATTACCCGAAATGAACGAAACTTTCGGATTAATGTGTGGTAATTTACGGAACTTGCAAATTTTGTAACTCACGATGTACACAGTGATCAAATGGTTTACTTAAACATTTGGAGATGAAAACAAGTGCTTAAAAGTATAGAGAACACTTTTATTTCCGAATTAAATACTTCCAATAATAAATAAATTTGGAAAGCATTATAGTATCCATCTATATATATAAAATCGCAAATCTGTCCGTCTGTCTGTCTGTCTGTGTGTGTGTCTGTGTGTCGCTGGACCATACGCAGTTTCATTGGACGGCGGTTGCCCCTGGCAATGGGTAGCGACACATTCGCTGCCGGGTGGACGCCATTTTTAATTCCCGTTAAAAATTTCTGGTATAAACTCGATATACCCAGCGTTGCCCGTGGGGAAAATACATTTAAAATCTTATGAAAACTTTCAAACATTACATACCAATGAAAAAACAACTGTGTAATTACTTTTAAACCCGACGCGCCAAGAATCGATTCTCTGAATCGCTCAAAGGAATCGAAGGTTGTAGATTCCTTTAGATTCGGACGATTACCGTTTACTATAAGTTGGTTAAAGGCGATATAAACTGCTATGAACGGGAAATATCCGGCATTGACCGGGGCAAAAATGTTATTTAAAACTCCTGAAAAAATAAAAAATAAAATAACAATGAAAATGAAACTCTATCATTCAAAATGTAAACCCTCAACATGCCAGTAATCGATTCTTTGAATCGCACAAAGGACTAATCGAAGGTTGTAAATTACTTTAGGATCGCGCTTCCTGTTTAATATAAGTTGCTTATAGAGTTGAAATAAACTGCTACGAATGGGAAATATCCGGCGTTGACTGGGGCAAAAATATAATGGTGAGGGCGGTTGTGAGTGGCGATTGTGAGTGGTGATTAGTGAGTGGTGAGGGGAGGTTGAGTGGTGAGGGTGAGTGGTGAGGGTGAGTGGTGAGGGTGAATGGTGAGGGTGAGTGGTGAGGGTGAGTGTTGAGGGTGAGTGGTTAGTGGTGATTGGTGAGCGTGTCATTGGTGAGGATGAGTGGTGAGGGAGAGTGGTGAGGGTGAGTGGTGAGGGTGAGTGGTGAGTGGTGAGGGTGTGTATATATGTAAGGTTATTAAGAAATATATTTTTCACCCGGGCAACGCCGGGAACTACTGCTAGTCTATATATATAAAATCGGAAATCTGTCTGTCTGTGTGTGTGTCGCCGAACCATACGCAGTTTCATTGGACGCCGGTTGCCACTGGCAACGGCTAGCGACGCATTCGCTGCGGGGTGGACGCCATTTTTAATTCCCGTTTAAAATATGCGCACGCATTAACACGCGACTCTGAGGTAAATTCATCAAAGTTTCACGTCTTCTTCACTCCCCTCCCACCCCAATGTGTGCAATTACTATTATAGGGTCGGTACATAATAAAATTCTAGCGATTAGACAGTATTATTGTAGCGCTGGGGGGGGGGGGGAACGGCCCCGGTACCCAGCCTCAGACGTGTGGGCAATCTAGGCGAGGCCGGAGGCTCTGCACGGTACTAGGCCTCGACACCTAGCACGCGACTCTGAGGTAAAATCATCAAAGTTTCACGTCCTCTTCACTCCCCCCCCACCACAATGTGTGCAATTACTATTATAGGGTCGGTCAACTGTGTAATTACTTTTAAACCCGACGCGCCAAGAATCGATTCTCTGAATCGCGCAATGGAATCGAAAGTTGTAGATTCCTTTAGATTCGAACGATTCCCGTTTACAATAAGTTGCTTAAAGTCGATATAAACTGCTACGAACGGGAAATATCCGGCGTTGACCGGGGCAAAAATGTAATTAAAAACTCCAGAAAAAATAAAAAAATAAAATAACAATGAAAATGAAACTCTATCATTCAAAATGTAAACCCCCAACATGCCAGGAATCGATTCTTTGAATCGCACAAAGGACTAATCGAAGGTTGTAAATTACTTTAGGATCGCGCTTCCTGTTTAATATAAGTTATTTATAGAGTTGATATAAACTGCTACGAATGGGAAATATCCGGCGTTGACTGGGGCAAAAATATAATGGTGAGGGCGGTTGTGAGTGGCGATTGTGAGTGGTGATTAGTGAGTGCTGAGGGGAGGTTGAATGGTGAGGGTGAGTGGTGAGGGTGAGTGGTGAGGGTGAGTGTTGAGGGTGAGTGGTGAGTGGTGATTGGTGAGGGTGTGATTGGTGAGGATGAGTGGTGAGGGAGAGTGGTGAGGGAGAGTGGTGAGGGTGAATGGTGAGGGGTGAGTGGTGAGGGTGTGTATATATGTAAGCTTATTAAGAAATATATTTTTTACCCGGGCAACGCCGGGTACTTATGCTAGTCCACATGTATTCTAGTTATTTCTTTAAGTTTAAAAGAAACACATTTTGCTTGGACTCTGTGCAGACTCGATGGGTACAAGTCCCAGGGCAAACATGAGAGTGAGTGGGGTGACAAGAGAGAGAAAGAAGCTGATGACGAAGTTTCACCCCATACCTAGGTGGAACTGCGCCCAGGTAGAACCGGAATGAGGATGTAGCTCAGTGGTAGAGCGCACGCTTTGCATGTGTGAGGCCCCGGGTTCAATCCCTGGCATCTCCACGCAGTGACATTTTGCCAGTGGCCAATTTTACTTGAAGGAACATGCGTGGCCTAGACAAAACGCAAACTTGTTTTGATTCGTTATGATTGCTGAGCACATATCCAGAAGCCCAACATGTCATCCGATCAGCAACGAACAGCAATTCAATCAAGTTGTCGTCAATTAGAGTCAACATATTTACGAAACTTAGCAAGGTTATTAGACTTGATACCGGATGATGGACTTCTAAATTCGAGCAGTGCGTTGAATAAGCTGATAGAAAAGTGTTGTGGTCGAACGGAGTGTGTGAGATGAAAATCAGTCTGGAGTCCTCATGGCAGAAGGATAACTCAACTAGTGGAATTAAATCAGGATACTTGGGAATTATTTTTATAAGTGGAGAGGTAAATTATGCCTATGTAATTGAATGGGAAATCAACTTGTGATTTGAAGAAGAAATATGATCGTTGAATTTTTACCAAAACACTAAAGACCCAGATGGGACTCGAACCCACAAGACCCAGATGGGACTCGAACCCACAAGACCCAGATGGGACTCGAACCCACAATCCCCAGCTCCGGAAGCTGGTGCCTTATCCATTAGGCCACTGGGCCACATTCATCGAGCCCTGTGTTCTTTGTGATGACCCCTAATGTGGATGAAATGTCACTTTCAAGGTACTCAGAAGTAGCCCAGGTAATGCTTGCTTCCAAGTGCCGCTATCAATCAAATGGGAAAAAGAAAAGATCTGCGAGATTTCCGAGTAGATTCTTCAACTCAGGCCATGACCCCGAAAGCCCCCTTACACAACGAGGTCACCGTTACTGGGATCAGACAGAGCCAGTGTGGTGGGGATGTAGCTCAGTGGTAGAGCGCATGCTTCGCACGTGTGAGGCCCCCGGTTCAATCCCCGGCATCTCCATGTCCGCAGCTTTTATTTAATTCATGTTTCCAACAAAGGTTAAATTCCAAAATGAATTGTCTGTGTCCATGTCCCTGTAATAAGGGTGCACGTTAACTTTCTTAAATATTACCCTGGATGTACGAAAGCTTAGGATTAATGTGTATTAATTTACGGAACTTGCTAATTTTGTAACTCACGATGTACACAGTGATCAAATGGTTTATTTAAACATTTGGAGATGAAAACAAGTGCTTAAAAGTATCCAGAACACTTTTATTTCCGAATTAAATACAACCAATAATACATAAATTGGGAAAGCATTAGAGTATCCATCCACATGTATTCTAGTTATTTCTTTCAGTTTAAAAGAAACACATTTTGCTTGGACTCTGTGCAGACTCGATGGGTACAAGAACCAGGGCCAACATGAGAGTGAGTGGGTGAAAAGAGAGAGAAAGAAGCTGATGACAAAGTTTCACCCCATACCTAGGTGGAACTGCGCCCAGGTAGACCCGGAATGGGGATGTAGCTCAGTGGTAGCGCGCACGCTTTGCATGTGTGAGGCCCCGGGTTCAATCCCCGGCATCTCCACGCAGTGACATTTTGCCAGTGGCCAGTTTTACTCGAAGGAACATGCGTGGCCTGGACAAAACGCCAACTTGTTTTGATTCGTTATGATTGCTGAGCACAGATCCAGAAGCCCAACATGTCATCCGTTCAGCAATGAACAGCACTTCAATCAAGTTGTCGTCGATTAGAGTTAACATTTTTACGAAACTTAGCTAGGTTATTAGGCTTGATACCGGAGGATGGACTTCTAAATTCGAGCAGTGCGTGGAAGAAGCTGATAGAAAAGTGTTGTGGTCGAACGGAGTGTGTGAGACGAAAATCAATCTGGAGTCCTCATGGCAGAAGGATAACTCAAAGAGTGGAATTAAATCAGGATACTTGGGAAATTTTACTTATAAGTATAGAGGTAAATTATGCCTAGGTAATTGAATGTGAAATCAACTTGTGATTTGAAAAAGAAATATGATCGTAGAATTTTTACCATAACACTAAAGACCCAGATGGGACTCGAACCCACAATCCCCAGCTCCGGAAGCTGGTGCCTTATCCATTAGGCCACTGGGCCACATTCATCGAGCCTGTGTTCTTTGTGATGACCCCTAATGTGGATGAAATTTCACTTTCAAGGTACTCAGAAGTAGCCCCGGTAACGCTTGCTTCCAAGTGCCGCTATCTAACAAACGGGAAAAGGAAAAGATCTACGAGATTTCAGAGTAGATTCTTCAACTCCGGCCATGACCCCGATAGCCCCCTTACACAACGAGGTCACGTTACTGGGATCAGAATGAGCCAGCGTGGTGGGGATGTAGCTCAGTGGTAGAGCGCACGCTTCGCATGTGTGAGGCCCCGGGTTCAATCCCCGGCATCTCCATGTCCGCAGCTTTTATTTAATTCATGTTTTAAACAAAGGTTGAATTTTAAAATGAATTGTCTGTGTCTATGTCCCTGTAATAAGGGTGCACGTTAACTTTCGTAAATATTACCCTAGATGAACGAAATCTTAGGATTAATGTGTGTTAATATACCGAACTTGCTATTTTTATAACTCACGATGTACACCGTGATCAAATTGTTTATTTAAGCATGTGGAGATGAAAACAAGTGCTTAAAAGTATCCAGAACACTTTTATTTCCGAACTAGCAGAAGTACCCGGCGTTGCCCGGGTGAAAAATATATTTCTTAATAACCTTACATATGAAGTATTGGAAAATGACGGCAGGAAACTCCTTGACGGGAACACACTTCTTTTATTAAATCTTGACTTGTAACAATACAACACGTGGCCTCTCTTCTTCACAATGCGCTTCTCTTGACTCTGGATTCTGTGCTGCCGGCTCTCTGTGCCTCGTGTAGACTCCGCGCCTCGGCTACACTCCTCTCTCGCCTCGTGTAGACTCTGCGCCTCTGCTACACTCTCCACTCGCCTCGTGTAGACTTTGCATCTCTCTCTCTGGCTACACCGTATGCATACTCGGCTCGTGTAGACCTTCCTCTCTCGCTGGCTACACCGTATGCATACTCGGCTCGTGTAGACCGTTCTCTCTCGCTGGCTACACACTATACATTACTCAGCTCGTGTAGACCGTTCTCTCTCGCTGGCTACACACTATACATTACTCAGCTCGTGTAGACCGTTCTCTCTCGCTGGCTACACACTATACATTACTCAGCTCGTGTAGACCGTTCTCTCTCGCTGGCTACACACTATACATTACTCAGCTCGTGTAGACCGTTCTCTCTCGCTGGCTACACACTATACATTACTCAGCTCGTGTAGACCGTTCTCTCTCGCTGGCTACACACTTATACCTTACTCTCCTCTACTCTCCATTACTCTCCTCTCCGGGCTCTATCTCTGCACCTTCGTCTTCATTCTTAGATGGTTCCACTTCTGCCCCTGCTCCTCTGTGCATCACCTTATATACCCCTTCTTCCCGGGAGACGGAGCGGATGCGGACCTCAACGTCGGCACCGCTCCTCAGTTACCCAATCCCCACGCGCTATCCCTACGATCCGGTTCCGCTCAGCGCGTGTTTCCACTCCCCGACCAATCACACCGCGCTGCTACCCGATCACTCCCTCTGGGCGCGTCACCGGCACACAGCCAATCAGCAGCACTACCCCCACCCGCGCACTGACGCCTGCTCCTCCCCGTCAGCGCGCGTCACCACACACACACCCGTACATACGCGCTGGCACACGACATATACACCCAGCGCGTATCACCACTACATCACCCCCTCCCACATAGCTCGCAGCCGGCCCGGCTGCTAACAACAACCAACCGCGACGATAAAACGACAACCAACAAAAAAAAACCCCGTAACCCCCCGAGTGTGCCCCGTAACATAACACAACAACAACAACAACAAGAATAACTATGTACAGATTGACAATGAACCCGAAAAGTCAACAATAACACGATACGAGCAAATTCGAAACGAACGCGCCCCACGTCCCTGCGACTACACGCAGTGACGAGGCGCTCCAACTGCCCCGACTCCTCACGAGGCAGGTCATGCAAAGTAGCACGACCTGGCGCGAGTCCGTCTGGCTGGTCCATCGTATGGGGCGGGACACTGACGACCGTCCGGCGGTTCCGGCTGCTCCAGACGGCGCGGAACGGGCCTGAAAGGGCCGGCCCCGCCGCGGAGATCCGGCCGCCGGTGATCGGCAGCTGTCAGTTCCGAGACACCTGGGAGCAGATCAGGCGAAAATACGTGTGGATCAGGCAGAGACATTTCCCCCTCTGGGTCGCCGGTCACGTCACACGCCCGGCCATCACGACACAAGGGGAGGCCATATGGAGGCGAGAACGGTTTCAGTCGGGAGGGGTGAACGTACCACCGGCGCTTTCCCCACTTTATCTGAACGCACTGGGGCCGTGCAACGCGCACGACCTCCACGGGTCCCCTCCACGGTCTCAACAATTTAGGCGACGTAGCCAAGGGTGCCTGAGGGCAATGCAGCCAGGCCCTGTCACCTGGTTTCCATTCGTGCATGGACACCTTCCGTGCCCGCAACCGTTCATTAGCAATTTGGCGAGCCCGCGAATTAAGCCGCGCGGCCTCCCTCGCCTCTGTCAGCTTGTGAATATTAAACTTAATATGTTCTGCCAAATTAGAATTAGTTCGTGGAGCGGACAGGCCAAGTTGCGTTTCTATTGGCGGGTCAGCTTCCCGACCGTACATCAAATAGAATGGGGAAAACCCCGTAGCTGCATGGGGGGCCATTCTATACGCGGCAAGGACTCCCGGGACCTGCAGGTCCCAATCTACATGTGCCTCGCACACCTGCTGGCACAGCATGGAAGTCAAGGTTTTGTGGAGTCTCTCCACCATCCCGTCAGTCTGCGGGTGGTACGGGGAGGTACGCACCTTCTTGGTACCCAACAGATCGCACACCTCTTGCAACAATTTACTCGAAAAATTTTTACCTTGGTCGGTCAGCAGGCGTTCGGGAGCCCCCTTGTCCAGGACATAGCCCTGGACGAAGGCATCCGTCACAGCCGCTGCCGACTGGTTAGCGAGAGGCCACGCCATAGGCCATCGGGTAAAGTATTCGACCCCCACTAACAAATATTTATTCCCTCTCGGCGTGACTGGGAAGGGCCCCAAAATATCGAGTGCAACGAGCTCGTTGGTACGCGAGACCTGAATAGATTGCAGCGGTGGATTAGCTGCCACGGCCGGTGGTTTACGCCTGGCGCACTCAACGCACCCCTTCAGAATATGCACCACATCACTTCCCATTCCCGGCCAGTAATAGTCACGCTGAAGCAGGGCAAGCGTCTTGTTAACTCCCAAGTGCAAGAGGCGTTCGTGTGCCGCCAAGACAACCCTCCCCCTCACAGCGGAAGGCACCACGAGTGCGTTCCGCCGGGACAAACTGTCCCATTTCAATAACACGCCCCGCTCAAGTACATAGGAGCCGGTACGCTCCTGGTCCCCCTCGGGACCCCCAACCTTGCGGCGCAATGCTAGCAGCGAGCTGTCCGCCATCTGGAGGCGGCCCCATTCGCTGAGCGACAGCGAGAGCAGCGAGTCCCGACCCTGAGAGGCAGTGGAATCATCCCCGATCGGTGCGCCCGCTGTCGCAGCCAGTGCCCCCATCTCCCCCGCAAGCGTCGGTTTACAGCGCGCCGATCCCGACAAACACGCGCATTCATCACAAGGCAACAACCGCGACAAGCAATCGGCATTCGTGTGTCGCAACCCCTTACGGTACGTAGTCGTAAACTGATAGTCCTGGAGGACTTCCAACCAACGCGACAACTGGCCCGAGGGCTGGGCGACCCTCAATGAATACTGTAGCGCCGCGTGGTCCGTTCGGACTGTAAAGTGACGACCATAAAGATATGGCCTAAACTGCTGCACAAAAAAAACAATGGCAAGCAGCTCGCGACGGGTGACACAGTAGCGCTGCTCCGCCGGAGACAACACCCTACTACCGTAGGCGACAACTCTTTCGACACCCCCAACGACTTGGGATAGCACCCCCCCAATGCCCGTGTTGCTAGCATCCGTGTCCAGCAAAAAGGTACTGGCAAAATCGGGATAACACAAGGGTGGGGCACCCACCAAGGCGTCCCGGAGGGAGCGAAACGCGGCCTCCTCCTCCGGTCCCCATTTGAACTTCACTCCCTTCGCCGTTAGAGCGTGCAAGGGTTTTGCAATAGTGGCGAAGTGCTCAACGAACCGCCGATAATAAGAAGCAAACCCGATGAAACTACGCACGTCGGAAACGGACGTAGGTGTCGGCCACGAACCAACACAATCCGTCTTCGTGGGATCGGTGGAGATCCCCGAAGAATCGACAATGTGACCCAAGTATCTAACGGACCTACGAAGGAGGTGACATTTGGCCGGTTTAAATTTCAACTTAGCCGATCGCATTCGCAAGAACACCCCTCTCAATCGCCGGAGGTGTTCCTCAAACGTTTTACTGAAAACAATGACATCGTCCATATAAATCAAGCATGTATCCCACTGCAAGCCCGACAAAACCAACTCCATAAGTCGCTGAAACGTCGCTGGAGAGGAGTGAAGTCCCATGGGTAACCGGTTAAACTGGAACAGCCCCCCTGGAGTCCGAAATGCTGTCTTAGGTTTCGACTCTTCGTCGAACGGCAACTGCCAAAACCCCGATAACAAATCAAGAGTCGAAAAATATCGCGCACCAGACAATGCATCGAGGGACTCATCCATCCTGGGGAGCGGATACGCGTCAGCCACAGAGATCTTATTCAGGCGACGGAAATCAACGCAGAATCGCAGGGACCCGTCCTGCTTCTTAACCAGCACAATAGGCGCTCCCCACGGGCTAGAGGAGGGCGAAATAATATCGGCTTCTAGCATATCGTTAACAGCCGACTGAACATGTTCCTTCTCCACGGGACTCAGTCGGAAGGGATTTAGCCTGACCGGCGCCGCATCGCCCGTTTCAATGTGATGGTGCAACAAATCCGTGCACCCAATGTCATACTTATGTTTACTGAATACATCAGAGAATTCAATGAGCAACTCGCGCAGCGCACCCAACTGCGCCGCCGACAAATCGTCCGAGGCGGCACATAACGAATGGACCCACTCAAGGTCTTCCCTTGGCTCAACGTTCCGCGCGGGGCTCGAGCCCACCTGCGCAACCAACCCATCATCCCCAGGGACCTGCGCCGCGTGAGCCAGCACGGTGCCCTGCGGAATGACAGCTGGTCGCGACCCCGCGTTCAAAACCATCACAAACGGATCCCTGTCAGCCCGCACCAAAGTGTGAGCCACCGATAAATCAAGACCCCCGACAGCCTTGTTAGAAGGACCCAAAAGCATACTCTGTCCTGAAGCCTCCCTCACCCATGGTTTCCGCAACCGGAGGGGAATCAACATCTGTGAACCCGGGGGCACTTGCACTGTCTGCGTCGCCACCGCTTGTATCGTAGCGCACGCCGTCCGAATGTCAGTAGGGCCCGTCAAAAATGAAATCCGGCGACCCGATGGCAGTTCAATGCATCGTTGATCGATAAGAATTTTAATGGGCATTTTAGCCAAAAAGTCAGTGCCCAAAAGACACGGAACTGCCAAAGAAGACGAAACGAAAACGGGTCCCGACAATTTGATATCTCCAATGCAAATGGACGCCCTAACCTGACCGATAATGCCCAACGATCCCCCATTAGCGGCGTAAAATGGCACATCCACTGGAAGCAGCGGACGACATTGGACCGGAAGAATATTATAAATGAGGTCCGATATAATAGTTGCCGATGCCCCCGTGTCCACTAACACCCTAATCTCAACCCCATCAATAGATCCCGTAACAACGGACGAACCCGCCGAAGCAGCCACAATTCTATGCCCCAATTCCGCCCATTCAATGTCTCCCTGGTCCCGGCCGAACCCCCCTCGCCGAACCGAATCCCCGAACCTTAACCGGCCCTCCTCCGCCGCAACGCGGCGTCCCATGTGTGCCGAATAAACAGGCCGAGCGTGTGAGGTGCCGCGACTTGCCGGGGATTGTAGAGATGACTTGGGCTCTCGGTCGTCGTCCAGCCGAGCTCCCATGGCGCGCTGCCGCGGAGCGCGGCACCCGGACGCCACGTGGCCCCGGAGGCCGCAGTTATAGCACGTGACGAGGGTCGGAGTAGATCTTGGTTGCTCCGACTTTCGGCCCGATCGCAGAGGCGACCGGGCCCCCGGCCTCCAGTCCCCTGGTCGTCCCGTGGCGAACGCCTCCTCCCGTGGGCTGACGACTTGGGGTTCGGCGACCACCAAACCCGGGGCTGCGACGACAGCAGCGTTGCAACCAACGCCTTGCTTCCGTTGTAGGGCCTCGTGCGCTTGAATACTCGTGGCGACTCTCAAAGAAGAAATATCAATCTCGTCAGCTGTGTTGATAGGGACCCCCAGGTCCTGCGCCAACTTGAGCAGCTGCTCCAAAACCATCGCGTCTTGGCCCTCCTCGTCCATCCGAGGGAACGCAGCATCAGCAAGAGCCAGCAACGCCGTGCGATAGGCCAGCGCGGTCTCCGTGGCCGCTTTCCGTCTTGCGTAGAACTGATGGCGGCACGTAGAGGGAGGCCCGTAGACCCTGGCCAACAAACCCAGCGCATCCTTCAGCGTGGAGCGGTCCGACTTCCGTGCAGCCCTGAAGGCCGCGAGCGCATCGTCGTCCAGCATGGCGGGCAATGCCCGCAGCGCCGTAGCATCGGACCACGCTGACATCTCTTGATGCGCCAAAAACCTTCGCTGAAATTGGCCCCAGTCTCCGCCTTCCGCCTTGAAGGCTGACAACGTGGGCAGGCGCTGCTGAAAAATGAAGTCATCCGCCTCGTGGTTCCTCTCCGCCTGTCCGTCGGTATCTAAGATGGCGGCTCCAGCAGCAGACGTAAGATGGCGGACCCCCTCGCGCGCTGATGACGTCGATGCGCGCGCTTGGGAACCCACCACCACGTGGCGCTCGCCGTTCCCGCCAAAAGTAGGCACAGGCGCAATGGCGGGAATCCCCCATTCGTTTTGGCGGGAATCTGCGGGGCGACCTTGTAAAATGTCCCCCACCGTCCCCGCTCCTCCCGACGAGCTGATCTCCGCCAAGATGGACGCGGCGGCGAGCAGCAGCTCCGCCAGTCGGGAGTGCGCCTCACGAAGCCCGGCGTCTGTCCCCGGTCGCTCGGCCGGCGCCGTCGACGGACCCTGCAGCGTGGGCAAGTCCTCTTCCTCACCCCCCGCCACCAGCAGCCCCGAGTCGTCCAGGTCTTCCTCGCGGTCAATCCCGTGGGTCCTACGGGTCTTCCTCGTCTCCATACTTGGAAGCCCGTTTCACTTCTGACGCCAGATGAAGTATTGGAAAATGACGGCAGGAAACTCCTTGACGGGAACACACTTCTTTTATTAAATCTTGACTTGTAACAATACAACACGTGGCCTCTCTTCTTCACAATGCGCTTCTCTTGACTCTGGATTCTGTGCTGCCGGCTCTCTGTGCCTCGTGTAGACTCCGCGCCTCGGCTACACTCCTCTCTCGCCTCGTGTAGACTCTGCGCCTCTGCTACACTCTCCACTCGCCTCGTGTAGACTTTGCATCTCTCTCTCTGGCTACACCGTATGCATACTCGGCTCGTGTAGACCTTCCTCTCTCGCTGGCTACACCGTATGCATACTCGGCTCGTGTAGACCGTTCTCTCTCGCTGGCTACACACTATACATTACTCAGCTCGTGTAGACCGTTCTCTCTCGCTGGCTACACACTATACATTACTCAGCTCGTGTAGACCGTTCTCTCTCGCTGGCTACACACTATACATTACTCAGCTCGTGTAGACCGTTCTCTCTCGCTGGCTACACACTATACATTACTCAGCTCGTGTAGACCGTTCTCTCTCGCTGGCTACACACTATACATTACTCAGCTCGTGTAGACCCTTCTCTCTCGCTGGCTACACACTTATACCTTACTCTCCTCTACTCTCCATTACTCTCCTCTCCGGGCTCTATCTCTGCACCTTCGTCTTCATTCTTAGATGGTTCCACTTCTGCCCCTGCTCCTCTGTGCATCACCTTATATACCCCTTCTTCCCGGGAGACGGAGCGGATGCGGACCTCAACGTCGGCACCGCTCCTCAGTTACCCAATCCCCACGCGCTATCCCTACGATCCGGTTCCGCTCAGCGCGTGTTTCCACTCCCCGACCAATCACACCGCGCTGCTACCCGATCACTCCCTCTGGGCGCGTCACCGGCACACAGCCAATCAGCAGCACTACCCCCACCCGCGCACTGACGCCTGCTCCTCCCCGTCAGCGCGCGTCACCACACACACACCCGTACATACGCGCTGGCACACGACATATACACCCAGCGCGTATCACCACTACACATATATACACAGATGAAATAAATAAATAAAGTTGAATAACACTAAATCGATCATTAAACCACTTTAAAGGTGACGGATAAAAAAACTGACATGCCTATTCCCATCGCGGGGCACGGGACGTGCCTCTCGGCAAATCCCTCGCAAGCGAGCGTACACAGACGGACAGACAATTTTTGAGTACGACGTTTCGCTGGTAATTGCATCCAGCATCAGCGAAACGTCATACTCTGAAATGGTAATTGTTGTGGTTTCACGCTTCAACACACCGGTGGGCTAAAGCAGTGAACTATTCGTCTTTTATCAACGTGACACTTTTTTACTGATTGGCCGTGTCGGGTGGTGGAGGGTTACAACGCATTAATAAATAAGGCGATCTAAACCCAATAACGTTGTTCATGAATAATGGTTGCGAAAGCCTACGTGTTACAAATTGACTCACTTTACTTAATAACCAGGCTACAGTCTACATTATAGACTGCCAGTACACCCACCCAGCTTAATAACCAGGCTACAGTCTACATTATAGACTGCCAGTCCACCCACCCAGCTTAATAACCAGGCTACAGTCTACATTATAGACTGCCAGTACGCTCACCCAGCTTAATGACTATTTGTACAGTCAACATTTAAAGAATCGATTCTTGGCGCGTCGGGTTTAAAAGTAATTACACAGTTGTTTTTTCATTGGTATGTAATGTTTGAAAGTTTTCAGAAGATTTTAAATGTATTTTCCCCCCGGGCAACGCTGGGTATATCGAGTTTATACCACAAAGTCGTCGCTTGACACGGGTGGGGTGTCGAGGCCTAGTACCGTGCAGAGCCTCCGGCCTCGCCTAGATTGCCCACCCGGCTGAGGCTGGGTACTGGGGCCGTTACCCCCCCCCCCCCCCGCGCTACAATAATACTGTCTAATCGCTATAATTTTATTATCTACCGACCCTATAATAGTAAGTGAACACATTGGAGTGGGGGGGGGGAGTGAAGAGGACATGAAACTTTGAAGAATTTACCTCAGAGTCGCGTGTTAATGCGTGCGCATATTTTTAACGGGAATTAAAAATGGCGTCCACCCCGCAGCGAATGCGTCGCTACCCGTTGCCAGGGGCAACCGCCGTGGAAAACCAAACGGACCAATCGTGTCTCGCAAATCCCTCACATTTCGTCCAATGAAACTGCGTATGGTCCGGCGACACACAGACAGACAGACACACACACAGACAGACAGACAGATTTGCCCGGGTGAAAAATATATTTCTTAATAACCTTACATATATACACACCCTCACCACTCACCACTCACCCTCACCATTCACCCTCACCACTCTCGCTCACCACTCTCCCTCACCACTCATCCTCACCAATCACACCCTCACCAATCACCACTCACAACTCACCCTCAACACTCACCCTCACCACTCACCACTCACCCTCACCATTCACCCTCACCACTCTCCCTCACCACTCATCCTCACCAATCACACCCTCACCACTCTCCCTCCCCACTCTCCCTCACCACTCATCCTCACCAATCACACCCTCACCAATCACCACTCACCACTCACCCTCAACACTCACCCTCACCACTCACCCTCACCATTCACCCTCACCACTCTCCCTCAACACTCTCCCTCACCACTCATCCTCACCAATCACACCCTCACCAATCACCACTCACCACTCACCCTCAACACTCACCCTCACCACTCACCACTCACCCTCACCATTCACCCTCACCACTCTCCCTCACCACTCTCCCTCACCACTCATCCTCACCAATCACACCCTCACCAATCACCACTCACCACTCACCCTCAACACTCACCCTCACCACTCACCACTCACCCTCACCATTCACCCTCACCACTCTCCCTCACCACTCTCCCTCACCACTCATCCTCACCAATCACACCCTCACCAATCACCACTCACCACTCACCCTCAACACTCACCCTCACCACTCACCCTCACCATTCACCCTCACCACTCTCCCTCACCACTCTCCCTCACCACTCATCCTCACCAATCACACCCTCACCAATCACCACTCACCCTCAACACTCACCCTCACCACTCACCACTCACCCTCACCATTCACCCTCACCACTCTCCCTCACCACTCTCCCTCACCACTCATCCTCACCAATCACACCCTCACCAATCACCACTCACCACTCACCCTCAACACTCACCCTCACCACTCACCCTCACCACTCACCCTCACCACTCAACCTCCCCTCACCACTCACTAATCACCACTCACAATCACCACTCACAACCGCCCTCACCATTATATTTTTGCCCCAGTCAACGCCGGATATTTCCCATTCGTAGCAGTTTATATCAACTCTATAACGAACTTATATTAAAGAGGAAGCGCGATCCTAAAGTAATTTACAACCTTCGATTAGTCCTTTGTGCGATTCAAAGAATCGATTCCTGGCATGTTGGGGGTTTACATTTTGAATGATAAGAGTTTCATTTTCATTGGTATGTTATGTTTTAATGTTTTCAGTAGTTTTTAATTACATTTTTGCCCCGGTCAACGCCGAATATTTCCCGTTCATAGCAGTTTATATCGACTTTAACCAACTTATAGTAAACGGGAATCGTCCGAATCTAAAGGAATCTACAACCTTCGATTCCTTTGCGCGATTCAGAGAATCGATTCTTGGCGCGTCGGGTTTAAAAGTAATTACACAGTTGTATTTTCATTGGTATGTAATGTTTTAAAGTTTTCAGAAGATTTTAAATGTATTTTCACCCCGGGCAACGCCGGGTATATCGAGTTTATACCACAAAGTCGTCGCTTGACACGGGTGGGGTGTCGAGGCCTAGTACCGTGCAGAGCCTCCGGCCTCGCCTAGATTGCCTACCCAGCTGAGGCAGGGTACTGGGGCCGTTACCCCCGCCCCCCCCACGCTACAATAATACTGTCTAATCGCTATAATTTTTTTTATCAACCGACCCTATAATAGTAATTGCACACATTGGGGTGGGGGGGGGGAGTGAAGAGGACGTGAAACTTTGATGAATTTACCTCAGAGTCGCGTGTTAATGCGTGCGCATATTTTTAACGGGAATTCAAAATGGCGTCCACCCCGCAGCGAAGGCGTCGCTGGCCGTTGCCAGGGGCAACCGCCATGGGCCGCGCCGGTCGGCCAACGGGCCAATCGCAGCGCTAGGAAAACCAAACAGACCAATCGTGTCTCGCAAGTCCCTCACATTTCGTCCAATGAAACTGCGTATGGTCCGGCGACAGACAGACAGACACACAGACAGACAGACACACAGACAGACAGATAGACAGATGGACAGACAGACAGACAGATTTGCGATTTTATATAAATAGACTAGCAGAAGTACCCGGCATTGCCCGGGTGAAAAATATATTTCTTAATAACCTTACATATATACACAGATGGGCTGCTACCCCTGCCCCCCCCCCCCCCCCCAGCCACGATCTTCTCGGCCGCTGTGCAGTAATATGTACGGCCTATAGTGTGGTGGGGTGTCGAGGCCTAGTACCGTGCAGAGCCTCCGGCCTCGCCTAAATTGCCCACCCGGCTGAGGCTGGGTACTGGGGCCGTTACCCCCCCCCCCCCCCGCGCTACAATAATACTGTCTAATCGCTATAATTTTATTATCTACCGACCCTATAATAGTAATTGCACACATTGGGGTGGGGGGGGAGTGAAGAGGATGTGAAACTTTGATGAATTTACCTCAGAGTCGCGTGTTAATGCGTGCGCATATTTTTAACGGGAATTAAAAATGGCGTCCACCCCGCAGCGAATGCGTCGCTACCCGTTGCCAGGGGCAACCGCCGTGGAAAACCAAACGGACCAATCGTGTCTCGCAAATCCCTCACATTTCGTCCAATGAAACTGCGTATAGTCCGGCGACACACAGACAGACAGACACACACACAGACAGACAGACAGATTTGCCCGGGTGAAAAATATATTTCTTAATAACCTTACATATATACACACCCTCACCACTCACCACTCACCCTCACCATTCACCCTCACCACTCTCCCTCACCACTCATCCTCACCAATCACACCCTCACCAATCACCACTCACCACTCACCCTCAACACTCACCCTCACCACTCACCACTCACCCTCACCATTCACCCTGACCACTCTCCCTCACCACTCATCCTCACCAATCACACTCTCACCACTCTCCCTCACCACTCTCCCTCACCACTCATCCTCACCAATCACACCCTCACCAATCACCACTCACCACTCACCCTCAACACTCACCCTCACCACTCACCCTCACCATTCACCCTCACCACTCTCCCTCAACACTCTCCCTCACCACTCATCCTCACCAATCACACCCTCACCAATCACCACTCACCACTCACCCTCAACACTCACCCTCACCACTCACCACTCACCCTCACCATTCACCCTCACCACTCTCTCTCACCACTCTCCCTCACCACTCATCCTCACCAATTACACCCTCACCACTCACCAATCACCACTCACCCTCAACACTCACCCTCACCACTCACCACTCACCCTCACCATTCACCCTCACCACTCTCCCTCACCACTCTCCCTCACCACTCATCCTCACCAATCACACCCTCACCAATCACCACTCACCACTCACCCTCAACACTCACCCTCACCACTCACCCTCACCACTAACCCTCACCACTCAACCTCCCCTCACCACTCACTAATCACCACTCACAATCACCACTCACAACCGCCCTCACCATTATATTTTTGCCCCAGTCAACGCCGGATATTTCCCATTCGTAGCAGTTTATATCAACTCTATAACGAACTTATATTAAACAGGAAGCGTGATCCTAAAGTAATTTACAACCATCGATTAGTCCTTTGTGCGATTCAAAGAATCGATTCCTGGCATGTTGGGGGTTTACATTTTGAATGATAGAGTTTCATTTTCATTGGTATGTTATGTTTTAAAGTTTTCAGAAGATTTTAAATGTTTTTTCACCCCGGGCAACGCCGGGTATATGGAGTTTATACCACAAAGTCGTCGCTTGACACGGGTGGGGTGTCGAGGCCTAGTACCGTGCAGAGCCTCCGGCTTCGCCTAGATTGCCTACCCAGCTGAGGCAGGGTACTGGGGCCGTTACCCCCCCCCCCCCCCGCGCTACAATAATACTGTCTAATCGCTAGAATTTTTTTATCTACCGACCCTATAATAGTAATTGCACACATTGGGGTGGGGGGGGAGTGAAGAGGACGTGAAACTTTGATGAATTTACCTCAGAGTCGCGTGTTAATGCGTGCGCATATTTTTAACGGGAATTCAAAATGGCGTCCACCCCGCAGCGAAGGCGTCGCTGCCCTTTGCCAGGGGCAACCGCCGTGGGCCGCGCCGGTCGGCCAACGGGCCAATCGCAGCGCTAGGAAAACCAAACGGACCAATCGTGTCTCGCAAATCCCTCACATTTCGTCCAATGAAACTGCGTATGGTCCGGCGACACACAGACAGACAGACCCACAGACAGACAGACACACAGACAGACGGACAGACAGACAGACAGACAGATTTGCGATTTTATATATATAGATTAAATACTTCCAATAATAAATAAATTGGGAAAGCATTAATGTATCCATCCACATGTATTCTAGTTATTTCTTTCAGTTTAAAAGAAACACATTTTGCTTGGACTCTGTGCAGACTCGAGGGGTACAAGTCCCAGGGCCAACATGAGAGTGAGTGGGTGACAAGAGAGAGAAAGAAGCTGATGACGAAGTTTCACCCCAAACCTAGGTGGAACTGCGCCCAGATAGAACCGGAATGGGGATGTAGCTCAGTGGTAGAGCGCACGCTTTGCATGTGTGAGGCCCTGGGTTCAATCCCCGGCATCTCCACGCAGTGACATTTTGCCAGTGGCCAATTTTATTCGAAGGAACATGCGTGGCCTGGACAAAACGCCAACTTGTTTTGATTCGTTATGATTGCTGAGCACAGATCCAGAAGCCCAACATGTCATCCGTTCAGCAATGAACAGCACTACAATCAAGGTGTCGTCGATTAGAGTTAACATATTTACGGAACTTAGCAAGGTTATTAGACTTCATACCGGATAATGGACTTCTAAATTAGAGCAGTGCGTGGAATAAGCTGATAGAAAAGTGTTGTGACCTGCCGAGTGGTGGTCGAACGGAGTGTGTGAGACGAAAATCAGTCTGGAGTCCTCATGGCAGAAGGATAACTCAACGAGTGGAATGGTATTAGGATACTTGGAAAAAATGTTTTATAAGTAGAGAGGTAAATTATGCATAGGTAATTGAATGAGAAATCAACTTGTGATTTGAATAAGAAATATGATCGTTTAATTTTTACCAAAACACTAAAGACCCAGATGGGACTCGAACCCACAATCCCCAGCTCCGGAAGCTGGTGCCTTATCCATTAGGCCACTGGGCCAAATTCATCGAGCCCTGTGTTCTTTGTGATGACCCCTAATGTGGATGAGATGTCACTTTCAAGGTACTCAGAAGATGCCCAGGTAATGCTTGCTTCCAAGTGCCGCTATCTAACAAACTGGAAAAGGAAAAGATCTGCGAGATTTCAGAGTAGATTCTGCAACTCCGGCCATGACCCCGATAGCCCTCTTACACAACGAGGTCACGTTACTGGGATCAGACTGAGCCAGTGTGGTGGGGATGTAGCTCAGTGGTAGAGCGCACGCTTCGCATGTGTGAGGCCCCGGGTTCAATCCCTGGCATCTCCACGCAGTGACATTTTGCCAGTGGTCAATTTTACTCGAAGGAACATGCGTGGCCTGGACAAAACGCCAACTTGTTTTGATTCGTTATCATTGCTGAGCACAGATCCAGAAGCACAACATGTCATCCGTTCAGCAATGAACAGCACTATAATCAAGTACGCAGCTTTTATTTAATTCATGTTTACAACAAAGATTGAATTCCAAAATGAATTGTCTGTGTCCATGTGTAATGCGAGCATAAACGGGCTCGTGGGAGGAGTTAGGGTCACGTGGGAAGAGGGAGAGCTTTTAAGGGCAGGAACCGGAAAGGCTGGAGGAGAGTGTGGGAATAAAGACAGGAGGAGGCCACGCAGGGCAGGAGGAGGAAAGTGATCGCCACAGGTCGGGACTCGGCACCGTTGGCCAGCGGTGTCCAGGCACGGAGGAGACGGAGAGCCAGCAGCGGGGCTGCATAGTGAGCAGCCGTGGGGCTGCAGGTCGGAGGCAGAGAGGCTGAGTGAAGAGCCATGGGGCTGCATAGTGAGCCAGCAGCAAGTCTGCAGCGGTGGGGCTGCTGAGCGGGAGACGGAGTTGTACGAACCAATAAAGGACAACGGAGACATACCCAGTGCAAGAGTACTTTATTACACTGGTGTCAGAAGTGAAACGGCATGTCAAAACAGCTCAGAAGAAAGAATATCATCGTTGGCGCAGCCAACGATGGAGGGAGAAATCGACGCGGGAACGAGTGGTGGCCCGGGGGTGCAAGAGGTCACCGCTTCGGTGGATCCGCCCGCGCCGGGGGACGCTGACCAGCGATGGAGACAGATGGCAGCCCAGCTGGAGACTTTGAAGACCGTCTTGGCGCAACTGTGCGACCTCGTCACGCCGGCGACGGGTTCGGGGAGGCCCGGGGGTGACCAACAAACCAGGGCCTTGCCTGCGCCGCCAGCTCCCTCCACCACGCGGCACGAAGACGCCCTCTTGGGCGTGGCAGGGGAAGAACCGCGGGAAGCCGCCATCTTGCGCCCTCCGCGGCGGGAAGCCGCAATCTTTGACACGTTGCGGTGCGACGCCATCTTGAACATGCCACGCGACGTGCCGTCTGCGGAGGACAGCGGAGCGAGGACCCACAGCCGTCACTTGACAACAGTTAAAGAATTTTCAATTGGAGGCGACTGGAGTGCATTCGCCTGCCGATTTTTGGCGGCGGTACGCTCCACCAGATAGACTGACGCAGAGGCCCTGGAAGTTCTGCCAACTCTTCTAGACGATGAGTCGGTCAGATTTTTCCGTTCCATCAAGGCCGAGAAGAAAAAGACACTGAGAGGGGTTTTTGACGAGATGGCGGATGCGTACGAGCCACCGGATGACGCTCACCGACGATTCATTCAGCGCCAGCGGGCACCCGAAGAGTCGCCGGTGGCATGCAGGGGTGCTGTCCTGGAATTGGCCATGGCCGCATACCCTGAGACGGAGCCTGACCTATTGGAACCCCTTATTTTGGGCAAAATGCTTGAGCTGTCGAGAGATTTGGGGATCCCTATGCCGGTGTGCGGCCATGAGAAGTTGACGTCTCGGGCTGCTGCGAAGTGTTTGGATGCCCAGTTTAATCTGCGCCGTTGGAAGCAGGTGACAGCGTGGATGGGGAGGGCCCATCGTGGAAGGGGGTGCCGTGGGTTGGGATCCCAAGAAGGTGGTGTACGTTCCTGACGGGGGGGGCCCGCAGGAATTGACGGCCGCCTCTGCGCAGTGGCCTGCCCGCGGAGGGCCAGGGCCGCGATCTGCGCCGCCGACGCGGGAGCGTCGGGATGGGGGAAGTGCTGTGCGTCGTAATGACGTCGAGTGTTTCCGCTGCGGTCGCAAAGGCCACTTCGCCAGGGATTGCTGGGGCCGTATCCCGGGGCTGCCCCAGCAGGAGGCCTCGACCACAGACGTGCCGCGGAAGGACCCTCCTGGACAGGCAAGTCGGTGCGCACCAGACACCCGGCAAGGCTTGGCACCTCATTCATCACCGTTGCCGCGCGATCCGGATGTCGTTAACAACGGGAGGCCGCCGACTGGCCTATGTCGCTCGGTAACGCAGTAGTGTAAATTGGAACGGCGGGTTGTTGCGGCCGCTACTGGTTCGTCCACTGTGCCGGGTTCTATACAAGGGGTCGACGTGCACATTTTAGTGGACTCCGGTGCGTCCGCGACGATTATATCGGATGTCATTTTCCATCTGTTGGGCATCCCGCCAGACGCAGTGTGCCCGGTTTACGATTCCTGTGTAGCAGCGAACGGGGGGAGTATGGGCATTGTGGGCCAGGTGGACGCCAATATATCCATCGGGGGAATGTCGGCCTCGGGAACTGTGTTGATTTCGGGGTCCCTTGCGGTTCCGTGTTTGTTGGGAACTGATTTTCTGGCCAAAATGCCCATTCTAATAAGAGTTGATCAAAATTGCATTGAATTACCGGGGGGTCGAAAAATTACATTTTTGCCGTAGCCCTGGTGGCGACCCGCTCCGGTCTGCCAGGTGCAGGCGCTGTCCGAAGTATCTGTTGACATTCCACCTGGTTCACAGATGCTTATCCCCTTGCGATATCAGAAACCGGTGCCTGGTCGGGAAGGAGCGCCTGGGGTTTTGTTATCACCGTCCGCAACCATAACGGGCGGATCGGCGCTGGTCGGGGCGCAAACTATTATCCGGCCGGACCAGCGGCCGTTTTTGCAGGTGCTTAATGGGAGTACGCAGAATGTTTGCGTGCCGGCCGGAATGGTCGTGGCCCATGCCAAAACAGCGTTCACGGCCCAGGACGATCTGGGCCGCCGGGATGTGGTTGCCGAAGTTTCGGGCCCTGCGGGCCAAGATGATCGCTGGGTCGCCGAATTGTGCGGCGAAAATTCATCCCTGACCGGGGAACAGCGATCCGCGCTTGGCGCGCTATTGTTGAGTTATTCCGATGTGTTTAGCTCCGACGACTTGGACTTGGGACGCACCTCCCTGCTTTCCCATCATATTGACATGGGGGATGCTGCTCCAATTCGGTTGAACTTGCATCGGATGAGCCCGGCGGAGCGAGACCATGTTCGTGGAGCAGTGGATGACATGCTGGTTGCGGACTAATATCTCCGTCTAACAGCCCATGGGGCGCGCCTGTAGTCTTGGTCAAAAAGAAAGATGGCAAATTGCGATTTTGCGTCGATTTTCGCAAATTAAACAAAGTGTCCGTGGCGGATGCGTACCCTCTGCCGCGTATGGATGATTCCCTCGATGTCTTGTCGGGGGCGAAGTTCTTTTCGATGCTGGATCTCTCTTCGGGATTCTGGCAGCTTCCCCTCGATGAGTCCTCGCGGGAAAAGACTGCTTTCCGTACGCCGCAGGGCCTATTTCAATTTAATTGTCTTCTGATGGGGTTGAATGCTGCCCCCGCCACATTTCAGAGGTTGATGGAGCTGGTATTAACGGGGTTGCAGTGGGAGACATGTCTGATATATTTAGACAATATCATCGTCTTTAGCCGCACATTTGACGAACATCTACAGAGACTGGAGGCGGTGTTCGCCAGGATGCGCTCCGCCAATCTGAAATTTAAACCTAAGAAATGTCACCTATTGCAATGGTCCGTGCGCTATTTGGGACATATAGTCAGTGCCGACGGGGTTGCCACGGATCCGGAGAACACGGTGTGCGTCCGCAACTGGCCAACCCCGGCCACGGTGGGGGATGTGCGTCGCTTCTTGGGGTTTGCCTCATATTACCGTAGGTTCGTTCCCAATTTTGCAACGATCGCTAGGCCTCTGCACCTCCTTACGGGTAAAGGACGGAAATTCAGTTGGGGACCGCCAGAGGAGGCGGCGTTTAAGGGCCTGCGCGATCGTTTGGCAACGGCGCCAACATTGGACTATCCCGATTTTGATCACCCCTTCATTCTGGACACGGACGCGAGTGACACGGGCATTGGGGCCGTTCTGTCACAGTCCAAAGGGGGTGTGGAACGCGTGGTGGCGTACGGTAGCCGCGTCTTGTCCCCCGCGGAAACCCGCTACTGCGTCACTCGCCGTGAACTTTTGGCCATTGTCTATTTTCTCCGGCAATTTCGGCCGTATCTCTACGGCCGTTCGTTTATTGTGCGCACGAATCATGCGGCTTTACAATATGTTCTGAGGGTAGACCAACCATCTGGCCAGCTGGCACGATGGTTGGACACTCTGCAGGAGTTTTCCTTCCAAATTCAACATCGGAAGGGGGCGCGTCACGCGAATGCGGACGCGCTCTCCAGGTTACAGCAAGGATCCCCTTGCGCTTGCGCGTCGGGTACGCATAGGTGTACCCGACCCAGCAGCCCCCTCGGCCTATTGCGTTAGCGGTCGAGGTGCCTGAGGCTCCAGTGTGCCCGGGACCGGCCGATGGGGTTCTGAACCTTCCACGAGCAGTGTGGATTCGTGAACAAATGCTTGACGACTCGTTGGGGACCCTGCGAAGTCGGGCTGCAAAGGGAGGGGGGGGACTGGTTTCCGGGGGGACGCCGGGGGCCGCTCTCCGCGACGGACTGCTGATGTGGAGGGAGGGGTTACATGATCGCTGGCGTCTGGTTGTACCGTCGTCGTTACGGTACGAATTGATTAGGACTCTGCATTGCGACACGCTATTACACCTGGAGGTGCAGAAAACCTTTTGACGTTGCAGCGAGACTACTTCTGGCACAGCATGACGACGGATGTCGTCGGGCACGTTCGCGCGTGTCCCGAGTGTGCCCGGCGGAAGCCGCCTAAACACCCACATGTGCCGCCGATACAGTCTATACAAGTGTCTCGAGTTAACGAGTTGGTGGCGTTGGATATTTTGGGACCCTTCCCGCCATCCGCTAAGGGTAATAAATACTTGCTAGTTGGGGTGGAGTATCTCTCCCGCTGGCCGATGGCCTGGCCCTTGCCCGACCAGTCGGCGGCGTCCATTACGGACGCCTTTCTATTTGGATATGTCATGGACAAAGGGGCGCCGGAGAGGCTGCTCACGGATCAGGGCCGGAATTTTTCTTCTAAATTGTTGGGGGAGGTGTGTGCTGCTCTGGGGACCAAAAAGATCCGGACATCCCCCTACCACCCGCAGACGGATGGCATGGTGGAACGACTGAATCGGACGCTGTCAGCCATGCTGTGTCACACGGTTAATGAGAAGCAAGCTGACTGGGATTTGCACATCCCTGGGGTACTCTCGGCATACCGGATGACGCCTCACGCGTCCACAGGATATTCTCCGTTTTTTCTCATGTACGGTCGCGAAAACGTGCCGCCAATGGATGTGCAGTTGGGAACGGGAGTGAGAGGACCTACTAAGCCTCTCCCCGATTACATTCAGGACGCCGTTCGCCGCGTCGCTGAGGCGCGGGAGGGGGCCAGAGTGGCTACTGCCAAAACCCAGGCCCGAAACGAACGTTGCGCTCGACGCTCGAAGGGGAAGTGCCCCTGGAAGGTGGGGGACATGGCTTGGCTGCATTGCCCGCAGGTGCGAGCAGGAACCTCCCCTAAATTGCATAAACCATGGCAGGGGCCTGTTAGGCTCATTGAGGTTCCTAACCCGCAGTCCGCGTGCGTTCGGTTCGGATCTCGGCGCTGGTACGTCCATACGTCTTGCTTGAAACCATACGTGGCCCCTCGAATGGATGCGTCATCTTCTGATGTTGCCTTGCCGGTGTCTGTTGCTGCCGACGCACCCTTGCCTGTGCCTGTTGACCCTGCAAGAGCGCCTGTCGTGCCTTCTACAGACAAACCGGCCGTGACACTGCAGGAGGCAGCAGACTCTGCTCTGGGTGGGCCTGCCACGGCTGCGGGGACACCTGACCCCGCCGCCCCTCCAACCCCACCACAGACACGGTTGCGGGACACCCCGGACTCTAGTCCTTCGGGGGAACGGGACCTTGGCGTTGGCGGGCCTCCAATAGCGACAGGCGGTTTTGATCCTGTCGCTCCTAAAACCCCATCGCGTTCTCGGTCTGCAGGGGGGCCGCCGCTCGTCCGGGACGGGCCGGCGACCCGCACGCGTTCGAAATCCCTTTCTTTTCGTTGATTGTTGTTCTCGTTCTTGTTGTTATTGTTATATTCGTTATATTCTCAGTTGTCCGTTCACGGCTGATGGTTGGTGGTCGCTCGCATTACTTATTCTGTTTCAGCCGAGGACGGCTGGAATTTTCTCTACGGGGGAGGGTGGTGTAATGCGAGCGTAAACGGGCTCGCGGGATGTGACGTAACAGGTGGGAGGAGTTAGGGTCACGTGGGGAGAGGGAGAGCTTTTAAGGGCAGGAACCGGAAAGGCTGGAGGAGAGTGTGGAAATAAAGACAGGAGGAGGCCACGCAGGGCAGGAGGAGGAAAGTGGCGTGATCGCCACAGGTCGGGACTCGGCACCGTTGGCCAGCGGTGTCCGGGCACGGAGGAGACGGAGAGCCAGCAGCGGGGCTGCATAGTGAGCAGCCGTGGGGCTGCAGGTCGGAGGCAGAGAGGCTGAGTGAAGAGCCAGCAGCGGGGCTGCTTAGTGAGCCAGCAGCAAGTCTGCAGGAGCGACGGCAGCAGTGGGGCTGCCGAGCGGGAGACGGAGGAGACTCTGAGCGAGACGCCGTGCGGGCAAAGTTGTACGGACCAATAAAGGACAACGGAGTCCTTTATTACACATGCCCCTGTAATAAGGGTGCACGTTAACTTTCGTAAATATTACCCTGGATGAACGAAATCTTAGGAGTAATGTATGTTAATTTACCGAACTTGCTATTTTTAAATCCTTTATATTAAGTTCGCTTGCTTGCGTGCTTGCGTGCTTGTTTGCTTGCTTGCGTGCTTGCTTGCTTGCTTACGACCGTGCAAATCTTTCGGTCGTTTTTTAACACACTTCCCGTGATCCAATCGAGCTGACATTTTCCACACAGACTCGTTGTGCGAGACAATTAATGTTTGTGAAAAAAAATGTAAAAAATTTAACACTTTTTAGGCAAAAGAAAATTATTTTACATATATTCAAATAGAACTCATTCATGGCTTTGGCTGAACGTCACAGTATAAGAGCCCAGAGCGTAACCCCTCCATAGGCCGTGGCGGAGTAGCGCAGTTGCTAGCACCCTCGCTTCCCATGCCAAAGGTCGCGGGATCGATCCCCGCGTCCTCCACAGGCGAATATATTTTTAAATCCTTTATATTAAGTTCGCTTGCTTGCTTAGGACCGTGCAAATCTTTCGGTCGTTTTTTAACCCACTTCCCGTGATCCAATCGAGCTGACATTTTCCACACAGACTCGTTGTGTGTGACAATTAATTTTCGTGAAAAATAATTTCCAAAATTTTACACTGTTTAGGGAAAACAAATTAAATATTTAATTACCAATTGCTTAATACTGGCAGACAATCATCTGACCCATAGGTGGCAGCCATCTCAAGCCAGAGGACGAGAGGACTCTAGCCGCCACGCATATAAAGGATTTAGAGTGAAAAACTTTGTTTTTACGGGTTTACTTGTTAAATCCTTTACATTAAGTTCGCTTGCTTGCTTAGGACCGTGCAAATCTTTCGGTCGTTTTTTAACCCACTTCCCGTGATCCAATCGAGCTGATATTTTCCACACAAACTCTTTGTGCGTGACAATTAATGTTCGTGAAAAATGTTTTCCAACATTTTACACTTTTTAGGACAAAAATATTATATGTAATTACCAATTGCTTAATGGTGCAATGCAATCATCTGACCCATAGGTGGCAGCCATCTCAAGCCAGAGGACGAGAAGACTCTAGCCGCCACGCATATAAAGGATTTATAGTGAAAAACCTTGTTTTTACGGGTTATACTTATTTCAACTCATGATGTACACAGTGATCAAATGGTTTACTTTAACATTTGGAGATGAAAACAAGTGCTTAAAAGTATCCAGAACACTTTTATTTCCGAATTAAATACTTCCAATAATAAATAAATTGGGAAAGAATTATAGTATCCATCCACATGTATTCTTGTTATTTCTTTTAGTTTAAAAGAAACACATTTTGCTTGGACTCTGTGCAGACTCGATGGGTACAGGTCCCAGGGCCAACGGGAGAGTGAGTGGGGTGACACGTTAGAGAAAGATGCTGATGACGAAGTTTAACCCCATACCTAGGTGGAACTGCGCCCAGGTAGAACCGGAATGGGGATGTAGCTTAGTGGTAGAGCGCACGCTTTGCATGTGTGAGGCACCGGGTTCAATCCCCGGCATCTCCACGTAGTGACATTTTGCCAGTGGCCAATTTTACTTGAAGGAACATGCGTGGCCTGGACAAAACGCCAACTTGTTTTGATTCGTTATGATTGCTGAGCACAGATCCAGAAGCCCAACATGTCATCCGTTCAGCAATGAACAGCACTACAATCAAGTTGTCGTCGATTAGAGTTAACATTTTTACGGAACTTAGCAAGGTTATTAGACTTGATACCGGATGATGGACTTCTAAATTCGAGCAGTGCTTGGGATTAGCTGATAGAAAAGTGTTGTGACCTGCGAGTGGTGGTCGAACGGAGTGTGTGAGACGAAAATCAGTCTGGAGTCCTCATGGCAGAAGGACACCTCAACGAGTGGAATTATATCAGGATATTTGGGACATTTTCTTTATAAGTGGAGAGGTAAATTATGCATAGGTAATTGAATGGGAAATCAACTCGTGATTTGAAGAGGAAAAATGATCGTTAAATTTTTACCAAAACACTAAAGACCCAGATGGGACTCGAACCCACAATCCCCAGCTCCAGAAGCTGGTGCTTATCCATTAGGCCACTGGGCCACCTTAATTGAACCCTGTGTTCTTTGTGATGACCCCTAATGTGGATGAGATGTCACTTTCAAGGTACTCAGAAGTAGCACAGGTAATGCTTGCTTCCAAGTGTCGCTATCTAACAAACGGGAAAAGGAAAAGATCTGCGAGATTTCAGAGTAGATTCTTCAACTCCTGCCATGACCCCGATAGCCCCCTTACACAACGAGGTCACGTTACTGGGATCAGACCGAGCCAGTGTGGTGGGGATGTAGCTCAGTGGTGGAGCGCACGCTTCGCATGTGTGAGGCCCCGGGTTCAATCCCCGGCATCTCCATGTCCGTAGTTTTTATTTAATTAATGTTTCCAACAAAGGTTGAATTCCAAAATGAATTGTCTGTGTCCATGTCCCTGTAATAAGGGTGCACGTTAACTTTCGTAAATATTACCCTGGATGAACGAAATCTTAGGAGTTAATTTACCGAACTTGCTATTTTTAAATCCTTTATATTAAGTTCGCTTGCTTGCTTAGGACCGTGCAAATCTTTCGGTCGTTTTTTAACCCACTTCCCGTGATCCAATCGAGCTGACATTTTTCCACACAGACTCGTTGTGCGTGACAATTAATGTTCGTGAAATTTTTTTCCCAACATTTTACACTTTTTAGGACAAAAATATTACGTTGAATTACCAATTGCTTAATGGTGCAATGTTATCATCTGACCCATAGGTGGCAGCCATCTCAAGCCAGAGGACGAGAGGACTCTAGCCGCCACGCATATAAAGGATTTAGAGTGAAAAACTTTGTTTTTACGGGTTTACTTGTTATAACTCACGATGTACACAGTGATCAGATGGTTTACTTAAACATTTGGAGATGAAAACAAGTGCTTAAAAGTATCCAGAACACTTTTATTTCCGAATTAAATACAACCAATAATACATAAATTGGGAAAGCATTATAGTATCCATCCACATGTATTCTAGTTATTTCTTTCAGTTTAAAAGAAACACATTTTGCTTGGACTATGTGCAGACTCGATGGGTACAAGTCCCAGGGCCAACATGAGAGTGAGTGGGTGACAAGAGAGAGAAATAAGCTGATGACAAAGTTTCACCCCATACCTAGGTGGACCTGCGCCCAGGTCGTATCAGAATGGGGATGTAGCTCAGTGGTAGAGCGCACGCTTTGCATGTGTGAGGCCCCGGGTTCAATCCCCGGCATCTCCACGCAGTGACATTTTGCCAGTGGCCAATTTTACTTGAAGGAACATGCGTGGCCTGGACAAAACGCCAACTTGTTTTGATTCGTTATGATTGCTGAGCACAGATCCAGAAGCCCAACATGTCATCCGTTCAGCAATGAACAGCACTACAATCAAGTTGTCGTCGATTAGAGTTAACATTTTTACGGAACTTAGCAAGGTTATTAGACTTGATACCGGATGATGGACTTCTAAATTCGAGCAGTGCTTGGGATAAGCTGATGGAAAAGTGTTGTGACCTGCCGAGTGGTGGTCGAACGGAGTGTGTGAGACGAAAATCAGTCTGGAGTCCTCATTGCAGAAGGATACCTCAACGAGTGGAATTATATCAGGATATTTGGGACATTTTCTTTATAAGTGGAGAGGTAAATTATGCATAGGTAATTGAATGGGAAATCAACTCGTGATTTGAAGAGGAAAAATGATCGTTAAATTTTTACCAAAACATTAAAGACCCAGATGGGACTCGAACCCACAATCCCCAGCTCCGGAAGCTGGTGCTTATCCATTAGGCCACTGGGCCACATTCATTGAGCCCTGTGTTCTTTGTGATGACCCCTAATGTGGATGAGATGTCACTTTCAAGGTACTCAGAAGTAGCACAGGTAATGCTTGCTTCCAAGTGTCGCTATCTAACAAACGGGAAAAGGAAAAGATCTGCGAGATTTCAGAGTAGATTCTTCAACTCCGGCCATGACCCCGATAGCCCCCTTACACAACGAGGTCACGTTACTGGGATCAGACCGAGCCAGTGTGGTGGGGATGTAGCTCAGTGGTGGAGCGCACGCTTCGCATGTGTGAGGCCCCGGGTTCAATCCCCGGCATCTCCATGTCCGTAGTTTTTATTTAATTAATGTTTCCAACAAAGGTTGAATTCCAAAATGAATTGTCTGTGTCCATGTCCCTGTAATAAGGGTGCACGTTAACTTTCGTAAATATTACCCTGGATGAACGAAATCTTAGGAGTTAATTTACCGAACTTGCTATTTTTAAATCCTTTATATTAAGTTCGCTTGCTTGCTTAGCACCGTGCAAATCTTTCGGTCGTTTTTTAACCCACTTCCCGTGATCCAATCGAGCTGACATTTTTCCACACAGACTCGTTGTGCGTGACAATTAATGTTCGTGAAATTTTTTTTCCAACATTTTACACTTTTTAGGACAAAAATATTACGTTGAATTACCAATTGCTTAATGGTGCAATGTTATCATCTGACCCATAGGTGGCAGCCATCTCAAGCCAGAGGACGAGAGGACTCTAGCCGCCACGCATATAAAGGATTTAGAGTGAAAAACTTTGTTTTTACGGGTTTACTTGTTATAACTCACGATGTACACAGTGATCAGATGGTTTACTTAAACATTTGGAGATGAAAACAAGTGCTTAAAAGTATCCAGAACACTTTAATTTCCGAATTAAATACTTCCAATAATAAATAAATTGGGAAAGCATTATAGTATCCATCCACATGTATTCTTGTTATTTCTTTTAGTTAAAAAAAAACACATTTTGCTTGGACTCTGTGCAGACTCGATGGGTACAAGTCCCAGGGCCAACATGAGAGTGAGTGGGTGACAAGAGAGAGAAAGAAGCTGATGACGAAGTTTCACCCCATACCTAGGTGGACCTGCACCCAGGTAGAACCAGAATGGGGATGTAGCTCAGTGGTAGAGCGCACGCTTTGCATGTGTGACGCCCCGGGTTCAATCCCCGGCATCTCCACGCAGTGACATTTTGCCAGTGGCCAATTTTACTCGAAGGAACATGCGTGGCCTGGACAAAACGCCAACTTGTTTTGATTCAATCTTAATTTTGGAGCTTGATTGCTGAGCACAGATCCAGAAGCCCAACATGTCATCCGTTCTGCAATGAACAGCACTTCAATCAAGTTGTCGTCGATTAGAGTTAACATTTTTACGAAACTTAGCAAGGTTATTAGTCTTGATACCGGAGGATGGACTTCTAAATTCGAGCAGTGCGTGGAAGAAGCTGATAGAAAAGTGTTGTGGTCGAACGGAGTGTGTGAGACGAAAATCAGTCTGGAGTCCTCATGGCAGAAGGATAACTCAACGAGTGGAATTCAATCAGGATACTTGGGAAAAATGTTTTATAAGTGGAGAGGTAAATTATGCTTAGGTAATTGTATGGGAAATCAACTTGTGATTTGAAGAAGAAATATGATCGTTGAATTTTTACCAAAACACTAAAGACCCAGATGGGACTCGAACCCACAATCCCCAGCTCCGGAAGCTGGTGCCTTATCCATTAGGCCACTGGGTCAAAGTTATAGCGCCCTGTTTTCTTTGTGATGACCCCTAATGTGGATGAGATTTCACTTTCAAGGGACTCAGAAGTAGCCCAGGAAATGCTTGCTTCCAAGTGCCGCTATCTAACAAACGGGAATTGGAAAAGATCTGCGAAATTTCCGAGTAGATTCTTCAACTCCGGCCATGACCCCGATATCCCCCTTACACAACGAGGTCACGTTACTGGGATCAGACTGAGCCAGTGTGGTGGGGATCTAGCTCAGTGGTAGAGCGCACGCTTCGCATGTGTGAGGTCCCGGGTTCAATCCCCTGCATCTCCATGTCCGCAGCTTTAATTTAATTCATGTTTCCAACAAAAGGTTGAATTTTAAAATGAATTGTCTGTGTCCATGTCCCTGTAATAAGGGTGCACGTTAACTTTCGTAAATAATACCCTGGATGAACGAAACCTTAGGATTAATATGTGTTAATTTACGGAACCTGCTAATTTTGTAACTCACGATGTACACAGTGATCAAATTGTTTATTTAAACATTTGGAGATGAAAACAAGTGCTTAAAAGTATCCAGAACACTTTTATTTCCGAATTAAATACTTCAAATAATAAATAAATTGGGAAAGCATCCTCCACATGTATTCTAGTTATTTCTTTTAGTTAAAAAAAAAAACACATTTTGCTTGGACTCTGTGCAGACTCGATGGGTACAAGTCCCAGGGCCAACATGAGAGTGAGTGGGTGACAAGAGAGAGAAAGAAGCTGATGACGAAGTTTCACCCCATACCTAGGTGGACCTGCGCCCAGGTAGAACCAGCATGGGGATGTAGCTCAGTGGTAGAGCGCACGCTTTGCATGTGTGAGGCCCCGGGTTCAATCCCCGGCATCTCCACGCAGTGACATTTTGCCAGTGGCCAATTTTACTCGAAGGAACATGCGTGGCCTGGACAAAACGCCAACTTGTTTTGATTCAATCTTAATTTTGGAGCTTGATTGCTGAGCACAGATCCAGAAGCCCAACATGTCATCCGTTCAGCAATGAACAGCACTTCAATCAAGTTGTCGTCGATTAGAGTTAACATTTTTACGAAACTTAGCAAGGTTATTAGGCTTAATACCGGAGGATGGACTTCTAAATTCGAGCAGTGCGTGGAAGAAGCTGATATAAAAGTGTTGTGGTCGAACGGAGTGTGTGAGACGAAAATCAGTCTGGAGTCCTCATGGCAGAAGGATAACTCAAAGAGTGGAATTAAATCAGGATACTTGGGAAATTTTACTTATAAGTGTATAGGTAATTATGCATAGGTAATTGAATGGGAAATCAACTTGTGATTTGAAGAAGAAATATGATCGTTTAATTTTTTCCAAAACACTAAAGACCCAGATGGGACCCGAACCCACAATCCCCAGCTCCGGAAACTGGTGCCTTATCCATTAGGCCACTGGGCCACATTCATCGAGCCCTATGTTTTTTGTGATTACCCCTAATGTGGATGAGATGTCACTTTCAAGGTACTCAGAAGTAGCACAGGTAATGCTTGCTTCCAAGTGCCGCTATCTAACAAACGGGAAAAGGAAAAGATCTGCGAGATTTCAGAGTAGATTCTTCAACTCCGGCCATGACCCCGATAGCCCCCTTACACAACGAGGTCACGTTACTGGGATCAGACTGAGCCCGTGTGGTGGGGATGTAGCTCAGTGGTAGAGCGCACGCTTCGCATGTGTGAGGCCCCGGGTTCAATCCCCGGCATCTCCATGTCCGCAGCTTTTATTTAATTCATGTTTCCAACAAAGGTTGAATTCCAAAATGAATTGTTTGTGTCCATGTCCTTGTAATAAGGGTGCACGTTAACTTTCGTAAATATTACCCTGGATGAACGAAACCTTAGGATTAATGTGTGTTAATTTATGGAACCTGCTAATTTTGTAACTCACGATGTACACAGTGATCAAATTGTTTATTTAAACATTTGGAGATGAAAACAAGTGCTTAAAAGTATCCAGATCACTTTAATTTCCGAATTAAATACTTCCAATAATAAATAAATTGGGAAAGCATTATAGTATCCATCCTCCACATGTATTCTAGTTATTTCTTTCAGTTTAAAAGAAACACATTTTGCTTGGACTCTGTGCAGACTCGATGGGTACAAGTCCCAGGGCCAACAGGAGAGTGAGTGGGGTGACAAGAGAGAGAAAGAAGCTGATGACAAAGTTTCACCCCATACCTAGGTGGAACTGCGCCCAGGTAGAACCGGAATGGGGATGTAGCTCAGTGGTAGAGCGCACGCTTCGCATGTGTGAGGCCCCGGGTTCAATCCCCGGCATCTCCATGTCCGCAGCTTTTATTTAATTCATGTTTCCAACAAAGGTTGAATTCCAAAATGAATTGTTTGTGTCCATGTCCTTGTAATAAGGGTGCACGTTAACTTTCGTAAATATTACCCTGGATGAACGAAACCTTAGGATTAATGTGTGTTAATTTATGGAACCTGCTAATTTTGTAACTCACGATGTACACAGTGATCAAATTGTTTATTTAAACATTTGGAGATGAAAACAAGTGCTTAAAAGTATCCAGATCACTTTAATTTCCGAATTAAATACTTCCAATAATAAATAAATTGGGAAAGCATTATAGTATCCATCCTCCACATGTATTCTAGTTATTTCTTTCAGTTTAAAAGAAACACATTTTGCTTGGACTCTGTGCAGACTCGATGGGTACAAGTCCCAGGGCCAACAGGAGAGTGAGTGGGGTGACAAGAGAGAGAAAGAAGCTGATGACAAAGTTTCACCCCATACCTAGGTGGAACTGCGCCCAGGTAGAACCGGAATGGGGATGTAGCTCAGTGGTAGAGCGCACGCTTCGCATGTGTGAGGCCCCGGGTTCAATCCCCGGCATCTCCACGCAGTGACATTTTGCCAGTGGCCAATTTTACTCGAAGGAACATGCGTGGCCTGGACAAAACGCCAACTTGTTTTGATTCGTTATGATTGCTGAGCACAGATCCAGAAGCCCAACATGTCATCCGTTCAGCAATGAACAGCACTACAATCAAGGTGTCGTCGATTGAATCGGAAGCGAGATGGGACGAGGTGTGAGTGGTGAGTGTAGGCCTACATAGAGGGCTACATAGAGGCCTACGTCGGGGCCTACGTCGAGGCCCACGTGGAGGTCTACATCGAGGCCTACGTCGGGGCCCACGTCGAGGCCCACGTGGGGGCCTACATAGAGGTCTACGTCGAGGCCTACGTGGAGGCCTACATAGAGGCCTACGTCGAGGCCTACGTCGGGGCCTATGTCGAGGCCTACTTCGAGCCCTACGTCGGGGCCCACGTGGGGGCCTATGTGGGGGCCTACGTCGAGGCCTACGTGGAGGGCGCTCGTCAATGGAAGCAGAACAATGAAGCTGATGGGCCAAACATCTCGCCTCTCCACGTCCACATCATGCAACTATTCGGCCTCGGCGCCTCCAGGCCGCACGGCCACTGCTGCTCTGCTGTAGTACACACAGCTGCGGCTGCTTCGTGTATGACTCCTGCAACTGCAGTTGGGTCGGCTGCAGCTGCTACAGCAGCTACAACAACAACAACAGCAGCTGCAACAGCAGCTGCAACAACAACAGCAGCTGCAACAACAACAGCAGCTGCAACAACAACAGCAGCTGCAACAACAACAGCAGCTGCAACAACAACAGCAGCTGCAACAACAACAGCAGCTGCAACAACAACAGCAGCTGCTACAACAACAGCAGCTGCAACAACAACAGCAGCAAGATGGCGGCGGCGTGTGCGGCCGCGTGTGCGTTGTGCTGCATGGGTGTGGGCTGTGCGTGAGAGTGGGTGAAGGTGAGCTGCGTGTGAGTGAGCTGTGTGTGTGTTTAAATTTAGTGTTTTAAAGATGTCAATTCACCTGCTGTGTATCTTACTACTGTCCCTCCCGGCCATATCTAGTGCCACACTCAACTCTACAAACGGCTACCCGCGTTACTTCGCGTCAATACTTATTGCTAAATTTGCCACTACACCTGCTAATGAAACAACTTATAGACACTTCTACACTCCATCATTGTATCCTTTTAAACCCTATCTTTGTCCCATTACTTCACCAGCACTCCTTCCAAACTTCATTCTGCTCTTAAAAATAACACCATCTGCGAGCTGCTGCTATTCGTCCAAGGTTCGTCGCTCTTCATCCTTTCACAGAAAATACCTGTGCAAACTATTAATTCTACTTTTCTTATTTCTGGGTGGTATTGAGCTTCATCCTGGCCCAAATGTAAAGAACTCATATAATTCTGTAGATTTTTCTGGCAGAAAAGGTGTTGGTGTTCTACATGTCAACATCAGATGGCTTTTGATTACATTAAGTCAACTAAAACTAGAAGTAGCAAATCTTGACCCGGACATATTTTGCCTAACAGAAACATTTCTCACTCCTGCCGTCAATGACTTGCAGATTACTATTGACAACTACAACCTTTTTCGGCTTGACCGATGATCTAAAGGAGGTGGAATTGCCATCTATGTTCGTAATACTATTGCATGTTCACCAGCTCACTCCTTGTTTAAAAAATGTTGCTGTGAAGGTCTGGCTCTCAGAATAACTCTCCCTAATAATCAACACATATTGGTAGTGTGCTGCTATAGACCGCCTAGTGGTAAGGATGTTGAAGCTGCATCTGCACTGAGAGAGCTTCTTGGGGGCCTCCCTAAAGGTGAAATAGTTTTAGTGGGTGATCTAAATTGGAATTGGCTAAACCCGCCGGCCGTGGCCACAAATTTTGCAGATGAATTTAACCTGTTTCAATTAATAAATGTCCCCACAAGACCCAACCTAAAAAATCCGGGACAGTCATCTCTGCTTGACGTCCTATTGACAAATGCCCCTCACAATTTCGCACTGACTGGTGTTCTAGGTAATAACCTTAGTGATCACTCCTTCATTTTTGGGGTGAGATCATCAGCCAGACCCAAAGCCCCCCCTAAATTGGTTGAGAAGCACTCCATGAGACACTTCAGCATACAGGCATTTACTAATGATGTGCTTCACTCGGATATTGACAAGGTCTGTGATATTCCAAACCTGACTACGGCTTGGGAGACCTTCAGGTACACGTTTCTCCAAATTCTTAACAAACATGCTCCGTTGGTTAAATTTAAAACTAAAGGCAATCGTCCACCATGGTTTGATCTTTTGATTACAAAGCTCATGAAAACTAGAGACAAGGCTTGGGCATGTGCTCAGAAAAGTAATTTGGTTAATGACTGGCTAGAATACAGGATTTTAAGGAATAGATGCGTCAAAAAAATACGGCATGCAAAAAATGACTACTTCTCTTCTACTCTCCTTGAATCTCATGGAAATGCCAGGATTTTCTGGAAAACAATCAAATGTATCGAAAAGGCATCCAAAACAGATCATCTGCCCGTTCAGCTTAACCGAAATGGGGAATATTTTTCAGATCCCCAAAAAATAGTTGACAATTTTAACCTTCATTTTTCTGAAGCTGGTACCCTATTTGATAATCTATTGGGAGTCACCCCTGCTCATGCAAATTCCTACACCCCTATCCAAACATTAAGCGAATTTAGTTTTCAGCCAATCCACGAAAGTAATATTCTGAAACAACTGTCCTACCTCAAAGGGTCCTCCTCTACCGGAGCAGATAGTATTCCCGTCTTTGCTCTACTAAGTGTTGGTCACCTAATATACAAACCTATAGCCCATATTTTCAACCTGTCCATAAAAGAAGCATCAGTTCCTCTAGAATGGAAACATTCCTATGTTCGTCCACTTCACAAAGGGGGCCCTAAAGATGATCCAAATAACTACCGACCTATCTCAATTTTGTCCCCGTTGATGAAAATTTTTGAAAAATTATTGAACTACCAAATTAGCAGTTTCCTGTCCGCCAACAATCTATTACATCTAAAACAATCTGGGTTCCGAAAAAAATACAGCACCACATCTGCTGCATTAGACTCTATGAATCACATTTACAGTAGCCTTGATAATAAGCAGTACTGCGCCTGTCTTTTTCTTGACTTGTCCAAAGCTTTTGATACAGTAGACCACAACATCCTGCTTAGTAAAATAAGTTGCCTCGGTTTTTCCGAAAACACAGTAAAATGGTTAAAAAATTACCTCTTTTCTCGCACCCAAACTGTATTCACAGATGGTTGGAGGTCAAACAGTGTTAAGATAACAAAAGGGGTTCCACAGGGTTCCATTCTCGGCCCCCTCTTGATGTTTTTTGTTCTTTTTTTTGTTTTTTGTTTGTTGCGGTTGCACCCGATTCAAGAGCTGAATGGCTCACAGGGCTATACCTATGAATGAACTTGAACTTGATAAATTAACTTGATTAGCGTTAACATATTTACGGAACTTAGCAAGGTTATTAGACTTGATACCGGATGATGGACTTCTAAATTCGAGCAGTGCGTAGAATAAGCTGATAGAAAAGTGTTGTGACCTGCCGAGTAGTGGTCGAACGGAGGGTGTGAGACGAAAATCAGTCTGGAGTCCTCATGGCAGAAGGATAACTCAACGAGTGGAATTATATCAGGATACTTGGGAAATTTTCTTTATAAGTGGAGAGGTAAATTATGCATAGGTAATTGAATGGGAAATCAACTTGTGATTTGAATAAGAAATATGATCGTTGAATTTTTACCAAAACACTAAAGACCGAGATGGGACTCGAACCCACAATCCCCAGCTACGGAAGCTGGTGCCTTATCCATTAGGCCACTGGGCCACATTCATCGAGCCCTGTGTTCTTTGTGATGACCCCTAATGTGGATGAGATGTCACTTTCAAGGTACTCAGAAGTAGACCAGGTAATGCTTGCTTCCAAGTGCCGCTATCTAACAAACGGGAAATGGAAAAGATCTGCGAGATTTCAGAGTAGATTCTTCAACTCCGGCCATGACCCCGATAGCCCCCTTACACAACGAGGTCACGTTACTGGGATCAGACTGAGCTAGTGTGGTGGGGATGTAGCTCAGTGGTAGAGCGCACGTTTCGCATGTGTGAGGCCCCGGGTTCAATCCCCGGCATCTCCATGTCCGCAGCTTTTATTTAATTCATGTTTCCAACAAAGGTTGAATTCTAAAATGAATTGTCTGTGTCCATGCCCCTGTAATAAGTGAGCACGTTAACTTTCGTAAATATTACCCTGGATGAACGAAACCTTAGGATTAATGTGTGGTAATTTACGGAGCCTGCTAATTTTGTAACTCACGATGTACACAGTGATCACATTTTTTATGTAAACATTTGGAGATGAAAACAAGTGCTTAAAAGTATCCAGAACACTTTTATTTCCGAATTAAATACTTCCAATAATAAATAAATTGAGAAAGCATTATAGTATCCATCCTCCACATGTATTTTAGTTATTTCTATCAGTTTAAAAGAAACACATTTTGCTTGGACTCTGTGCAGACTCGATGGGTAAAAGTCCCAGGGCCAACAGGAGAGTGAGTGGGGTGACAAGAGAGAGAAAGAAGCTGATGACAAAGTTTCACCCCATACCTAGGTGGAACTGCGCCCAGGTAGAACCGGAATGGGGATGTAGCTCAGTGGTAGAGCGCACGCTTTGCATGTGTGAGGCCCCGGGTTCAATCCCTGGCATTTCCACGCAGTGACATTTTGCCAGTGGCCAATTTTACTCGAAGGATCATGCGTGGCCTGGACAAAACGCCAACTTGTTTTGATTCGTTATGATTGCTGAGCACAGATCCAGAAGCCCAACATGTCATCCGTTCAGCAATGAACAGCACTACAATCAAGGTGTCGTCGATTAGAGTTAACATATTTACGGAACTTAGCAAGGTGATTAGTCTTGATACCGGATGATGGACTTCTAAATTCGAGCAGTGCGTGGAATAAGCTGATAGAAAAGTGTTGTGACCTGACGAGTGGTGGTCGAACGGAGTGTGTGAGACGAAAATCAGTCTGGAGTCCTCATGGCAGAAGGATAACTCAACGAGTGGAATTATATCAGGATACTTTGGAAATTTTCTTTATAAGTGGAGAGGTAAATTATGCATAGGTAATTGAATGGGAAATCAACTTGTGATTTGAATAAGAAATATGATCGTTGAATTTTTACCAAAACACTAAAGACCCAGATGGGACTCGAACCCACAATCCCCAGCTCCGGAAGCTGGTGCCTTATCCATTAGGCCACTGGGCCACATTCATCGAGCCCTATGTTCTTTGTGATGACCCCTAATGTGGATGAGATGTCACTTTCAAGGTACTCAGAAGTAGCCCAGGTAATGCTTGCTTCCAAGTGCCGCTATCTAACAAACGGGAAATGGAAAAGATCTGCGAGATTTCAGAGTAGATTCTTCAACTCCGGCCATGACCCCGAAGGCCCCCTTACACAACGAGGTCACGTTACTGGGATCAGACTGAGCCAGCGTGGTGGGGATGTAGCTCAGTGGTAGAGCGCACGCTTCGCATGTGTGAGGCCCCGGGTTCAATCCCCGGCATCTCCATGTCTGCAGCTTTTATTTAATTCATGTTTTAAACAAAGGTTGAATTTTAAAATGAATTGTCTGTGTCCATGTCCCTGTAATAAGGGTGCACGTTAACTTTAGTAAATATTACCCTAGATGAACGAAATTTTAGGATTAATGTGTGTTAATATACCGAACTTGCTATTTTTATAACTCACGATGTACACAGTGATCAAATTGTTTATTTAAACATTTGGAGATGAAAACAAGTGCTTAAAAGTATCCAGAACACTTTTATTTCCGAATTAAATACTTCCAATAATAAATAAATTGGGAAAGCATTATAGTATCCATCCTCCACATGTATTTTAGTTATTTCTATCAGTTTAAAAGAAACACATTTTGCTTGGACTCTGTGCAGACTCTATGGGTACAAGTCCCAGGGCCAACAGGAGAGTGAGTGGGGTGACAAGAGAGAGAAAGAAGCTGATGACAAAGTTTCACCCCATACCTAGGTGGAACTGCGCCCAGGTAGAACCGGAATGGGGATGTAGCTCAGTGGTACAGCACATGCTTTGCATGTGTGAGGCCCCGGGTTCAATCCCCGGCATCTCCACGCAGTGACATTTTTCCAGTGGCCAATTTTACTCGAAGGAACATGCGTGGCCTGGACAAAACGCCAACTTGTTTTGATTCGTTACGATTGCTGAGCACAGATCCAGAAGCCCAACAGCAATTGTAATAAAAGACTCGGACGCTTCTCTCTGTCCTGTGTCCTTTATTTGGGTTCAATCTCTTTTCCCTCACGGTACTCCCCTATATACTCTCCACTCTGCAGCCCCAGGCTGCTGTCGCTCACGTAGCCCAACTCCCTCCTAGCAGCCCCGCTGCTGTCACGTCGTGCAGACCCCTGCTGCCCGACTCCTCCCTTGCAGACCCGCTGCTCTCCGCAGCCTCCTCGCTGCTCCTCCTGCCCCGGGGTCGGTCACCGTTGGCCGACGGTGCCGATCCTCGTGGCTCGGGTGTGTGGCGACCTCGCCACTCTCTCCTCACCCTTCGCCCTGCGTGGCCTCTCACTTTCCCAGTCCCCGATCACTCCCGACTGCTTCCGGTTACCCCCCTTATAGACCCTTACCCTCTCCCCCACGTGACGTAACTCCTCCCCCCATGACGTCACTTCCGGGAGGTCGTTTACACCCGCATTACACCACCCTCCCCCGTAGAGAAAATCCAGCCGACCTCGGCTGAACACAACTCCAATAAGCAATGCGAGCGAACACGACCGAAAACGAAAAAGGACACAGAACACACGATAATATACCGAAAGAACAAGAACACAACACAATAATTAACGAAATGTGAGGGATTTCGAGCGGGTGCGGGTCGCCGGGCCGTCCCGGACGGTCGGTGGCCCTCCCGCCGAGCGGGAACGTGGCAGGGTTTTAAGAGCGACAGGCTGAAGTTCGTCTGTCGCTATTGGAGGCCTGGCAACGTCCCGGTCCCCTATTTTCGAAGGCGCAGCATCAGAGGCGTCCCGCGATCGTGTCCGCGGCGGGATAGGAAGGGCTGCGGGCCTCAAAGGTTCCGCAGCCGTGGTAGGTGCACCCCGAGCTGGGTCTGCTTTCCCCTGCCGCGTCACGGCCGGCTCATCTGTGAAAGGCACGACAGGCGCTCTAGCAAAGTCAGCAGGCACAGGCAAGGGCGAGTCGGCAGCAACAGACCCCGGCAAGGCAACCTCAGGAGATGACGCATCCGGTCAAGGGGCCACGTATGGTTTCAACCGAGATGTATGGACGAACCAACGCCGAGAACCAAACCGAACACGCGCCGACTGTGGGTTGGGAACCTCGATGAGGCGAACCGGCCCTTGCCATGGCTTATGTAATTTAGGAGAGGTACCTGGCCGCACCTGTGGACAATGGAGCCAGGCCAGGTCCCCCGTTTTCCAAGGGCATTCCCCTTTTGAGCGTCGCGCACACCGCTCGTTCCGAGCCTGGGCTTTGGCCGTAGCCATGCGAGCCTCCACCCGCGCCTCAGTGACTCGGCGAACGGTGTCCTGAATATAATCAGGAAGAGGCTTGACAGGTCCCCTCGCCTCAGTTCCCAACTGTTCATTAATCGGCGGTACGTTTTCACGACTGTACATCAGAAAAAACGGCGAATATCCTGTAGCCGCATGCGGCGTCATCCGGTACGCTGAAAGCACCCCAGGGATATGCAAATCCCAATCCGATTGTTTTTCACTAACCGTATGGCACAACATGGCGGACAGGGTCCGATTAAGCCGTTCCACCATACCATCCGTTTGTGGGTGGTAGGGAGATGTCCGTATTTTTTTTGTTACCCAGCGCCGCACACACCTCCCCCAACAATTTCGAGGAAAAATTCCGGCCTTGGTCTGTAAGGAGCCTCTCCGGCGCCCCTTTGTCCATAACATACCCAAAAAGAAAGGCGTCTGTGATAGACGCCGCTGACTGGTCAGGCAAAGGCCAGGCCACCGGCCAGCGGGAGAGGTACTCCACCCCTACCAGCAAATATGTATTTCCCCTAGCGGATGGCGGAAAGGGTCCCAAAATATCTAACGCCACCAACTCATTAACTCGAGACACCTGGATGGATTGTATCGGCGGCACATATGGATATTTAGGTGGCTTACGGCGGGCACAATCGGGACACGCGCGAACGTGCCCGACGACATCCGTCGTCATGCCGTGCCAATAGTAGTCTCGCTGCAGCGTCAATAGCGTCTTCTGCACCCCCAGATGTAAAAGCGTGTCACAATGCAGAGTCCTAATCAATTCGTACCGCAATGATGCCGGTACAACCAGACGCCAACGTTCCTGCATCCCTTCCCTCCACATCAGCAAGCCATCACGGAGAGCGGTTTCCGGCACGCCGCCCGCACAGAGTCGTCCACTCCCCTTCACAGGCCGCTTACGTAACGTTACCAAGGAATCATCCAACATCTGTTCCCGAATCCACACAGACCTCGGGAGATGTAGAATGCCACCAGCCGGTCCCCCATCAGCCGACCCCGCATCAGCCGGCCCCGGCTCAAGCGGAGCTTCCGGCACTTCGACTGCCAGCGCGACAGGCGGAGGGGGGTGCTGAATCGGGCCACAACTATGCGTCCCCGACGCACACGCGCAAGGGGATCGCTGCGGCAACCTGGAAAGTGCGTCCGCATTAGCGTGACGCACTCCCTTCCGATGGTGAATTTGGAAGGAAAATTCTTGCAGCGTGTCCAACCATCGCGCCAGCTGGCCGGATGGTTGGTCCATTTTAAGAGCATACTGCAAGGCCGCATGATCTGTGCGAACAATAAACGAATGACCGTACAGATACGGTCGAAATTGGGGGAGAAAAAAAACAATAGCCAAAAGTTCCCTGCGAGTGACACAGTAGCGGGTTTCAGCGGGAGACAAAATCCGGCTACCATACGCGACCACGCGTTCTACACCACCTTTGGACTGAGATAACACCGCCCCAATACCCGTGTCACTCGCGTCCGTATCCAGAATGAAGGGATGCGCAAAATCCGGATAATCCAACGTCGGTGCCGTAGCCAATAGATCGTGTAGGCCTCGAAACGCCGCCTCCTCTGGCGGTCCCCAAGCAAATTTGTGTCCTTTACCCGTCAGGAGATGCAAAGGCCTCGCGATCGTAGCAAAATTTGGAACAAACCTCCGATAATATGAGGCGAACCCCAAAAACCGACGCACATCCCCCACCGTGGCAGGGGTTGGCCAGTCACGGACGCACGCAGTTTTGTCCGGATCTGTGGCCACCCCGTCCGCACTGACGATGTGCTCCAAATAACGCACGGAGTGTTGCAGCAGGTGACATTTCTTGGGCTTAAATTTCAAATTAGCAGAACGCATCCTGGTGAACACGGCCTCCAACCGCGATAAATGCTCGTCAAATGTGCGGCTGAAAACGATAATATCGTCCAAATATATAAGACATGTCTCCCACTGCAACCCCGTTAATACCAACTCCATCAACCTCTGAAAAGTGGCAGGGGCCGCATTCAGCCCCATCGGAAGACAGTTAAATTGAAATAACCCCTGCGGCGTACGGAAAGCAGTCTTTTCTCGCGAGGACTCGTCGAGGGGAAGCTGCCAGAAGCCCGAAGAGAGATCTAGCGTTGAAAAGAACTTCGCCCCCGACAAGGCATCGAGAGAGTCGTCCATACGTGGCAGGGGATACGCATCTGCCACTGACACCTTATTTAATTTATGAAAGTCTACACAAAATCGCAATTTGCCATCTTTTTTCTTGACCAAAACAACAGGTGCGCCCCATGGGCTGTTAGACGGAGATATTATGTCCGCAGCCAACATGTCATCCACTGCCCCTCGAACATGCTCTCGCTCAGCCGGACTCATCCGATGCGAGTTCAACCGAATAGGGGCAGCGTCCCCTGTGTCAATATGATGGTAAAGCAACGAGGTGCGTCCTAAGTCCAAATCATCGGAACTAAACACATCAGAATAGCTCGATAACAATTTACGAATCGCACAACGTTGTTCCCCGGAAAAAGCTGAATTCTCCCCACACAATTCAGCAATCCAGCGGTCATCTACAGCTCCGGGGCCCGAAACACCTCCAACGACCCCCCGGCCGGACAAATCATCATGAGCTGTAAACGCAGTAGTGGCATGTGCCACAACGGTACCCGCCGGCACACACACGCTTTCGGCACTCGCGTTAAGCACCTGCAAAAACGGCTGCTGGTCTGGCCTAACAATAGTTTGTGCCCCAACCAGCGCCGATCCACCCGTGGAGGTGGCAGACGGTGACAACAAAACCCCAATCGCTCCTTGACGACCAGGTACAGGCTTCCGATAACGCAAAGGAATGAGAATCTGTGAGCCAGGTGGAATATCAACAGACACTTCGGACAATGCCTGCACCTGGGCGACAGAAGCAGGTCGCCCCCAGGGCGACGGCAAAAAGGCAATTTTACGGCCTTCCGGTAATTGAATGCAGTTCTCATTAATTCTAATTAGAATGGGCATTTTGGCCAGAAAATCGGTCCCTAATAAACAAGGAACCGCAAGAGACATCGAAATTAACACAATTCCCGAGGCCGACACTCCCCCGATAGCAATTGTAGCGTACACCTGGCCCACAATGCCCATGCTACCCCCGTTCGCGGCGACGCAGGAAGCGTAAGCCGGACTCACGGCCTCTGGTGGGATGTTCAAGAGATGGAATATTACATCCGAAATAATGGTCGCGGACGCTCCGGAATCTACCAAAATCCGTACGTCCACCCCTTGTATCGACCCAGGTACGGTGGACGAACCGGTAGCGGCCGCGACGATCCGCCGAGCCAACTTACGCCACTGCGTTACGGAACGACAAGGCACAGTCAATGGTCTCCCGTTATTCAAAACACCCGGATCGCATGACAACGGTGATGAGTGAGGTGTCAAGCCTTGCCGGGTGTCTGGTGCGCACCGACTTGCCTGTGCTGGCGAATCCTTCCTTGGAGCAGCCGCTGTCGAGGCCTCCTGCTGGGGCGGACCCGGGACGCGGGCCCAGCAGTCCCTGGCATAATGGCCCTTACGCCCGCAGCGGAAGCAGTCGATGTTGTTGCGCCTTGCTGCGGGCGCCCCGTCCCGACGCGGCCGTGTCGGCGGCGCAGCCCGCGGCTCCGGCCACGGAGCAGCGGCAGCCGACAGCTCCTGCGGGCTCCTGTCGTCCGGCACATAAACAGCTTTCTTGGGGTCCCAACCCACGGCTCCCCCTTCGACGATGGGCCCACCCGTCCACGCCGTAACTTTCTTCCACCGGCGCAGGTTGAACTGGGCGTCCAGACACTTAGCCGCAGCCCGGGATGTGAGCTTCTCGTGACCGCACACCGGCATTGGAATGCCGAGATCCCGGGACAACTCCAACATCCTACCCAGGATGAGAGGTTCCAACAGGTCAGGCTCCATCTCCGGGTATGCGGCCATTGCCAGCTCCAGTACCGCGCCCCTATACGCCACCGGAGACTCCTCGGGTGCGCGTTGTCGTTGCACAAACCGGCGATGAGCATCATCCGGCGGCTCGTAAGCGTCTGCCATTTCGTCGAACACACCACGCAATGTTTTCTTCTTCGCGGCTTTTATAGAGCGAAAGAATCTAACGAACTCATCATCAAGGAGAGTCAGAAGAACTTCTAATGCCTCGGCGTCAGTCCACCTCGCCGAGCGCACCGCTGCAAAAAATCTGCAGGCGAACGCACTCCAATCGCCCCCGATGGAGAATTCCTTGACAGTCGTTAGGTGACGACTGCGACGCCTTGGCGTGTTCCCTCCAGCCGCTGACTCTTCCGGTGGCATGTTCAACATGGCGTCGCAGCGTGGTGTCGACAAGATGGCGGCCTTCCGTCGCGGAGGGCCCAAAATGGCGGCTTCCCGCCTTTCGTCGTGCGCCACGCCCAAGATGGCGTCTTCGTGCCGCGTGGCTGATGGCGTCGACATTGAAGACAACCCGGGCTCCTGCGGACCACCAACATCGCCTTCCGACGCCGTCCTCGGCATAACGAGCGCAGACAACTGTGCAAGCACGTTCTTGAGAGTTTCAAGTTGCTCCGCCATCTGACTCCATCTCAAATCCGCGTCCTTTGGTGCAGACTGGTCCGCCGACGCGGCGACATCTTGGACCCCTGGACCCGCCCTCGTCCCAGCACGGATCTCCTCCTCTGCCGGAGTCGGGTCCGCCGCTGGAGGAAGGTCATCGTCGTCGGAAGATGAAGCCGATGCCGGAGACGGAATATTCTTTTTTCTCAGTTGTTTAGCCATACCGTTACACTTCTGACACCAGTGTAATAAAAGACTCGGACGCTTCTCTCTGTCCTGTGTCCTTTATTTGGGTTCGATCTCTTTTCCCTCACGGTACTCCCCTATATACTCTCCACTCTGCAGCCCCAGGCTGCTGTCGCTCACGTAGCCCAACTCCCTCCTAGCAGCCCCGCTGCTGTCACGTCGTGCAGACCCCTGCTGCCCGACTCCTCCCTTGCAGACCCGCTTCTCTCCGCAGCCTCCTCGCTGCTCCTCCTGCCCCGGGGTCGGTCACCGTTGGCCGACGGTGCCGATCCTCGTGGCTCGGGTGTGTGGCGACCTCGCCACTCTCTCCTCACCCTTCGCCCTGCGTGGCCTCTCACTTTCCCAGTCCCCGATCACTCCCGACTGCTTCCGGTTACCCCCCTTATAGACCCTTACCCTCTCCCCCACGTGACGTAACTCCTCCCCCCATGAGGTCACTTCCGGGAGGTCGTTTACGCCCGCATTACACAATGAACAGCACTACAATCAAGGTGTCGTCGATTAGAGTTAACATATTTACGGAACTTAGCAAGGTAATTAGACTTGATGATGGACTTCTAAATTCGAGCAGTGCGTGGAATAAGCTGATAGAAAAGTGGTGGTCGAACGGAGTGTGTGAGACGAAAATCAGTCTGGAGTCCTCATGGCAGAAGGATAACTCAACGAGTGGAATTATATCAGGATACTTGGGAAATTTTCTTTATAAGTGGAGAGGTAAATTATGCATAGGTAATTGAATGGGAAATCAACTTGTGATTTGAAGAAGAAATATGATCATTGAATTTTATCAAAACACTAAAGACCCAGATGGGACTCGAACCCACAATCCCCAGCTCCGGAAGCTGGTGCCTTATCCATTAGGCCACTGGGCCACATTCATCGAGCCCTGTGTTCTTTGTGATGACCCCTAATGAGGATGAGATGTCACTTTCAAGGTACTCAGAAGTAGCCCAGGTAATGTTTGCTTCCAAGTGCCGCTATCTAACAAACGGGAAATGGAAAAGATCTGCGAGATTTCAGAGTAGATTTTTCAACTCCGGCCATGACCCCGATAGCCCCCTTACACAACGAGGTCACGTTACTGGGATCAGAATGAGCCAGTGTGGTGGGGATGTAGCTCAGTGGTAGAGCGCACGCTTCGCATGTGTGAGGCCCTGGGTTCAATCCCCAGCATCTCCATGTCCGCAGCTTTTATTTAATTCATGTTTCCAACAAAGGTTGAATTCCAAAATGAATTGTCTGTGTCCCTGTAATAAGGGTGCACGTTAACTTTCGTAAATATTACCCTAGATGAACGAAATCTTAGGATTAATGTGTGTTAATATACCGAACTTGCTATTTTTATAACTCACGATGTACACAGTGATCAAATTGTTTATTTAAACATTTGGAGATGAAAACAAGTGCTTAAAAGTATCCAGAACACTTCAATTTCCGAATTAAATACTTCCAATAATAAATAAATTGGGAAAGCATTATAGTATCCATCCTCCACATGTATTCTAGTTATTTCTTTCAGCTTAAAAGAAACACATTTTGCTTGGACTCTGTGCAGACTCGATGGGTACAAGTCCCAGGGCCAACAGGAGAGTGAGTGGGGTGACAAAAGAGAGAAAGAAGCTGATGACAAAGTTTCACCCCATACCTAGGTGGAACTGCGCCCAGGTAGAACCGGAATGGGGATGTAGCTCAGTGGTAGAGCGCACGCTTTGCATGTGTGAGGCCCCGGGTTCAATCCCCGGCATCTCCACGCAGTGACATTTTGCCAGTGGCCAATTTTACTCGAAGGAACATGCGTGGCCTGGACTAAACGCCAACTTGTTTTGATTCGTTATGATTGCTGAGCACAGATCCAGAAGCCCAACATGTCATCCTTTCAGCAATGAACAGCACTACAATCAAGGTGTCGTCGATTAGAGTTAACATATTTACGGAACTTAGCAAGGTTATTAGACTTGATACCGGATGATGGACTTCTAAATTCGAGCAGTGCGTGGAATAAGCTGATAGAAAAGTGTTGTGACCTGCCGAGTGGTGGTCGAACGTAGTGTGTGAGACGAAAATCAGTCTGGAGTCCTCATGGCAGAAGGATAACTCAACGAGTGGAATTATATCAGGATACTTGGGAAATTTTCTTTATAAGTGGAGAGGTAAATTATGCATAGGTAATTGAATGGGAAATCAACTTGTGATTTGAAGAAGAAATATGATCATTGAATTTTTACCAAAACACTAAAGACCGAGATGGGACTCGAACCCACAATCCCCAGCTCCGGAAGCTGGTGCTTTATCCATTAGGCCACTGTGCCACATTCAGCGAGCCCTGTGTTCTTTGTGATGACCCCTAATGTGGATGAGATGTCACTTACAAGGTACTCAGAAGTAGCCCAGGTAATGTTTGCTTCCAAGTGCCGCTATCTAACAAACGGGAAATGGAAAAGATCTGCGAGATTTCAGAGTAGATTCTTCAACTCCGGCCATGACCCCGATAGCCCCCTTACACAACGAGGTCACGTTACTGGGATCAGACTGAGTCAGTGTGGTGGGGATGTAGCTCAGTGGTAGAGCGCACGCTTTGCATGTGTGAGGCCCCGGGTTCAATCCCCGGCATCTCCATGTCCGCAGCTTTTATTTAATTCATGTTTCCAACAAAGGTTGAATTCCAAAATGAATTGTCTGTGTCCCTGTAATAAGGGTGCACGTTAACTTTCGTAAATATTACCCTAGATGAACGAAATCTTAGGATTAATGTGTGTTAATATACCGAACTTGCTATTTTTATAACTCACGATGTACACAGTGATCAAATTGTTTATTTAAACATTTGGAGATGAAAACAAGTGCTTAAAAGTATCCAGAACACTTTTATTTCCGATTTAAATACTTCCAATAATAAATAAATTGGGAAAGCATTATAGTATCCATCCTCCACATGTATTCTAGTGATTTCTTTCAGTTTAAAAGAAACACATTTTGCTTGGACTCTGTGCAGACTCGATGGGTACAAGTCCCAGGACCAACAGGAGAGTGAGTGGGGTGACAAGAGAGAGAAAGAAGCTGATGACAAAGTTTCACCCCATACCTAGGTGGAACTGCGCCCAGGTAGAAACGGAATGGGGATGTAGCTCAGTGGTAGAGCGCACGCTTTGCATGTGTGAGGCCCCGGGTTCAATCCCCGGCATCTCCATTCAGTGACATTTTGCCAGTGGCCAATTTTACTCGAAGAAACATGCGTGGACTGGACAAAACGCCAACTTGTTTTGATTCGTTATGATTGCTGAACACAGATCCAGAAGCCCAACATGTCATCCGTTCAGCAATGAACAGCACTACAATCAAGATGTCGTCGATTAGAGTTAACATATTTACGGAACTTAGCAAGGTTATTAGACTTGATAGCGGATGATGGACTTCTAAATTCGAGCAGTGCGTGGAATAAGCTGATAGAAAAGTGTTGTGACCTGCCGAGTGGTGGTCGAACGGAGTGTGTGAGATGAAAATCAGTCTGGAGTCCTCATGGCAGAATGATAACTCAACGAGTGGAATTATATCAGGATACTTGGGAAATTTTCTTTATAAGTGGAGAGGTAAATTATGTATAGGTAATTGAATGGGAAATCAACTTGTGATTTGATTAAGAAATATGATCGTTGAATTTTTACCAAAACACTAAAGACCGAGATGGGACTCGAACCCACAATCCCCAGCTCCGGAAGCTGGTGCTTTATCCATTAGGTCACTGGGCCACATTCATCGAGCCCTGTGTTATTTGTGATGACCCCTAATGTGGATGAGATGTCACTTTCAAGGTACTCAGAAGTAGCCCAGGTAATGCTTGCTTCCAAGTGCCGCTATCTAACAAACGGGAAATGGAAAAGATCTACGAGATTTCAGAGTAGATTCTTCAACTCCGGCCATGACCCCGATAGCCCCCTTACACAACGAGGTCACGTTACTGGGATCAGACTGAGCCAGTGTGGTGGGGATGTAGCTCAGTGGTAGAGCGCACGCTTCGCATGTGTGAGGCCCCTGGTTCAATCCCCGGCATCTCCATGTCCGCAGCTTTTATTTAATTCATGTTTCCAACAAAGGTTGAATTCCAAAATGAATTGTCTGTGTCCCTGTAATAAGGGTGCACGTTAACTTTCGTAAATATTACCCTAGATGAACGAAATCTTAGGATTAATGTGTGTTAATATACCGAACTTGCTATTTTTATAACTCACGATGTACACAGTGATCAAATTGTTTATTTAAACATTTGGAGATGAAAACAAGTGACAAGAGAGAGAAAGAAGCTGATGACAAAGTTTCACCCCATACCTAGGTGGAACTGCGCCCAGGTAGAAACGGAATGGGGATGTAGCTCAGTGGTAGAGCGCACGCTTTGCATGTGTGAGGCCCCGGGTTCAATCCCCGGCATCTCCACGCAGTGACATTTTGCCAGTGGCCAATTTTACTCGAAGGAACATGCGTGGACTGGACAAAACGCCAACTTGTTTTGATTCGTTATGATTGCTGAGCACACATCCAGAAGCCCAACATGTCATCCGTTCAGCAATGAACAGCACTACAATCAAGATGTCGTCGATTAGAGTTAACATATTTACGGAACTTAGCAAGGTTATTAGACTTGATAGCGAATGATGGACTTCTAAATTCGAGCAGTGCGTGGAATAAGCTGATAGAAAAGTGTTGTGACCTGCCGAGTGGTGGTCGAACGGAGTGTGTGAGACGAAAATCAGTCTGGAGTCCTCATGGCAGAAGGATTACTCAACGAGTGGAATTATATCAGGATACTTGGGAAATTTTCTTTATAAGTGGAGAGGTAAATTATGCATAGGTAATTGAATGGGAAATCAAGTTGTGATTTGAATAAGAAATATGATCGTTGAATTTTTACCAAAACACTAAAGACCGAGATGGGACTCGAACCCACAATCCCCAGCTCCGGAAGCTGGTGCTTTATCCATTAGGCCACTGTGCCACATTCAGCGAGCCCTGTGTTCTTTGTGATGACCCCTAATGTGGATGAGATGTCACTTACAAGGTACTCAGAAGTAGCACAGGTAATGTTTGCTTCCAAGTGCCGCTATCTAACAAACGGGAAATGGAAAAGATCTGCGAGATTTCAGAGTAGATTCTTCAACTCCGGCCATGACCCCGATAGCCCCCTTACACAACGAGGTCACGTTACTGGGATCAGACTGAGTCAGTGTGGTGGGGATGTAGCTCAGTGGTAGAGCGCACGCTTTGCATGTGTGAGGCCCCTGGTTCAATCCCCGGCATCTCCATGTCCGCAGCTTTTATTTAATTCATGTTTCCAACAAAGGTTAAATTCCAAAATGAATTGTCTGTGTCCCTGTAATAAGGGTGCACGTTAACTTTCGTAAATATTACCCTAGATGAACGAAATCTTAGGATTAATGTGTGTTAATATACCGAACTTGCTATTTTTATAACTCACGATGTACACAGTGATCAAATTGTTTATTTAAACATTTGGAGATGAAAACAAGTGCTTAAAAGTATCCAGAACACTTTTATTTCCGAATTAAATACTTCCAATAATAAATAAATTGGGAAAGCATTATAGTATCCATCCTCCACATGTATTCTAGTGATTTCTTTCAGTTTAAAAGAAACACATTTTGCTTGGACTCTGTGCAGACTCGATGGGTACAAGTCCCAGGGCCAACAGGAGAGTGAGTGGGGTGACAAGAGAGAGAAAGAAGCTGATGACAAAGTTTCACCCCATACCTAGGTGGAACTGCGCCCAGGTAGAAACGGAATGGGGATGTAGCTCAGTGGTAGAGCGCACGCTTTGCATGTGTGAGGCCCCGGGTTCAATCCCCGGCATCTCCATTCAGTGACATTTTGCCAGTGGCCAATTTTACTCGAAGAAACATGCGTGGACTGGACAAAACGCCAACTTGTTTTGATTCGTTATGATTGCTGAACACAGATCCAGAAGCCCAACATGTCATCCGTTCAGCAATGAACAGCACTACAATCAAGATGTCGTCGATTAGAGTTAACATATTTACGGAACTTAGCAAGGTTATTAGACTTGATAGCGGATGATGGACTTCTAAATTCGAGCAGTGCGTGGAATAAGCTGATAGAAAAGTGTTGTGACCTGCCGAGTGGTGGTCGAACGGAGTGTGTGAGATGAAAATCAGTCTGGAGTCCTCATGGCAGAATGATAACTCAACGAGTGGAATTATATCAGGATACTTGGGAAATTTTCTTTATAAGTGGAGAGGTAAATTATGTATAGGTAATTGAATGGGAAATCAACTTGTGATTTGATTAAGAAATATGATCGTTGAATTTTTACCAAAACACTGAAGACCGAGATGGGACTCGAACCCACAATCCCCAGCTCCGGAAGCTGGTGCTTTATCCATTAGGTCACTGGGCCACATTCATCGAGCCCTGTGTTATTTGTGATGACCCCTAATGTGGATGAGATGTCACTTTCAAGGTACTCAGAAGTAGCCCAGGTAATGCTTGCTTCCAAGTGCCGCTATCTAACAAACGGGAAATGGAAAAGATCTACGAGATTTCAGAGTAGATTCTTCAACTCCGGCCATGACCCCGATAGCCCCCTTACACAACGAGGTCACGTTACTGGGATCAGACTTAGCCAGCGTAGTGGGGATGTAGCTCAGTGGTAGAGCGCACGCTTCGCATGTGTGAGGCCCCTGGTTCAATCCCCGGCATCTCCATGTCCGCAGCTTTTATTTAATTCATGTTTCCAACAAAGGTTGAATTCCAAAATGAATTGTCTGTGTCCCTGTAATAAGGGTGCACGTTAACTTTCGTAAATATTACCCTAGATGAACGAAATCTTAGGATTAATGTGTGTTAATATACCGAACTTGCTATTTTTATAACTCACGATGTACACAGTGATCAAATTGTTTATTTAAACATTTGGAGATGAAAACAAGTGACAAGAGAGAGAAAGAAGCTGATGACAAAGTTTCACCCCATACCTAGGTGGAACTGCGCCCAGGTAGAAACGGAATGGGGATGTAGCTCAGTGGTAGAGCGCACGCTTTGCATGTGTGAGGCCCCGGGTTCAATCCCCGGCATCTCCACGCAGTGACATTTTGCCAGTGGCCAATTTTACTCGAAGGAACATGCGTGGACTGGACAAAACGCCAACTTGTTTTGATTCGTTATGATTGCTGAGCACAGATCCAGAAGCCCAACATGTCATCCGTTCAGCAATGAACAGCACTACAATCAAGATGTCGTCGATTAGAGTTAACATATTTACGGAACTTAGCAAGGTTATTAGACTTGATAGCGAATGATGGACTTCTAAATTCGAGCAGTGCGTGGAATAAGCTGATAGAAAAGTGTTGTGACCTGCCGAGTGGTGGTCGAACGGAGTGTGTGAGACGAAAATCAGTCTGGAGTCCTCATGGCAGAAGGATAACTCAACGAGTGGAATTATATCAGGATACTTGGGAAATTTTCTTTATAAGTGGAGAGGTAAATTATGCATAGGTAATTGAATGGGAAATCAACTTGTGATTTGAATAAGAAATATGATCGTTGAATTTTTACCAAAACACTAAAGACCGAGATGGGACTCGAACCCACAATCCCCAGCTGCGGAAGCTGGTGCTTTATCCATTAGGCCACTGTGCCACATTCAGCGAGCCCTGTGTTCTTTGTGATGACCCCTAATGTGGATGAGATGTCACTTACAAGGTACTCAGAAGTAGCCCAGGTAATGTTTGCTTCCAAGTGCCGCTATCTAACAAACGGGAAATGGAAAAGATCTGCGAGATTTCAGAGTAGATTCTTCAACTCCGGCCATGACCCCGATAGCCCCCTTACACAACGAGGTCACGTTACTGGGATCAGACTGAGTCAGTGTGGTGGGGATGTAGCTCAGTGGTAGAGCGCACGCTTTGCATGTGTGAGGCCCTTGGTTCAATCCCCGGCATCTCCATGTCCGCAGCTTTTATTTAATTCATGTTTCCAACAAAGGTTAAATTCCAAAATGAATTGTCTGTGTCCCTGTAATAAGGGTGCACGTTAACTTTCGTAAATATTACCCTAGATGAACGAAATCTTAGGATTAATGTGTGTTAATATACCGAACTTGCTATTTTTATAACTCACGATGTACACAGTGATCAAATTGTTTATTTAAACATTTGGAGATGAAAACAAGTGCTTAAAAGTATCCAGAACACTTTTATTTCCGAATTAAATACTTCCAATAATAAATAAATTGGGAAAGCATTATAGTATCCATCCTCCACATGTATTCTAGTGATTTCTTTCAGTTTAAAAGAAACACATTTTGCTTGGACTCTGTGCAGACTCGATGGGTACAAGTCCCAGGGCCAACAGGAGAGTGAGTGGGGTGACAAGAGAGAGAAAGAAGCTGATGACAAAGTTTCACCCCATACCTAGGTGGAACTGCGCCCAGGTAGAAACGGAATGGGGATGTAGCTCAGTGGTAGAGCGCACGCTTTGCATGTGTGAGGCCCCGGGTTCAATCCCCGGCATCTCCATTCAGTGACATTTTGCCAGTGGCCAATTTTACTCGAAGAAACATGCGTGGACTGGACAAAACGCCAACTTGTTTTGATTCGTTATGATTGCTGAACACAGATCCAGAAGCCCAACATGTCATCCGTTCAGCAATGAACAGCACTACAATCAAGATGTCGTCGATTAGAGTTAACATATTTACGGAACTTAGCAAGGTTATTAGACTTGATAGGGGATGATGGACTTCTAAATTCGAGCAGTGCGTGGAATAAGCTGATAGAAAAGTGTTGTGACCTGCCGAGTGGTGGTCGAACGGAGTGTGTGAGATGAAAATCAGTCTGGAGTCCTCATGGCAGAATGATAACTCAACGAGTGGAATTATATCAGGATACTTGGGAAATTTTCTTTATAAGTGGAGAGGTAAATTATGTATAGGTAATTGAATGGGAAATCAACTTGTGATTTGATTAAGAAATATGATCGTTGAATTTTTACCAAAACACTAAAGACCGAGATGGGACTCGAACCCACAATCCCCAGCTCCGGAAGCTGGTGCTTTATCCATTAGGTCACTGGGCCACATTCATCGAGCCCTGTGTTATTTGTGATGACCCCTAATGTGGATGAGATGTCACTTTCAAGGTACTCAGAAGTAGCCCAGGTAATGCTTGCTTCCAAGTGCCGCTATCTAACAAACGGGAAATGGAAAAGATCTACGAGATTTCAGAGTAGATTCTTCAACTCCGGCCATGACCCCGATAGCCCCCTTACACAACGAGGTCACGTTACTGGGATCAGACTTAGCCAGCGTAGTGGGGATGTAGCTCAGTGGTAGAGCGCACGCTTCGCATGTGTGAGGCCCCGGGTTCAATCCCCGGCATCTCCATGTCCGCAGCTTTTATTTAATTCATGTTTCCAACAAAGGTTGAATTCCAAAATGAATTGTCTGTGTCCCTGTAATAAGGGTGCACGTTAACTTTCGTAAATATTACCCTACATGAACGAAATCTTAGGATTAATGTGTGTTAATATACCCAACTTGCTATTTTTAAAACTCACGATGTACACAGTGATCAAATTGTTTATTTAAACATTTGGAGATGAAAACAAGTGCTTAAAAGTATCCAGAACACTTTTATTTCCGAATTAAATACTTCCAATAATAAATAAATTGGGAAAGCATTATAGTATCCATCCTCCACATGTATTCTAGTTATTTCTTTCAGTTTAAAAGAAACACATTTTGCTTGGACTCTGTGCAGACTCGATGGGTACAAGTCCCAGGGCCAACAGGAGAGTGAGTGGGGTGACAAGAGAGAGAAAGAAGCTGATGACAAAGTTTCACCCCATACCTAGGTGGAACTGCGCCCAGGTAGAACCGGAATGGGGATGTAGCTCAGTGGTAGAGCGCACGCTTTGCATGTGTGAGGCCCCGGGTTCAATCCCTGGCATCTCCACGCAGTGACATTTTGCCAGTGGCCAATTTTACTCGAAGGAACATGCGTGGCCTGGACTAAACGCCAACTTGTTTTGATTCGTTATGATTGCTGAGCACAGATCCAGAAGCCCAACATGTCATCCGTTCAGCAATGAACAGCACTACAATCAAGTTGTCGTCGATTAGAGTTAACATATTTACGGAACTTAGCAAGGTTATTAGACTTGATACCGGATGATGGACTTCTAAATTCGAGCAGTGTTTGGAATAAGCTGATAGAAAAGTGTTGTGACCTGCCGAGTGGTGGTCGAACGGAGTGTGTGAGACGAAAATCAGTCTGGAGTCCTCATGGCAGAAGGATAACTCAACGAGTGGAATTATATCAGGATACTTGGGAAATTTTCTTTATAAGTGGAGAGGTAAATTATGCATAGGTAATTGAATGGGAAATCAACTTGTGATTTGATTAAGAAATATGATCGTTGAATTTTTACCAAAACACTAAAGACCGAGAGGGGACTCGAACCCACAATCCCCAGCTCCGGAAGCTGGTGCTTTATCCATTAGGCCACTGGGCCACATTCATCGAGCCCTGTGTTATTTGTGATGACCCCTAATGTGGATGAGATGTCACTTTCAAGGTACTCAGAAGTAGCCCAGGTAATGCTTGCTTCCAAGTGCCGCTATCTAACAAACGGGAAATGGAAAAGATCTGCGAGATTTCAGAGTAGATTCTTCAACTCCGGCCATGACCCCGATAGCCCCCTTACACAACGAGGTCACGTAACTGGGATCAGACTGAGCCAGTGTGGTGGGGATGTAGCTCAGTGGTAGAGCGAACGCTTCGCATGTGTGAGGCCCCGGGTTCAATCCCCGGCATCTCCATGTCCGCAGCTTTTATTTAATTCATGTTTCCAACAAAGGTTGAATTCCAAAATGAATTGTCTGTGTCCCTGTAATAAGGGTGCACGTTAACTTTCGTAAATATTACCCTAGATGAACGAAATCTTAGGATTAATGTGTGTTAATATACCGAACTTGCTATTTTTATAACTCACGATGTACACAGTGATCAAATTGTTTATTTAAACATTTGGAGATGAAAACAAGTGACAAGAGAGAGAAAGAAGCTGATGACAAAGTTTCACCCCATACCTAGGTGGAACTGCGCCCAGGTAGAAACGGAATGGGGATGTAGCTCAGTGGTAGAGCGCACGCTTTGCATGTGTGAGGCCCCGGGTTTAATGCCCGGCATCTCCACGCAGTGACATTTTGCCAGTGGCCAATTTTACTCGAAGGAACATGCGTGGACTGGACAAAACGCCAACTTGTTTTGATTCGTTATGATTGCTGAGCACAGATCCAGAAGCCCAACATGTCATCCGTTCAGCAATGAACAGCACTACAATCAAGATGTCGTCGATTAGAGTTAACATATTTACGGAACTTAGCAAGGTTATTAGACTTGATAGCGAATGATGGACTTCTAAATTCGAGCAGTGCGTGGAATAAGCTGATAGAAAAGTGTTGTGACCTGCCGAGTGGTGGTCGAACGGAGTGTGTGAGACGAAAATCAGTCTGGAGTCCTCATGGCAGAAGGATAACTCAACGAGTGGAATGATATTAGGATACTTGGAAAAAATGTTTTATAAGTGGAGAGGTAAATTATGCATAGGTAATTGAATGGGAAATCAACTTGTGATTTGAATAAGAAATATGATCGTTGAATTTTTACCAAAACACTAAAGACCCAGATGGGACTCGAACCCACAATCCCCAGCTCCGGAAGCTGGTGCCTTATCCATTAGGCCACTGGGCCACATTCATCGAGCCCTGTGTTCTTTGTGATGACCCCTAATGTGGATGAGATGTCACTTTCAAGGTACTCAGAAGATGCCCAGGTAATGCTTGCTTCCAAGTGCCGCTATCTAACAAACGGGAAAAGGAAAAGATCTGCGAGATTTCAGAGTAGATTCTTCAACTCCGGCCATGACCCCGATAGCCCCCTTACACAACGAGGTCACGTTACTGGGATCAGACTGAGCCAGTGTGGTGGGGATGTAGCTCAGTGGTAGAGCGCACGCTTCGCATGTGTGAGGCCCTGGATTCAATCCCCGGCATCTCCATGTCAGCAGCTTTTATTTAATTCATGTTTCCAACAAAGGTTGAATTCCAAAATGAATTGTCTGTGTCCCTGTAATAAGGGTGCACGTTAACTTTCGTAAATATTACCCTAGATGAACGAAATCTTAGGATTAATGTATGTTAATATACCGAACTTGCTATTTTTATAACTCACGATGTACACAGTGATCAAATTGTTTATTTAAACATTTGGAGATGAAAACAAGTGCTTAAAAGTATCCAGAACACTTTTATTTCCGAATTAAATACTTCCAATAATAAATAAATTGGGAAAGCATTATAGTATCCATCCTCCACATGTATTCTAGTGATTTCTTTCAGTTTAAAAGAAACACATTTTGCTTGGACTCTGTGCAGACTCGATGGGTACAAGTCCCAGGGCCAACAGGAGAGTGAGTGGGGTGACAAGAGAGAGAAAGAAGCTGATGACAAAGTTTCACCCCATACCTAGGTGGAACTGCGCCCAGGTAGATACGGAATGGGGATGTAGCTCAGTGGTAGAGCGCACGCTTTGCATGTGTGATGCCCCGGGTTCAATCCCCGGCATCTCCACGCAGTGACATTTTGCCAGTGGCCAATTTTACTCGAAGGAACATGCGTGGACTGGACAAAACGCCAACTTGTTTTGATTCGTTATGATTGCTGAGCACAGATCCAGAAGCCCAACATGTCATCCGTTCAGCAATGAACCGCACTACAATCAAGGTGTCGTCGATTAGAGTTAACATATTTACGGAACTTAGCAAGGTTATTAGACTTGATAGCGGATGATGGACTTCTAAATTCGAGCAGTGCGTGGAATAAGCTGATAGAAAAGTGTTGTGACCTGCCGAGTGGTGGTCGAACGGAGTGTGTGAGACGAAAATCAGTCTGGAGTCCTCATGGCAGAAGGATAACTCAACGAGTGGAATTATATCAGGATACTTGGGAAATTTTCTTTATAAGTGGAGAGGTAAATTATGCATAGGTAATTGAATGGGAAATCAACTTGTGATTTGAATAAGAAATATGATCGTTGAATTTTTACCAAAACACTAAAGACCGAGATGGGACTCGAACCCACAATCCCCAGCTCCGGAAGCTGGTGCTTTATCCATTAGGCCACTGTGCCACATTCAGCGAGCCCTGTGTTCTTTGTGATGACCCCTAATGTGGATGAGATGTCACTTTCAAGGTACTCAGAAGTAGCCCAGGTAATGTTTGCTTCCAAGTGCCGCTATCTAACAAACGGGAAATGGAAAAGATCTGCGAGATTTCAGAGTAGATTCTTCAACTCCGGCCATGACCCTGATAGCCCCCTTACACAACGAGGTCACGTTACTGGGATCAGACTGAGCCAGTGTGGTGGGGATGTAGCTCAGTGGTCGAGCGCACGCTTTGCATGTGTGAGGCCCCGTGTTCAATCCCCGGCATCTCCATGTCCGCAGCTTTTATTTAATTCATGTTTCCAACAAAGGTTGAATTCCAAAATGAATTGTCTGTGTCCCTGTAATTAGGGTGCACGTTAACTTTCGTAAATATTACCCTAGATGAACGAAATCTTAGGATTAATGTGTGTTAATATACCGAACTTGCTATTTTTATAACTCACGATGTACACAGTGATCAAATTGTTTATTTAAACATTTGGAGATGGAAACAAGTGCTTAAAAGTATACAGAACACTTTTATTTCCGAATTAAATACTTCCAATAATAAATAAATTGGGAAAGCATTATAGTATCCATCCTCCACATGTATTCTAGTTATTTCTTTCAGTTTAAAAGAAACACATTTTGCTTGGACTCTGTGCAGACTCGATGGGTACAAGTCCCAGGGCCAACAGGAGAGTGAGTGGGGTGACAAGAGAGAGAAAGAAGCTGATGACAAAGTTTCACCCCATACCTAGGTGGAACTGCGCCCAGGTAGAAATGGAATGGGGATGTAGCTCAGTGGTAGAGCGCACGATTTGCATGTGTGAGGCCCCGGGTTCAATCCCCGGCATCTCCACGCAGTGACATTTTGCCAGTGGCCAATTTTACTCGAAGGAACATGCGTGGACTGGACAAAACGCCATCTTGTTTTGATTCGTTATGATTGCTGAGCACAGATCCAGAAGCCCAACATGTCATCCGTTCAGCAATGAACCGCACTACAATCAAGGTGTCGTCGATTAGAGTTAACATATTTACGGAACTTAGCAAGGTTATTAGACTTGATACCGGATGATGGACTTCTAAATTCGAGCAGTGCGTGGAATAAGCTGATAGAAAAGTGTTGTGACCTGCCGAGTGGTGGTCGAACGGAGTGTGTGAGACGAAAATCAGTCTGGAGTCCTCATGGCAGAAGGATAACTCAACGAGTGGAATTATATCAGAATACTTGGGAAATTTTCTTTATAAGTGGAGAGGTAAATTATGCATAGGTAATTGAATGGGAAATCAACTTGTGATTTGAATAAGAAATATGATCGTTGAATTTTTACCAAAACACTAAAGACCGAGATGGGACTCGAACCCACAATCCCCAGCTCTGGAAGCTGGTGCTTTATCCATTAGGCCACTGTGCCACATTCAGCGAGCCCTGTGTTCTTTGTGATGACCCCTAATGTGGATGAGATGTCACTTTCAAGGTACTCAGAAGTAGCCCAGGTAATGTTTGCTTCCAAGTGCCGCTATCTAACAAACGGGAAATGGAAAAGATCTGCGAGATTTCAGAGTAGATTCTTCAACTCCGGCCATGACCCCGATAGCCCCCTTACACAACGAGGTCACGTTACTGGGATCAGACTGAGCCAGTGTGGTGGGGATGTAGCTCAGTGGTAGAGCGCACGCTTTGCATGTGTGAGGCCCGGGGTTCAATCCCCGGCATCTCCATGTCCGCAGCTTTTATTTAATTCATGTTTCCAACAAAGGTTGAATTCCAAAATGAATTGTCTGTGTCCCTGTAATAAGGGTGCACGTTAACTTTCGTAAATATTACCCTAGATGAACGAAATCTTAGGATTAATGTGTGTTAATATACCGAACTTGCTATTTTTATAACTCACGATGTACACAGTGATCAAATTGTTTAGTTAAACATTTGGAGATGGAAACAAGTGCTTAAAAGTATCCAGAACACTTTTATTTCCGAATTAAATACTTCCAATAATAAATAAATTGGGAAAGCATTATAGTATCCATCCTCCACATGTATTCTAGTGATTTCTTTCAGTTTAAAAGAAACACATTTTGCTTGGACTCTGTGCAGACTCGATGGGTACAAGTCCCAGGGCCAACAGGAGAGTGAGTGGGGTGACAAGAGAGAGAAAGAAGCTGATGACAAAGTTTCACCCCATACCTAGGTGGAACTGCGCCCAGGTAGAACCAGAATGGGGATGTAGCTCAGTGGTAGAGTGCACGCTTTGCATGTGTGAGGCCCCGGGTTCAATCCCCTGCATCTCCACGCAGTGACATTTTGCCAGTGGCCAATTTTGCTCGAAGGAACATGCGTGGCCTGGACTAAACGCCAACTTGTTTTGATTCGTTATGATTGCCGAGCACAGATCCAGAAGCCCAACATGTCATCCGTTCAGCAATGAACAGCACTACAATCAAGTTGTCGTCGATTAGAGTTAACATATTTACGGAACTTAGCAAGGTTATTAGACTTGATACCGGATGATGGACTTCTAAATTCGAGCAGTGCGTGGAATAAGCTGATAGAAAAGTGTTGTGACCTGCCGAGTGGTGGTCGAACGGAGTGTGTGAGACGAAAATCAGTCTGGAGTCCTCATGGCAGAAGGATAACTCAACGAGTGGAATGATATTAGGATACTTGGAAAAAATGTTTTATAAGTGGAGAGGTAAATTATGCATAGGTAATTGAATGGGAAATCAACTTGTGATTTGAATAAAAAATATGATCGTTGAATTTTTACCAAAACACTAAAGACCCAGATGGGACTCGAACCCACAATCCCCAGCTCCGGAAGCTGGTGCTTTATCCATTAGGCCACTGGGCCACATTCATCGAGCCCTGTGTTATTTGTGATGACCCCTAATGTGGATGAGATGTCACTTTCAAGGTACTCAGAAGTAGCCCAGGTAATGCTTGCTTCCAAGTGCCGCTATCTAACAAACGGGAAATGGAAAAGATCTTCGAGATTTCAGAGTAGATTCTTCAACTCCGGCCATGACCCCGATAGCCCCCTTACACAACGAGGTCACGTTACTGGGATCAGACTGAGCCAGTGTGGTGGGGATGTAGCTCAGTGGTAGAGCGCACGCTTTGCATGTGTGAGGCCCCGGGTTCAATCCCCGGCATCTCCAAGCAGTGACATTTTGCCAGTGGCCAATTTTACTCGAAGGAACATGCGTGGCCTGGACAAAACGCCAACTTGTTTTGATTCGTTATGATTGCTGAGCACAGATCCAGAAGCCCAACATGTCATCCGTTCAGCAATGAACAGCACTACAATCAAGTTGTCGTCGATTAGAGTTAACATATTTACGGAACTTAGCAAGGTTATTAGACTTGATACCGGATGATGGACTTCTAAATTCTAGCAGTGCGTGGAATAAGCTGATAGAAAAGTGTTGTGACCTGCCGAGTGGTGGTCGAACGGAGTGTGTGAGACGAAAATCAGTCTGGAGTCCTCATGGCAGAAGGATAACTCAACGAGTGGAATGATATTAGGATACTTGGAAAAAATGTTTTATAAGTGGAGAGGTAAATTATGCATAGGTAATTGAATGGGAAATCAACTTGTGATTTGAATAAGAAATATGATCGTTGAATTTTTACCAAAACACTAAAGACCCAGATGGGACTCGAACCCACAATCCCCAGCTCCGGAAGCTGGTGCTTTATCCATTAGGCCACTGGGCCACATTCATCGAGCCCTGTGTTATTTGTGATGACCCCTAATGTGGATGAGATGTCACTTTCAAGGTACTCAGAAGTAGCCCAGGTAATGCTTGCTTCCAAGTGCCGCTATCTAACAAACGGGAAATGGAAAAGATCTGCGAGATTTCAGAGTAGATTCTTCAACTCCGGCCATGACCCCGATAGCCCCCTTACACAACGAGGTCACGTTACTGGGATCAGACTGAGCCAGTGTGGTGGGGATGTAGCTCAGTGGTAGAGCGCACGCTTTGCATGTGTGAGGCCCCGGGTTCAATCCCCGGCATCTCCAAGCAGTGACATTTTGCCAGTGGCCAATTTTACTCGAAGGAACATGCGTGGCCTGGACAAAACGCCAACTTGTTTTGATTCGTTATGATTGCTGAGCACAGATCCAGAAGCCCAACATGTCATCCGTTCAGCAATGAACAGCACTACAATCAAGTTGTCGTCGATTAGAGTTAACATATTTACGGAACTTAGCAAGGTTATTAGACTTGATACCGGATGATGGACTTCTAAATTCGAGCAGTCCGTGGAATAAGCTGATATAAAAGTGTTGTGACCTGCCGAGTGGTGGTCGAACGGAGTGTGTGAGACGAAAATAAGTCTGGAGTCCTCATGGCAGAAGGATAACTCAACGAGTGGAATGATATCAGGATACTTGGGAAATTGTATTTATAAGTGTAGAGGTAAATTATGCCTAGGTAATTGAATGGGAAATCAACTTGTGATTTGAAAAAGAAATATGATCGTTGAATTTTTACCAAAACACTAAAGACCCAGATGGGACTCGAACCCACAATCCCCAGCTCCGGAAGCTGGTGCCTTATCCATTAGGCCACTGGGTCAAATTCATAGCGCCCTGTTTTCTTTGTGATGACCCCTAATGTGGATGAGATTTCACTTTCAAGGGACTCAGAAGTAGCCCAGGAAATGCTTGCTTCCAAGTGCCGCTATCTAACAAACGGGAAATGGAAAAGATCTGCGAGATTTCAGAGTAGATTCTTCAACTCCGGCCATGACCCCGATAGCCCCCTTACACAACGAGGTCACGTTACTGGGATCAGACTGAGCCAGTGTGGTGGGGATGTAGCTCAGTGGTAGAGCGCACGCTTCGCATGTGTGAGGCCCCGGGTTCAATCCCCGGCATCTCCATGTCTGCAGCTTTTATTTAATTCATGTTTCCAACAAAGGTTGAATTCTAAAATGAATTGTCTGTGCACGTTAACTTTCGTAAATATTACCCTAGATCAGGGGTCGGCAACCTACGGCTCCGGAGCCGCATGCGGCTCTTTATGGGCTGCTTCTTGACCGTATGTACAGTATGTACTCAGATGCATTGCGGCTCTTGAAATACTGAATTTTGTACCGAATTGGAAAGAAATGGCTCTCCTTGTTATTTTGGTTGCCGACCCCTGCCCTAGATGAACGAAATCTTAGGATTAATGTGTGTTAATTTACCGAACTTGCTATTTTTATAACTCACGATGTACACAGTGATCAAATGGTTTACTTAAAAATTTGGAGATGAAAACAAGTGCTTTAAAGTATCCAGAACACTTTTATTTCCGAATAAAATACTTCCAATAATAAATAAATTGGGAAAGCATTATAGTATCCATTCACATGTATTCTTGTTATTTCTTTTAGTTTAAAAGAAACACATTTTGCTTGGACTCTGTGCAGACTCGATGGATACAGGGCCCAGGGACAACAGGAGAGTGAGTGGGGTGACAAGAGAGAGAAAGAAGCTGATGAAAAAGTTTCACCCCATACCTAAGTGGAACTGCGCCCAGGGAGAACCGGAATTGGGATGTAGCTCAGTGGTAGAGCGCACGCTTTGCATGTTTTAGGCCTGGGTTCAATCCCTGGCATCTCCACGAAGTGACATTTTGCCTGTGGCCAATTTCACTCAAAGGAATTTGCGTGGCCTGGACAAAACACCAACTTAATTCTAGATTTGAAGCTTTTGTGACTGCAAGGATTCATATTCTTAGGTTTTTTCGGTAAAGTCACGTAGGTAAAACATCAAAATTAATGAAAATAAAATAAAACAAAAATCACGACGTTTCGGAGGCAACACAAGTCTCCGTCATCAGGTGGGACCGTCACAGCCGAATTAGCTGCATCAAGTGAGGCAATGATTCAAGATGTAATCCCTTATAAGCAAGTTGAAGGGGGGAGGAGAGGGGGGGGGGGAGCTCATCAGAATGTGGTAGCCAATGAATGGAACGTATCGGGAGGGAGGGAGGGGGGCGGGGCTCAAAGACAGCACGGAGTGCTAAGTACAACGCATCGGGAGGGGGAGGGGGGGCGGGGCCAAAAAAATGGACGACGGCTTGGACGCGGTTGCTGCTGCACACGCCCACACAATGGACAGAGAGGGGGAGGGGAGGCCTGATACACATGATAGACAAAAGAACGAAAATTCCCATGTTTATACCAATGCTGGCTGAACAATGAAGAGAGTACTGTGAAAAAATAACTGGGGATGTTAACACTCGGTAAAGTAAAGTAAAATAGTGCCTGTCAGATAAGATGGTCCAAAAAAGTGCAATTAAGTCTTTTTTTTTGCGTGGTTGATAACATCTTTCCAATGATTACTAAGTTTGTACCCATCATCACGGTTGAAATGATGTCTGTGTTTGTATATTTGTATGGCTTCGTGTACAAACCTTTGATGGTAGTCGGGAGGTTTGCAGAGAACCTTGGTCTCGGAAAAGACAATTTCATGAGAGCCCACCGAGTTGTAGCAATGATTGGCAACGGCAGAAGAATCAGTTATGCCGTGTTTCAGATCTGACTTGTGCTCCAAAAAGATCTCCAAAATTCTAAACAAACATAAGATCCAAGTCCGATTCAGTACAGTGCATAAAATCCGTGATCTGATTCCATCTGTGAAGGATGTCGTTCCTGACTTACAGTATCCTGGAGTCTACAAATTGAGTTGCATTTGTGGTGATTGCTACATTGGAGAAACGAAACGTCATGTTTCTGATCGTGTCCGCGAGCACAAGTCAGATCTGAAACACGGCAGAACTGATTCTTCTGCCGTTGCCGATCATTGCTACAACTCGGTGGGCTCTCATGAAATTGTCTTTTCCGAGACCAAGGTTCTCTGCAAACCTCCCGGCTACCATCAAAGGTTTGTACACGAAGCCATACAAATATACAAACACAGACATAATTTCAATCGTGATGATGGGTACAAACTTAGTAATCATTGGAAGATGTTATCAACCACGCAAAAAAAAAAGACTTAATTACACTTTTTTGGACCATCTTATCTGACAGGCACTATTTTACTTTACTTTACCGAGTGTTAACATCCCCAGTTATTTTTTCACAGTACTCTCTTCATTGTTCAGCCAGCATTGGTATAAACATGGGAATTTTCGTTCTTTTGTCTATCATGTGTATCAGGCCTCCCCTCCCCCTCTCTGTCCATTGTGTGGGCGTGTGCAGCAGCAACCGCGTCCAAGCCGTCGTCCATTTTTTTGCCCCCCCCCCCTCCCGATGCGTTGTACTTAGCACTCCGTGCTGTCTTTGAGCCCCGCCCCCCTCCCTCCCGATACGTTCCATTCATTGGCTACCACATTCTGATGAGCTCCCCCCCCCCCCTCTCCTCCCCCCTTCAACTTGCTTATAAGGGATTACATCTTGAATCATTGCCTCACTTGATGCAGCTAATTCGGCTGTGACGGTCCCACCTGATGACGGAAACTTGTGTTGCCTCCGAAACGTCGTGATTTTTGTTTTATTTTATTTTATTTTCATTAATTTTGATGTTTTACCTACGTGACTTTACCGAAAAAACCTAAGAATATGAAAACGCCAACTTGTTTTTCATTCATTATGATTGCTGAGCACAGATCCAGAAGCCCAACATGTCATCCGTTCAGCAATGAACAGCACTACAATCAAGTTGTCGTCGATTAGAGTTAACATATTTACGGAACTTAGCAAGGTTATTAGACTTGATACCGGATGATGATGATGGACTTCTAAATTCGAGCAGTGCGTGGAATAAGCTGATAGAAAAGTGTTGTGACCTGCCGAGTGGTGGTCGAACGGAGTGTGTGAGACGAAAATCAGTCTGGAGTCCTCATGGCAGAAGGATAACTCAACGAGTGGAATTATATCAGGATACTTGGGAAATTTTCTTTATAATTGGAGAGGTAAATTATGCATAGGTAATTGAATGGGAAATCAACTTGTGATTTGAATAAAAAATATGATCCTTGAATTTTTACCAAAACACTAAAGACCCAGATGGGACTTGAACCCACAATCCCCAGCTCCGGAAGCTGGTGCCTTATCCATTAGGCCACTGGGCCACATTCATAATGCCCTGTGTTCTTTGTGATGACCCCTAATGTGGATGAGATTTCACTTTCAAGGTACTCAGAAGTAGCACAGGTAATGCTTGCTTCCAAGTGCCACTATCTAACAAACGGGAAAAGGAAGAGATCTGCGAGATTTCCGAGTAGATTCTTCAACTCCGGCCATGACCCCGATAGCCCCCGTACACAACGTGGTCACGTTACTGGGATCAGACTGAGCCAGTGTGGTGGGGATATAGCTCAGTGGTAGAGCGCACGCTTCGCATGTGTGAGGTCCCGGGTTCAATCCCCGGCATCTCCATGTCCGCAGCTTTTATTTAATTCATGTTTCCAACACAGGTTGAATTTCAAAATGAATTGTCTGTGCACGTTAACTTTCGTAAATATTACCCTAGATGAACGAAATCTTAGGATTAATGTATGTTAATTTACCGAACTTGCTATTTTTTATAACTCACGATGTACACAGTGATCAAATGGTTTACTTAAACATTTGGAGATGAAAACAAGTGCTTTAAAGTATCCAGAACACTTTTTTTTCCGAATTAAATACTTCCAATAATAAATAAATTGGGAAAGCATTATAGTATCCATCCACATGAATTCTAGTTATTTCTTTCAGTTTAAAAGAAACACATTTTGCTTGGACCCTGTGCAGACTCGATGGGTACAAGTCCCAGGGCCAACATGAGAGTGAGTGGGTGACAAGAGAGAGAAAGAAGCTGATGACGAAGTTTCACCCCATACCTAGGTGGAACTGCGCCCAGGTAGAACCGGAATGGGGATGTAGCTCAGTGGTAGAGTGCACGCTTTGCATGTGTGAGTCCCCGGGTTCAATCCCCGGCATCTCCACGCAGTGACATTTTGCCAGTGATCAATTTTACTCGAAGGAACATGCGTGGCCTGGACAAAACGCCAACTTGTTTTGATTCGTTATCATTGCTGAGCACAGATCCAGAAGCCCAACATGTCATCCGTTCAGCAATGAACAGCACTACAATCAAGTACACAGCTTTTATTTAATTCATGTTTACAACAAAGGTTGAATTCCAAAATGAATTGTCTGTGTCCATGTGTAATGCGAGCATAAACGGGCTCGTGGGAGGAGTTAGGGTCACGTGGGGAGAGGGAGAGCTTTTAAGGGCAGGAACCGGAAAGGCTGGAGGAGAGTGTGCGAATAAAGACAGGAGGAGGCCACGCAGGGCAGGAGGAGGAAAGTGATCGCCACAGGTCTGGACTCGGCACCGTTGGCCAGCGGTGTCCAGGCACGGAGGAGACGGAGAGCCAGCAGCGGGGCTGCATAGTGAGCAGCCGTGGGGCTGCAGGTCGGAGGCAGAGAGGCTGAGTGAAGAACCATGGGGCTGCATAGTGAGCCAGCAGCAAGTCTGCAGCGGTGGGGCTGCCGAGCGGGAGACGGAGTTGTACGAACCAATAAAGGACAACGGAGACAGACCCAGTGCAAGAGTACTTTATTACACTGGTGTCAGAAGTGAAACGGCATGTCAAAACAGCTCAGAAGAAAGAATACCATCGTTGGCGCTGCCAACGATGGAGGGAGAAATCGACGCGGGAACGAGTGGTGGCCCGGGGGTGCAAGAGGTCACCGCTTCGGTGGATCCGCCCGCGCCGGGGGACGCTGACCAGCGATGGAGACAGATGGCGGCCCAGCTGGAGACTTTGAAGACCGTCTTGGCGCAACTGTGCGACCTCGTCACGCCGGCGACGGGTTCGGGGAGGCCCGGGGGTGACCAACAAACCAGGGCCTTGCCTGCGCCGCCAGCGCCCTCCGCCACGCGGCACGAGGACGCCCTTTTGGGCGTGGCAGGGGAAGAACCGCGGGAAGCCGCCATCTTGCGCCCTCCGAGGCGGCAAGCCGCCATCTTTGACACGTTGCGTTGTGACGCCATCTTGAACATGCCACGCGACGCGCCGTAAGCGGAGGACAGCGGAGCGAGGACCCATGGCCGTCACTTGACAACAGTTAAATAATTTTCAATTGGAGGCGACTGGAGTGCATTCGCCTGCCGATTTTTGGCGGCGGTACGCTCCGCCAGATAGACTGACGCAGAGGCCCTGGAAGTTCTGCCAACTCTTCTAGACGATGAGTCGGTCAGATTTTTCCGTTCCATCAAGGCCGAGAAGAAGACACTGAGAGGGGTTTTTGACGAGATGGCGGATGCGTACGAGCCACCGAATGACGCTGACCGACGATTCATTCAGCGCCAGCGGGCACCCGAAGAGTCGCCGGTGGCATACAGGGGTGCTGTCCTGGAATTGGCCATGGCCGCATACCCTGAGACGGAGCCTGACCTATTGGAACCCCTTATTTTGGGCAAAATGCTTGAGCTGTCGAGAGATTTGGGGATCCCTATGCCGGTGTGCGGCCATGAGAAGTTGACGTCTCGGGCTGCTGCGAAGTGTTTGGATGCCCAGTTTAATCTGCGCCGTTGGAAGCAGGTGACAGCGTGGATGGGGGGGCCCATCGTGGAAGGGGGTGCCGCGGGTTGGGATCCCAAGAAGGCGGTGTACGTTCCTGACGGGGGGGGGCCCGCAGGAATTGACGGCCGCCTCTGCGCAGTGGCCTGCCCGCGGAGGGCCGGGGCCGCGATCTGCGCCGCCGACGCGGGAGCGTCGGGATAGGGGAAGTGCTGTGCGTCGTAATGACGTCGAGTGTTTCCGCTGCGGTCGCAAAGGCCACTTCGCCAGGGATTGCTGGGGCCGTATCCCAGGGCCGCCTCAGCAGGAGGCCTCGACCACAGACGTGCCGCGGAAGGACCCTCCTGGACAGGCAAGTCGGTGCGCACCAGACACCCGGCAAGGCTTGGCACCTCATTCATCACCGTTGCCGCGCGATCCGGGTGTCGTTAACAACGGGAGGCCGCCGACTGGCCTATGTCGCTCGGTAACGCAGTGGCGTAAATTGGCACGGCGGGTTGTTGCGGCCGCTACTGGTTCGTCCACTGTGCCGGGTTCTATACAAGGGGTCGACGTGCGCATTTTAGTGGACTCCGGTGCGTCCGCGACGATTATATTGGATGTCATTTTCCATCTGTTGGGCATCCCGCCAGACGCAGTGTGCCCGTTTACGATTCCTGTGTAGCAGCGAACGGGGGGAGTATGGGCATTGTGGGCCAGGTGGACGCCAATATATCCATCGGGGGGTGTCGGCCTCGGGAACTGTGTTGATTTCGAGGTCCCTTGCGGTTCCGTGTTTGTTGGGAACTGATTTTCTGGCCAAAATGCCCATTCTAATAAGAGTTAATCAAAATTGCATTGAATTACCGGGGGGTCGAAAAATTACATTTTTGCCATCGCCCTGGGGGCGACCCGCTCCGGTCTGCCAGGTGCAGGCGCTGTCCGAAGTATCTGTTGACATTCCACCTGGTTCACAGATGCTTATCCCCCTGCGATATCAGAAACCAGTGCCTGGTCGGGAAGAAGCGCCTGGGGTTTTGTTATCGCCCTCCGCAACCATAACGGGCGGATCGGCGCTGGTCGGAGCGCAAACTATTATCCGGCCGGACCAGCGGCCGTTTTTGCAGGTGCTTAATGGGAGTACGGAGAATGTTTGCGTGCCAGCCGGAACGGTCGTGGCCCATGCCAAAACAGCGTTCACGGCCCAGGACGATCTGGGCCGCCGGGATGTGGTTGCCGGAGTTTCGGGCCCTGCGGGCCAAGATGATCGCTGGGTCGCCGAATTGTGCGGCGAAAATTCATCCCTGACCGGGGAACAGCGATCCGCGCTTGGCGCGCTATTGTTGAGTTATTCCGATGTGTTTAGCTCCGACGATTTGGACTTGGGACACACCTCCCTGCTTTCCCATCATATTGACACGGGGGATGCTGCTCCGATTCGGTTGAACTTGCATCGGATGAGCCCGGCGGAGCGAGACCATGTTCGTGGAGCAGTGGATGACATGCTGGCTGCGGACTAATATCTCCGTCTAACAGCCCATGGGGCGCGCCTGTAGTCTTGGTCAAAAAGAAAGATGGCAAATTGCGATTTTGCGTCGATTTTCGCAAATTAAACAAAGTGTCCGTGGCGGATGCGTACCCTCTGCCGCGTATGGATGATTCCCTCGATGCCTTGTCGGGGGCGAAGTTCTTTTCGATGCTGGATCTCTCTTCGGGATTCTGGCAGCTTCCCCTCGATGAGTCCTCGCGGGAAAAGACTGCTTTCCGTACGCCGCAGGGCCTATTTCAATTTAATTGTCTTCCGATGGGGTTGAATGCTGCCCCCGCCACATTTCAGAGGTTGATGGAGCTGGTATTAACGGGGTTGCAGTGGGAGACATGTCTGATATATTTAGACGATATCATCGTCTTTAGCCGCACATTTGACGAACATCTACAGAGACTGGAGGCGGTGTTCGCCAGGATGCGCTCCTCCAATCTGAAATTTAAACCTAAGAAATGTCACCTATTGCAACGGTCCGTGCGCTATTTGGGACATATAGTCAGTGCTGACGGGGTTGCCACGGATCCGGAGAACATGGTGTGCGTCCGCAACTGGCCAACCCCGGCCACGGTGGAGGATGTGCATCGCTTCTTGGGGTTTGCCTCATATTATCGTAGGTTCGTTCCCAATTTTGCAACGATCGCTAGGCCTCTGCACCTCCTTACGGGTAAAGGACGGAAATTCAGTTGGGGACCGCCAGAGGAGGCGGCGTTTAAGGGCCTGCGCGATCGTTTGGCAACGGCGCCAACATTGGACTATCACGATTTTGATGACCCCTTCATTCTGGACACGGACGCGAGTGACACGGGCATTGGGGCCGTTCTGTCACAGTCCAAAGGGGGTGTGGAACGCGTGGTGGCGGCCGGTAGCCGCGTCTTGTCCCCCTCGGATACCCGCTACTGCGTCACTCGCCGTGAACTTTTGGCCATTGTCTATTTTCTCCGGCAATTTCGGCCGTATCTCTACGGCCGTTCGTTTATTGTGCGCACGGATCATGCGGCTTTACAATATGCTCTGAGGGTAGACCAACCATCTGGCCAGCTGGCACGATGGTTGGACACTCTGCAGGAGTTTTCCTTCCAAATTCAACATCGGAAGGGGGCGCGTCACGCGAATGCGGACGCGCTCTCCAGGTTACCGCAAGGATCCCCTTGCGCTTGCGCGTCAGGTACGCATAGGTGTACCCGACCCAGCAGCCCCCTCGGCCTATTGCGTTAGCGGTCGAGGTGCCTGAGGCTCCAGTGTGCCCGGGACCGGCCGATGGGGTTCTGAACCTTCCACGAGCAGTGTGGATTCGTGAACAAATGCTTGACGACTCGTTGGGGACCCTGCGAAGTCGGGCTGCAAAGGGAGGGGGGGGACTGGTTTCCGGGGGGACGCCGGGGGCCGCTCTCCGCGACGGACTGCTGATGTGGAGGGAGGGGTTACATGATCGCTGGCGTCTGGTTGTACCGTCGTCGTTACGGTACGAATTGATTAGGACTCTGCATTGCGACACGCTATTACACCTGGGGGTGCAGAAAACCTTTTGACGTTGCAGCGAGACTACTTCTGGCACGGCATGACGACGGATGTCGTCGGGCACGTTCGCGCATGTCCCGAGTGTGCCCGGCGGAAGCCGTCTAAACACCCACATGTGCCGCCGATACAGTCTATACAAGTGTCTCGAGTTAACGAGTTGGTGGCGTTGGATATTTTGGGACCCTTCCCGCCATCCGCTAAGGGTAATAAATACTTGCTAGTTGGGGTGGAGTATCTCTCCTGCTGGCCGATGGCCTGGCCCTTGCCCGACCAGTCGGCGGCGTCCATTATGGACGCCTTTCTATTTGGATATGTCATGGACAAAGGGGCGCCGGAGAGGCTGCTCACGGATCAGGGCCGGAATTTTTCTTCTAAATTGTTGGGGGAGGTGTGTGCTGCTCTGGGGACCAAAAAAATCCGGACATCCCCCTACCACCTGCAGACGGATGGCATGGTGGAACGACTGAATCGGACGCTGTCAGCCATGCTGTGTCACACGGTTAATGAGAAGCAAGCTGACTGGGATTTGCACATCCCTAGGGTGCTCTCGGCATACCGGATGACGCCTCACGCGTCCACAGGATATTCTCCGTTTTTTCTCATGTACGGTCGCGAAAACGTGCCGCCAATGGATGTGCAGTTGGGAACGGGAGTGAGAGGACCTACTAAGCCTCTCCCCGATTACATTCAGGACGCCGTTCGCCGCATCGCTGAGGCGCGGGAGGGGGCCAGAGTGGCTACTGCCAAAACCCAGGCCCGAAACGAACGTTGCGCTCGACGCTCGAAGGGGAAGTGCCTTTGGAAGGTGGGGGACATGGCTTGGCTGCATTGCCCGCAGGTACGAGCAGGAACCTCCCCTAAATTGCATAAACCATGGCAGGGGCCTGTTAGGCTCATTGAGGTTCCTAACCCGCAGTCCGCGCGCGTTTGGTTCGGATCTCGGCGCTGGTACATCCATACGTCTTGCTTGAAACCATACGTGGCCCCTCGAACGGATGCGTCATCTCCTGATGTTGCCTTGCCGGTGTCTGTTGCTGCCGACGCACCCTTGCCTGTGCCTGTTGACCCTGCAAGAGCGCCTGTCGTGCCTTCTACAGACAAACCGGCCGTGACACTGCAGGAGGCAGCGGACTCTGCTCTGGGTGGGCCTACCACGGCTGCGGGGACACCTGACCCCGCCGCCCCTCCAACCCCACCACAGACACGGTTGCGGGACACTCCGGACTCTAGTCCTTCGGGGGAACGGGACCTTGGCTTTGGCGGGCCTCCAATAGCGACAGGCGGTTTTGATCCTGTCGCTCCTAAAACCCCATCGCGTTCTCGGTCTGCAGGGGGGCCGCCGCTCGTCCGGGACGGGCCGGCGACCCGCACGCGTTCGAAATCCCTTTCTTTTCGTTGATTGTTGTTCTCGTTCTTGTTGTTATTGTTATATTCGTTATATTCTCCGTTGTCCGTTCACGGCTGATGGTTGGTGGTCGCTCGCATTACTTGTTCTGTTTCAGCCGAGGACGGCTGGAATTTTCTCTACGGGGGAGGGTGGTGTAATGCGAGCGTAAACGGGCTCGCGGGATGTGACGTAACAGGTGGGAGGAGTTAGGGTCACGTGGGGAGAGGGAGAGCTTTTAAGGGCAGGAACCGGAAAGGCTGGAGGAGAGTGTGGGAATAAAGACAGGAGGAGGCCACGCAGGGCAGGAGGAGGAAAGTGGCGTGATCGCCACAGGTCGGGACTCGGCACCGTTGGCCAGCGGTGTCCGGGCACGGAGGAGACGGAGAGCCAGCAGCGGGGCTGCAAAGTGAGCAGCCGTGGGGCTGCAGGTCGGAGGCAGAGAGGCTGAGTGAAGAGCCAGCAGCGGGGCTGCATAGTGAGCCAGCAGCAAGTCTGCAGGAGCGACGGCAGCAGTGGGGCTGCCGAGCGGGAGACGGAGGAGACTCTGAGCGAGACGCCGTGCGGGCAAAGTTGTACGGACCAATAAAGAACAACGGAGTCCTTTATTACACATGCCCCTGTAATAAGGGTGCACGTTAACTTTCGTAAATATTACCCTGGATGAACGAAACCTTAGGATTAATGTGTTTAATTTACGTAACTTTCTAATTTTGTTACTCACGATATACACAGTGATCAAATGGTTTACTTAAACATTTGGAGATGAAAACAAGTGCTTAAAAGTATCCAGAACACTTTTATTTCCGAATTAAATACTTCCAATAATAAATAAATTGGGAAAGCATTATAGTATCCATCCACATGTATTCTAGTTATTTCTTTCAGTTTAAAAGAAACACATTTTGCTTGGACTCTGTGCAGACTCGATGGGTACAAGTCCCAGGGCCAACATGAGAGTGAGTGGGTGACAAGAGAGAGAAAGAAGCTGAAGACGAAGTTTCACCCCATACCTAGGTGGAACTGCGCCCAGGAAAAGCTGGAAAGGGGATGTAGCTCAGTGGTAGAGCGCACGCTTTGCATGTGTGAGGCCCCGGGTTCAATCCCCGGCATCTCCACGAAGTGACATTTTGCCAGTGGCCAATTTTACTCGAAGGAACATGCGTGGCCTGGACAAAACGCCAACTTATTTTGATTCGTTATCATTGCTGAGCACAGATCCAGAAGCCCAACATGTCATCCGTTCAGCAATGAACAGCACTATAATCAAGTTGTCGTCGATTAGAGTTAACACATTTACGGAACTTAGCAAGGTTATTAGACTTGATACCGGATGGACTTCTAAATTTGAGCAGTGCGTGGAATAAGCTGATAGAAAAGTGTTGTGACCTGCCGAGTGGTGGTCGAACGGAGTATGTGAGACGAAAATCAGTCTGGAGTCCTCATGGCAAAAGGATAACTCAACGAGTGGAATTATATCAGGATACTTGGGAAAAATGTTTTATAAGTGGAGAGGTAAATTATGCATAGGTAATTGAATGGGAAATCAACTTGTGATTTGAAGAAAAAATATGATCGTTGAATTTTTACCAAAACACTAAAGACCCAGATGGGACTCGAACCCACAATCCCCAGCTCCAGAAGCTGGTGCCTTATCCATTAGGCCACTGTGCCACATTCATCGAGCCCTGTGTTCTTTGTGATGACCCCTAATGTGGATGAGATGTCACATTCAAGGTACTCAGAAGTAGCCCAGGTAATGCTTGCTTCCAAGTGCCGCTATCTATCACACGGGAAAAGGAAAAGATCTGCGAGATTTCCGAGTACAGTAATCCCTCGCCACTTCGCGGTTCAAGTTTCGTGGCCTCAGTGCATCGCGGATTTTTCAAAAATATTCATCGAAAAATAAAAATTCAAAAATACCGCCATATCGGCAGCCGTATTGCGGAAAGCAGCGTTGTTTCATCGTGATGCGCGAGAGAAACAGTTTCCAAGGATGCCAGACAAAGAAAGAAACTCTCTCAGAGGCTTTGTACATACCCACGGGCACTCAGACAAGGCACGTGATTGGTTCCCGGCGCGAGATCGACGAATGAGAGCACGAGTGGATGTATCCCGTGAGCTGATTGGCTGCGCATCATCGTTGTCATCGTCGTCATCATTACTGGAGTCAAGTCTCAAGATACTACTGTCATTGGTGAGTGTAGAACACCATAATACGTATCGTATGAGAGAGAGAGTGAATGTATAATATTAAGGTTTTATAATTAAATAGATTTAAGTAAAATATATATAAAGTATAAATAGACATATTTTAAACATTCTGGTACCCACACACACATATACGGAAATTCCTAGGGGGCCAATCCTACTTCGCGTATTTTCACCTATGTTGAGGGGTTCCGGTCCCCATTAACCACGATAAACGAGGGATCACTGTAGATTCTTCAACTCAGGCCATGACCCCGAAAGCCCCCTTACACAACGAGGTCACGTTACTGGGATCAGACAGAGACAGTCTGGTGGGGATGTAGCTCAGTGGTAGAGCGCACGCTTTGCATGTGTGAGGCCCCGGATTCAATCCCTGGCATCTCCACGAAGTAACATTTTGCCAGTGGCCAATTTTACTCAAAGGAATATGCGTGGCCTGAACAAAACGCCAACTTATTTCATTCGTTATGATTGCTGAGCACAGATCCAGAAGCCCAACATGTCATCCGTTCAGCAATGAACAGCACTACAATCAAGTTGTCGTCGATTAGAGTTAACATATTTACGGAAATTAGCAAGGTTATTAGACTTGATACCGGAGGATGGACTTCTAAATTCGAGCAGTGCGTGGAAGAAGCTGATAGAAAAGTGTTGTGACCTGCCGCTGTGTGGTGGTCGAACGGAGTGGGTGAGACGAAAATCAGTCTGGAGTCCTCATGGCTGAAGGATAACTTAACGAGTTGAAACACATTCCAGCGGAGGGAGCTGGTAGGGACGTTGGGTTGCTCAGTCAATGGCCAGGGTCAATGACGGCGTGGTGTATTCCGCAAATATGGCCGACTGTGAGGGCGGGCACAAGGCGGCGTGAGTAAGTTAAACGTTGAGTTTTATAAGGGCACCATGGGGTGACTAGCCCCTCCCCACCCAGCCCCCCCCCACCCATTCTCTATACTTTTGAGGCATAAACAATGAGAAAATCACACTTACTACCCAGGAACAAAAATCGTGTTACATAGTGAATTATCGATCACACGTGGCTATGGATAAATTCGTATCAATATTGCTCTCTATTAGCCTGCATTGCGCTCGCTTTAAGCTCTGCCTCCCAGCGAGAGAGGCGAGGGGTTGAGTGAGTGGTGAGGGCTGAGTGAGTGGTGAGGGTTGAGTGAGTGGTGGGGGCTGAGTGAGTGGTGGGGGCTGAGTGAGTGGTGGGGGCTGAGTGAGTGGTGGGGGCTGAGTGAGTGGTGGGGGCTGAGTGAGTGGTGAGGGCTGAGTGAGTGGTGAGGGCTGAGTGAGTGGTGAGGGTTGAGTGAGTGGTGGGGGCTGAGTGAGTGGTGGGGGCTGAGCGAGTTGTGAGGGCTGAGTGAGTGGTGAGGGCTGAGTGAGTGGTGAGGGCTGAGTGAGTGGTGAGGGCTGAGTGAGTGGTGGGGGCTGAGTGAGTGGTGAGGGCTGAGTGAGTGGTGGGGGCTGAGTGAGTGGTGAGGGCTGAGTGAGTGGTGAGGGTTGAGTGAGTGGTGAGGGCTGAGTGAGTGGTGAGGGCTGAGTGAGTGGTGGGGGCTGAGTGAGTGGTGGGGGCTGAGTGAGGGGTGAGTGAGTGGTGAGGGCGGAGTGAGTGGTGGGGGCTGAGTGGTGGGGGCTGAGTGAGTGGTGGGGGCTGAGTGAGTGGTGGGGGCAGAGTGAGTGGTGGGGGCTGAGTGAGGGGTGAGGGCGGAGTGAGTGGTGAGGGCTGAGTGAGTGGTGAGTGGTGAGGGCTGAGTGAGTGGTGGGGGCTGAGTGAGTGGTGAGGGCTGAGTGAGTGGTGAGGGCTGAGTGAGTGGTGAGTGGTGAGGGCTGAGTGAGTGGTGGGGGCTGACTGAGTGGTGAGGGCTGAGTGAGTGGTGAGTGGTGAGGGCTGAGTGAGTGGTGAGGGCTGAGTGAGTGGTGGGGGCTGACTGAGTGGTGAGGGCTGAGTGAGTGGTGAGGGCTGAGTGAGTGGTGGGGGCTGACTGAGTGGTGAGGGCTGAGTGAGTGGTGAGTGGTGGGGGCTGAGTGAGTGGTGAGGGCTGAGTGAGTGGTGGGGGCTGACTGAGTGGTGAGGGCTGAGTGAGTGGTGGGGGCTGAGTGAGTGGTGAGTGGTGAGGGCTGAGTGAGTGGTTAGGGCTGAGTGAGTGGTGAGGGCTGAGTGAGTGGTGAGTGGTGAGGGCTGAGTGAGTGGTGGGGGCTGAGTGAGTGGAGAGGGCTGAGTGAGTGGTGGGGGCTGACTGAGTGGTGAGGGCTGAGTGAGTGGTGAGGGCTGAGTGAGTGGTGGGGGCTGACTGAGTGGTGAGGGCTGAGTGAGTGGTGGGGGCTGAGTGAGTCGTGGGGGCTGAGTGAGTGGTGAGGGCTGAGTGAGTGGTGAGGGCCGAGTGAGTGGTGAGGGCCGAGTGAGTGGTGGGGGCTGAGTGAGTGGTGAGGGCTGAGTGAGTGGTGAGCGCTGAGTGAGTGGTGAGGGCTGAGTGAGTGGTGAGGGCTGAGTGAGTGGTGAGGGCTGAGTGAGTGGTGAGGGCTGAGTGAGTGGTGAGTGGTGAGGGCTGAGTGAGTGGTGAGGGCTGAGTGAGTGGTGAGGGCTGAGTGAGTGGTGAGGGCTGAGTGAGTGGTGAGGGCTGAGTGAGTAGTGAGGGCTGAGTGAGTGGGGAGGGCTGAGTGAGTAGTGGGGGCTGACTGAGTGGTGAGGGCTGAGTGAGTGGTGAGTGGTGAGGGCTGAGTGAGTGGTGGGGGCTGAGTGAGTGGTGGGGGCTGAGTGAGTCGTGGGGGCTGAGTGAGTGGTGAGGGCTGAGTGAGTGGTGAGGGCTGAGTGAGTAGTGAGGGCTGAGTGAGTGGGGAGGGCTGAGTGAGTAGTGGGGGCTGACTGAGTGGTGAGGGCTGAGTGAGTGGTGAGGGCTGAGTGAGTGGTGAGGGCTGAGTGAGTGGTGAGGGTTGAGTGAGTGGTGAGGGCTGAGTGAGGGGTGAGGGCTGAGTGAGTGGTGAGGGCTGAGTGAGTGGTGAGGGCTGAGTGGTGGGGGCTGAGTGAGTGGTGAGGGCTGAGTAAGTGGTGAGGGCTGAGTGAGTGGTGAGGGCTGAGTGAGTCGTGGGGGCTGAGTGAGTGGTGAGGGCTGAGTGAGTGGTGAGGGCCGAGTGAGTGGTGAGGGCCGAGTGAGTGGTGGGGGCTGAGTGAGTGGTGAGGGCTGAGTGAGTGGTGAGGGCTGAGTGAGTGGTGAGGGCTGAGTGAGTGGTGAGGGCTGAGTGAGTGGTGAGGGCTGAGTGAGTGGTGAGTGGTGAGGGCTGAGTGAGTGGTGAGGGCTGAGTGAGTGGTGAGGGCTGAGTGAGTGGTGAGGGCTGAGTGAGTAGTGAGGGCTGAGTGAGTGGGGAGGGCTGAGTGAGTGGTGAGGGCTGAGTGAGTGGTGAGGGCTGAGTGAGTGGTGAGGGCTGAGTGAGTAGTGAGGGCTGAGTGAGTGGGGAGGGCTGAGTGAGTAGTGGGGGCTGACTGAGTGGTGAGGGCTGAGTGAGTGGTGAGTGGTGAGGGCTGAGTGAGTGGTGGGGGCTGAGTGAGTGGTGGGGGCTGAGTGAGTGGTGGGGGCTGAGTGAGTGGTGAGGGCTGAGTGAGTGGTGAGGGCTGAGTGAGTAGTGAGGGCTCAGTGAGTGGGGAGGGCTGAGTGAGTAGTGGGGGCTGACTGAGTGGTGAGGGCTGAGTGAGTGGTGGGGGCTGAGTGAGTGGTGGGGGCTGAGTGAGTGGTGGGGGCTGAGTGAGTGGTGAGGGCTGAGTGAGTGGTGAGTGGTGAGGGCTGAGTGAGTGGTGGGGGCTGAGTGAGTGGTGAGGGCTGAGTGAGTGGTGGGGGCTGACTGAGTGGTGAGGGCTGAGTGAGTGGTGGGGGCTGAGTGAGTGGTGGGGGCTGAGTGAGTGGTGGGGGCTGAGTGAGTGGTGAGGGCTGAGTGAGTGGTGAGGGCTGAGTGAGTGGTGAGGGCTGAGTGAGGGGTGAGGGCTGCGTGAGTGGTGAGTGAGTGGTGAGTGAGTGGTGAGGGCTGAGTGAGTGGTGAGGGCTGAGTGATGGGTGAGGGTTGAGTGAGTGGTGAGGGCTGAGTGAGTGGTGAGGGTTGAGTGAGTGGTGGGGGCTGAGTGAGTGGTGAGGGCTGAGTGAGTGGTGGGGGCTGAGTGAGGGGTGAGGGCTGAGTGAGTGAGTGGTGAGGACTGAGTGAGTGGTGAGGGCTGAGTGACGGGTGAGGGTTGAGTGAGTGGTGAGTGAGTGGTGGGGGCTGAGTGAGTGGTGAGTGAGTGGTGAGGGCTGAGTGAGTGAGTGGTGAGTGGTGAGGGCTGAGTGAGTGGTGAGTGAGTGGTGAGGGCTGAGTGAGTGGTGGGGGCTGAGTGAGTGGTGGGGGCTGAGTGAGGGGTGAGGGCTCAGTGAGTGGTGGGGGCTGAGTGAGTGGTGAGGGCTGAGTGAGTGGTGAGGGCTGAGTGAGAGGTGAGGGCTGAGTGAGTGGTGAGGGCTGAGTGAGTGGTGAGTGAGTGGTGAGGGCTGAGTGAGTGGTGAGGGCTTAGTGAGTGGTGAGGGCTGAGTGAGTGGTGGGGGCTGAGTGAGTGGTGGGGGCTGAGTGAGTGGTGGGGCCTGAGTGAGGGGTGAGTGAGTGGTGAGGGCTGAGTGAGTGGTGAGGGCTGAGTGAGTGGTGGGGGCTGAGTGAGTGGTGGGGGTGAGTGAGTGGTGGGGGCTGAGTGAGTGGTGGGGGAGAGTGAGTGGTGAGGGCTGAGTGAGTGGTGAGGGCTGAGTGAGTGGTGAGGGCTGAGTGAGTGGTGAGGGCTGAGTGAGTGGTGGGGGCTGAGTGAGTGGTGAGGGCTGAGTGAGTGGTGAGTGAATGGTGAGGGCTGAGTGAGTGGTGGGGGCTGAGTGAGTGGTGAGGGCTGAGTGAGTGGTGAGGGCTCAGTGAGTGGTGGGGGCTGAGTGAATGGTGAGGGCTGAGTGAGTGGTGGGGGCTGAGTGAGGGGTGAGTGAGTGGTGAGGGCTGAGTGAGTGGTGAGGGCTGAGTGAGTGGTGGGGGCTGAGTGAGTGGTGGGGGTGAGTGAGTGGTGGGGGCTGAGTGAGTGGTGGGGGTGAGTGAGTGGTGAGGGCTGAGTGAGTGGTGAGGGCTGAGTGAGTGGTGAGGGCTGAGTGAGTGGTGAGTGGTGAGGGCTGAGTGAGTGGTGGGGGCTGAGTGAGTGGTGAGGGCTGAGTGAGTGGTGAGTGAATGGTGAGGGCTGAGTGAGTGGTGGGGGCTGAGTGAGTGGTGAGGGCTGAGTGAGTGGTGAGGGCTTAGTGAGTGGTGGGGGCTGAGTGAGTGGTGAGGGCTGAGTGAGTGGTGAGGACTGAGTGAGTGGTGAGGGCTGAGTGAGTGGTGAGGGCTGAGTGACGGGTGAGTGTTGAGTGAGTGGTGAGGGCTGAGTGAGTGGTGAGGGTTGAGTGAGTGGTGGGGGCTGAGTGAGTGGTGAGGGCTGAGTGAGTGGTGGGGGCTGAGTGAGGGGTGAGGGCTGAGTGAGTGAGTGGTGAGGGCTGAGTGAGTGGTGAGGGCTGAGTGACGGGTGAGGGTTGAGTGAGTGGTGAGTGAGTGCTGGGGGCTGAGTGAGTGGTGAGTGAGTGGTGAGGGCTGAGTGAGTGAGTGAGTGGTGAGTGGTGAGGGCTGAGTGAGTGGTGAGTGAGTGAGTGGTGAGGGCTGAGTGAGTGAGTGGCGAGTGGTGAGGGCTGAGTGAGTGAGTGGTGAGGGCTGAGTGAGTGGTGAGTGGTGAGTGAGTGGTGAGGGCTGAGTGAGTGGTGAGTGAGTGGTGAGTGAGTGGTGAGTGAGTGAGTGGTGAGTGGTGAGTGAGTGGTGAGTGAGTGAGTGGTGAGTGAGTGGTGAGGGCTGAGTGAGTGGTGAGTGAGTGGTGAGTGAGTGAGTGGTGAGTGAGTGGTGAGGGCTGAGTGAGTGGTGAGGGCTGAGTGAGTGGTGATGGCTGAGTGAGTGGTGGGGGCTGACTGAGTGGTGAGGGCTGAGTGAGTGGTGGGGGCTGACTGAGTGGTGAGGGCTGAGTGAGTGGTGGGGGCTGAGTGAGTGGTGGGGGCTGAGTGAGTGGTGGGGGCTGAGTGAGTGGTGGGGGCTGAGTGAGGAGTGAGTGAGTGAGTGAGTGGTGAGGGCTGAGTGAGTGGTAGGGGCTGAGTGAGTGGTGAGGGCTGAGTGAGTGGTGAGGGCTGAGTGAGAGGTGGGGGCTGAGTGAGTGGTGAGGGCTGAGTGAGTGGTGAGGGCTGAGTGAGTGGTGAGGGCTGAGTGAGTGGTGGGGGCTGAGTGAGTGGTGAGGGCTGAGTGAGTGGTGGGGGCTGAGTGAGTGGTGAGGGCTGAGTGAGTGGTGAGGGTTGAGTGAGTGGTGAGGGCTGAGTGAGTGGTGAGGGCTGAGTGAGTGGTGGGGGCTGAGTGAGTAGTGGGGGCTGAGTGAGGGGTGAGTGAGTGGTGAGGGCGGAGTGAGTGGTGGGGGCTGAGTGGTGGGGGCTGAGTGAGTGGTGGGGGCTGAGTGAGTGGTGGGGGCTGAGTGAGTGGTGGGGGCTGAGTGAGGGGTGAGGGCGGAGTGAGTGGTGAGGGCTGAGTGAGTGGTGAGTGGTGAGGGCTGAGTGAGTGGTGGGGGCTGAGTGAGTGGTGAGGGCTGAGTGAGTGGTGAGGGCTGAGTGAGTGGTGAGTGGTGAGGGCTGAGTGAGTGGTGGGGGCTGACTGAGTGGTGAGGGCTGAGTGAGTGGTGAGTGGTGAGGGCTGAGTGAGTGGTGAGGGCTGAGTGAGTGGTGGGGGCTGACTGAGTGGTTAGGGCTGAGTGAGTGGTGAGGGCTGAGTGAGTGGTGGGGGCTGACTGAGTGGTGAGGGCTGAGTGAGTGGTGAGTGGTGGGGGCTGAGTGAGTGGTGAGGGCTGAGTGAGTGGTGGGGGCTGACTGAGTGGTGAGGGCTGAGTGAGTGGTGGGGGCTGAGTGAGTGGTGAGTGGTGAGGGCTGAGTGAGTGGTTAGGGCTGAGTGAGTGGTGAGGGCTGAGTGAGTGGTGAGTGGTGAGGGCTGAGTGAGTGGTGGGGGCTGAGTGAGTGGAGAGGGCTGAGTGAGTGGTGGGGGCTGACTGAGTGGTGAGGGCTGAGTGAATGGTGAGGGCTGAGTGAGTGGTGGGGGCTGACTGAGTGGTGAGGGCTGAGTGAGTGGTGGGGGCTGAGTGAGTCGTGGGGGCTGAGTGAGTGGTGAGGGCTGAGTGAGTGGTGAGGGCCGAGTGAGTGGTGAGGGCCGAGTGAGTGGTGGGGGCTGAGTGAGTGGTGAGGGCTGAGTGAGTGGTGAGCGCTGAGTGAGTGGTGAGGGCTGAGTGAGTGGTGAGGGCTGAGTGAGTGGTGAGGGCTGAGTGAGTGGTGAGGGCTGAGTGAGTGGTGAGTGGTGAGGGCTGAGTGAGTGGTGAGGGCTGAGTGAGTGGTGAGGGCTGAGTGAGTGGTGAGGGCTGAGTGAGTGGTGAGGGCTGAGTGAGTAGTGAGGGCTGAGTGAGTGGTGGGGGCTGAGTGAGTCGTGGGGGCTGAGTGAGTGGTGAGGGCTGAGTGAGTGGTGAGGGCTGAGTGAGTAGTGAGGGCTGAGTGAGTGGGGAGGGCTGAGTGAGTAGTGGGGGCTGACTGAGTGGTGGGGGCTGAGTGAGTGGTGAGGGCTGAGTGAGTGGTGGGGGCTGAGTGAGTGGTGGGGGCTGAGTGAGTGGTGGGGGCTGAGTGAGGAGTGAGTGAGTGAGTGAGTGGTGAGGGCTGAGTGAGTGGTAGGGGCTGAGTGAGTGGTGAGGGCTGAGTGAGTGGTGAGGGCTGAGTGAGAGGTGGGGGCTGAGTGAGTGGTGAGGGCTGAGTGAGTGGTGAGGGCTGAGTGAGTGGTGAGGGCTGAGTGAGTGGTGGGGGCTGAGTGAGTGGTGAGGGCTGAGTGAGTGGTGGGGGCTGAGTGAGTGGTGAGGGCTGAGTGAGTGGTGAGGGTTGAGTGAGTGGTGAGGGCTGAGTGAGTGGTGAGGGCTGAGTGAGTGGTGGGGGCTGAGTGAGTAGTGGGGGCTGAGTGAGGGGTGAGTGAGTGGTGAGGGCGGAGTGAGTGGTGGGGGCTGAGTGGTGGGGGCTGAGTGAGTGGTGGGGGCTGAGTGAGTGGTGGGGGCTGAGTGAGTGGTGGGGGCTGAGTGAGGGGTGAGGGCGGAGTGAGTGGTGAGGGCTGAGTGAGTGGTGAGTGGTGAGGGCTGAGTGAGTGGTGGGGGCTGAGTGAGTGGTGAGGGCTGAGTGAGTGGTGAGGGCTGAGTGAGTGGTGAGTGGTGAGGGCTGAGTGAGTGGTGGGGGCTGACTGAGTGGTGAGGGCTGAGTGAGTGGTGAGTGGTGAGGGCTGAGTGAGTGGTGAGGGCTGAGTGAGTGGTGGGGGCTGACTGAGTGGTTAGGGCTGAGTGAGTGGTGAGGGCTGAGTGAGTGGTGGGGGCTGACTGAGTGGTGAGGGCTGAGTGAGTGGTGAGTGGTGGGGGCTGAGTGAGTGGTGAGGGCTGAGTGAGTGGTGGGGGCTGACTGAGTGGTGAGGGCTGAGTGAGTGGTGGGGGCTGAGTGAGTGGTGAGTGGTGAGGGCTGAGTGAGTGGTTAGGGCTGAGTGAGTGGTGAGGGCTGAGTGAGTGGTGAGTGGTGAGGGCTGAGTGAGTGGTGGGGGCTGAGTGAGTGGAGAGGGCTGAGTGAGTGGTGGGGGCTGACTGAGTGGTGAGGGCTGAGTGAGTGGTGAGGGCTGAGTGAGTGGTGGGGGCTGACTGAGTGGTGAGGGCTGAGTGAGTGGTGGGGGCTGAGTGAGTCGTGGGGGCTGAGTGAGTGGTGAGGGCTGAGTGAGTGGTGAGGGCCGAGTGAGTGGTGAGGGCCGAGTGAGTGGTGGGGGCTGAGTGAGTGGTGAGGGCTGAGTGAGTGGTGAGCGCTGAGTGAGTGGTGAGGGCTGAGTGAGTGGTGAGGGCTGAGTGAGTGGTGAGGGCTGAGTGAGTGGTGAGGGCTGAGTGAGTGGTGAGTGGTGAGGGCTGAGTGAGTGGTGAGGGCTGAGTGAGTGGTGAGGGCTGAGTGAGTGGTGAGGGCTGAGTGAGTGGTGAGGGCTGAGTGAGTAGTGAGGGCTGAGTGAGTGGGGAGGGCTGAGTGAGTAGTGGGGGCTGACTGAGTGGTGAGGGCTGAGTGAGTGGTGAGTGGTGAGGGCTGAGTGAGTGGTGGGGGCTGAGTGAGTGGTGGGGGCTGAGTGAGTCGTGGGGGCTGAGTGAGTGGTGAGGGCTGAGTGAGTGGTGAGGGCTGAGTGAGTAGTGAGGGCTGAGTGAGTGGGGAGGGCTGAGTGAGTAGTGGGGGCTGACTGAGTGGTGAGGGCTGAGTGAGTGGTGAGGGCTGAGTGAGTGGTGAGGGCTGAGTGAGTGGTGAGGGTTGAGTGAGTGGTGAGGGCTGAGTGAGGGGTGAGGGCTGAGTGAGTGGTGAGGGCTGAGTGAGTGGTGAGGGCTGAGTGGTGGGGGCTGAGTGAGTGGTGAGGGCTGAGTAAGTGGTGAGGGCTGAGTGAGTGGTGAGGGCTGAGTGAGTCGTGGGGGCTGAGTGAGTGGTGAGGGCTGAGTGAGTGGTGAGGGCCGAGTGAGTGGTGAGGGCCGAGTGAGTGGTGGGGGCTGAGTGAGTGGTGAGGGCTGAGTGAGTGGTGAGGGCTGAGTGAGTGGTGAGGGCTGAGTGAGTGGTGAGGGCTGAGTGAGTGGTGAGGGCTGAGTGAGTGGTGAGGGCTGAGTGAGTGGTGAGGGCTGAGTGAGTAGTGAGGGCTGAGTGAGTGGGGAGTGCTGAGTGAGTGGTGAGGGCTGAGTGAGTGGTGAGGGCTGAGTGAGTGGTGAGGGCTGAGTGAGTAGTGAGGGCTGAGTGAGTGGGGAGGGCTGAGTGAGTAGTGGGGGCTGACTGAGTGGTGAGGGCTGAGTGAGTGGTGAGTGGTGAGGGCTGAGTGAGTGGTGGGGGCTGAGTGAGTGGTGGGGGCTGAGTGAGTGGTGGGGGCTGAGTGAGTGGTGAGGGCTGAGTGAGTGGTGAGGGCTGAGTGAGTAGTGAGGGCTCAGTGAGTGGGGAGGGCTGAGTGAGTAGTGGGGGCTGACTGAGTGGTGAGGGCTGAGTGAGTGGTGGGGGCTGAGTGAGTGGTGGGGGCTGAGTGAGTGGTGGGGGCTGAGTGAGTGGTGAGGGCTGAGTGAGTGGTGAGTGGTGAGGGCTGAGTGAGTGGTGGGGGCTGAGTGAGTGGTGAGGGCTGAGTGAGTGGTGGGGGCTGACTGAGTGGTGAGGGCTGAGTGAGTGGTGGGGGCTGAGTGAGTGGTGGGGGCTGAGTGAGTGGTGGGGGCTGAGTGAGTGGTGAGGGCTGAGTGAGTGGTGAGGGCTGAGTGAGTGGTGAGGGCTGAGTGAGGGGTGAGGGCTGCGTGAGTGGTGAGTGAGTGGTGAGTGAGTGGTGAGGGCTGAGTGAGTGGTGAGGGCTGAGTGATGGGTGAGGGTTGAGTGAGTGGTGAGGGCTGAGTGAGTGGTGAGGGTTGAGTGAGTGGTGGGGGCTGAGTGAGTGGTGAGGGCTGAGTGAGTGGTGGGGGCTGAGTGAGGGGTGAGGGCTGAGTGAGTGAGTGAGTGGTGAGGACTGAGTGAGTGGTGAGGGCTGAGTGACGGGTGAGGGTTGAGTGAGTGGTGAGTGAGTGGTGGGGGCTGAGTGAGTGGTGAGTGAGTGGTGAGGGCTGAGTGAGTGAGTGGTGAGTGGTGAGGGCTGAGTGAGTGGTGAGTGAGTGGTGAGGGCTGAGTGAGTGGTGGGGGCTGAGTGAGTGGTGGGGGCTGAGTGAGGGGTGAGGGCTCAGTGAGTGGTGGGGGCTGAGTGAGTGGTGAGGGCTGAGTGAGTGGTGAGGGCTGAGTGAGAGGTGAGGGCTGAGTGAGTGGTGAGGGCTGAGTGAGTGGTGAGTGAGTGGTGAGGGCTGAGTGAGTGGTGAGGGCTTAGTGAGTGGTGAGGGCTGAGTGAGTGGTGGGGGCTGAGTGAGTGGTGGGGGCTGAGTGAGTGGTGGGGCCTGAGTGAGGGGTGAGTGAGTGGTGAGGGCTGAGTGAGTGGTGAGGGCTGAGTGAGTGGTGGGGGCTGAGTGAGTGGTGGGGGTGAGTGAGTGGTGGGGGCTGAGTGAGTGGTGGGGGAGAGTGAGTGGTGAGGGCTGAGTGAGTGGTGAGGGCTGAGTGAGTGGTGAGGGCTGAGTGAGTGGTGAGGGCTGAGTGAGTGGTGGGGGCTGAGTGAGTGGTGAGGGCTGAGTGAGTGGTGAGTGAATGGTGAGGGCTGAGTGAGTGGTGGGGGCTGAGTGAGTGGTGAGGGCTGAGTGAGTGGTGAGGGCTCAGTGAGTGGTGGGGGCTGAGTGAATGGTGAGGGCTGAGTGAGTGGTGGGGGCTGAGTGAGGGGTGAGTGAGTGGTGAGGGCTGAGTGAGTGGTGAGGGTTGAGTGAGTGGTGGGGGCTGAGTGAGTGGTGGGGGTGAGTGAGTGGTGGGGGCTGAGTGAGTGGTGGGGGTGAGTGAGTGGTGAGGGCTGAGTGAGTGGTGAGGGCTGAGTGAGTGGTGAGGGCTGAGTGAGTGGTGAGTGGTGAGGGCTGAGTGAGTGGTGGGGGCTGAATGAGTGGTGAGGGCTGAGTGAGTGGTGAGTGAATGGTGAGGGCTGAGTGAGTGGTGGGGGCTGAGTGAGTGGTGAGGGCTGAGTGAGTGGTGAGGGCTTAGTGAGTGGTGGGGGCTGAGTGAGTGGTGAGGGCTGAGTGAGTGGTGAGGACTGAGTGAGTGGTGAGGGCTGAGTGAGTGGTGAGGGCTGAGTGACGGGTGAGTGTTGAGTGAGTGGTGAGGGCTGAGTGAGTGGTGAGGGTTGAGTGAGTGGTGGGGGCTGAGTGAGTGGTGAGGGCTGAGTGAGTGGTGGGGGCTGAGTGAGGGGTGAGGGCTGAGTGAGTGAGTGGTGAGGGCTGAGTGAGTGGTGAGGGCTGAGTGACGGGTGAGGGTTGAGTGAGTGGTGAGTGAGTGCTGGGGGCTGAGTGAGTGGTGAGTGAGTGAGTGGTGAGGGCTGAGTGAGTGAGTGAGTGGTGAGTGGTGAGGGCTGAGTGAGTGGTGAGTGAGTGAGTGGTGAGGGCTGAGTGAGTGGTGAGTGGTGAGTGAGTGGTGAGGGCTGAGTGAGTGGTGAGTGAGTGGTGAGTGAGTGGTGAGTGAGTGGTGAGTGGTGAGTGAGTGGTGAGTGAGTGAGTGGTGAGTGAGTGGTGAGGGCTGAGTGAGTGGTGAGTGAGTGGTGAGTGAGTGAGTGGTGAGTGAGTGGTGAGGGCTGAGTGAGTGGTGAGGGCTGAGTGAGTGGTGATGGCTGAGTGAGTGGTGGGGGCTGACTGAGTGGTGAGGGCTGAGTGAGTGGTGGGGGCTGACTGAGTGGTGAGGGCTGAGTGAGTGGTGGGGGCTGAGTGAGTGGTGGGGGCTGAGTGAGTGGTGGGGGCTGAGTGAGTGGTGGGGGCTGAGTGAGGAGTGAGTGAGTGAGTGAGTGGTGAGGGCTGAGTGAGTGGTAGGGGCTGAGTGAGTGGTGAGGGCTGAGTGAGTGGTGAGGGCTGAGTGAGAGGTGGGGGCTGAGTGAGTGGTGAGTGAGTGGTGAGGGCTGAGTGAGTGGTGGGGGCTGAGTGAGTGGTGAGTGCTGAGTGAGTGGTGGGGGCTGAGTGAGGGGTGAGGGCTGAGTGAGTGGTGAGGGCTGAGTGAGTGGTGAGGGCTGAGTGAGAGGTGGGGGCTGAGTGAGTGGTGAGTGAGTGGTGAGGGCTGAGTGAGTGGTGGGGGCTGAGTGAGTGGTGAGTGCTGAATGAGTGGTGGGGGCTGAGTGAGGGGTGAGGGCTGAGTGAGTGAGTGGTGAGGGCTGAGTGAGTGGTGAGGGCTGAGTGACGGTTGAGTGAGTGGTGAGTGAGTGGTGGGGGCTGAGTGAGTGGTGAGTGAGTGAGTGAGTGGTGAGGGCTGAGTGAGTGAGTGGTGAGTGGTGAGGGCTGAGTGAGTGGTGAGTGAGTGAGTGGTGAGGGCTGAGTGAGTGAGTGGTGAGTGGTGAGGGCTGAGTGAGTGGTGAGGGCTGAGTGAGTGAGTGGTGAGTGGTGAGTGAGTGGTGAGGGCTGAGTGAGTGGTGAGTAAGTGGTGAGTGAGTGAGTGGTGAGTGAGTGAGTGGTGAGTGAGTGGTGAGGGCTGAGTGAGTGGTGAGTGAGTGGTGAGTGAGTGAGTGGTGAGTGAGTGGTGAGTGAGTGAGTGGTGACTGAGTGGTGAGGGCTGAGTGAGTGCGTGGTGAGTGAGTGAGTGGTGAGTGAGTGGTGAGGTGTTATGACCTGCGAGCCTCACGCAGCCATCCCTCGCCACGTGACCTGCGAGGACCCCTCGTGACGCAGAATCGATTCGCTCGCCTGAGTCAAACCAATCGACCCCACGACGTTATTTATGTATTTATTATTCTTGCTATTGCTACTTCTACAATACCGTAGTCTTGCATAGCTGTCAACCCATTCGGTTTACCCGTATTGTTGTACAGGGAAATTGAGTTTGCAGGTCCATACGGCGTACAGCCGTTTCATTACGAGCAAAAAAAACCCCATACTTTTGTCTATACTCTTTGGTTCTTTCGGTAAAGTCACGTAGATGAAAAAAAGTAACTAAATTAAATCACTATTTCATTAATTAATTTGGTTCTTTTCATGTTATTTTATTATTATTTGTATTGTTCATCTACGTGACTTTGCCGAAATAACCAAATACAGTAGTATGGATTCCTGCAGTCACGAAAGCTTCAAATCCAGATTAAAACTTTTGTAAATTCGTTTGTGTTTCTCCCATGCGGTGGGACTTTGTAGGACGAACGTTGAGACCAACGAGATCTGAATTGGTCTGTGGTGAGTTAGGCAGCAGTGATAATAAGCGCTTGACGGCTGTGTTATTGATCCCCGAGATCGTGACGACACAAAGCACTCGTGTCCGATGCGGTTGAATTCGAGGCCTCTGTCAATGGACCAGACGCTCGGCCACTTCGTTGAGCTGTCGTTGTTGATGGCCAGGCCGCTTCTGAAAAATGAGTTCATACCTCGGTGGGCTTCTTTGCCTGGGCAGGATGGGGATGGTTTTATTATGTATGTTTTTGGGTGATTTGTTGACCTTTGTATTGGTTGTTGTTGTTGTAACGTTCTAAACCCGTGCCCCTACTGCACGTATGTGAACAAATAGCTTTGTAGGATTCCTCCAGTCATAAAAATGTCGACTCTGGATCTCCAGTAATAAGTAACAATAAATATTGACTTAAAGCTTTCGTGACTGCAGGAATTCATATTCTTTTCCTGATGACGACCGCTTGTGTTGCGATCGAAACGTTGTAGGTTTTCAGCGGTTTTACTCAACTTGATTTCTCTGTTTGTCGTGGTCAAATCTCGTAATCTAAATTTCCTCCACTTCCCGTTCTCCAAGCAATTCCACATTTTGCACACCTACTCAGCTCCGGTGACAATGCATGCCTGTATCAAAAGTGGCATCAATTAATCAATTAATTCGCTACTTTAAAGCAATTGACATTTTGTATGGACGCCTCGTTATTATTTATTTATATATTTGTGTGTCGGTCAAAAACGCCGCGGTCCCTAAACTATGGAATCGGCTCGCACAAAACGCAGACGCCGCGTGTATCTCAGGCGCCATTGACGTCCTTCTCGACGGTGAGTTCAACGAAATTGTTAATAAAACCGATGTTTAAAATTTTTTTTTTTTAAACGAGTTTATTTGTTATTAAATCATTTATATTAAGTTCACTTGCTTGCTTGCGCACTTACGACCGTGCAAATCTTTCGGTCGTTTTTTAACCCACTTCCCGTGATCCAATCGAGCTGACATTTTGCACACAGACTCGTTGTGCGTGACAATTTATTTTCGTGAAAATTTTTTTTCCATAACTTTACACTTTTTACGATTTTTTTTAATATTTAATTACCAATTGCTTAATGGTGGCAGGCAATCATCTGACCCATAGGTGGCAGCCATCTCAAGCCAGAGGACGAGATGACTCTAGCCGCCACGCATATAAAGGATTTATAGTGAAAAACTTTGTTTTTACGGGTTAATTTTTTTTTATTATTCTTTGAACCTATCTCCGTGACTTTACCGAAATACCCAAAGAAGAATAATAATAAGTCATAATTTTGATTCTATTTTGATTTAAAGCTTTCTTGACTGCAGGGATTCATATTATTGGTTCTTTCAGTAAAGTCACGTAGAAGGGAAATAATCAAATAAAAATATAATAAAATATATTTTTATTATATTAAATAATTGTTTTTTTTATTATTTCCTTTTTACGTGACTTTATTATATAAAATAAAAATATTATAAATAATATTTGTATTATTTAAAAAATTTCCTTCTACGTGACTTTGCCGAAAGAACCAAAAATACAATTTTGATTGTTTCGGAATCGAAGGAGAGTCGATCCACGTGCAGTGCACAAGTTGCGAATTGCGGAATCGCCTGTGCGCAGCTGCGTGATGGCGCCGTGCAGGGCGAGGACGCGGGCAGCAGCGGCGGCGGCGGCGCGGGACCAAGAAGGACCCGCGGGGGTCGCGGGGCAGCGGGGTGGGAAGCCGCCGGGGCAGCTGGATAGGAAGCGGGGGCAGCTGGGAGTGCAGGGGAAGCCGAGAGCGCGGCACGAGTCCGGGCGTTTGAGGCCAGAGGAGAAGGGGCAGCGGGGGCAGCCGAAGCATTTGGAGCAGCAGGCGCAACGGGAGAGGAGGGTGCGACAGGGGAAGCGGGGAGGGCAGCAGGAGGAGCCAGGGCATTTGGAACAGGAGCAGGGGAAGCGGCGAGTTCGGGGGCAGCAGGATGAGCCAGAGACTTTGGAACAGGGTCAAGGGAGAAAGGGGGAGCGGGGGCAGCAGGAAGGGCAGGAGGAGCCAGGTCAGTTGAAGCAGGAGCAGCAGGAAGTGCAAGGGGAGCAAGGCGGGCAGTCGAGAGCGCAAGATAAACGAGGCCAGCGAGGGAAGCAGAGCGAGCAGGAGGAGGAGCGGGGAGGGCAGGAGGAGCGGGCAGGGCAGGGGCAGCAGCAGGAGCAGCATCAGGGAGGGCGGCATCAGGAGCGGGGAGGGCAGCAGGAAGAGCGGGTAGGGCAGGAGGAGCGGGGAGGGCACGGGCAGCAGCAGGAGCCAGGTCATATGGAGCAGAAGGGGGAGCAGGGGCAGCAGGAGCTGGGAGGGCAGGGGCAGCAGGAGCAGCATGAGAAGCGAGAGGAGCAGCAGCAGCAGGAAGGGCAAGCAGGGAAGGGTGGTGGTGCTGGTGGTGGTGCTGGTGGTGGTGCTGGTGGTGGTGCTGCTGGTGGTGCTGGTGGTGCTGCTGGTGGTGCTGCTGGTGGTGGTGATGGTGGTGGTGGTCGCGTTGTTGGCACCCTGAGCTCGCGGCGCCGCACCGAGGACCGCAGCGTGGGCTGCGATCTGGCGGCCGAGGCGCGGGAGGGCAGCGCGGCGGGCAGCGCGGGCAGCGGCCTCCATTCCCGTGGCCTCACGTGAGGCTCGGCACCGGTCCCAGAGACCCCAACACCACCAGGGGGGGAGATGCTGCTGCTGTGTGCAATCCCATCGAGTAATGTTCAGCATCGATATGTTTGGCAACTACCAGATGCGCTTTGTTTTCTTCTCTGAGAGGAGGAAACCCACGCAGAGACTCCAAAGAGAAAGGCGGCCGGGTTCTAGAATCGAACCCAGCTCCTCATCCTTACTCTTAGGCTTTTTTTGGTAAAGTCACGTAGGTTGAAAACATTGTTCGAGGCACGAGAGTTTACTACTCACGGTGCCGCACTGTTCTTGGAACACGTTTTCCGGTACAGTGTCTATGGGATGCACTGTACTGCCCTGGTTCTATTCGCAATCGGCTTGCCCCGAGTTCCAGACCAACCCCCGGTGCAATGTTAATGCTGTCATCAGGCAAGTCTCCTGATTAAGCTAGTTGTAATTACTGGCGAAACGTCGGACTCGGATTGTAAATGTGGTGGTTTTGCTCTCCCAACACACCGGTGTTGCTGATCTAGTAACGAATTGGCACGTTCTGTTTACATGACAAACCTTACTAATTGGCTGTGTCGGGTGGTGGCGGGTTTAACGACACATTTATTTACGCGATCTAACCCAAATACACCTGTATTATGGCTATTTGTCGCGAAAGCCGACGTGTCAAATTGCTATCAACGTGTGTATCCATTTACGCTTTCATTGCGCATATATATTAAGTGTATAAATTATTTCAATTGCGAGTTTTAAATCCCTGGGGCTGAACGTACACGTCCCGTGCAGCAGTCTCCATCAGGGGTGATCGTGGCGTTCATGACCTACACAGTGCACTGTCATGTTAAAGAGCACAGGCACTTGATGTACCGCATCAATTGGCCGGCTCATTGCACCCACGTGTTCAACACACTGACCAGTAAACCATTAACAGCTTCACCGTTTCAAACGTCCAATGCCATCTTCGTATTTGGTATTTTTAGTGCAGCTCTTTCGTAGGACCTATCATTTTTAAAAAATGTTTGCTATTCAATTTAAAACTATGAAACTATTTTTGTTTACCAAGTAAGGCCCCAAGTGAGCCATATAGCTCTTTCCCAGAAGCGAAGTGACCACATGATTGCTCAGCGAAGTGGCTTATCACGTGGAAATGTATCGCAGCCAAATACTCTAAACGCACGTTGATGATAAATGTGGAGGGAAAACCGGAGGACCCAGTGAAAAATCGACGCGATCATGGGGAGAATATGCAAATTCCATTTTTTGCGCAAGTGTGCTGAACATAAGCGACGGGAAAAACAACACACTTTTTTTCAAAGTAGGTAATATCGTGCATGTGACGTTCATGTGGCTGTGTTGCATGTGTGTTTGCACCTCCAATTAGCACGGTTGGCTACGTATAGTGTGAAAGAAGTTCTACATACAAACATACATGTGAATGTGTTGTTCATCCTTGTGCCTCCCCGTGTGTGTTGTAGGCAGGGAAACGCTGGCAAAGTGTGCGTCACTGACAACTGCTTTGCCACTGAGATGCTGGCCACTCTTAACCAACAGCGGCTGCAAGGTACGAGGTCACACGAGTTGAACGCGATGCTCGATGGAAGCCCTCGGGGTGTCAGCAGCTGGGCATTGCTGCTCATTCAATCCTCGGTTCTGCACCGACACTGCCTCCATCTCCTAATTTTGTGCACCAGGCACAGAGAGCAGTGCTCATGTGGCCGACGAAACTCCCGTGTGACCATTCGCGTTAGGACCACTTTTCACACCAACTGGATCCCCTACGGCAGCGCTTCTCAACCGCTCTCATTCCCCAGAAAAACTCTTGAGCTCGTTTGAGCCTCACAGCACACCGAACACTCACCTGGCGCCTGGGTGGGAACGCATTGAAGCCGATTGATAATTCACAATCAATTATCGAGAACAAGGAAATTGAGTGGCGCTGCCAATATTCGTGCTGAGGTTTTGTCCAACTGCTTGGGTGTATTTGTGTCTGTGTGAGTCAGTGTCTCTGTGTGTGTCTCTGTTTCTGTGTATGAGTATTCAGGTCTGTGTGAGTCTCAGTGTCTCTATTTGTGCTAATGTGTCTCCTGGTTTCTGTGTATCTGCTTCATGTCCCGTGACCTGTCGGCAAGCCTTCGACACTTCACTTGGCCTCGGAGTGCATCTGGCCTTGGCACAGGCACCGTGGTGATGTCACTGCGACTTAGTGGCGAATGGCGGCTGTTGTTATTGTCCTCCATGTACTACTCACAGCCATCACCACTCACGACTATCTTAACTGCTCCTGGGCCTCCCCTAGATCGACTCGGCCTCAAATGAATACCTGGTGCTATGTGTAAACGTCGCCACAGTGGAGACGAAGGCAGGGGGGGTATGGTGCTGGCCACCGACCCCCTTGTGTACCGTGACAGCCTTCATAGTTGCTCACTCGCAGTACTTGCCCCAAAAGACTGTTCAGGCTACACGGGGGGTGCTTTTCCTTTGTCCTCCATGTCTGTGTGTCTGCCATACCGCACCGTGACCAATGGAGAGGGGGGGACTGAGGGTTTGGGGGCTTTGAGGTACTTTCCTCTGCTATAATTCCGAGAAAACTGCGGCACACCTGGTGTGAAGCATTTCCCTGTGGTCGGCGGGAGAGCGCTGGGTGCAGCTTCCCACAGTTGCCCCGTGTGTAGGATACGGTTCTAACTCAATTGATCTGCCTTTTTATAATTACAATTTACCAGTTTCAAAGGCCGCCAAAACACCCAAGTGAACAGCAACAAACGGCACGATTGAAGGTGTTCATGGTAGTGTTGACGACGATGATGCAGCAATAGCCTTAGATATGATAAAATTCCATGATCGTCATTAAATTGCATCGCGATTTGTGTGTGTGCTTGTGCTGGTATGTGTTTGTGCTTGTCTATGGTGTTGTGTGTATATGTGAGTGCGTGTCTTTCGTGTTGGTGTGAAAGTGGGCACAGGTGTTACATCTGCCAGTCATCTCGGTTAATCAACCCGGAACACCTGGGTCTGTCCCATAACCTATCAGCAGTGAGCCTTCCACACTTCAAGTGATAACCTCAAAGTGCATCTAGCCTGGCACATGCTGTGGTGACATTACTGCCACTTTGTGTCTAGTGGTGGCTGTTGTTGTTTACGCCTGTGTTTACGCATGTGTGCTGACGGTGTGTGCGTGTTTAGGGTTTATGGGTAGTGGTAGTGTCGTGGTCATCGCACTGCGCTACTAATCTGGCGGCCTGAGTTCAGTTCTCCTTCATGACCAATAACAGTAGCCAAATCAGCCTTAAACAACAAGCTGGTGCAGTGTGTAAACACATCAGCCTTGGGAAATGAAAGGCAGCTGTGCCGTGTGTTTGCTCGCATCACTTGCCTCAAGAAGTCTGTTAAAGGCTATACGGGGGAACGTTGTCTCTGCTGTGGTGTGTGCAGGCGAGCACTGTGACGTGACGGTGCTGGTTGGCGGGCGCCTCTTCTCGGCTCACAAGTGCGTGCTGTCCGCCACCTCGGGCTACTTTGCCTCGCTGTTTGGCTCACGCGAGGTACATTCCTCCTCCTCCGAGAATGGCTCCCATCTTGACGTTTCACAAATGTTTCCTGCATCGGTGCTAAACGTTTTGACAGTCTTGTCCCTCGGTTCTGAGACCGAATGAATGGAGTCGGGTCACCCTTTTCGGCGTGATCGCGAAGGGCGTCGATGGAGGAGGTGACGCGGGAAGAGGTTACTCGCACTGTGTAAGGCGCAGGGTAAAGTTGAGTGGCGTGGCTGATTTTAAGGAGGTGTCGTGGAGGCAGTGGCGTAGTAATGACATTATCAGCTCGGGGGGTGGGGCCCCAATATTTGATTTGTCTCGCACGGTCGCACCGAGGCTGTTATATGTTGCGGCTGCTCTTGGCCAATCGCATCATTACGCTCATGGTCTCAAACATTTAACGCTGTAGGGGGGCGCTCCGTCTTCGCAAAATGCAGCCACTTCAGCTCCTGAGTGCCTTTGCAATATTACGTAACTGCTCTACTTATTAAAAAAGGGGAAAAACCTATTCTCATATTTTGGTACTGGCAAAGGATGTCCCATTATGAAAGCATTTTCGCAAAAATAATTTAAACAGCTTTTTAATTCAGTTTGTTGTCTTTTTACACTTCGTGAAAACATATCTCATGGTGGCTGTCAAGGGGGCCCCAACTCGTAGCTTTGGCCACCAGGATGGGCCAAGGCACCCTCGGCCCCCACACTCGTTACAATAGTGATTTATTTTCTCGTGATTCGCAACCCCTGTGAGAAAATCTTGTGGGTGGTACGTCAAAATCAGTTCTGGTGATGTCGAGGCAGTTGGAAGCCGAATGTTGGTTCGAATTTAGATTTTCGACTGTTTTATGAGGACTGGTGTGTTTTGCTGCACCCGTGTACCGCCAATACGTCCATTTGTCTATTGTTTGAATGCCTTCAGGGAGGAGGGAAATATGACAGCCACACACACGTGTAGTGTTCGTGCATCACAGAGCCCATAGCGCATGGTGGGCAAGGTGGGAGGATTTGTAAATTAAAACGCAAAAATCTGATCTGTTGTTGTTGTGATAATCACATGATCCTGTCAGAATGCGCATTGCTTGTCCAGAAACATACCTTTTTTAATGTATTTTTAGCAAAACTGTTTAGTGTTGCAGGGACACATACAGTTTAGTTTACTCAGTGTTGCAGCCTTTGTCAAATGAAGCAAAATGAATAATCGAGTAGTTTAGAGCAACGTTAGTGCTGTAAAATTCTACCATTTAACTTGAGTTTTGTCTCATTCACACTGTTTAACTACTGCACTGCAGGTCACAACAATTATCGATGCTTCTTCCCTTGCACTCTATATCCCACGGTCTCTTTTCCCAAGTTACTTGTCTTAACCCTCATCACAACTTTGAGAGTGCTGTTTATCGCTGCCCATTTGGGCCTGTGCTCAGCAATTGTGTAAAAAGAATCCCGGGCTTCACCCGCGCTTCACTCGTGCTTCACGCATACGTCGTCTCGCTCTTCTGCAGGTGGCGGTGATGGACCCATGGCAGGGTGGATTGAGGGGGAGGAGCGCACCACTTGGCCGGGACACCGTGGAGGCTTTGGAGGCCTGGGCCTTTGAGCTCATCCTGACGTTTTTCTACACGGCGCAGCTGCTCGTGACCGACAAGGATGAGATGGAGGGCCTGGAGCACGCAGCCCAGGTCCTGCAGGTGCCGGCCCTGCTGCGGCACATCGAGGCCATCCGTCAGGTGAGGTCCTGCCAGCGTACTCCATCAGCAGCGTGGCGCAGTGGTCACACTTGTTCCTTACAGCAAGAAGTCCCGAGGTTTGATTCCTGACTCGAGCGCTTTTATGCGTGGAGTTTGTATTATCGCCCCATGCTCTGCATGGATTTTCTCCAGGTTATTTGCTTTCCTACCCATAGATAAAAAAATAACGTGCAATGTAACTGGTATTGGCCAAGAATCCCAATGCAAAAAATGTACCTGCACGTTGCTCAATTGGTGTCATACACAGAACAGCATCATCGCACCCTCCTGAAAAAACTTGGCAGAACCCTCCTCAAAATCGTTGAGATTCAGTGAGGCCTTTCAAGGATGATTTGTGAAGCTTCCAGAGGGCTTCGTCCATTTATCATTTTGAGAGGAAGCAGAGGTCTGACCTGTAGTCCATATTCCACCTTGCCGAGTGGAAAGTGGCACTCATTTGGGGTGGATATCACTCATTAATGCCCTGTCTGTGAGTTAAACTAAACTATTTTTATTTTATCAGGTAAGGCCCACTGAGCTATATCGCTCTCTTTCAGAAGCAACCTGGCCCCAAACGTTAGCTCAACGAACTGGCTTATGGGAAATTGTATAGCAGGCAAATACTTGAAACGCGTGTTTCTCAAATCGGCATCCAGGTCATGTCTGGTGTTTGTGCCAATCTCACGCTCCACTTGGTTGATGTAAGCGATGAGGTCGTAGCCGTCGATGTGGTCCGGTACCTTGCGGCTTCTTCCTGGGTTTTCGGCACGAGGGGCGCCACGGTGGCGAGATGTGGGTTCGATCCCGACCCTGACACCTGTATATTTAGATGTAGGTTCGATCCCGACCCTGACACCTGTATATGTAGATGTAGGTTCGATCCCGACCCTGACACCTGTATATTTGGGAGTTCGCATGTTCTCTCCGTGGTTGCGTGAATTTTTTCTGGGTCCTCCGGTTTTCCCCTCCACATTTGTAAACATGCGTTTAGAGTATTTGCCTGCTATATATTTCCACGTGATGAGCCACTTCATTGAGCTGTCATTTTTGGCCAGGTCGTTTCTGAAAAAAAGCTCAGTCGGCCTTATCTGGTAACATAAAAATAAATTTCGATTTGAAGCTTTCGTGACTGCAGGGATTCATCTTCTTGGTTCTTTCGGTAATGTCACGTAGAAGGGAAGTAATAAAATAATAAAAATAAAACATAATAAAATAAAATAATTCTCACGACGTTTCGGCTACAACGCAAGCAGCCGTCTTCAGGTGAAGAATGAGACACTACCAAGCTAGGAGCTTATATATAAGCTGGGTTGGAGGTGGAAGAGCGCCTTAACAAAAAGAATGTGCATATGAAGAGGAATTTAGCATATTCATGGGAAATGCGTAGGAGGTGGGTGGGGGGGTTTCATAGTCATATTATGCCCATGCATTATGCAGGATCAACAGCACCAAGGGGGGGTGCAGGGAGTAGCATTAACATTCCTTTCCTTTGTTAATGCTACTCCCTGCACCCCCCCTTGGTGCTGTTGATCCTGCATAATGCATGGGCATAATATGACTATGAAACCCCCCACCCACCTCCTACGCATTTCCCATGAATATGCTAAATTCCTCTTCATATGCACATTCTTTTTGTTAAGGCGCTCTTCCACCTCCAACCCAGCTTATATATAAGTTCCTAGCTTGGTAGTGTCTCATTCTTCACCTGAAGACGGCTGCTTGCGTTGTAGCTGAAACGTCGTGAGAATTATTTTATTTTATTATGTTTTATTATTTTATTACTTCCCTTCTACGTGACATTACCGAAAGAACCAAGAAGATGAACATAAAAATAGTTTAGAGTTTGTTGGACAGCGACGACACTTGTCTTTGGTCGTCTTCGCCCTTTGCGAGAGACGAATCTTCCACGGGTGTTCGGTAGATGTAGAGGACTGGCCCCTACGTCTCTTTGAATTGGGCCATGAGGACTGTTGTGTACATTGTTAACCATACCAGGAGATTGATGTTTTTACATCAGGAGACCTCTTGATGACATTTCTTTGTGTTGATGAGCAGCACATCAATGCAATAAGCTAGTGTGCCGTATGTTACTTAAGTACAAGGTAAAGGTGCGGCCCTGCAATTTCTTGCTCATGCCACTGCTGGTGGAGAGGCCTCCACGAAAGGGAACCCGAGGGTATTTGGCCTACTCTTCCATGTTGACCAGACGTGTTGGAAGAGGTGGGCGTACACGCACTTTGTCCCACCGCACGCGACCCTGCCAGTCGACTCACTGCGGTGAACTCATCCACACTACCGGGTTGGCAGAGGCGGAGGTGGGACTTAAGAAACCTGCCCCATTTCAAGTGTCGTCCTGGAAGATGGAATTGTTTGGATGTATGTTGAACGTCTTCGTACTGTACGTAGCCAACTGCTAATCGGAGGTGCGGAGGAACAACAACAAAAATAAACACAAAAAGCAGTTCTGAGTAAATGAGTTTTCAAAATTGAAACGGCGGCCTCTATATCGCCAAGTCCAATGTGCTAACCATTATACCACTGTGGTAGCTCCCATTATTTTAAATACCTGTGAAATACTTGTTGTCCATAAATCTACACGTATTATGTGTTGCCTGCACAGGCTCTCGTGGAGATGGAGCAGAATATGGCTGCCGCGCAGAGCGAGCATCTCGACGAATCCAAGTTTGCCAGCTGCCACGATACGAACGCAGACCCCGAAGCATCAACCTCGGCCACGAACACGGAGCGGCACTTGGATGACCATGACGCTGACGTAGAAAATAGTCATGGCGCAAATGACGGTGATGATGTCCCAGCAGTGGTGGATTCTGGCCAACCGGAGAAAAGCAAAGTCCAGGATGAGCCAACCACTACTGACTTACATCCCAGCGGGAAACACGATGTTGATGGTGGTGAAGGTAGCCACAGTGTCGGTGAGAGCGGTGCCGGTGCGGCGCAAGTCCAGTGCTCCGATGAGGACAAGTGGACACAAAAACAGTCGTCCAGTCGTCTCAACGAAATCATCCAGAAGCTGGCAGGGCAAACGACGGCCACAGTCGTGGTTAAGGCTGCCAAGCGATCCAAGGCCAAACCTGTCCGGAAAGCCAAGGAGAAGGTGGCTAATGCCGCCACCAGCACCACCACCACCACCAAAACTGAGGAGGCTGGCGACGGCGTTGACTCTGAGAAAGCAGAGGGCACGGTAACCAGGAAGAGATGGCAGAAAAGCGATGGGCTACACTGCGCCGAGTGTTTGCTGACGTTCGAGACCCCAGCCGACCACCGCGCTCACCGCAAGACTCACTACAAGAGTAAGTGACTCGCTTTGGGTGTGCGTCCCCCCATCACGTTGCCGAACGACACACCGCAAATTAGTCACGTGGTGTTGGTGATGCTGTTGCTGCATTGGCAGGGGTACACAAGCACAATTAGCAAAAAAAAACTCGACACATACGGAAATAACACTGATTTTATGTGCTATGAAGAAGAATCTAAACATCGCCTGTTTTTTTATTATATATTTTCCTTTTAAGGCCAGCAGTGTTATTTAGGAGTGTGAGATTTTTTCCGACAAATGTGTGGCCGCTGTGCAATTTACAGACACTCATCTATCCGGTGAGACTGCGTGGGATGGGCCAATCGCAATAACATGTTGTGTACAAATAGTCAGGCACGTGAGGATCAGTGGTGCAGTATAATCGCTCACAGAAATATAAATCGCAAGTGATCGTCCAGTCGGGATACATGCATGCGAAATGGCCTGCGCCATGTTCAGTGCACAACTCAATCACTCTCCTCTCAGAATAAGAGATATGAGCTGGAAAATGTTTCACCACCGTTGAACAGGTTAAGGGGTGGAATCGCCATGGACCCATCTTGTTTCGGACAACAATATGACATTTAAAACCCGTCTCCCTTTTTGCGTGCGAAACAACAACGTTAGCTAAGGTCTTTAAGCCAACTAACGGTTTTGCATGGCTGGACACAAAGGAATCGCTTCCTGGTGACGCAACATTATTACCTGGCTGGGGGTCTCATTTGATGGATCCCAAAGATTTGTTGGGTTGGACCATAATACGCATACTTCATGAAAACACATGCACACGCAAACACGCACACTAGAGCACGACCGATGCCAGATCTTTGGCGCCGATACCGATTTTGGAGAGTCCTAGTCCAGCGATTGCCCATATAGCGAGCGATATTTTATTGAAAAAATTGCAAAATTGAAACTTGTATTTTATTAAACTTTCAAGATTTGAGAACATTTAACTTAAATTATACTATGAACGAGCAAGCAAATTAAAAAAATATACAGTTTCAGTTTCATTTATTAGGATTTACCCTGTGAGCCATTCAGCTCTTGATTTGGGTTCAACCGCAACAAACAATTAAAATTACAAGATACACCTAAAGTTCTTTGTACACAAATCTGAACATCACATACGTAAACAATAGACTCCTACAGAAAAAGCACAACCCGTCCATGCTGCTTACACACCAATAACTTTTTTACGGATTCATCATAAATTGTCGAAATACTTGCAAATTGAACTTAAGCTATTTTGGCAGTCAGGCAGTGCTCAGACATCAGAGTTCAGGTCTCTCGTCCTGCCACTCAAGCAGTGACAGATTGTAGCGAAAAAAACACAGCAGCTCTTGCATACTCACCATCGAGAGGGGCTCCTTTATTAGAGCGCCCTCTACCGGATCCTTTAGCAATTAGCAATACCAACTGCCAAACGTACATTTACAGGAAGAAGAATCTATTTGATTTGGTTCATGATAAATACAAAATTGGGGCACATTGGTGACATAAATGCCGATACTGATATAAATGACGATACCGATATCGGTGGCATAAATGCCGATAGCATTGTTCTTAAAAAATCCGGTCGGGCTCTTAACGCACACCGACGACACATTCATAGGAGCCGGGTATAAATTCCAACCTCCAAGCAAACGGAGTTTAAACACTGAATCGGCCAAACGAAAGCAACTCATTGCAGACCCCAAGGTTAGCAGGGGAAACGTCCCGAGCCACTCTCCAGAGATGCCTTGTTTCTTGTTTTTTTTGGTTGCCTGCCCTGATCACGATGAACGTCTGGGAAATTTCCGCAGATTAATTCGGTTTGGCCACATGTTTAGTGCATCCCAAGTTATATATTTGTGTCTGGATTTTTGAGGTGTACATGTTGCATTAAGGAGCTGTTGACGGTCCATGTGCTAGATTACTGTTTGTGAATCGTGGGATTGCACGTGCAATATTTGTCGCCGAGCATGAGCTTGTTATGTGCCGCATGGCATATGTTACCACAAGTATTGTTGCACAATTAATGTTACTAGAAGTCGCGTTGATGTCATAACTAACATGCAAAACTTCGCATTTTTCAAATTTCCACCATTATAGCGCAAATTTATCATGAAGGCGCTATGCTTCACAGACCGTCTGCAGTAAGGGGTTATGTGTTGCTGTGTGTAATTCCAATTTAATAATTTGCAGGTATTTTTGTTCAAATTGGACCATGGCATCTGGGACGCTATGGCCTACTCTTTTCAAAGAGACATGACAGGATCTTTAACGGCCAATGTGAAGCAGACTGCGTGTATTTGTCTGGTTAATACACCTTCAGAGTTAATTGGGGCTGCCTGCCGGATTCCAGCCTTTGCAACAAGCAGCGAAAGCGCTGCCGATGGGCCATGTCACCGACGTACAATTAACAGTTGACGTTTGTGTGTGTATATATTTATTTGGATTGTATATGCAGCCTCACGTTTTTGACAATGTTGATGATTAAACTTGACATCGCAAATGTTGAACCTGTGACAGGTGGGAAACGATTAATCTGTTTCCCATGTTGGCAGGAGCAAAGAAGGAGATGAAATTCGAATGCACCACATGTGGAAAGACGATGACCACCAGGCACAGTTTCAAGGAGCATCAGCGACTGCACACCGGAGAAAAGCCGTACAAGTGCAGCCAGTGCGACGCCAGGTATGGGCGTGCGTGCTGTGCGCCCCATGCGGCCTGTTCGCCATGTGACCGGCGGGAAGCGTTTGCACGGGGAGCGTAGCTGCCAGAATGTGCCAGTGTGGGGAGGACACATCGAGCAGAGAGCGCTGCGATCGGTGGGAACCGGGCTCGGTGGGCCAGGTCTGGTTCTGGGCCGTTCCGGGATTGGCAATGTGGCCCGGGCAGGCCGCCCAGGCTTTAGGCTGCCAGGAGTATTGTTACAACTGTGGGTTAGGGCGTGCATCAGTTTTGACATCTTATCCGAAAAATAAATTTCAAGAGCGCGTAAAGATGAACGGGAAGCGAGTGGTTTTAAAACTACGGCGAACTTGACCGAAAAAACTGTGGCAATTTCCGAGGATTGTGAACTCCCGACGGTGTCTCTCTGCCACTGGTCGATCCGACCGCCCGCAGTTTCACGATCCAGACGAACCTGAGGACGCACATGCGCAAGCACAGCGGCGAGAAGCCGTTTGTCTGCGAGTCGTGCGGCCAGTGCTTCCGCAACCGCTCCACGCTCACCGTGCACCGGCGGCGGCACACGCAGGAGCGCCCCTACGCCTGCACGGTGTGCGGCGCGCGCTTCCGGCAAAGCGACTCCTGCAAGACGCACATGCGTATCCACACTGGTGAGCGACAGTGGCGGCGATGGTGATGGTGGCGGTCATGACCGCCAGAGGGGATGCCCGGGTGCAGTGCTTTGTGCGGTGTGGGGGGGCGATGCCTGAAGGTGTTAATGTTTTTACTAGATTTTTTTAAAGATATCTTGGTACAGATGAAAACAGATGGGGATTAGTCCACCTGCTGTATTGCCTTCTGGCAAGCCAGGATATGGCACCTCGACGCCCACAGGAAGGCAGTTTCGCATTTGTGTGACTCGCCAACCCTGCGCGGTGCCGGATTGGAGACGTGCATAGCCACCACCGGTCCATGTTGGGATGTCTCTTCCCATGCCTTCATTATTAATAATATTAATAATTTGGTACAGCTGATATTCACACCATTATTATAGCACACGGCTATCGTCAGGAAGGCACCGCTTTGTTTCACGGACACAATCTGCAATAGTTTTACGGTAAGGGGCGATGTTGCTGCTGCGTGTCATCACAATTTAGTAATCTGCAGGTAATAACAAAAAAAAACCAGGGCGGCCTTACGGCTCCTGCACCCACGGTGTTAACCAGGGTGGCCTTACGGTGCCTGTATCCGCGGTGTTAACCAGGGCGGCCTGCCGGATTGGAACCGCGATCCTCTACCGCAGGAACACACCTCGAACGTGCGCTAACGGTTGGGATGGGTTTTTATCTTTAAATATATGTAGGGGTGTTAGAGAGAGAGCCCGTTATGCATGGCAGCCTATGGTAAACAAACACAGTAGGCGGGGCTACATGTGTGCACGAGCAGGTGCCCTCTGCGACGTCCGCGCCAGACACCCTGGGGGGTCGATTCGGTCATTATGATCCCCCGGGGCCCCACCCCTCAGGGAGGGGTTGGGTATAAAAGGGGAATGTATCGAAGGGCTCGGGAGTGTTGTGTTAGCTAAGAAGAGAAGACGGAAGACGTCCTAGATAGAGCCCTGGTCTCCCCCTGGCACGCCGTCCTTATCAGGACCGCGCAGGCTCGAGCCAGTGGCGTGGTACCAGAGCCAGAGCCAGTGCTGGTCTGGACTCTGGGTACCGGGCCCGACTGACCAGTGTCGGGCCAAGATAGCCTCCCCTAGCCCATTAGAGGAGGACTCAGAGGCAGGCTAGGGTTAGCCTAGAGGTGTGTCCTCAGATAGACGGGTGAGGGGGCCGATACCCCCTCAGTGTGTATGTCACAACGTGTGGTGTTAAATAAACAAGTGTGCCTCCAACTCCGGTGTGAACGAGTCATAAGCGTTACTACATCTGGCGTCAGAAGTGAAACAAAGTACGAACATGGATACACGCCGGACGACTCGAGTCGGAGTACCAGGGGCGGAGGACACCGCTGCAGTTGGAGAGCCCGAGACGGCTGAAGATGCCATCGAGCAGCCGGGGCTGGGTGCATCCACGCCACAGCAGCTGGAGGAAGGGGAGCCATCGACGGAGGGGCTGAGACAGGCGCACGCGAAGCTGGCCGAGCTGCTGTACGCCGCAGCCGCCATGCTCGATAACATCACGCGGCTGGGGGCTGCGGGACCGCCACGAGGCGACAGCAGCCAACGACCACAGCGCCTTCCCGCCATTTCAACGGAGCAACATTTTGAATCTCCCGCCATCGCCGCAGCTGCTGTTGAGGGCGTGGCCGCTCTAAGCATCGCGTCCAACGGCGGGAGTACAGTACCTGCCGCGTCACCACGGGTGCGACCGGCGATGCCATCGCTGCTTCGGGCCGACGCTGAGTCGAGTGAGGGAGACGAGGGAGCGCGATCGTCCTCTGCAGCCGCTGCCTTACATCAGCGACTGCCGCCGCTCAAAGAATTTGTGGGCGAGGAGGGCGACTGGGGCGGCTTCCAGCGGCGCTTCCTCGCTCACCAGGAGATGGCACAGTGGACAGACGCCGAGGCTCTCCGAGCACTGCCAGCACTCCTCGACAGCGACGCCCTCGCCACACTAACATCGGCAGCGAAGGAGAGGCGTTCCACGCTGCGGAAGGCGATGCAAGTGCTGTCCGCTGTGTATGGGCCACCATCGGACTGTCGTCAACTCTTTTACGATCGCCAGCGGGGGGCGAAGGAGTCGCCCCTGGCGTACCGTACGAGCCTCCTGGCGCTGGCGAAGGAAGCCTTTCCACGAATGGACGACGAAGGGATCGACGCCATGGTGACAGAGAAGATACTTTTGCTGGCGGACGACTTAGACATCGTCATTGTCGCACAGGACGATGCAGAAATGTGCTCCCTCCAAGCGGCCCGTCTCCTCCACGCAAACCTGTCCTCTCAACGACGGAAGGCCAGCAAGGCGGCGAGCGGGCGCGCCGTCGCTGCGGCCACCCTCCCGGCGGAAGAGGTTTGCGCCGTCAACCATCGACGGCAGCACGGAGCGGGAGCGCGGGAGGACCGGGCCGGTTCGAGCCATCTACAACGTCCATCGTCGCCACCAGTGCTTCCACGCTGCTACAACTGCGGCATCCGGGGCCACGTCGCCTCGGGGTGCCGCTCTCCTCGGCAGCGCGGGACGACGCCTCAACGGGACGCTGGCCCTCGTCACAAGCTCCACCATCATAATCCGGCGAGTCGCGGCACCCCTCACGTTTGGCCCACGCACACGCCCGTCGCACACTCAAACACCGCAGCGAAGGGGGGGCCAATATCGCGTACCATGGCACCAACACGCACCGCTCTGGGTACTCACATTGAACCCAGCCAGTGGTCCGTGTTGGCCCATCGGGTTGTAGCCGCGTCGTCGGGGTCGTCGGCCGTTGTGGGTCACATCGATGGGGTGGAGGTGCGCATCCTGGTCGATACAGGAGCATCGGCGACCATTATTTCGGAGTTGATTTATAACATTCTCCCTGTCCAGAGCCGTCCTTTGATGCCTGTTAATGTGCCATTCTTTGCTGCTAACGGGGGTTCACTTGGCATCATCGGACAGATTCGAGCCCAAATTTGTGTCGGGGATATTAAATTATCTGGGCCGATTTTTGTTTCCTCCTCGCTGGCGGTTCCGTGCCTGCTGGGGACGGATTTCCTGGCCAAAATGCCGATTAGGATATTAATCGACCAGGGATGCATTGAGCTCCCATCGGGCCGACGCATGGCGTTTCTGCCATCCCCCGCTACGAGCCGGACGGCGTTCGCGACGGTGCCGGCGTTCGTAGATAGAACGGTGCGCGTTCCTCCGGGGGCGCAAATGTTAATTCCTTTGAAACTTCGGCGGCCCTTCGCTAAGGGCATTGGGGCTCAAGGGGTTCTGCTGGGACCGTCTAGGGCCGGGGTCAGTGGACCTAATTTACTCCCGGCCCAGACCATAGTGAGAGGGGAAGGAGAACCCTTCATCGCGGTCCTCAATGTGGGCTCGCAGACGGTGGTGGTCCCACAGGGGACCGTGCTTGCTCACGCAACGCCGGTGCCCTGTGAGGAACCCGTCGCGAGTCATGTCGGCGCTGTCCCTGCACCGCGACCACATTCGGACAGCGATGAAGGGTGGCTCGAGGCGCTTTGCGCGGGATCGACGGACCTGTCAAATTTAGAGCGCCAACGTCTTAAGACACTACTGAGGGAATTTTCCGACGTTTTCAGTCGGGATAAATACGATTTGGGCTGCACTCATCTGCTGCGTCACCATATTGATACGGGTGACAGCGCGCCAATACGCCAGAATCCTTTTCGGTTGAGTCCCGCCGAAAAGGACCATGTCAAATCGGCTGTTGATGACATGCTAGCCGCCGACATCATTTCTCCCTCCAACAGCCCTTGGGGAGCGCCGATCGTCCTGGTTAAGAAGCAGGACGGTTCGTTGCGGTTTTGCGTTGACTTTCGGCGCCTTAATAAAATTACGGTTGCCGACGCATACCCGCTCCCACGGATGGACGAATCGCTTGACGCCTTGGCGGGAGCGCGATTCTTCTCCACATTGGACTTACTTTCGGGATTCTGGCAGCTTCCTCTGGACGATGATTCAAAGCCTAAAACTGCTTTCCGAACTCCGCACGGCCTGTTTCAATTCAACCGGTTGCCGATGGGCTTACACTCAGCGCCGGCAACTTTCCAGCGGCTGATGGAATTGGTTTTGGCTGGATTGCAATGGGAGTCGTGCCTGATTTATTTGGATGACGTCATTGTCTTTGGCAAAACTTTTGAGGAACATCTCCAGAGGTTGCGGGCAGTTTTCCTAAAGATGCGGGCTGCTAATTTGAAATTTAAGCCCCAAAAATGCCATTTGTTACGCGAGTCGGTGCGTTATTTGGGGCACATCGTGGGGCGCTCAGGTATTTCTACCGATCCCGCCAAAACGCAGTGTGTTAGCTCCTGGCCGACTCCCACCTCAGTGGGAGAGGTTAGGAGTTTCATTGGGTTTGCGTCGTATTATAGACGCTTCGTCGCTAATTTTGCGACTATCGCCAAACCCCTACATGCTTTAACATCTAAAGGGGTTCGGTTCTGCTGGGGTCAGGAGGAGGAAGCTGCTTTTTGCTCCCTTCGGGATGCTTTGGTAAACGCTCCCCCCCTGATTTACCCTGATTTTTCAAAACCGTTCTTGCTCGACACCGATGCGAGCAACACGGGTATTGGGGGCGTGCTCTCCCAGGTGGTTGACGGCGTGGAACGTGTGGTTGCGTACGGCAGTCGGGTGTTGTCTCCAGCGGAGCAACGATATTGTGTCACCCGTAGGGAACTGTTGGCAATTGTCCATTTCGTCCAACAGTATCGCCCATATCTGTACGGTCGGCATTTCACCGTCCGCACAGATCATGCGGCACTGCAGTACGCCCTGAGGGTTCAACAGCCATCGGGACAATTGTCCCGATGGTTGGAGGTCCTCCAGGATTACGATTTCCAAACCACATACCGTAAGGGCGTTCGCCACACCAACGCGGACGCTCTGTCACGCTTGCCAACCGCCTCCGAGTGTGCATGCCTCCTGGGGTCTGGACGTTGCAGGCCTCCAGGGGACACATCGGTACCTGTCTTGGCGGTGCGGGGGGGGGGAAAAGAGGTGGTTCCGACGCATGGGAAATGTGCCAAGGTCTGCTGATGCATTGGGACGGGAAGTCACGTCGACATCGGCTGGTGGTCCCTACTGGGTTGCGGGGTAGGGTGGTATGGGCCGCTCATGAGCGCCTCCTACACCTGGGGACCCAAAAGACTCTCGCCTTGTTGCAACTTGATTTTTATTGGCCTGGCATGACGAGGGATGTTGGGGATTTGTTGGGATCATGCCCTCAATGTGCACAACGCAAACCGCCGGCACGGGAGTCTAACCCGCCTTTGCAATCGATCAAGGTGTCCAGGATAAACGAGCTGGTCGCTCTGGACATTTTGGGACCATTCCCCGCCACCCCCAGGGGGAATAGATATTTGTTGACTGGTGTCGAGTATTTTACACGCTGGCCTATGGCCTGGCCTCTGGCCAACCAGTCGGCAGCAGCCATCGTGGAGGCCTTTGTTCAGGGTTATGTCCTGGACAAGGGTGCTCCGGAGAGGTTGCTGACCGACCAGGGCAGGAATTTTTCCGGTAAACTACTCCGACAAGTCTGCGATCTCCTGGGCACAAAGAAAATTCGGACCTCCCCATATCACCCACAAACTGACGGGATGGTCGAACGTTTGCATCGCACCATCTCGTCCATGTTATCACAACAAGTTTCGGACTCGCAAACGGATTGGGACCTACAAATTCAGGGGGTCTTGGCGGCGTACCGGATGGCACCCCATGCAGCTACGGGGTTTTCTCCCTTTTACCTCATGTACGGCCGAGAACCAGACCCGCCTGTTCGTGCCCAGTTGCGGATCCCCGTGCCGCAGGGAAAAACTAATCTGGCTGACCATGTTAAATTTAATCTGGACAAATTGACCGAGGCACGGGATGCTGCAATGCAAAACTCTGACCTCCGTCAGAAGGCGAATGAGCGCCTCAGATTGAGTCGAGCGCACATACTGCAGTGGAAGCCGGGGGACAAGGCATGGTTGCACTGCCCCCAGGTGCCACTGGCGACCTCCTCTAAACTGGTGCGGCCGTGGCGGGGCCCTGTGGAAGTGGTGGAGGTGTTACGTCCGCAGTGCGTGCGCATAAAGTGGGGGAAGCGGAGATGGTTCGTGCACCCCTCTAGGTTAAAACCCTTCGCGGCGGTACACAATCCCACTTCACACGCACGTGGCCAAACGTGTGGGGGGTCGGCCGACTCGCTGGGTCCGTCTCCGTCGCTCTCACCTAATGCCTTGCCGGCTGTGCCACCTTCAGGAGCATCAGGAGTGACGGGCTCACGCCCGATCACCCCGCCTGCGGATGCCAAGGGTCACGCGGAGTCGGATGAATGCTCACCCCAAGACGGACATTCGCCACCTGATGGTCCGCCACGCGGGGTTACCCCGTGTGAGGGGCCCGCTGCAAGGACGCGCGCTAAAATGCGCAAACTGTTGTGAGGCCGGCAAAATGTGTACATAGCTGTTGTGTTTATTGGGTGTTGTGTGGGTGGTGTGTTCCTCGCTCCTCGGATGTACATATGTTGGGTTCACCGTGTGTTGTGTGTGCGTGGTGGGTTCCCTGCTGATTGTATATAGGCTGTTTTTTTTACGGAATTCGTATTTATTCGGGGGGGGTGCGACGGGTTGTTTCTCACCTTGCTGTTGCGTTCTTGTTCTGGTTCCTGTTATTGTTCAAAAATAGTGAGGCACACGCGCGGTCAGGGGGTGAAGGCACCTTTATTGTCAAATTTTTGTATGTTGGCAGCTGGGACGGCTGCATGCTATGCGGGGGGGAGTGATGTAGGGGTGTTAGAGAGAGAGCCCGTTATGCATGGCAGCCTATGGTAAACAAACACAGTAGGCGGGGCTACATGTGTGCACGAGCAGGTGCCCTCTGCGACGTCCGCGCCAGACACCCTGGGGGGTCGATTCGGTCATTATGATCCCCCGGGGCCCCACCCCTCAGGGAGGGGTTGGGTATAAAAGGGGAATGTATCGAAGGGCTCGGGAGTGTTGTGTTAGCTAAGAAGAGAAGACGGAAGACGTCCTAGATAGAGCCCTGGTCTCCCCCTGGCACGCCGTCCTTATCAGGACCGCGCAGGCTCGAGCCAGTGGCGTGGTACCAGAGCCAGAGCCAGTGCTGGTCTGGACTCTGGGTACCGGGCCCGACTGACCAGTGTCGGGCCAAGATAGCCTCCCCTAGCCCATTAGAGGAGGACTCAGAGGCAGGCTAGGGTTAGCCTAGAGGTGTGTCCTCAGATAGACGGGTGAGGGGGCCGATACCCCCTCAGTGTGTATGTCACAACGTGTGGTGTTAAATAAACAAGTGTGCCTCCAACTCCGGTGTGAACGAGTCATAAGCGTTACTACATATATTTGGTGTCTTGAGTACTCGAGGTTTTACACGTTTTACGCAACGTAATCCTGGATTTGATTATTATTTTCAAAGTATCATGATGATTACTTTAAAACTATTTTGATTACGATTCTTAAAATAATGTAATTGAGTGTATTTATTTATTTTAGAAATAACAGTGCTCGACTGCTACGCTGAGAGAGTGGGCAATGCAGTAGTTTACACGGTGCACCATGAACCCAGTGACCTGAGTTCGATTTCCGGCCGCAGCTAACATCATTGGTGAAGTGATATCTGAAACGGTCCTGGGCAGCCCCGGTTCATCATCCAGCACTGATCAATTTTGTGAAGTATGGTCAAACAACCCCCCCCCCCCCCGGTGACTAATACGATCTGATGCAGCCTTCAACAGTAGCTTGCGAATAGGGTTGTAATTATTTTTTCAGCTGTTCTGATTATAAACTGAAACAAAGGAGCAACCGTATGGGATTATTGGTAATCTGCTCTGGTCATCTGAATACAGTGGGGATGCCTTGGAATGCATTGCTTCCCAAGACTTGCGTGCTTTTTTTTATTTAAAAGAAAAAATGTTTCTTGAGGCATTACACTGGCCATGCCCAACACCCCTCCTGCAAGTTGGGGCTCCCCCCCCCCTCCATCTCTGACGGCAGTCCTCTCTCGGCAGGAGAGAAGCCGTTTGAGTGCAACGTCTGCGGGAAGACATTCGCGAACCGCGGAAATCTACCGAGCCACATGCGCCTGCACACGGGGGAGCGCTTGTTCCAGTGCGAATACTGCGGGAAGAAGTTCACCCTCAAGGGTAAGGCGTGGGGCTCCTCGTCCGCAAGTTGCCTGCCCGCGCGCGCGCAGCAGATCCGACGGGGGGTGGTGGCTTAGGTCCAGTGAATTGTTCTGGAATCCTATAGTTTTGCGATGAACTAGGACCCTTATCTAAAAGACCAGGTTCTTGTCTATACCATCTGACAATTCGCCAGCATTGGTTCAAGCAAGCCTCCCTGCTGATGAAGCACTCTATATCAAAACTGGTCCAAAGTTTTCTTGTTAATGCTGCTGCAATTACGTGCTCCCAGAAGGGCTTTATGGCTGATGGGATGTTTAAAAAAAAATGTAATACTTATAATGTAAATGGGACAAATATGGGACGGAGACTTATTGTAACTATTTTGTGATCCTATAGGTGTCACTCCCCTTGTTTTTAAACTCATCCCTTAGGCTAACCGCAGAGAAAACACCACGAGGGGGGCATGTTCAGGCGATGCCAGCGAGCGTGTGGACAGTATGTATGTATGATGTGTTTGTATGTATACTTGTTGAACTTCTTTCACACCATACGTAGCCAACCATGCTAATCAGTCGCCTAGGGGGAAGGACAACAAACTAAACACAAAAATAATTTCGAAGAAAATTAGTTTTCACTCTCGATTTAAAGGTACATAGTTCCAATGGCTTCCTAATATGGGAAAGAAGCGTTCCAGACGGCTGCCAAACCGCATATATAAGCGTGCGATGCAGCGACTGTCTTTTAACCTGTGGACATGCCACACTGAGTTTAATTTAGGTGGGCGTTTAAAGCGTGTTTTGTTTGCAGAGGGTTCTGCTTTCTATAATTTCACAAGCTCACAGTTTCACGACGCATCCGGAAGAGAAACCGCGGCGACCACACGGCTGGCGCTCCTAACGATCACGACGCTCCCTTGCACCTCGTCCGCAGGCACCATGCAGAAGCACGTCAACTCCATTCACAATCCACAAAACGTCGTCAAGCCAAGCAGCAGCTCCTTGGGGCGCCGCCTGGTCAAGGTGGAGACGGTGCAGGAGGAGTACTGCGGCGTCACCACCAGCACGCTGGCGGGCGGCTGCTTCGAATGCAGCGCGTGCACGCTGCAGTTTTCGCGCCAGACGGAGTTCGTGGTGCACATGGCCGGTCACAACGGCCTCGAGGTGCTGCCCTGCACCGTGTGCAAGAAACTGTGCGTGGGACAGGAGGCACTGGAACGCCACACGAAGGCGCACAAGCACGTGTGCGAGGTGGGCGACGGCGAGGGGTGTGCACGATGACGCGGGTGACGTCTTGGGGAGCTTTAGTGCGGTGGTTAGCACACCGTGCTATGAACCCGGCGACCCGGGTTCGATTCAAACTCACAGTCGACACTGGTGATGATTATCCGAACTGGTCCTGGGCATCGCCTAGGTTGACTTGGCCTCAAATTAGTACCTGCTGCAGTGTGTAAACATTGCCACTAGGGAGACAAAGGTGGCCGGGCGTGGTGCTGGCCACCCACCCCCTCTTGTGCTGTGCTGGCCTTCGTAGGTGTTCGCTAACAGCGCTTGCTCCTACAGTCTCTTAAGGCTTTGCGGGGGATCCGTTGTATGTTACGTCTTGGTCTAGAGTGAGGTCTAGGGTTGAAAATGGAGGAGCAGGCTCACTTCTGTCTTGGCCTTTGGAGTGACTTTATAGCTGGGGCTCTTGTCAAAGCATTCTTATTATTTTTGTGCTTGTCTGTTCAGGAAGGCCTCACCGAGTTTCATGTCTGAAGTAGATTTACAGACTTGGCATCAGTGACAGTGGCAGCGGCACAAGAAAATAATATTTACTCCAGCACTGTAAAGTCCCGACTGACCGCAAGACATCTGTATGCGGGGTGCTTGGAGTTGTGTATTAGTAGTCTGAGTCGTTCTCTCCGCCCTTCCCCCTGCCCGTCCTCTCCTCGCTAGATCTGCGGAAAGAACTTCACGTCGTCAAACAACTTGACCCAGCACATGAACCTGCACCTGGACGTGCGGCCCTACAAGTGCCAGTACTGCGATGTGGCTTTCCACCGCAACAACTCGCTGTGGTCGCACATCAAGGCGCGTCACAATTACGGCTTGCCGGCCTACCAGTGCACGCATTGCAACAAGCGCTTCGCCACTCCGTCGCAGCTCACCCACCACCTGCGCTACCACACGGGGGAGCGCTTCCACGCGTGCGAGCTTTGCGGCCGCATGTTCGTCAACCGCAGCGGCCTGCAGCGGCACACGTGCGGCAAGCCGGTGGCCGCGCGCCGGAAGAGGGGGCCGCTCGAAGAGGGGGAGGAGGACCAGGTCCTGGCGGAGAACGGAGAGGGAGCCCCGGTGCCGAACCCACGGCCGAAACGGCAACAGAGAAGGCGTTCGAAAGCTTTGCTGGTCCAGGAGATTGCCCAGCTGGAAGAGGAGCAGCAGCAGCAGCGGATTGTCCAGGAGCTTGTAGCTCATCAGGTTGACCATCCGCACATAGTTCAGTTGCAGCACATAGACCAGCGGCAGCAGGTTGCGGAGCAGCATGTAGTTCAGGGACAGCAAATAGTCAATACCGAGATTTACCAACAGCACGTAGCTCAGCAGCAGCAGCTTGTTGAGCAGCAGGTTGCCGAGCAGCTACTCAGCGAACAGGAGCAGCAAATCCACCAACAGCAGCAGATGGCACAGCAGGAATACGGCGATCAGGAGCATCACATTTACGAGGAGCACATTGATCAGGAGCATCAGTTTGAAGGACAGGAGATGGCCGAGCGGCAGCAGCAGCATATTACGCAGCACTATATCGTGCAGGAGCAGGTCGCCCACGTGCAGGTGCAGCAGGAGCAGCTGAGCGAGCAGCAGGAGCAGCTGAGCGAGCAGCACGTGCTGCTGCAGCCGGGGCTGGACGTGCGGCCGCTGCGTCAGCAGACTGTGCTCATCCTGCGCACGTCGCGATTCCCCATGGATGACGCGGCGCAGCGCGTGCAGGCCGCCGCCATGGCTATGGCAGCTGGGAACATGGTGGCCATCGAGGCGATGGGGGAGGAGGGGGAAGCGGCACAGGAGGCCGTGGAGATCGAGGCTGCCATGCAGCAGGTGGTCGCCGTGGAGACGGAGGGGACCTTGCAGCAGGTGGTCGCCGTGGAGACGGAGACCACCATGCAGCAGGTGGTCGCCGTGGAGGTGGAGATCGATGGTTCGGAGGGGGCGACGCGCAGCGACTGCTGATGAGAGCCGAGCACAGGAGAGGCGGGAGGATCGCCGGGTGCTCGCACAAAGCTTGGCACGTTTCACCCGTGGGTTTTCACGTTTCGGGGATGGGTGGCCTTTTTATATTGAATATGGTGGGTAACTTAAAAATGTTTCTGCTTTGTGCTCGACTTGGCGGATGTAACATTTCATAAGACACGCTGATATTTGAGACTGTTGACAAACCAGAAGGTTGATCAAACATGCTAAAGTGAATGTAACATTAACTGTCGGATAGGAGGGTACGCATGGGGTTGAGAGAGTTAAGGGCGTGAGGATGAGTGGGCGAAGAGAGGGTGTCGGGCCAGGCCACGGTACCGTAGACTCCTATCTAATAAAGTGTGCAGTTAATTTATCCACCACGCGTGTTCACTGCCCGTGCGATTGAATCACGGATGCTGCCCCAACCACACCGAAGTCTTTTGTAACAGGATGCGTATCGGAAATAACACTCATTTGTGGAATTTGATATTAACTTACTTGTGAGCATGGCAAGCAGTTGGGTTTCCGCACGCTTTTCCTTTACTGCTCGTCAAGAGAGGCTACTTTTGAGGTCGCTTGGCTTTTGCACGATTGGGATCACCGGATTTGTGCAAAGAGCGGAGATCTCATCCCTGCATGCGAGCACGAGACACCAACAGCGGCCCCCACTGCCGTCTCTCCAGGCGCCTTCAAATGAACGCTGCCTGGCTCTCACCACGTGGTGGAACGGAAGCTGGGGGATAATGTTCCTCGCCATAGCAATGTGGAATTTCCACCACCCTCTGGGGACTGCCAACAGAATGGTTAATAAGGAAGGTGGCACATTTGTTCTGATTTTTTTGTCAGAGGCGTTGTCAACACTGGTGGCTGTGGTTTAATGCGGAATTCGATGAGCTGTCGTACGGGGAATGGGAGCACTGGCCATGCTGCCAGTACTTTGAGCAAGGTTGCTGGATGATTCTAGATTTGAAGCTTTCGTGACTGCAATGATTCATATTCTTAGGTTTTTTCGGTAAAGTCACGTAGGTAAAACATCAAAATTAATGAAAATAAAATAAAACAAAAATCACACCATGCTGGATGATACCAATAGCGCCACAAAGTTGATGTTCCTTTCTAACTTAAAGGGGGGTGTATATAGCCAGATTGAACAGTCCCGAGACTTGACTTTTTCAACTGCGAAAAGTTTCCCACGTAGGGGGCGATGATTGTGCTGTGTAATATTCCAATTGAGTCATTTGCGGGTAATTTTTTTCCTCATTTGGCAAATTTGGACCATGACGCGCCGGCACGCAATGCGTATTTTTTTTATTACACCCACAGTATTAACCAGGGTGGTCGCTGCAATCGAACCGTAGAGTCTCTGCAACAAGTGGACGCGTTACTGCTGGGGCCACAAACGCCCCAAATCACTGCAGTGATTCGATGGGGCTTGCTGCTGGAGTTAGAGCCACCAGACGTCAAAACTATTTAAAATATAAATATTTAAAACCAGTGCTATGGGGGTATTTTTTTAACGAAAAAATGTGGTTCTTTAACTAGATAGCCGAATGTAGAATAACACTGTAACAAAAACATTTTTTTTGTTCCTGAGTAGGAAGTGTTATTTTCCAATTTCTTATGCCTCAAAGGTACATGGCTATTATTCCCCACAAACTTTGCTTTTGTGACCAGGACAGTGATATTTAGAAATTTACCTAATTTCAATGAGAAAACGTGGTGTGCATTTTTGTCATTCCTTCACATAACGTCCTGGTCACAAAAGCAAAGTTTGTGGGGAATAATAGCCATGTACCTTAGAGGCATAAGAAATTAGAAAATAACACTACCCAGGAACAAAAATCGTGTTTACAGTGTATAATTAAACAAGGCCCCTTCGCGCTGTGGGTCGTGGGGGGTTTCCTGGTCATACTTCACCACACTGGGCAGTACGGGTCAATGTGGCGGGGGGGGGGGGACTCAGGACTGGTGCAGATATTAACTGTCGCCAGATATCCATCTCGGGTCGCTGTGTTCACAGCGTGGTGCATGCACGATCGCAGCACGACCACTCCCCCAAGAATATATGGGTGCAATTTATGGGCGCATTTTTTCTTTTAAACGTTGCATGTATGTGGTGGTTAAATTTTCGTTTCATTTTCTGCTTTGGCAAATATCGCCGTGCTAAGAGTAAGTATGCGAGGGGGTCTAAAGCAAGGTGCAGATTAGAACGGTCTGCCAACTGAAGTTGTGAAAATCTGTGCTTTTAAGACTGGATTGAAAGCATTTATTTTCTCTTCTGTTCAGTTTAAGTTAAAGTTTTCTCCATCATCCGCACTTCCATATCGGATTCTTGCGGAATGATGCATTATATATTTTGGTTAGATTTTTGATTGAGCGAAAAAGATTGCTTTTATCAGTGGCCACGTAGCAGTGTGTTCGGAAGTCAAGTGACCGCTAAATAAAGTTTCCCCCAAAATAATGAAACCGTAAATCTTGTATAGGACAACCTGGGACACAGACTAGATGTCTACACCATAATCACTTTGTTTGGTGGTTTGCATCTTTTATTCGTTAAAAGTGTTCAACCATTGGGATAATTTCCATTTGTTTAAACGAGGAAACCCTGTGACCGGTTCCTTTACATTTGGACTCGAACGTGGCGTGACTCGCCAAAGTTAAGAGCATCTCCGGGATGTCTTTTTATACACATTTTACTTGGAAAAACAATCTGCGTGATTGCACACTGATGCTTTTTCATTTTTAAATCCTTTATATTAAGTTCGCTTGCTTGCTTAGGACCGTGCAAATCTTTCGGTCGTTTTTTAACCCACTTCCCGTGATCCAATCGAGCTGACATTTTCCACACAGACTCGTTGTGTGTGACAATGTTCGTGAAAAAATTTTTCAAAAATTTTACACTTTTTAGGACAAAAATATATTTAATTACCAATTGCTTAATGGTGCAATGCAATCATCTGACCCATAGGTGGCAGCCATCTCAAGCCAGAGGACGAGAGGACTCTAGCCGCCACGCATATAAACGATTTATAGTGAAAAACTTTGTTTTTACGGGTTATACTTATTACTTTTCAATCTGAAAACAAACTCCCTCGCACGTTTATTTTTCTATTGTGCTTATGTATAAGCTATTTGCTTACAATGACATCTGTGAAGCTGAACTATCGGTCAATAAACAAACATTTATTCAGACCGATTATCCAATCGACTCTGTTAAGATGTAGAAGGTGCTGGCTGATAATGCTCGTTAAGTATATGACACGGTAATGAAGCCAATTGTAAATAAACCCTATTTGTTATGTTTAAGAGAAGACAGCGATGAATTGCATCAACATGGCCAGCATTACAACATTCAATGCACGTTCATAAAGTGCCACCATTCTACCCTTCAATATAAAAAACGAATATTTGTCAAGTCCATTGTCTCGAAGCTACCGATCTTTAACTCCACGATAATTGCTGTCGTCACCATCCTCGAGCTCGTCGCTGTGCCACTCGGCCTGCTGCCGCCTGCGCATCGCCTCGTCGCGTTGGAGCCGCTGGGCCAGGTACGCGGCGGGCGTGACGTCGTCGTCGTCCTCCTTGCGTCTCTCCTTCTTCGCCTGCATCTTCTGTTTGAGCCTCCGCAGCTGCTGCCGCTGCAGCCGGTCCCACTCGTCCCCCACGGGCTCGGCCACGGCGCTGGGCCGCTCGCGCTTCTTGTAGCCGGCGATCTGCCGCAGCATGGCGGCGCGGTCCACCCCAAACACGTCGGCCGGGAGAGGGGGCCCCCACGCCTCGGCTTGGTCACCGGGGCCCACGGTGGCAGGGTCCCCCGCGATAACAGGGTCCACCGGGGCCTCCAGCTCCAATTCCTCACCGCCGTGAACTCCAATGCACGCCAGCAAATGTTCCACCTGCGGAGGGGGCAGCCGAGATGTTGCTGGTTTTGTAAAACGGCCTCCGATTTTTATCACCCACAGCAGTTGCATTCGCAACTCCACTGGGATCGGGTAGCAAGGCTAAGCAACGACCACACGGGTCCGCAGAGCTCCACATTTGAGAGACACCTGGCGCACGCGTTGCAGCGGCCCTTGTATTGTTGCCATTAAATAGTAGGCACCACGTGAGCGTGTAAACTTATTGTACGAGCATTGAGGCTATGCTCTGTCCACAACGATAGGTGGTAATGATTTCAATTACATAAATGTTAAAAGGCTACAATCTCGTGGCAAAAAAGACCCAAAGTCACAGCAGCACATCACCACCTGTGCTCGGTGTACACGGAATGTCACGTGCAAGCCAACGAAGAGGGGGATTCTCCAAGGATGCCCCCCCCCCCCTCCGCAGCCTTCACTGTGGTGTTTAAATAAAGAGTGGCTCCCGTGCGGACACCCACCTCTGCCACGGCCGCGTACTCCTTGTCCCGCACGAACACGATCGGCGGCACATTCCCGATGAGCTGGTAGCTGATGAGCAGGTGCCTAGGAAACCACGACACACAGATGCATGCGCCCTGTCGTTTGCTGTTTTGCCTGCTGCTGTTGCGTTTCATGCTCCCATCCTGACCGTTGCTGTGACGCGTGTGGCGGTGCACGAGACTGCGCTTGTGCTTTGTTTGCACAACCGTGCTTTACTTGTGAGCACTTGCTCTGCCGACTGACGTGCATGGCTGCTGCTGCCGCCGTTCTCACGTGCCGTATTTTATGGTAATAATAATGATTTGTATTTAATAAAGAGTCCGGCCCTCCTTCAGGCCCAGGGCGTCGAGGAGCACTGAACACGCTATCAGCAACTTGCATCACATCTCTTCTCAAACAATTGCCAAGGCCAGCCCCGGTGGCAGCTGTCACTGTTCGACAAAAAATTACGCCATATGTGGGGCATGAGTCCTATCAGCTATCATAAACCCCCTTCTAAAAATACCCTTGTGACACTTCTAGTCCTGCCAACTACCGGCCAATCTCACTCCTCCCTTTTCTGAGCTTCTATAACGTCTTGTCCACTCCCGCCTTACTCGCCACATCTCATCTAATTCTCTCTACCCTCAACTCCAATCTGGATTCCGCCCCAACCATTCAACTGAAACTGCCCGTCCTCAATGTACAGTCATCGAACAAACTCTGCCCATTCTAGCCTCCCCTCAATCCTCATTCTCCTGGATCTTTCCTCAGCCTTTGACAAAGTCGATCAACCCACACTCCCTTCCATCCTCTCGAGTCACGGTTTCTCCAGCACACCCCTCTCCTGGCTCCACTCTTATCTCTCTTAACGCTCTTCGTCTGTTGCTTTCAACCACTCAACCTCCCCTCCCCCGTCACGGTTGGTATCCACCCCAAGGATCTGTCCTAGGCCGTTTGCTATTCTCCCTCTATGTTACCCGATAACTTATTCACCGACAACACCCAGATTTTATTTTACTTTCCCTCCTTCACCCCTGACCTTTCCTCCCGCATTGCCAACTGCGTAACCACATCCTGGATGTTACGCCACTTCCTCTGCATCAATCCTTCTATCACTGAAATCATTTTATTCCCTTCTCCCCTCCACCCTGTCCTACCATCTTATTCCCTCCCTTCTACCTCACTCTTCTCGTCTCCTGCTCGCAACCTCAGGGTCATCTCCAACTCCTCTCTCTCCACCCGTATCTCTGCTACGAGCAACACCTGCTGCTCTCAACCTGTTCAATATTCGGAAAAACCCGTCCTATCATCTCACTCTGCTGCTAAACTCCTGGTTCACTCCCTCGTGTTCACTCACCTTGACGATTGCAACTCTCTTCTCGGCGGTCCTGTCTCTGCCTTCACTCATCTCCAACAACAGGTACCAAATGCTTCAGCCCGGATCATTTTTAACCTCGCCCCACAACTCCCACACTTCTGCATTCCTTGTCCAACTCCACTGGCTCTCTGTCGACTATCGCTGCCCGTTTACATTTCTCACTTTTAGTCTACTAATCTCTCCATGGTCTTGCCCCACATTATCTCGCGTCTCTCATCTCTTAGTACTCTGTCCTGTCCTCTATGCTCCCAGTCTCCACAGTCCCTTTGTGTGCCTCCCTCGCCCTGCGCCCAGTCTCGCTCCCTTTCATTGAAACCAACTTCCCATTGCAGCACACCTGTCCTGTTACCATAACTGCATCACCACTTTTAGTAACCCCACTCTTTATTTTAACCACTATCATCTTTTGTACAATTTTAAATTTATCGTGAAGCACCTTGGACTAAGGTGCTATATAAATCTATAGAAGATAACAATGTGTAATTCCAATTTCATAATTTTCGAATTGAGCAAATTTGGCCTTTTGATGCCAGCGAGCAACGGCCGACTCTTATGAATGACGTCACGGGATTTTTAACGTCCGCTGTGAAGCATGTGGAGCGTAACTTCGAGGTTAATACAGCTGCAGCAGTACGGGCACGATCTGCTGCAGCTGCGTTGTCGCTGCGTGGCACCCTCACCGCAGGCGCTTGGCGTAGCGCTGCAGCGTCTGCGCTGTGCCCTCGTCCTGCTCCGTGCTGCCCAGGCCACGCCAGTACACGCGGCACGCGCTGAAGTCCGGGGATATCTTCACCTGGCGGCACACGGGAACGTCACAATGGGCGACAGAGAGCAGCTTGTGACATCCGATTATATCCGCCCAACTGTGACGTCAGCGTTATGCCACGAAACTAAAACACCTTTGTATGAGATGTGGATAGACGCACGTGATTGCAAACCGTAGCGTGGATAGACACAAGCGATTGTAATCCATAATATAGATTGACGTGAGTGACTGCAATGCGTTGTATGGATATACGGGAGTGATTGTAATCTGTAGTGTGGATAGACATTGTATCAACGCGCAGCCAAAGACATCATGTCAACAGGGCTCTCTCTATTCCTCCAACGGGTATGCATTAATAATGCATGCCACTAAATCGATTACCAGACGCCACACACTGAGTGTTTTGCCAGTTGCTTTTGCAAAACCATACGAAAGACTTATTGAGACCCTTGCACTAATAACATCAAAGGCATGGGAAACAAACTATAAAAACTACAATGTATTTTTATTTTACCAGGGAAGGCCCACTGAGCTATATAGCTCTTTTTCAGAAGCGACATAGCCACAAATTATAGCTCAACGAAGTGGCTTATGTGGCAATTTATAGCAGCCAAATACTCTAAATGTGCGTTTTTAAATGAGGGAAAAACTAGAGGACCCGGAGAAAAATCCACTCGACCACGGGGAGAACATTCAAACTCCAAATATACAGCAGGCGTCAGGGTCGGGATCAAACCCACAACCTCCTCCATACTAGGTGAGGCAGATAACATCTCGCCACCGTGGCACCCGTGGTCCACACTGGAAGCTATTGGAGTAACGTGGAGTGTCGCTGGGTGTTCACAAGCGTGGTGGCCGGTCGCCCTGTTCGGCAGCTCACCTTGACGATCTCCATGGGCAGGTGGCACACCTCGGGCCCCACCTCGGACGTGCTCATCAGGTCCACGATGTAGCGCATCAGCAGGCTGCTCACCGTGCGGGAGCGCAGGCTGTCCTCGCCCCTGGCCCGTTTTCGGGGCCCCAGCGACGTCCCTCCCAACCAGTTGGGGCCCGAGTCCAGGGACCCCTGGAAGACCTCCTGCGTGGCGCACGGAAGACGCCGATCATCACCGATGCCTCGGCATCACTCCAAACCCTGAACTCGCCACCGAGCTCAGCGTGTGCAGGACATCCGACGTCCACCACCACCACCACTTCAATGGCTCAACTGCTGCTGAAACCTTTCCTCATCCCTGCAAAACCTCTTGCTCTCAAAAACCGCTCACCTCCTCACTCTGTACAATTCTGAACACGACTGTCAGAATTCACGCCTGCACCGGAAACGTATCACCCTAATCCACAGATGCCTCCATTGGCTCCCAAACCAATCATGGCTCAACTATAAGATTGCCCTCACTGCTTTCAAGATCAGGCATGGGTGTGCCTCCCTTTCCATCTCATCTCTCTCTATTTTCCTCCTCCTCATACCCTCTCCTGCAGGAGGTTGCCACTTTTCCTTTGCTGCCCCCACAGAATAATCCCTCAGCTGGATCCCAGGCTGTCTGCACTGCTGACTCCCCTTGCACCGGCTGTTCTCACCATCCCCTCCTCCTCCTTTTCTATGAACCTGACACTACTTACTGTGCTCCTCTTTGCTCCACCTTCACTTGAATGCAGTATTTAAGCAAAGGAATTACCCGCTTTACAGTTACCACAGTCATTAGCTCAATTATCAAACAGGCACAAATCTATAATGTCCACAACTACATTCCTGGAGTCATTCACACGATATCACTGGGTTAAGTTGTGTAATAAAATCCAGTTAGTTGTAATAATGAAAAAAAAATATTAAATGTTTTTTTTACGCCACCAAATGTTCGTGGTGTTTTTTGTGTGTAAATTTAAAGTGTCCAGATAAATCACTGGTCATAATGTTCACAGCAAAATATATTATGAATGACGTGTGTACAATGATGACGCGGTGCTGCTGGCTCTGGAGCTGACTTACCGGCTTAAAACGCGACTGAAACCAGTGCTTCTTTCTGAAAACATGACATGGGAAAATGTCAGAGACGCGATACATTTAAATGCGGTGACTGTAAGATGCGTGTTTCTCATTGAATTAGCATGCATTAACGTATGATCTTCAAGTTTCAAAGTTATTTTGTTGAACAAAGTGACAAATCAAGAGACCAGGATGAGTCTCATTTGCATGGGTTACCAAAATGGCAAAATCAACGCAAAATACAACTGCGAAGCAGACGGAAATCAGAACAATAACACAAACAACCCTGTCACGTGAGACTTCGAAATCACTCAATGTTAACTGAACCTTTTGGCGGTACCCCGGGGTACCATAGTAATCCGGCTCTCGCGTAACGACAGGGATCGAACGGCAAGTCCAAAATCAGCTCGAGACGGGCTGGTCAGCCCCCCCACCCACCTGTGCTCGCGCCCCCCCCCCCCACCTGTGCTCGCCCCACCCCCCACCTGTGCTCGACCCCCCCCACCTGTGCTTGCCCCCCCCACCTGTGCTCGCCCCCCCCCCCCCACCTGTGCTCGCTCCCCCCACCTGTGCTCGCCCCCCCCACCTGTGCTCGCCCCCCCCCACCTGTGCTCGCCCCCCCCCACCTGTGCTCGCCCCCCCCCCACCTGTGCTCGGCCCCCCCCCACCTGTGCTTGCCCCCCCCCCCACCTGTGCTTGCCCCCCCCCCCACCTGTGCTTGGCCAGCCCCCACCTGTGCTTGCCCCCCCCCCACCTGTGCTTGCCCCCCCACACCTGTGCTTGCCCCCCCCCCCACCTGTGCTTGCCCCCCCCCCACCTGTGCCCCCCCCCCACCTGTGCCCCCCCCCACCTGTGCCCCCCCCCCACCTGTGCCCCCCCCCCACCTGTGCCCCCCCCCCACCTGTGCCCCCCCCCACCTGTGCCCCCCCCCACCTGTGCCCCCCCCCCACCTGTGCCGCCCCCACCTGTGCCCCCCCCACCTGTGCCCCCCCCCCACCTGTGCCCCCCCCCCCCACCTGTGCCCCCCCCCCACCTGTGCCCCCCCCCCCACCTGTGCCCCCCCCACCTGTGCCCCCCCCCCCACCTGTGCCCCCCCCCCCACCTCTGCCCCCCCACCCCCCACCTCTGCCCCCCCACCCCCCCCAACTGTGCTTGCCCCCCCCCACCTGTGCTTGGCCAGCATTCTCTGCAGCTGCTGGACTCTGGAGTCGCCCCGGGGCGAGGAGACGTGCAGCGCGGCGCGGGGACCCGGGACGCGGAGCCGCAGCGGCACCTGCAGCAGCAGCCGCGACCCCACGCAGCGACACAGAGACATGAGGCCCCCCGCCGGGCTCCTTCACGGCCCAGGCGAGGCAGCAGCGCGGCCGAACGGAACGCGCGGAGCAGTGGAGGTAGTGGGGGAGACCCTTGCAGTGCTCAGATGGGCGCCGCCATGTTGCAAAGCAAGCGATTGTAATCCATAATGTGGATAGACGCGAGCGATTATAAACCGTAATGTGGATAGACGCGAGCGATTATAAACCGTAATGTGGATAGACGCGAGCGATTGTAATCGGTAATGTGGATAGACGCGAGCGATTGTAATCAGTAGTGTGGATAGACGCGAGCGATTGTAATCGGTAGTGTGGATAGACGCGAGCGATTGTAATCGGTAGTGTGGATAGACGCAAGCGATTGTAACCCTTAGTGTGGATAAACGCGATTGATTGTAATCGGTAGTGTTGATAGACGCGAGCGATTGTAATCGGTAATGTGGATAGACGCGAGCGATTGTAATCCGCAATGTGGATAAACGACGCGCGATTGTAATATGTAGTGTGGATAGGCGCAAGTGATTGTAATCCATAGTGTGGATCGACGCAAGATAATGTAATCTGTAGTGTGGATAGATGCGAGCGATTGTAATCTAAATTGTAATGTTTAGTGTAAAGGTAAAACATTCCCCTTATCGCCTTATCAGACCGTGGGTGCCAGAACCATTCCCGACCGCCTTTGTCTCCCCAGTGCTGATGTTTAGGCACCGCACCATTTACTCATTTAAGGTTGAGTTGACCTAGGAGAAGACCCGGACAGATTTAGATATTTGCTGTCGAACTGGGGTCGTCGGTTTTGAAGCGCAGTGCGCTAACCGCTGCGCCACCGCTCATCCAACACTCGGCGCCCTCTGCAGAGGCGGCACGCGCACGCCAGAGGGAGCCCGCGGGGCGTCCACGTGGGACACGGACAGGTCTCGTGACGGGTGGTGAGTGACGTGGTGAGTGGTGAGTGACGTGGATCGTGAGTGGTGAGTGAGTAGTGAGTGACGTGGTGTTTCAGTTTTATTTATTTGGTATCGCCCTGTGAGCCATTCGGCTCTTGAATCGGGTGCAACCGCAACAAACAAAAAGTGAGTGACGTGGTGAGTGGTGAGTAACGTGGTGAGTGATTAGTGACGTGGTGTGTGACGTGGTGAGTGGTCACTGACGTGGATCGTGAGTGGTGATTGAGTGGTGAGTGGTGAGTAACGTGGTGAGTGATTAGTGACGTGGTGTGTGACGTGGTGAGTGGTCACTGACGTGGATCGTGAGTGGTGATTGAGTGGTGAGTAACGTGGTGAGTGAGTGGTGATTGAGTGGTGAGTGACGTGGTGAGTGAGTGGTGAGTAACGTGGTGAGTGATAAGCGACGTGGTGAGTGAGTGGTGAGTGACGTGGTAAGTGGCGAGTGACGTGGTGAGTGAATGGTGAGTAACGTGGTGAGTGAATGTGGCATTTCCACCAATGAATCCGGACTGTAAACGGGCAACGAATACCGCCTGAGTGGCCATTCGAGCAGCAGATCGCGTGTCTATCCACGCTCACACAACGTGTGCGGTGACGTCTTACTGCAACGGTTTTAACTTGCCTGCGATGTTCTAGAGCTTTCCTCGAAGTCTCGACACTCCCCGTCAAGTGTCGCCTCAACAGGCAACAACGGACAGCAGTTAGAAAATATCGAATCGTCGAAATGGCACCGGTTGTGGTATCTCTTTGCTTAAACCGGGCGCGTCGTTTCAACGATCAATCTCTCTGTCCGTCTGCCTGTGTTGCCCGGTGGAATCTTTTTTACACGCTTTCATTTAACTCTGTCTGTTGTCGTCGTTGTTGTCGTTGTTGTATCCTCAAATCTTGTAACTCAATTTTAAACCACTTTCCAATGTGGTATCGACTGCAAACTTGCTATAATTATGTCATACTGATGACAATACTATATTCCATCATAAACAAATAAAATTAGATATTTTTAAACATTATTTTGTATATGTTATATTTCGGCTTGGGTCTAATTGTCCACGGTCAACTGACGTTGGCTGTAATTGGCCATGGTCCCTTACGTTATGGCAAGCTTCGGGGCCACTTTCTGGAGTCGTGGAGTTCTTCCATTACTAGTACATTTCATAAAAGCGTGTTTAAAATTTTTTATTTTAAATATAACTTATTTTTCCGAGCGACGCATTAGGTCAGAACATTTGCGAGGCCGACGCAAGATCTACGATCACATAATAATCATAATAATCATTATCATGGCTGCGTGTGACCGGCACGTTCAGTTAATGAAGGGGATACCTTTGAATGTTTGTCGCCCACGAAATAAAGACTCGCGGAAGCGACGGCCGGGTCAACTTGACCATCACCCCCCGGGGGTTGTGGGGCGGCTCAACTTTCATCGCTCCATTTGGCACGCGCTCTTAGTTTTTATGGCCCACGCCCCCCCCCCCCGTTCTCTCTTTCCACTTGCCCTCCCTCTTCAAATTGGCCGACTTCTAAACCCGGGCTAAAGACTAAAGTGTTATTGATCACGGAGAGGAAGGGGTGGGGAACGGTGGGTGGGTTAATGTGGCGTCAACCCCCACCTTGATGGAGTCCATTAGAGACGCTGCCCCTCCCGTGAAATATGATGTAATTATGGCAAGGGGTCCCGGCCGATCGCGCACCATTTCGGATCCCATTGATTTCCCTCCGTCCGAACTGTGCACATATTTGTGGGTGTTTGGCCAATCCCCAGAGGCTAATTCCGATATAGGAGGGAGAGAGGGAGGGCAGGCAGGCGAGCGTGTGCGACCGGGATGGAGGCGACTTTGTGAATTGTGATTGTGGCAATGAGGCGGCGGAGAGCGGCGTGGGGTGTGTCGTTTGTTTTCTGTTGCCATCATCATCATCGTCGTCATCATCGATCCATCCTCAGAAACATCATCGGGCGTTGATGTTAAGTGCGTGGTCGCCCGTCTGATGCCGCGCACGTGGAACCGCATCAACCGCGTTGGGGTGATAGCCTCGTCACAGCCGGCGCGGCGGTGACAGAGGAGGCTCAACACCCGGACATTACAGCCACGCGAGCCTCCTCCTCATCCTCCTTCTCCTCAATTGAGGTGACCGAGCCTCAGGCAGGGCCTCCGACGTTCACACTTCGCCATTTCTGAGGCCTCACTTTAATTATGGTCTTGGGGGCGGGGAGCGAGGTGGGGGAGGGGGCCGTGGCGCCTTCACGCAGTGGGGGGGCGGGGGGCACATTGAGCTGGAGGCGGATCCAGAAGTTTCTACCTGCCATGTAGCGATGGAGAACTCACCACCACGGTGGAGAGAACTCACCACCGCGATGGTGAACTCACCACCGCGATGGTGAAAACTCACCACCGCGATGGAGAGAACTCACCACCGCGATGGTGAGAAGTCACCACCGCGATGGAGAGAACTCACCACCGCGATGGAGAGAACTCACCACCGCGATGGTGAGAACTCACCACCGCGATGGAGAGAACTCACCACCGCGATGGAGAGAACTCACCACCGCGATGGTGAGAACTCACCACCGTGATGGTGAACTCACCACCGAGATGGAGAGAACTCACCACCGCGATGGAGAGAACTCACCACCGCGATGGTGAACTCACCACCGCGATGGTGAGAACTCACCACCGTGATGGTGAACTCACGACCGAGATGGAGAGAACTCACCACCGCGATGGAGAGAACTCACCACCGCGATGGAGAGAACTCACCACCGCGATGGAGAGAACTCACCACCGCGATGGTGAGAACTCACCACCGCGATGGAGAGAACTCACCACCGCGATGGAGAGAACTCACCACCACGGTGGAGAGAACTCACCACCACGATGGAGAGAACTCACCACCGCGATGGAGTGAACTCACCACCGCGATGGTGAGAACTCACCACCGTGATGGTGAACTCACCACCGAGATGGAGAGAACTCACCACCGCGATGGAGAGAACTCACCACCGCGATGGAGAACTCACCACCGCGATGGTGAGAACTCACCACCGCAATGGTGAGAACTCACCACCGCGATGGAGAGAACTCACCACCGCGATGGAGAGAACTCACCACCGCGATGGAGAACTCACCACCGCGATGGTGAACTCACCACCGCGATGGAGAGAACTCACCACCGCGATGGTGAGAACTCACCACCGTGATGGTGAACTCACCACCGAGATGGAGAGAACTCACCACCGCGATGGAGAGAACTCACCACCGCGATGGAGAACTCACCACCGCGATGGTGAGAACTCACCACCGCAATGGTGAGAACTCACCACCGCGATGGAGAGAACTCACCACCGCGATGGAGAGAACTCACCACCGCGATGGAGAACTCACCACCGCGATGGAGAGAACTCACCACCGCGATGGAGAGAACTCACCACCACGATGGTGAACTCACCACCGCGATGGAGAACTCACCACCGCGATGGTGAACTCACCACCGCGATGGAGAGAACTCACCACCGCGATGGAGAGAACTCACCACCACGATGGTGAACTCACCACCGCGATGGAGAACTCACCACCACGATGGAGAACTCACCACCGCGACGTGAAAGCTCCATTGGAAGGGGCCGTGATTTTAGGCGTACACCTTCTGTTCTCACCAAAAGCGCTCCTGTTGTCAATGTCCTGCGGACGACAACGCGACGCGCGAGCGAGCTGCCCCAACCCCCCGCGAACGGTAACCAAATGACATGGAGGCGTTTGTTATTTTTTTAAGCCGAGCGAACGGGCGCACACCACGTGACCCCACGGCACGATTGATGGAGCCCTCGTTAAGCCGGGTTCAGGATGCATGTAATGACCGCATCGTGGGCGGCTGAAGCCTCTCCCGGAGCAGCAGGGGGGGTGGGCATCGCCGATCATTTCTGTGGTGACTCACAAATTAAGCCGCGTGCCTCGTTGATTTGTAAAAAAATAGCGGAGCGGTTATTGACCTGACCACGCGCGACATTCGGAGGGGTTCGTGGAGTCGAACGATTCGGAAAAGCTCGAGTGACAGATACAAATTATTAAGCCAAGCCGGACATCTGTGAAACTTGAACATTTTTTCCCACGTGAATAAAAAACAAATGTAGCAACAAATGTCAGGTGGCCAGCGGGCTGAGATGGGGCTTTGCCATGGGCACACCCGACTGACTTTGACCCCTAACCCCCAAACCCCCACTCCTTCCGGAAACTCCACTCATTGCCCCCATCACTGTCACAATTATCATCACTCTCTTCGTCCCAATTGCGTATCCCGGTTCTGACTCGTCAAGCCACGCTCCCCGTTGGGCTCTCCTCTTCTCAGAGTTTTCAGTGCCAGGCACCACGGACTGTCTGATGGTCACCCTCATGACGCTCCATAGCCTTTTCCCATTTTTTTATTTTTCAGTGGGTGCGTAAGCAGGTTGCTGAGTTCGTGGGCTAGCGAATAGGTGGGTAGGCAGGCGAGCATGTGGGTAGGTGATTCGGTAAGGGATTTTAGCAAGTGAGTGGGTTGGTGGGGTCAGCAGTTTAATGAGTGGATAGATGGCTTAGCATCAAACACACGGAGCCGTTCCTCGATTGCCACAGAAGCACCCCAAATATATCGCATATCGGAGCAGTGATCTCAACTGGTTTCGAACATGACCACCGTGGTCGCCACGGTACTGTAGGAAACACGTTCAACATACATACATACATAGACTCACACAGCGACCAATAGACTCACGCGGAGAACCATGGACTCACACAGAGACCCATCATTTGTTGTCCTTCCCCCGCACCTCCGATTAGCACTGTTGTGTAAATACGGTGCGAAAGAGGTTCACCACACACACACACATACGTACGTGCAGAATGGAGGGCGTGGAGTCGAAGCGCGGGGTATGGAACGCGCGAGTGCGCGAGCACCCCGCGGGGTCGCCCCCCGATCTCTTCTCTGCGGCTGCGTTGAGCCACCCTCGCGTCGCGCTCCTTGCCGTGCGGGATGCTGGAGCCGCGAGCCACGAGGCCGTGGACCGTCCCTCTGCTGTGCGCGCGGCAGAGCGCTCGGCGCTCGGGGGTGTCGTGCGTGCGGGAGTTGGCGCTCTGGATGCCGGGAGATCGTTGATCGATGTTCGGTCGCCGGGTTGACGATGGCGCTGGTCGTGATTTACCACCGAGCCGAGCCGCGTGAAGTCTGATGCCGTCGTGCACGTGCGTGCTGCGTGGTACGAATGTCCACGGTGGGACGCGTAGTCGATCATCCAGGGTGGGTGTCCACCGCTGTGGAAGAGGCCACACGTCGCGAGGTGTCTTGCTGCCTCCGGTTGCTATAAACGAGCAGGCACGCCAAAGCCTTCGTAAGTATCCACGACGACAAACGTGCATGGGTTGTGCACGACAATCCAGTGATGTGAGTATCGCGCAGTCGTGGTTAATGCTGCGTACGTGTCGCGGGCATTGGGCTCCCTGGCTACAGCGCGCGTCGCTATCGACGACATTCGGAATTCCCGCCGAGCTCGGGGGCGCGGGGCGATCGCCGCTGTGTTTCGCAGACACAGTCGGCAGTGGTTTCACAGCCACTGCTGTGCGTGCGATCTCAGTCGAGCCTTTTGCGCGGTGTCATATTTCGAATTTGGCAAATGTGTACCGTGACGCCGCCACACAATGGCCTCCTCCTCCTCGGATCTAACTACGTCACGGGGTGTCTAACGTCCACCGTGAGGTGCTGCGGACGGCGCGTGTTTTACAGTTGACACACCCAAAGTAATAACTAAACTAAATATTTAATTTACAATGGATTAAAAAATATATATCAGGTAAGGAGGCCCACTGAGCTATATAGCTTTTTTTCAGAAGCGACCCGGTCATCACAAAATGATAACTCAACGAAGTGGCTTATCACGATGCAATTTCTAGCAGCCAAATACTCTAAACGCACGTTGATTCTAAATGTGGAGGGGAAAACCCGCGGACCCGGAGAAAAATCCACGCGATCACGGGGAGAACATACAATCTCCGAATATACAGCAGAGGTCAGGATTTGGATCGAACCCAGACCTCCTGCACGCCAGGCGCGGTAGTTAACATCTCGTCACCGCGGCGCGCCTACCAGGGTGGCCTAGAGGATTCGAACCTCTTCCACAAGCAGCGAACCCGCTGGGGGGTGGGGGGGGGTGCAGATGGAAGTGGGGGAGCAGGGCCCGCTGGGATTGGGGGTGGAGGGACATTCATCCTGTCATCCTTGCCCTCTTGCCTGACCCAATAACCCAATTAAGCGAGTTTAATTGTTATGAATGAGGCTGAGCTGGCGACGAGACCCTAACCATCTGTGTGAGCTCTCGCGTAATGTTTATTGGGCAGCGCGTCGAGTCGATGTCGGCCCCTCCTCCCTCCCTCTTCACCCCTCATTATCTCCCGCGACGGAGGCCGATGCTATTGCGAAGCGCTGATGGCGATGGGAGGCTCTCCTCCTCCTCCTGCTGCTGCTGCATCAATGTGGAGCGAGACGGAGATTAATCACGGCGCTAAAACACCGATCAGCGATGCACCGGAGATCCGTGACCGGGAGACCGCGTGGCAGGCCCGACGCGTGGCGAGGGAGCACGAGAGAGAGAGAGGGCATCTCGACGTCGTCCCGTTTGGACCTCACAATTCGTGCCAACGCCCGCGAACGCGGCGCTGCCGCCACGCGTGCTCAGGCGCTGAAGCTGCGAGCGGTGATCGGCGCGAGCGGTGTTGCGGCTTCACATGGAGTCGCTACGGGCGAGGGGTGCTGGCGGGGCGCGTTTCGTGGCGCAGATTAAACGCCTCGAAGCCGTTGATCATCGTTCGTTCCGGCGACGCGTCCTGCCCGCGTCCACGTGCCGTTCGTAATCGTCAACGCGACGTCTCCAATGGACGTACGACTTCTAATTATCGCGTGTTACCTCCGTCTGTCACTGTATAATCTATGTACGTGTGTACGTTGAACTTCTTTCGCACCGTACGTAGTCAACCGTGCTAAGCGGATGTCCGGGTAGAAGGGAAACAAACCAAAAGACGCAAAAGTCCTGCACCACCTCTCTTTGCTCGATGGCACACTCGGCACATTTCGTTTCATGCTTCCCTGTCCTCCCTGATGTTTGTGGTCCATGCATCTGGAAATACGCTCTGATTGACATTTTGTACGGGTATTGTTTCAATCTCTCTCTATGCGTGGTGTGTGTGTTTAAGTTAGGTTTGCTTAAGCCCACAACAACGAACGGCGCGCCAGGCGGCTAAAACACAGCAAGTTGGCACAGTAGGGGGCACAGGTGGTGCATCGGCCAGTCATCTCAGTCAGTCGAACCATGGCACCTGGGTTTGTCCCGAGACCTCCTGCCACCGGGCGTTCGACACTTCACGTGGCCTCAAGGTGCACATAGCCTGGCACAAGCGCCGTGGCGACGTCACCGCCACTTAGTGGCTAATGGCGGTTGTTGTTGCAGTTTAAGTGATTCCGCATCTCTAAGCTAATCACGGTCGAACTACCCATTCTCATATGCGTATATTTTAAAAACGCAACTTAAATTCCACTTGTGTGTCTTGGAGTCGTGTGATGAGATGAAGGAACATCCTTCCACTCAGGCCCTGGCAGCAGCTGCTCTCGGATAGGAGATAGAGGGGGGGGCAGTCGAGCTGTCGTGGGGGGGGGTCACAGAAGTAGCCACTCGCGTTAGCCTCTCTCTCTCTGTGTCCCAGCGCAGTGGCGGTTTGCTTGTGGAAGAGGTTCTAATCAGTCAGGCCACCCTGGTTGGCGCGCCGCGGTGACGATATGTTAACTACCGTGCCTGGCGTGCAGGAGGTCGTGGGTTCGACCCCGATCCTGACCTCTGCTGTATATGCGGAGCTTGCATGTTCTCCCCGTGATCGCGTGGATTTTTCTCCGGGTCCGCCGACGTGCGTGATAAACCCAAATTAAATAAAAAAAAAACCTGGCTCGTCACTCCTGAGAATCTGCTTTAATCGCGGGCGTCTGCGTGGACCTCAACTCAGAATCTCATCGGTTCTGGCTCGGTGCCGTCACACAACCACGAGTCCCCCGAGCTGCCCGGCATCTTCAGTTTGTGCCCTTTGTTGTTGTTGTTGTTTTAGTTATTATCGAGCAGGGAGTGAGTGAGTGAGATGCGTGAGGGAGTGTGGGGGAGTGAAGGCGTGGAGTGGGTGCAGCAGGGAGGGGGGGTTGTTTCTTTCGTTCAGGCCGACAAACTCAAGGCCGAGTCAATCAGAGCCACACCTTGAGGGACGCGTTGAACGGCAGGCGTCAGATCCCAGAGGTCACTCGACTCGGCTGGCCAAACAGAAAGAGACAGCGGCAGAGCCGAGAGGCACGCGGGAAGCGCCTGCTCGGGTTCATTTGGTAAACAAAGGAGCTTGTTCCCACTGACCCCTGGAGGTCACGCGGTTGGAACAGACAATGTCCCGGCACGTGAGTGATGACCACCGTGCATTCATACCGTCTCCACCACGTCGCGATCGTCACCGCCAGCCGCAATCGATCCACCGCTGGATGGATGAACGCCCCCCCCCGCTCCCTCCCCCCCAGCACAAGCCGTCACCACCTCCCAGGAGCCCCCCCCCCCCCCCCGATGGATGCAACAATCTCAGGTGAGCGCCTGCGCACGCGAGCTCTCGTTCGGCGCTCCAACTCCGCGGTCGGACGGCGTCCTCTGGAGGGGCATTCCGAAAGCGGGAGCTCTGGCGGCATCCGGAGGCAGAAGGCGACTTCGTCTGGGCTCCTGGTGGGCCCCAACGGCGTCACACCACGGGGGCCGTAGCGATGAAGTGGAAGGGACGAGCCGCGGCCTGTCTGTGGCCTGGGTTATGGGTTTTGGAAAATCTACGAAGAGTAATTGAGTAATGCGATATAAAAAAAGAGGACGTGTTTACTCAGTGCGGGCATCATGGAGTTTCGTGCAGGACCCATTTTCAAGACGCTCGCCTGACTGTTCTGATGATGATGATACACTGAATGTCGAAGCCAGTCGCGAGTTTTTTTTGCTTGCTGCATTAAAACAGCGCAGCTGGAAAGGCCGTGGTGTGGCCGATGGGATCTGCACAAATACATCGCGAGTATGTTTATGGGCAGAAACTTACATGGGAAGGAGATGTGTTGTAAACATGTTGGTTTTCCAGCGGGCTTGGTTTAGGATTTCGGCCCGGTTCCCTGGTTAGCGTTGTGCGAACGGCATCAGACACTGGGTGCGCGCAGATCCCTGTTGGGGGTGACAGAGATGGAATGGCACTGGAAAGCGCGTCACAGTGAGTCGTGGTGCGCTGGGACAAGTCGGTCGAAAGCAACGGCACTGTGCAGGATTTTCTCTCTGCACTTTCCCCAACATCAGAGCGCCACGACTCGACCAGCTGCTGCTCCCCCGCGGAGCCTCCGACAGGGGGCAGGGCCACGCGGTGTTCAACCAGCATACCGCGGGTGTCCATGACACACTCACCCATCCACCCACCCACTCACCAACCCACTCACCGACCCACCCACATATTCACCCACCCACTCACTCAGCCACCCACTCGCCCACCCATTCACCCACTCACTCATCCACTCACTCATCCGACACACCCACACATTCACCAACCCACTCAATCATCCACCCACTCGCCCACCCATTAACCTACTCACTCACCCACCCATTCACCCACCCAAAGACAAAGACCACCCATATAGCCTGAACAAACTATTGGGGCAAGTGCTGTTAGCGAGCACCTATAAAGGCCGTCACGGCACACGAGGGGATGGGTGGCCAGCACCACGCCCGGCCGCCTTTATCTCCTATAACGTTGATGTTGACACACCGCACCAGGTACTCATTTGAGGCTGAGTCGACATAGAGGAGACCCATGACCGGTTCAGATAATCGTCACCGGTGTTAGCCGTGAGCAGAAACCAAACTCGCGTCGCCGTAGCGCAGCGCCCTCACCGCGGCGCCACCGCTCCCCTACACTCTCGCTCCCTCGCTCTCCTCCACCTCCTCAACGCTCACGTCCCCCACCCACGGTACAGGGAGGGGCACGGGACCCGTACCTCGCCACGGCAGTGCGAGCGTTAGCCTCGCAAACACGCGCCGTCTGCTTCACTCACAGTGGCACGTTAAAGACCCCCTGACGTCATTCGCAAAGAGTGGGGCTCACGGTGCGACCGCACGCGTTCTCATGCGGTTGAGACACTGGCGGAACCATGAACTGCCTGGCGCGATGACTTCTACTTATGTGCAGCTCCAACATGATTGTAATATCACGTGACCATCAGGGATGCCGACGGCTCGTGGGTGGTCTTCTTCCAGCAGTGGATTGATCGAAGCCGGTGATGAGCGGAAGGACATGCAGCTCCAGATAGTGCGGCTGCGCTGAGCGCAAGTGTCGCCCTGTGTGGTGGTGGTCGGCCGTGGCGTCGGCCACCCACTCCCTCGTGCGCCGTGCCGGCCTTCATAGGTGCTCGCTTATAGCACTTGCCCTAAAAAAACATCTGTTGAGGCTATACGGGGGATCTTTGTCTTCGTGGTGCGGTGGTAGTGGTGCGGGTGATGGTGCGCGGGGTGGTGCCAGCGAGCCTTCGACACTTCACGTGGCCTTAAAAAGATGCACCTAGCCTGGCACAAGCGTCGCGGTGACGTCAAGGCCACTTAGTGGAGAACGGCGGTTGTTGTTGGTGCGCGCGGGCGATGGAGACGCTCATACGATTTTCTCTCGCGTTTCCGAATCCAACTGAATATCAAGAGAGAGCTAGGGTTGGTGGATCACGCGCAGACGGAGCGGCGTGTAAGGCATTATCCATCTGCAGGGCAATACGGTGACTGTTTAATGAGAGTGCAGGAAGCACTTGTTCTCAACTAAGTACGTCGGTAGCTCGTCGACTTAAGTGGGCACGCGACGAACATCCACGCACAGCCGGAGCGAAAGGGTGTATACCGGATGTGGTGTGCTGGGTGCGAAATTGTGGTCTGGGTCACTGACCCCGACGGGCCCGGCTGAAGCGGCGTGTGGTGCGGAGTTCCTCTCCGGGTTTTCCAGATTTTCCTCGTGCGCCCAGAGCGCTCATCGCACAGCGTCAGCCTCCAGGAACAAGACACACACACAAATTGAGACACTCCGGGAGACTGTTCTGGACGAAAAACCATTTCTACTATGATCAAACAATAAGACTATATTTTAAACGAATATGTTATTAATAAAGATTTGAAATAGGTTAAATGTTCATACGATACGGTATTATTTTTTTGAAGTTTTGCTGGCTGGCTGGACGGACGGATGGACATGCCCAAAGGACGTTCGGGCTGCTAGCAAATTATAAAACATATATTTTAACAAGATTAACAAGTACGTATTAAAATAAAATGAAAGTATTTTACATTCTGATTTAAAGCTTTCGTGACTGCAGGGATTCATATTCTTGGTTCTTTCGGTAAAGTCACGTAGAAGGGAAATTATAAAATAATATGAATATTAAACAATAAAAATTCTCACGACGTTTCGACTGCAACACAAGCAATCATCATCAGGTGTGAAATCCACAGCAAGAAAATTTGAAATTCAATGTGATTACACATTTACCTAATAAGGAGGGTAACGGTGAAAGGAATTAACTTACAACGTTTGTTGCCAACTAACCCTAAAGCCTAAACAAGTGTATCGAATTGCCCCTCAAACATCCACCACCACATCCCACGTCCTCCTCCTCCTCGCCAGGGTCTCCCTCGTCCACTCCTCCCCTCGCCCTCTCACCATGGAGCGCACATCACGACAGCCCACAAGCACCAGCGCGACTCCAGTACCGCCAGGAGCGCTCTCCGTCATCATCTACCTTGCACGTCAACCCAGCCTCCTGCGTGTTTAACGCACAACAAAACTATGAGCTGTTTTTATTTGACCAGGTATGGCCCACTGAGCTATATAGTTTTTTTTCAGATGCGACCTGGTCATCACACGCGATAGCTCGACGAATTGGGCTCATCGTCGTGTGGACATTTATAGCAGCCAAACACTCGAAACGCACGTTGATGTCGATTCTAAATGTGGAGGGGAATAAGCGGAGGAACCCGCAGAAAAATCCACGCGACCACGGGGAGATATGCAAACTCCAAATATGCATCAGGCATCGTCAGGGTCAGGGTCGAACCCACAGCCTCCTTCATGCCAGGCGAGGTGGTTGACGTCTCGCAAACGCGGCGCCCCCAATTGTTCGGCCGCGTGAGTTATCTTGTATGGTTCCGACTCCGCGGTAAAATCCCACAAAATTGTGTTGTCTGGTTGTGTATCCACCATACCCATGGTGGTGTGGTATGTATTCGTGGTGTGTGTGTGTATTTATGGTGTGTGTGTGTGTATGTGTGGTAGGTGTGTGTGTATTTGTGGTATGTGTGTATTTGTGGGGTGTGTGTGTTTGTGGTGTGTGTGTGTGTGTATTTGTGGTGTGTGTATTTGTGGTGTGTATTTGTGGTGTGTGTGTGTTTGTGGTGTGTGTGTGTTTGTGGTGTGTGTGTGTTTGTAGTGTGTGTGTGTGTGTGTTTGTGGTGTGTGTGTGTATTTGTGGTGTGTGTGTATTTGTGGTGTGTGTGTTTGTGGTGTGTGTGTGTATTTATGGTGTGTGTGTGTGTTTGTGGTGTGTGTGTATTTGTGGTGTGTGTGTTTGTGGTGTGTGTGTATTTGTGGTGTGTGTGTTTGTGGTGTGTGTGTGTATTTTTGGTGTGTGTTTGTGGTGTGTGTGTGTATTTGTGGTGTGTGTGTATTTGTGTGGCTGTTGAATCCTCGCGTGTGCGCACGTGTACGTGTGTGTGTGTCTGTGCGTGCGTGTGTGTGGCATGCACGCAACATGAAATGTGGGTAATCACAATGTCTGGCTTCATCATGTCAGCTTTTGGGTCGGCTGATGGGTGCCCGCATCATCCATTATACGGCTAGAGATTGCTTATCGATCGGGCCTGCGGAATATTCCTCTAATCCCGAGACAAGCAATACACGGCCAGTGTCCGTACTAATAATCCGATTACCAACCTGCCTGCTCTGATTCGGCATACATCGTCCCGTAATTATACCCCACCGCGGGGACGGGTGGAGTGCTGGTAGGATGAGACACACACACGCGCACACACACACTCGCACACACTCGCGAACCACAGCAGTTTAAAGACATCCCCATGGCCATGCACACGCGAACAGCAATGCTGCCGAGCTTACAACGCGCGCGCGTGGCTCTGTGTGCCGCTGTGTGTGTGTGCTGATGTGTGTGCTGATGTGTGTGCTGATGTGTGTGTGTGTGCTGGTGTGTGTGTGTGTGCTTCTGTGTGTGTGTGTGCTTCTGTGCGTGACTTTGTGGGGAGCGGTTGGGCAGCTGTTCGCGCGCGGCGCTTACAAACCCGGCGACCCGAGTTCGATTCCCGCTCACGGCTAACACCGGTGACGATTGTCTGAACCGGTCCTGGGCCTCCCCTAGGTCGACTCAGCCTCAATTGAGTACCTGGCGCGATGTGTAAACATCGCCACAGGGGAGACAAAAGCGGCCGGGCGTGGTCTTGGCCACCCAGCCCCTCGTGTGCCGTGCCGGCTTTCATAGGTGCTCACTAACCCCACTTGCCCCAACAGTCTTTTAAGGCTATCCGGGGTATATTTGTCTTTGCTGCTGCTGTGTGTGTCGCTGTGAGTGACGCGGGATCTCTGTCCCATATGCGAGTTCAATCCCTGGCTGCTCACGACGCCTTCAGAGGCAAATGGGATTTCACTCTTTACCTTGATCCGCCCTCGGCTTACTCCGCCTAAAATAAGTACAGTACTCGGTGTGGTGATGTGTTCATCGTCGTCGTCGTCGGCACTGGGAAGACAAAGATGGTTGGGCATACGTGGCCACAGTCTCAGCACCACACCGGTGCCCTGGCAGTGGCAGGCGAGAGACGAGCGTCTGCCTTGTCCACGTCGCTGTGCGTCGCAATCCGTGACGGGGAGCGGTGGCGCAGTGGTTAGCGCTACGCTGCGCTACGAACCCGGCAACCCGAGATCGATCCCCGCTCACGGCCCTAGTACCTTGTGCGATGATGTCAATATCGCCGCGAGGGAGACAAAGACGGCCAGGCGGGGTACAGTACTGGCCATACCCGCTCGCGTGCCGTGCCGGCCTTTATAAGTGCTCGCTAGCAGCACTTGCCCCAACAGTCTGCTGATGCTATACGGGGAACCTTTGTTTTTGTGTGTGGCGATGCGTGGACAGCACTCCGAAGCATCCCTGTAATAGGATAAAGACGGCTTCGTAACTTCAGTTGACTTCTAGGAATACACGAAAGCGTGACTTTGAAATTATCATCCATACCCGAAGGTTTTCAATATGACGAGATTGCGTGGCTCTTTATTCCACATATTTTATTTATACGATAGTGATTCTTGCCGGCGGCTGACGCTCTCACGGCATGTGTGTGTCTGTGTGTGTGTCTGTGTGTGTGTGTCTGTGTGTGTCTGTGTGTGTCTGTGTGTGTGTCTGTGTGTGTCTGTGTGTGTGTCTGTGTGTCTGTGTGTGTGTGTCTGTGTGTGTGTCTGTGTGTGTGTGTCTGTGTGTGTCTGTGTGGCTGTGTGGCTGTGTATCTGTGTCTGTGTGTGTGTCTGTGTGTGTGTGTCTGAGTGTGTCTGTGTGTATCTGTGTGTGTGTGTCTGTGTGTGTGTGTCTGTGTGTGTGTGTGTCTGTGTGTGTGTCTGTGTGTGTGTCTGTGTGTATCTGTGTGTGTGTCTGTGTGTGTGTGTCTGTGTGTATCTGTGTGTGTGTGTCTGTGTGTGTGTCTGTGTGTGTGTGTCTGTGTGTGTCTGTGTGTATCTGTGCGTGTGTCTGTGTGTGTGTGTCTGTGTGTGTGTGTCACTGGGCAGCGGTGATGTAGCGGTTAGCGCTACGCTGCACTACGAACCCTGCCACCAGAGTTCGATTCCCGCCCGCTCACGGCCAACATCAGTGACGATTATCTGAACCGGTCCTGGGTCTCCCTTAGGTCGCCTCAGCCTGAACTGACTACTTGGTGCCGTGTGTAAACATTGGCACACGGGAGACAAAGGCGGCCGGGCGTGGTGTTGGCCACCCACCCCGACATTCATAGGTGCTCGCTAACATCACTTGCCCCAACAGTCTGTTAAGGCTACACTGGGGGATCTTTTTCCTTGTCACTGATTGTGTTTCCATCTCGGTCCTCCCGGTCACTCAACCCACGGCACCCGGGTCTGTCCGCGTGACCTCCTGTCAGCAGCGAACCGTCCTTAAGGTGCACCTAGCCTGGCACAGGCGCTGTGGTGACGTCACCGCCGCTTAGTGACGTGTGGCGACTGTTGGTGGTGGTGGTGTTTTGTGTCCGTCCAACTTTGGAGAGTCGCGCTGCTTGACCCCCCCCCACCCCGAGCTTCTGTTTGACCGCGGCGCTCTCTCCCATTTGGGCCCAGCGCGTGGCGGATAGGCGGCGCGCGTCCATCATCGTCGTCGTCGCCGCCGCCCCCAACGGACAGAGAAGGGAACTTGACTTCGGTTCCGAACGCGGCTCGCGGTGGAGAGTCGAGTCGTCTCCCAGTCGTGAACGCGCGCCGTGTGCTTACGGGCGGAGCGGGACTGCAAATCACGGAGCCGAAAATCTCGATTAAGTCATAAAAAAATAACGGGGGGGGGGGGGGGTGTGGAGGAGGAGGCGCGCCGTGTCGTGAGGGGGGGGGCGTCACGGGTGATGGTGACCGCGGCGCGGTAACGTCTCGCGCGCCACCCAAAGCCACGCGCACCCGACCGGGGCTACCGCTCGATATGTGCCCAGTGACCGCAATGGGAATGTACAAGTCCCGGTATGAAACCCATTTACCCTGCAGCTGTCCGTGCCCATTGCCGCGTCCCTCTCTGCGGAGTGGACATACTGCGTGATACAGGAAGAGCGGCCGTTCTGGGGAGAGGCGACATCCGTGTTTGGCGTTGAGCAGTGCCCGTCTGGCGCGCCTTCGCACGCCGACACATTTCCATCGCTGGCTGTGGCCCTCGCGAATCGCGGCTTCTGCTCGTGCGTAACCCCCCCGCGCGAGTGGCATCCGTGGGCGACTCTGGCCTCACCCGTGCTCGGTGCACCATCGCTGCCCGTGAACGCGGTTGCAGATGGGGGGGGGGGGCTGACAGCCTCGTGCAGCGCACTGCAACGCAATGCCGATGACCCCACGTTGCAGTGTCCTGGCCGCCGCGCTCGGCGTAACACGAGCGACGATCGCAATCTGAGCCTATGGCCGAGAAGGAGCCTTCCTACTCGAGTACCTGGTGCGCTGTGCGAACATTAGCACCGTGGGGATACAGAGCCTGATGACGCACGGCATCACTGCGTGAACATCGCGACAGGGCGCTGTGCACATCCCCTTCGTGAATAGAAAATTAATGGCACAAGCCACGGGATTGCGACTGCGGCCATGCAACACAAAGTATGGACCCCTTTGTAAAACCACTGGGAGTCGGCGCTCCTTCGACAGAAGAGGAGGAGGAACAGCAAAACGACACCAACTCTCTCTCTCCTAACGCCCTCTCGTCGTAGCCAGCAGACCTTGACATTGGCGCCCAGCTTCTGAACACGCTGCTGCTGCTGCCATCACGACCGAGAATAGAATCACAAAGTGTCCTCAAGCTCGATGCAGTTCTAACGCCGGGGCCCTGACAATGCACCAGATGAGCCGCGCGTCTGCGTTCTGGCTTCAATGTCGTTAGGGCGCATCAGCGAGACAGAACCTTCAACAACGCGAGTTCAACCCCGATGACGCTTGGAGAGCTGAATGGAGTTCAAAAGAACTCACAAACAAACACCGCCTTGTGAAGGACCCAACGCAGAAGATCCCCAAGGGATTTGATCTTCCACGAAGCTCATGGTCCACTATAATCTGCATCCACTGCACGAACCATTGCAGTAGATCCGGATATCTGATGGACGAATGGAAAATAAATAAATAAAACTCTCCAGTAGTGGTGTGCGACTGTGGACATCCAGCACAGACCGTACAACGTAGAACGACGCAATGCCCCGATCCACAAATAGGAAGGAGACCTCACGGCGATACACAACTCCGCTGCTGCTGGCGCGGTTGACTGAGCTTGACACACCTGAGTGTGACATTGCAGTCATCGCTCCGCATCAACATCAGCAGCCGTACGACAAGAAGAAGACGAAGACGCGAGGCAGAAGCGAGGCAGGGTATCGCCGCTGCCACTGCGTGGGCCGGCATTGCCAGAGCCAGGCCGACACGGGTCGGCTTGTTCAGCACCACCGGCACCCGTCTGGAGGGACAGCGCTGTCTTCAAGCTCCCGTGACACTTTCACGCACGTGGCCTGAGCGAGGTCTCCGATGAAGTTAGAGAGCGCAGGCCAGAGTCGAACGCGACCGATTGTACGTGCAGCGTTAGAGCACGCCCGTTCCGCGGTGCGCCGGTGAGAGCAAAGAAATGTGAAAACAGGTGGTGGTGATGGTGGTGGTGATGGTAATAGTGATGGTGGTGATGGTGGTGATGGTGATGGTGGTGATGATGGTGATGGTGGTGATGGTAATGGTGGTGGTGATGGTGGTGGTGATGGTGGTGATGGTGATGGTGGTTGCTGCTTGACTCTAGTGTCCCTTAATGAGCCGCGAGTTCCGTGTCGATCTGTGAAGCGAACTCAAACGATACATCATCACCATCATCATCTTCTTCTTGTTGTTTTGTGCCAATGTACTCGTGCTGATTGGCGGTGTGCCTCGCTCGCTGCCGAGTGATTTTGCGAGACGCGTCCCGGAGAACGGCGTGCAGTGACTGCGTGTTCCCAGTAGATGGCAAAAGACGGCCTTGCAAATGAGGCTCACGCCCCTCGGTGGGGTGATGCCGCGTAACCCGGGGACCGCGTGTGGACGTCATGGGTTCACGCATTGACCTCTGATGAGTAGGGCCTCAAAAACAAAGATCCCCCCGTATAGCATGTAACAGACTGGTGGGGCAAGTGCTGTTAGCGAGCACCTATGAAGGCCGGCACGGCACACGAAGGGGGGTGGGTGGCCAATACCACGCCCGGCCGCCTTTGTCTCCCCAGTGGCGATGCTTTACACACCGCACCACGTACTCATTTCAAGCTGAGTCGACCTAGGGGAGGCCCTGGATCGGATCAAATATTCGCCGCTGGTGTTGGCCTTGGGCGGGACTCCAACTGGGGTCGCCAGATTCGTAGCGCAACGCGCTAACTGCTACCAATGATCATATTGTGCTGCTGGCAAAGGAGGTTCCAATGGTGTAGATGCTTGCCCCGAGCTCTCGTACTCTGATAGTGCATTGTCCTTGAGTTGTGGGCCTTTTGGCGTCATCTGGTCCAACACCATGTGAGACGAGACTCTAAAGAAAGCTGTCTCGGGTGTGGACCAATCAATTTCAAGGACAGTGCAAACATTATCAGAGTTATGTTTTTTGTTTGCATTCCGACTGCAGGTATTGTGGTCAATGCAAACATGACTCCTTGTAAAAATAGGTGTCAGTTTTGTTGCCAGATAAAAGGGTAAAACACCAATTATCATATTTTGCTACTGGCAAATGAGGTTCCAATGGAGCTACGCTACCGTCCCCCCTAGGAGCCCTGTACCACCACCACCACCACCAACCACGTGGACCGATGCCCCCGTCACCTGCAGCAGCGTCTCTGCCAGTGCGTTCGTTCTGCACGAGCACCCGGGCCCCCTCTATCGGGCCGCCCTGTGGCTCAGCGGTGGAGTGAGCGGACGCAATCGGAGGGTTGTTGCGAGTGGTTCAAATCCTTCATGGTTGGGGGTTGACTCAGCCCCATGATCCATCTCGGGTCGCTAAAATAAGTACCACTTTGTGGGGTCGTCAAAAGCGGTTGTCCTATGGATAGACTCGCCCCGGCCATGGGAATGTTGGATTTCCCATCACTGGCACGGGGCTGTCAACGGGAGCTGTGCACCGCCTCAATGCTTATTTGATCCGGAACTCACTTTTATTTTGACTATTCTCACTCAGCTACAACCCAAACACTTTCTGCCTCTCGAATCACAGAGTCCAACCCTAACTCAAGGCAAAAAAACACAAAGCCATCACCACCACCACCACCACCACGTTGGTTTTCGTGCCACTGTCCACTCCCGACGTCTGGGTCTGCGATGCTGTTGGCTCACGCGCCCCGTGCAGAGCGTGCGGGGTTTGTTGTTCGGCTCGGAGGCGTCGTCGTAAGCGCGGTTTCACCATTGTCCTTAACGGCTAATTACGGATTAACGGCTTCCTAAGCACGCTGCCTGCCAATGGTTGGACTGGGACGGGTCTCCAGGCACTCTGCAATCTCTGCCGTCGCGGTGCAAGCCAGCAGGCTTGGAGGTCACGCGTTCGATGGCTGACTTGGGACTAGGCTTTTTTTCCTTTAAAAAAGAAAACACATTCAAATGTCTATAAACGTCTTCTTGGCTCTTTCGGTAAAGTCACGTAGAAGGGAAATAATACAAAATAAAACATAATAAAATACAATTCTCAAGACGTTTCGGCCACAACGCAAGCAGCCGTCCTCAGGTGAAGAACAGGTCTGTCGGAAAGACAGCGTCTGAATAGACGGCTGCTTGCGTTGTGGCCGAAACGTCGTGAGAATTGTATTTTATTCTGTTTTATTTTTATTATTTTATTATTTCCCTTCTACGTGACTTTACCGAAAGAACCAAAAAGATGAATCCCTGCAGTCACGAAAGCTTTAAATCGAAGTCTATAAACGTATTCACCGTTCAAATATATTATTAAAATATGTTTTCCCACCTCATGACGGACGCTTGTGTTGCGCCCGAAACGTCGTGATTTATTATATTTTATCTTATACCTACGCGACTTTACCGAAAGAACCAAAGAGTATGTTTGAAATAGTTTAAATAAATCCAGTGAAATGTAAGCGCCGCGCCGAGAGCGTTCGCGGCGCGCGTGTTTGGGGCCGTGTTCCAGGGAGCGCGCGGCGCGATGGGGGGGAGGGGGCCGTGACTGCAGCTCCCACTGGAGAGGCCGCGTCGAGTGCGAGGGGTCGTCAGTAAGCCGCCGTGAGCTGTGTGTATCCCATTATTCTCTGTGTGTATTCTATTACACGCAGCTCACGGGAGAGTTCACGGATGAAGACCGTTGCATGACAGGACCTACGACTGGACAGCGTTCGTGCTACGTTCCCCCAACGCTAGGCCGACGCATCCACCAAGTCGATCTCCATCGAGGTGGACAATCGGCGTTGTCACGCTCCACCGCTGGCACTCCGCGGGATTTCCCGGAGCGATCGCCGCTGCACCGATTCCCGCGTGACGCGACCCCGATACCCGGCGCGCCGCACTCGCTGCGGAGGTGCTCACGGAAGCGGTGCACGCATTGAGACGTCACTCGGACGAGAGGCGTGGGTGGAAGAGTCGTCTTCCCTTCCCCGATCCTCCTGCCAGGCCGCGGGTGACCACGGCCGAGTGAGAATCGCGTCCCATGGCCATGCCCCGGTGTTGTTCTGGAAGTGCTCGATGACAACAACATGGAGCGCGATGGAACGGGTGACGGACCAGGGTTGATTGGTTTGTTTTTTCACTGAGCGTGCAATAGCCGAGACGCGCAACAGCGGACCGCGCCTGCACGGCTCTCGATCTGCACGCAGCTTTCACACGCGGCTGGCCACGGTTGCGAAACGTCGCCCAGAGAGTAAGAGAGAGAGAGAGAGTTAGGCGTGAGCTACAGACTAGGATGGGGGCGGTGAGGACTTTTGGCAGTAGTCTGCTGGTACGCGATACGGTGATGGTGGTGGTAGTGGTGGTGGTGGTGGTGATGGTGGTGGTGATGGTGGTGGTGATGGTGATGGTGGTGGTGATGGTGGTGATGGTGGTGGTGGTGGTGATGGTGGTGGTGGTGGTGGTGATGGTGGTGGTGATGGTGGTGGTGATGGTGGTGGTGATGGTGGTGATGGTGGTGGTGATGGTGGTGATGGTGGTGGTGGTGATGGTGGTGGTGATGGTGGTATGAGTCTCCGTTGTGTGTCAGCCCTGCTTGTTGGTGTCGCGATGCGTCTGTCTGCGAGCATTGCTCCCTACGCTCTCACGCCGAGAATCCTGCAATGGGGAACTAAGCACAGGTGTGACAATTAGCGGCGACTCTTGCACCCGGTGGCATTAAGTGTTCGTCTTCATGTTTGTTGTTACTCGCTGGGTCTCAAGCATCCTCACGCCTCGGCGAGGCGTGTGGTTTGTGCTTCACACAACACGTGCCTCGAGACAACGGGGATAGAACGCTCATCGTGTAAATAAAGGAGGGGGAGCCTCCTGGCCGCACTGCAATAAACTAAACTATCAACTTATTTTTGTTTATTTTACCAGGTAAGGCCCACTGAGCTATTTTTTCAGACGCGAACTGGCTGTCACAAATGATAGCTCAAAGAAGTGGCTCGTCATCATGTGGACATGTATAGCAGCCAAATACTCTAAATGCACGTCGATACGAAACGTGGAGGGGAAAAACCGGAGAAAAATCCACGCCACCACGGGCAGAGATACACGCAAACTCTCCCAAATATGCAGCAGCAGCAGCAGGCGTCATGGTCGGGGTCGAGCCCACGACCTCCTGTATACCAGGCGAGGTAGTTAACATCTCCTAGCCACAATGACGCCCGCAGACATCTCGTGCGGCTGGGTGTCTCCCCCCTCACCCCCATATCCAGGTTCACTCTCCTCTCATCGGTGAGTCGCTGTTACCGTGGCCCTCCACACGACAGATCTCCTCTCCCCTCCGCCCGAGAGGAGCTGGTGCCAATCACGCGCCTCCATCTCTGTGTGATCCATCAACCCGCACCCCCTCCCCTCTAAGTCGCTTGATTAAATAGGGGGGGGGGAGGTGGGGGGCAGGGGAGTAGGGGGCGGGGGACACCACATCTGGCCACACCACGACACGGCATGCAATGGCCTCATCTGTCAAGCGGCGGCACGGGTCCCCCCCCCCCCCCCCCCCCCAGGGACGGTCGCTCTCGCCGGAATCGACGCGGACGCGGGGAGCGAGGGGACGAGGAGCACGCGGGGTACACAAGGCGGGGGGCGGGGGGGGGGCTACTGGACATCTGTGACAAGGAGCTTTATAGCTCATCGGATTCCTCCAGTAATGCAACGTCTGATTCCGATAGTACCACACCTGACCACCTTTGTCTCCCCTAGTGCTCGTCAGTGAGGCACGGCTCGCCTGTTTTTTCGACTGGGTTGACCAGGCGTGAGTGGCACGCATCCTAGTGCCACGTGTGTCAACCATGATGAAGCGGTGCGTGCATTTACATTCGTGTGTCAATTGTTTGACCATACGTCACCATACCGGTCAGTAAGCGCTGGTGAAGAGGCAGGACTGGTTGAGATATCACTCGCCACCGATTTTAGCCACAGCTGGGAGTCGAACTCAGATTGCCGATTCCTGGTTCCGAAAATCAGGGACCAGTAATCGATCCTGAATTTCAGGAACGGTTTCACTGGTTTCAACTTTTCCCCAGTGTTTGAACTGCCGCGCCGGGAGGTGGGGATTGAAACCGGCGAACTCTGGATTGCAAGTCCAGCGTGCTGACCACTGCACCACAGTGGTAGCTCCATTCTTCTTTCGTTTGTTTAAACGTCGAACATTCCACGTGTACCACTATATAGACATTTCTATACTTGCGGCTAACTGGTATTAACCGGTTTCACCGTGGTTTTTTTTTCCTGCGGTTATCGGTAATGCAGACGAATCCGGTTTGAACGGCCCTCGTTCATCGAACGCAATGTGACAAGCATTGCTCCAGCGCTCCACTGAGGCTACACTTTTTATTTGATTTGACCAGGTAAGGCCCACTGAGCTCTTCTTCAGAAACGAGCTGGCTATCAAAATGACATCTCAGCGAAGCGGCTTACCGTCACGTGGGAAGTGATCGCAGCCGAATACTCTAGACGCGCGCTTCTCAACGTGGAGGTGGAGAAAAAGAGCGGAAGACCCGCGGACAAATCCACGCCACCACGGGGAGAGAGACACGCACGCTCCAAATATACAGCAGGCGCCAGGGTCTGGATCCACCCACGACCTCCTGTACACCAGGCGAGGCAATTAACATCTCGCCACCGTGGCGCTCGAAGGAGCAGGGGTGCACGCCACTGCTGTCCGCACGCACGCACTCACACACACGCACTCACACACGCACGCACACACGCACGCACGCACACACGCACACACGCACGCACGCAGCTAGCAGTGGAAATTCACGACGCGAGACGCGAGTCGGGGGACGTGAGAACGCGGCCCGCCCCGGGACCAGCAAAGTCCCCGACCCCACGTCCGCTGCAGGATGATCGAGAAACCGTTTAACGCCGGCAAGTTTTTTTTTCCCCCTCCTATGAAAATCCTTCAGAGGAGCGATTCATTCCAGCGCGGCTATTTCCCAAGCGTCTCTTCTTCCATCGCTTATTCCCCCCCCCCCCCCGCTTTAAACATCGCGGCGGTGGCGTCCGCCCCCCCCCGAGCACCCCCACCACCTCCTAGCACCCCCACCACCTCCTCCTCCTCCTCCATCCCGCGTCTCAACTCCCCCGGCGCGTCCCGTGGCGGTCTCGCTCATAACGCCCGGCGGGAGGAGGCGGCGGCGGCGGCGGCGTGAGACGTTGTTTAATTTCGGTGATGGTCGCGGTAAAGACATCGCTTCATCTTGTTTTGTCGCTGCGCCGTATATGAAGACGCCTCTTTAAATAACAACAACAACAAAAACCCTCCAACGCGGCGCGGCAGACGGCTGGCCGTGACGCGCGAGAAGTGTTGCACCACCTCCGTCTCATATTGAATTCTTATCTCATTTCCTCCACCCAGCCTCCTCCCCCTCCTGGAGCCCCAGTCCAGCCCGAATAACCATAATTAATCACAATACATTAGTTACTCCGCTTCAAGGGTCCCGGTGGAAGTTGGCGCATGAGTAGAATTGCCATCTCGTATCTGCACTATATTACTAACGATAAATATAAACACATACATATATATACATATATACACACACATATATACATATATATCCAGAATCAGCGGAAGCACACCGCTGAGTTATGTGTTGCACGGCTGGGAATCTTTGCGACTCTTAGACTCCCGACTGAGTTGGAGAGTTCAAAGCCTGGCCAGGAACGAGTCCACCCCATCCATCATCAACGTCAGTATCTCTCTCTCTCACACACACACACACCATCATCATTATTCTTCTGGGGACGGTAGATTGAGAACCACCGAGCGAGTGAGATTCCACTATTCGTGTTGGCATCTCGACAGTGGTGGTCCGATGGAGAAACGAGGCTTTGCGTTTGGTGGGGAAAAGTGTGGGTACTTGAACATTTTACAAGATTTCTGGCTAGTGTCGAAGAGATGGCCGAATAGCCTTCTTCATGGTGGTCCTGATGTACTGTGACCCCCAATTAATTGACCCCTAATTTTTTTCATCTTTGAATATTCATTTCTGTTTTAAACAAACTTGAAATCGTTGTAATATTAAGGTTTCAATAATTTAAAATATTCATAAGAAATCTGGGTCACAAGACAGCTGGACCACCCTGTATATTTCGACCTCCTTAGAGCTCGTTCTAGGGGAGGCCCTTCCGCCAGCAGTTGCACGGGCATGGAAATTCAGGAGCTGCGCCTTTGCCGTTATCTGTTCCCATCTTCGGCACAGTGCACCTGGGCACGGCGCTCGGCACGTGAGCACTCCCCACGGTGTCTCGTGGCCCAGGAGCTGTGATTCCACTCCAGGTGAACATGTCGTGAACAGAACCACAGCCTCGCGTGGAGCTCTCGTTGGTCTCGGGTCGGCCACCAATTCCTGTGCAGCATGTAACAAACACACACACACGCCTACTGTTTAAATATGCGGTTTAAAAAACAATGGGTTTTCGAAATGGTTCCAGAATGAGTTGTGCGGTGTCATCTTCCAGGGCACATTTGCTGACCATCACTGTCGTCGGCTCAGCGCGCGCGCCCTTCACAGCGGGGAATCCTCGACCCCTGCTCCTCGCGAGCTCCTGGGAGGCGGCCTGGGCTGTGTGGCCCCCGTGTGACCCCGTGTGGCCCCCGTGTGGCCCCCGTGTGGCCCCCGTGTGGCCCCGTGTGGCCCCGGTGTGGCCCCCGTGTGACCCCCGGGTGTGAGAGATGCCGCGTAGCTTAGTCCGCCGGTGAGCGATCTCCCGCCGTGGCTCGTGTTGACTTCGTATGATTTTGTTGTTGTTGTTGTTGCTTTGCCGAGCGAGATATTGCCCACGACGGCATGCGCGCGTTGCCCGCTGTAGCCAACAACGCCAAGTCGCACGTCATCAAACATCAACCAGAAACTCAAGTCGGTCACCACAGGAGGCACGAAATAAGTTAACAAATTGAGAATGTGTTCACTTCGGGAGAACCTCACTTGGAATGTCGCGTCAGTTCAGTTTGTGTCACTGCTGTGCACGAGCGGTTTGACCGACGGATCCAAGGCGCCTTCCTGCCGTGGGAATGGGGAATTGCCGTCGATGACGACGACGACGACGATGATGAGACATCGTGGCGACACAGCAGCCTCCCGCACTGCCCCGCCCCAACGTGAGGATGGGGCGTGGGGTCATCGTCAGCGCTGACCCCAGTGACCCCGGCTCGGGTCACGACCCCAGCCGGCAGCAGCTTCGTGAACCAACCCGGCTGCTAAATGAAAACATCTCCTCCGGCGCGCGGGCACGATTTTGTTTATACTATTATATATATATTTTTATCGTTGTTGTTCCTTGACAATTTTATTTTCTTACAATAGATTTCACTTTGTTCTACATACTGTACTGTATCACGCAAAATCCGCTGCAAACGAAAATGTGTTAATTGTAAGTAAACAATATTTATGTATCAAATGATATCGTTCGTATCACCGTGTGTCACGCCGAGGGTGGTGAGTGAGCGGCTGGTGAGGCGAGGATGAGGGTGGTGAGGGAGCAGCTGGTGAGGCGAGGGTGGTGAGGCGAGGGTGGTGAGGCGAGGGTGGTGAGGCGAGGGTGGTGAGGCGAGGCTGGTGAGGTGAGGGTGGTGAGGTGAGGGTGGTGAGGCGAGGGTGGTGAGGCGAGGCTGGTGAGGCGAGGGTGGTGAGGCGAGGGTGGTGAGGCGAGGGTGGTGAGGGAGCCACTGGTGAGGCGGGGTGGTGAGGTGAGCAGCTGGTGAGGCGAGGGTGGGGACCACACTGCCCCAGGATGTCTTACCAAGTCTCAATGGCCACCAGCGGTCTGTCGCGCTGTGCAAGGCGAGGAGTCTCATCTCGGCCTGCAACCCACGACGCCACAACTTCTGACAACGACTCTCACCATGCCCATACACACAACGACAAAGATCCCCCGTATAGCCTTCACAGACTGTTGGTGCAAGTGCTGTTAGCGATCACCTACGAAAGCCGGCACGCACATGAGGGGTGGGTGGCCAACACCACGCTCGGCCACCTTTGTCTCCCCCGTGGCGATGTTGACACACCGAACCAGTTACTCGTTTGGGGCTGAGTCGACCGGTTCAAATAATCCGTCACTGGTGTTGGTCGTGAGCGGGACTCACACACTCACACACATGCGCTCACAGGATAGGCGCACGTGTTTGCCCGAGATGCGGGAGCGATATGAATCAGAGGCATTGACGTGACTTTGGAGATGTGACTTTAGAGACGTTTCTCCGAAACGTTCTATCACATCACCCACGTTTATCTTAGTCGTGTTCACCTAGATTCCTGGTAAGATCTCCGTCACACACACACGCTGGATATAAACTATTTTTATTTTTTACCAGGTAAGGTCCACTGAGCTCTACGTCTCTGTTTCAGAAGCGACCTGCATATGTACCCGCGTGACTCAATTAGCATGAAGTTAAATATACAGTAGAAACGATTTTTTTTTCTCAAACGCATTTAAGCACAAGTTAGTTTGCATAACGTATATAGAACGTTGCTATAACTTTGCAGCTTTGGAAAGATTGAGTGCGGCCGTTCATCCACAGACATGCCGATTCGTAAACCATCCATCCATCCGGCATGCCAATAACCACAACTCAGTGGCACATCCGCTGCCCGCCCGCCCGCTCGGCCCCCGCTGCTCCAACGGCCTCCCGCATGCGCTGGCCGCTCTCCTCTCTGCTCGTAGCCGCAGGGTCGCGTGGACCTCAACACACCTCCACCCGCCGTGCCTTCTGTTTCACCGCAAAGCTGCGTGGTCTCTCTCGAAGCCTCACCGAGCGAACCACAAAGACCCACCCCCAGTATAGCATGTAACAGACTGTTGGGGCAAGTGATGTTAACGAGCATCTATGAAGAAGGCCGGCACGGCACACATGCAACATGACAACGTGCTGAATGTCATGGCCTAATTGGTCAGCTTCCGTTTGCGAGTGGGGCCAGCGTTATGACGTAATTACACCCGTGGCAGAATGCCCGTTTCCCCTCCCTACTTTTGGCACAGTAGGGGGCACAGCTGGTGCATCTAACTGTCATCTCAGCTAATCTATGGTACTTGCTGGGTCTATCCCGTGACCTCCCTGTCAGCGAACCGTCGACACTTCACGTGGCCTCAAAGTGAACCTGGCCTGGCACAGGTGCCGTGGGGACGTCACCACAGGTGACGATTGGCCGCTGGGTAAACGGTGCAGATTGGTGCTCCGTTCAAATTCTACCCGGCGAAATGGTTGCCAGCCGGCCACGTGCCTTCGGGAGGAATTCCTTTAAATTTAAAACCCATAGAATATTCCCGGACGTGTCCAAAAAAAACGAACTCCTCTCCACACAAATGGGGGTTTTCCTTTTTTTCTTGGCGTTGCGTGACGACCTCGCGTATTGGAGCCCCGGGGGTGCGCAGAGAAGCACAGAGAATATTCGGGGGCCGGGGGGGCGGGGGGGGCTCGGGCGATCGATACGAGGTAATCCACAACCCGTGGTCGGAGAAACTGTGAAATGGACTAAACATTACTTCCCCGGGTCAATGCGCCAATCATTTGCGTTTGTGAGGCACGGCTGCCTTGCTCGCAGGAAAATCCATGAGTGTCTGTGTGCGCCAGAGCCTTTGTATCAGAGCTATAGCCACGGTGGAGCCACGGTGCGAGATGTTAACTACCTCGCCAGGTATGCAAGAGGTCGTGGGTTCGATTCCGACCCTGACGCCTGCTGCTGTATATTTGGAGTTTCCACGTCTCTCTCCCCGTGGTCGCGTGGATTTTTTTATCCGTGTCCACCCGTTTTTCCCCTCCTCATTTAGAAACATGTGCTGAGAGTATTTGGCTCATACAACTTTTAACATGAGAAGCCACTTTGTTGAGCTATCATTTGTGATCGCCAGGTCGCTTCTGAAAAAGAGCTCCATAGCTCACTGGGCCGTATCTGGTAAAATAAAAAATAGTTTTAATTTATAGCGCCAGCGTGTGGACTGCTTCAGATGATCGCCTTCAGTTAGTGCCTGCTTAGCCGCAGTGGGAAATACGTGTTATTTTGTTTATACTGTATATACAATTGCTGAGCACAGGTTAAAGGCTCCCGAAAACGTCATTGGGCCAGCAACAAGCAGCACTATCGAAGTGTGCAATCGATCAGAGTGTAACGCGCTTCCGAGAGTAAACACAAATGAGGGATCGTGACGCCGATACGCAATGGATTGCTCTTCTCAGGTCACGTCGCGGGATCATATCGACTGAAATGCCCATTTGGTATTAACCAGAGCGGCCTCTGGGCCCGGACGCGAACCTCTGCCATGAGCGGCTGACGGTGCTACCGCCGGGCCACGTCACGATGTGACCACGTGGTTCGCACTCGGGCCGCGCGTCCAAAACCACGGCTCAATCTGCCCAACTTGGGTTTATTCATTTTGTATTTCCCTTTCCACTATTTCTCAATGTTTTGCTGTTTATGTTTCACCTATGAAGGCTCTTGATCATTTCTTTTTAAGCTAGACCCTTTATAAACCCAATGCATTGATAATAACCATTAATTTACAGCCCTTTGTCATTCCGCTGCTGGATGGAGATCTCCCCACAAGCTCTTTAATGTGGGAGTTGTTTGACCATGCTTCCCCACGGGTTGATCAGCACGGGCTGGTGAAGGGAAGAGTCCACGATCGGTATCGCTCGCCACTGATGTTCGGCCATGGAGATGGGAATCAAACTCGGGTCGCTGGGTGCATTGAACAGCGCGCTCTCCACTGCACCACCGCTCTCCACTGCACCACCGCCCTCTTCCCAACCCCCTGTCAACTGAAACAATGTCCCTTGCAGCGATGAATCGCACCAATGTCCTCCATCCTCCTCTTCGTGTGGATGGATTTGAGAGTTGTGCTGGACTCTGGTCAAAGCAGGAGCCGCGTCCCCGCCGTGACCGGGGCCGTCACCACGGCGCGTGCTGCAGCAGCAGCAGCCGCAGCTTCAGTTAAAGCAGCCGCAGCCAACAGCATCAGGATCCGCAGCAGCTACAGGGGGAATTAATGACTCATCATGTGCCTCAGAGCTGGGGCCCATCCACATTAAGTGCAGGGCCAAATTTATACGACGTGTGGTTGTTTTTGTGTGTGTTGTAGTGGCCCGGCTCGAAAGCGTGATAACTGGCCGCGCGTGATAGCTGAGTTTAATCTGCGGCGGTCTCCGCTACGCGTCTCAACCCGTAGCTGCTGCTGCTGCCCCCATGGCTCAGGGCCGATCTCGCCCCAAGCCACCCGGGCGCCCCACACGGGACGCTGCGTTTCCTTAAAGGTCTCCGGAAAAAAAATCTATACGCTGCCCGGAACTCATAAGGAGTTAAAATAAGCATTTTATTGCCGTCACTTTCCACGCGATCAGTCAAAACGGCTAAGGATAGCGACACCGGCCCCAGGGGGAAGATGATGGCCCGCCGCGATATTGACCCCAGCCCTGGAGGGGTTCATATCGCACGCGTGATCGCTGTGACACCGCGCGGGACACGGCAGTGGGGGGGGGGGGACGTCCCCCCCCCACTCCCTCCCACTCGTCCCCCGAGCCAGGGAGGGGTTGGGTGGGTGCCTGGTGGATAGTGTTCGGTGGGGTGTGGTGTGTGGGGTGTGTGGTGGTGTGCCTGGTGGATAGTGTTGGGTGGGGTGTGGTGTGTGGGGTGTGTGGTGGTGTGCCTGGTGGATGGTGTTGGGTGGTTTGTCTGGTGGTGGTTTTCTTTGTGTTGGGTGGTGATAATATCGGCGGTGGTGGCACGATGTTGTGAGTGGGCGCCATGTTAACTTCCTCGCCTCGTGTTCGAGAAGGCCGTGGGTTCGATCCCGACCCTGATGCCTGCTGCATATTTGGAGTTTCGTTCTCCCCGTGGTCGCCATGGCCTTTTCTCCGGGTCAATCCGGGTTTTCCCCTCTACACTTAGAAACATGCATTTACAGAAGCGACCTGGCCACAAATGATAGCTCAACGAAGTGGCTTATCACGTGGACATTTATAGCAGCCACATACTCTAAACGCATGATGATTCTAAATTGAGAGGAAAAACCCGGATAAAAATCCACGCGAGTACAGGGCGAGAGAGAGACACGCAAACTCTAAATATACAGCATGCGTCAGGGTCGGAATCGAACCCACGACTTCCTGTATACCAGGCGAGGTAGTTAACATCTCACCAGGCGTGGTGAGTGTCCCGTGTCGAACGCTGCGTGCCATGGCACCCCAGTGCAGCATCCATCTCTACGCGGTCTCTCATTCGACACAGCTGGTCAGTGGTGGCCTTCTCCGGCTGGCTGCCGTCCATCCATTCGCCTTGTCCGTCAGATGCCTGGCGTCACGTGAAAGCACTCATTATGAAGTTAACCAAATATCCTAATGTAGGACCACAGAACTCGGGCAATTGTTGATTATGGCCGGTCCCAAATGTCCCTCCCTCCCGCGAATAATTATTCATCTGATTATTGACAGCCATTCGGTTTTGTTTTGTTTTAATCAACGACGCTGCCTTGAGGCGCTGTCTTGAGGGCCACTCCCGGTGGCGGCTCCGTTCGAAGGGGAGAGAGAAGGTGGATGGGGTGGATGGGGTGGATGGGGTGGAGGGGGTGGAGGGGGTGGATGGGGTAGATGGGGTGGAGGGGGTGGATAGGGTGGATGGGGTGGAGGGGGTGGATGGGGTGGATGGGGTGGAGGGGGTGGATGGGGTGGATGGGGTGGAGGGGGTGGAGGGGGTGGATGGGGTGGATAGGGTGGAGGGGGTGGATGGGGTAGATGGGGTGGAGGGGGTGGATGGGGTGGATAGGGTGGATGGGGTGGAGGGGGTGGATGGGGTGGATGGGGTGGAGGGGGTGGATGGGGTAGATGGGGTGGAGGGGGTGGAGGGGGTGGATGGGGTGGATGGGGTGGATGGGGTGGAGGGGGTGGATGGGGTGGATGGGGTGGAGGGGGTGACACGGGGCCGAAAGCGCAGGGAGACCTCTCGCCGCCGCTCGACCTCGCCCCCTCCAGCCACGCAGCACCGGCCCCGCGTGGTGCCGCCAGTCGGAAGGCCCTCGGGCGTGCCGCGAGAGGGCGCGGGGTGAGGGATTGCGGCTGGGCCGTGCGATAAATACGCGCGCGCCCATGGCTCCAGCGTTCAGCCCTGATTTACGCAGCTCATAAAGCCTATTGGACAACTCTGGGGCAAAGGTGAGAGTGAGTGTGTGTGTGTGTGCTCGCTAAAAGCGTGGGGAGCGGTAGTGTAGCGGCTAGCGCGCTACGCTATAAACCCGGGAACCGATTCTCGCTCACGGCAAACACCAGTGATGATTATTTGAACCGGTCCTGGGCCTCCCCTTGGTCGACTCGGCCTCAAATGAGTACCTAGTGCGGTTCGTAACCATCGTCGTTGGGGAGACAAAGGCGGCCGGGTGTGGTGCTGGCCATCCATCCCCTCGTGTGCCGTACCAGCCTTTATAGGTGCTCGCTAGCAGCACCTGCCCCAACAGTCCGTTAAGGCTACACGGAGCATCTTTGCCATGGTATCAGTGTGGGGAGCGGTGGCGCAGTGGAAAGCGCACTGCGCTACGGAGCCGGGGACCCGAGTTCGATTCCCGCTCACAGCCAACACCAGTGACGATTGTTTGAACCGGTCCTGGGCCTCTCCTAGGTCGACTCGGCCTCAAATGAGGCGGTAATCGCGTACCTGGTGCGGTGTGGTTGCAGAATGACCCCCCCCCCTGTCGCTACCATGTGGTCGCACGTGCGACTCGGCTCGAGAGGGAGGCGACGTGATGTGTGGTTCTATAATTGCGCGTGATGGCAGCAGCGGCCGTGCGTTCAGGAGCTCGATGCCGAATGTCGAGGTCTGCTGCTGGTCACGACGAGAGGGCATCAGGACAGAGTTCGTGTCCTTTTGCCGTTGCTCCTCCTCCGTCCAAGGAGCGCAGGCTACAGTGGGTTTAATACACGGTGCGTAGTTGGTGCGTGGTCACAATCGCACGAGCATGGCTCGTATTTAATTTTCCATTCATGGAGATATGCGCAATGTTAATAAACTAAACTATGCTTTATTTTATCAAGGTAAGGCCCACTGAGCTATATAGATATTTTCAGAAGCGACCTGGCCACAAATGATAGCTCAACCGAGTGGCTTATCGCGTGCAAATTTATCGCAGCCAAATTCTCCAAACGCGTGTTTCTAAATGTGGAGGAAAAACTCGGAGGAACCGGAGAGAAATCCACGCGACCACGGGGAGAGAGAGAGACACGCAAACTCCAAATATACAGGCGTCAGGGTCGGGATCGAAGCCACAACCCCTCGTATATCAGGCGAGGTAGTTAACATCTCTCCACCGTGGTGCCCTGTCGCGATAATGTCGTGATAACCCCGGCGGCACTCAAGATGAAGCGAGGGCCTGCCGCGTTTGTATCCCCGTGCCCCCTCCTCCCCCACGTGCCCCCCACATGCCCCACCCCCCCCCCCCCCCCACGTGCCCCCCCACTCACGTGCACGCCTTCATACCGTAATCCTAGGAAACAGCTCCACGTGCCCGACTGCGTAACGATCACTCGGGAACACGCCCGCAACGCCTGCGTTCTCCGCGCCGGGGCCTCGTGAAACTTGGGGCTGTCTACCGGAGTCGCCGCTCACAATCACGCCTCTGCCGGGGAGACGCGGAGAGCCTTCGTCCCACTTTGTGTTCATTTCCTCGCTCGGTCGCCCCGGTTCGTCCTCACGCACTTCCCGCACGCCCTCCCCACGAGAAGGGCAGTCTCGATGACGGGACCGCCGCTCTGCATCAGCAGCGCACGCGTTGTTGTCCTCGTCGTCGTAGTCAGCAGCAGCAGCATCATTATTATTATCATCTTTGTGTGAGTAGCCTTTCACCACAAGGTCTCCAGAGCGCGGTGTAACTCAGCGCGTCGGGGGGAACGTCTCAAGGAGACTCTTACAGCCGCGCGACAAGACACCGGGGTTCAGGGTCGTTCTGCAAGAGACCTGAGCACGGACACGATCCTCTAAACGCTCCAGCGGAATCTCATTCATTGTTTATTATTATTACTTCACAAAAAATCCCAACGAGGATTGTAAGGGAAAACAAATATTGGAAGATGACAATCATCATAGATTATGCACCAGAGAAAACACAACAACAACAACAGACATAATTGACAAGGATAACAACATTAAATACTCGAGAGTAAGACGCCGGGAATGTCTGAGCCCTTCTTGCTGGGCGGCAGAGTGGTGGCGCAGTGGCGAGGCGCCTCACAACTCGGGCGCCGTTCTGTGTGCATGTTGTGCGCTCTCCCTCGTGCTGCATGGGTTTCCTGCGGATTCTCCAGCTTCCTCCCTTAGCACACTGCCACTGCTATTCACCAACACATCCAAATGCAAATTATTCAGTGGTGATTTAACACAGCTGCAGCAGCATCAGCTCCATCGATCTCCTGCTGAGAAAACCTGGCAGGTCCCTCCTGAATAAGAGCCTTGAGACTCAGTGAGGCGTTCATCGGTACACCAGCATAACTATCATCATCATTTATCCACTGCTATATTAAGCAAAAACGTCACCACAATCGCCTCCACCATCCCTCTCAGTCCGCGATGTATCTCACTCATGAGCCCATCGTATCGTTCCATCTCCGCTGTAAGTCATTCTCTTAGGCATGTTCCCCTGTTTGGTTTTCAGCATGTATATGCATATTGTTGATTTTTTTTCGCACCGTACGTACAGCATGTTTGTATTTACATTCCGCAGATCGCTCTTTGCGGGGTCATGGTTGGGCATCGTTGTGTGTGCGTGTATGTTGAACTTCTTTCGCAACGTATGTAGCCAACCGTGCTAATCAGAGGAGTCGGTGGAAGGACAACAAACTAAACCAAAAAAGCTGTTATAAAGAAATGAGTTTTCTATCTGGAGTATTTAAAAGTGCATAGCTCCAGTGACTTATATATCGGAAGGAAGAGCGTTCCAGACGGCCGCAAAAGCGCATCTGAAAGCGCGCGATGCGGTGACCGCCGTTTTTATTCGACGGTCAGCAAAAAGCCGCCGCCACTGCGAGGTTGCCCCGAATTCGTGTGATGGTTGTATGCGCCTTGACGAGATCGGCCAAGGAATTCGTGGTTCATTTGTGGCAGGCACTTTGTGTTGTGTGCAACGAATGCGAACTTCTAAACGTGTTCGTTCACCAATCGGAATCCGATCCCGAAAAGCAGCGATAGAAGAGTTACAAGGAGAGAGGAGAGAGAGGAGAGAGACTCGGTGAGAGGTTATCGACTTGGAGCAGCGAGCGAGCGAGCGAGCGCGTGGCACGCGCGGCCCCGCGTGACGGAGGGGGCGGCCGAGAGGGCCGCGTGGCGCCCCGTGCCCCGGGTCTCACTTGCTCACAAGCGCCGCCGCCACCGCCGCCTCCTCCTCCCGCCTCCTTCCCCGTGCCCTCCTCGTCACCACGTCCCGGTAATTGGAGGTGACTGGGTAATGCGGGGCGGAATTAGGGCGCCCTCCCCCATGAACAATCTCCGCTTACTCGAGCGAGCGGATGTGTTTAGGAGTGGCTGCTGGTGCTGGCTGGGTCACGCGGCGTCGCTCATGACGAGGCCGCTGGTCACGTCGCCTTCCGCGCGATGCCGATGCCGCTGCTGCTGCTGCGTGGCCAGCATCAATGTGCATTCGGGCTACGAGGAGGTGACAACAACCAGGATTTTTGGGAAAGTTTCAGAGGACGTTCCATTAGTCACAGCTTCGTGCCCTTGGATAATTAACCACCGGGCGTCTGTGACAAAATGAGCTTTAGGGCTCTCATCGGTTTCCTCCAGTAGAAATAATGATTCTGATTCTGATAGTTGCTTACTGCGATTACCATTATCAGCATCACCGGATTCTGATTATTGTACAGCAGCGCCATGTCCGCCTATAGCATTTATTATTTAATATTCGCCACGATCAATGTTCCGTGATCGCCACTTTGAGTTGCCACACTTTCCCACAGAGCAAACCCGCACTCCACCTCGCCAGTCAGCACTGAGTCTGTTACCAAACTGCGCAGTTTCCCTGCAATTGAGTTCAGCGCGGCGACTCCAGCAGCACGCCCCGGTACAAATCCATTCCTGACACCCGAATGCAGATAGCCGCTCCGAGACAGAGCAACCTTGCCACCAACGCGATCATCATGGACATTAATACGATTATCGTCTTTGCAACGTCGTCGTCGTCATCATCTTTGCTGTGATTGTGGTGAGTGGTTAAGCCCACGGGCAAGAGTGGTAAGCCTCAAGTAAACCGTTCTTAACGCGTCATTATGGCTGTCTGCATTGTTAACAACGTGATTCCTGTTCTCTATGTATGTCACACTTCTTTCGCACCGTACGTAGCCAACCGCGCTAATCGGAGGTGCGGGGGAAGGACAACAAACTAAACACATATATATAGATTTAAAAGTGCATAGCTCCAGTGGCTTTCTAATATGGGAAAGAAAAGAGCGTTCCAGTCGGCCGCAAAAGCGAATCTGAAAACGGGCGATGCAGTGGCCGTGTTTGTTCGATGGCCAGCCGAAATCCGCCGCTGCGAGGGTGATGTTTGACGCAGTTTCAAGCGAATCGTAGCGCGTCCAATCGTTACATGTATTTGTCTGCGAGTGTTGTTGAGATGACGCAGTTGAGCCACAGGCAGAGCTGAGCAGCGCGTGGCCGGAGCCACAAACCTCGATCCTGACACCAGGCGGCCTCCTGACACCAAGCGGTGTCCTGACACCAGGCGGTGTCCTGCTGCCTCGCGCGCAGCGCACGGGGAAGTCTGCAGAGGTCACGAGCGACTCAACATGGACACGTGTTCACTCGGCTCACCCCAGCATGCATGGTCGTTGTTGTTGTTTATTTCGTGTATTTCGTTTAAACTAAAGAGCGAGAGTAACCTGGGGAATGAGTCTAATTAGTCACCCAGTCGAGAGCGAATTTCGCAAACGTGTGACCCTGAGGCCGGCACACAATGAAACATAAGTGAACACCGCGGTGGGCTTTGCCTGGTAGAATGGGGATGTTTTAGTTTTCACTCGATGTGTTTGGGTGATTTGTTTACCTTTCTTGCACTTTGCACTACTGTCGTGTTGTTGTTCTGTTTGTTGTAGTAACGTTCTTACCCCGTGCCCCTGTCTGGACATCTGTGTGAAAAAATAGCTTTATAGCTCATCGGATTCCTCCAGTAATGAATTCAGATTCTAAATCCGACTCTTGCGAGTGACGTCAGCGGATCGTTCAACGTGCACTGTGAAGAAGACGGCGCACACCGAACACGACCATCACGATCAGCGCGGTAGCCGGAGTCGAACCGCGAACCGCTCGCCACGAGGAGGGGTCGCTGGGCACGCCGCATCAGGAGCCCGATCTGCCACCGCACTCCTAAACCAATTAGCGAGGCTAAGTCGAGCCCAGGCGCTCTCCGTCAGCCAGCAAATACCATTGGCACGTGTAGCTGGATCATGAGAGATCAGGCACGAGTCCACAGGCGGGTAATCATAGCCCTCACTGATCCTCGGCACAATGAACACAACGATCTCCCGTCTAGCCTGTACACACTATTGGGGGCAAGTGCTGTTGGCGAGTAGCGCCTACGAAGGCCGTAACGGCACACGGCAGGGTGGGTGGCCAGCACCACGCCCGACCGCCTTTGTTGTCTCCCCAGTCGCGATGCGTACACAACGCAGCAGGTACTCATTTGAGGCTGAGTCGACCGAGGCGAGGCCAAAGACCGGTGCAGATAATCGTCACCTGCGTTGGCCGTGAGCGGGAATCGAGCTCGGGTCGGCGGGTTTCGCGCTAACCGCTACTCTACCGCTACCCACGATGACAACTCCGCTAGACGCAGTGACAATAGTGGCACACAAGCATCGCTGCAGCAATCAAGCGGACAGAACGCGCGCACGTCCATGTACAGCAATAGCAGTACGGCCTCTTGCATTGCTGTAGATTCCCTCGGTAACTCGACGCGCCGTACATCGCGTCTCATCTCAGTCATTTGAAGCCCCCCCCCCCCCCCCCCGTGTGGCAGCTGTCCCTGTGCGGCACAAGGTGACTCGGAACCCACCGCCTGCGTGCGGGGCATCGCTCTGCCATTAGGGGGCGACGATTGCCGCTGCTGATGCCGCTGTGGTTGAATCCTTCCCCCACTCTCCCCCGCGGGTGGCGCAAAATCGAAACCCGCGTTAACCGAGGCGTCTCGTGTGTTCGCGAATGTGTTCGCTTTGCGTTGCAGCCGCGGCGGTGATTCGCGAGCAGGGGGCAACGCGATTGCCGAACGCGAGCGCAATTCCTCACCCCGGCGGCGGCCCACGTCGCACACCGGGCGGCTGGAATTCGGAGTTTGACGCGACGGGTCCCCCCCCCCCCCCTCCTCCAACGCATCCCTTCCCCGCCTGGCCCTGCACGCGGCACCACGTGCACCGCTGTCGCGCTCACACCGGACGATGTGAAGATTGCATGTCAGCGGCACGCTGCATGTTTCGGGGTAATATAACCGCGAGTATTCATCTAAACTGAACTATTTGTTTTGACCAGGCAAGGAGGCCCACGGAGCCTTGCGGCTCTTTGTCAGAAGCTCAACCAAGTGGCTTATCATAACGTGGACATTTATAGCGACCAGATACTCGAAACGCGCGTGGATTCTATAAAGGTGGAGGGAAAACAAGCGGAGGAAGCCGAATAAAAATTCACGCGACCACGGGGGAGAACATGCAAATTCGGAATATACAGCAGCAGGCGTTAGGGTCGGGATCGAACCCACGACATCCTGTGCACAAGGCGAGGAAGTTGACATCTCGTCACCGCGGCGCCCAGAAAGCTGCTGCACTTCGCTCACCCGTACACACACCAACAAACGCGAATTCTCACGCTTCCAGACTTAAATTGGCAAGTACAAAGACAAAAATCCCCCGTCTAGCCTCAACAGATTGTTGGGGCAAGTGCCGTCACGGCACACGATGGGGGTGGTGTGGAAACCACCACGCTCGGCCGCCTTTGTCTCCCTCGTGGCGATGTTTTCACGTCCGCACCAGGTACTTATTTGGGACTGAGTCGACCTAGGGGAGGCCCAGGACTGATTCAGATAATCACACAATGACACACAAAGACACTTTCACCCACGCAACACATTCACAGGCACAGACGCACACACGCACGTGCATCCAGCCACACACATTCGCTCACACGCGGCCACTTTCAACCACACCAACACACACACATTCACTAACCCACACACATTCATCCCTGCACGTGCACACAAAACAAAAAGACAAAGGTTCCCCTATAGCCTTAACAGACTTGGAGCAAGTGTTGTTAGCGAGCACCTGTGAATGCTGGCACGGCACACGAGGGGGTTGTTGTCCAGCACGATGCCCGGCCGCCTTTGTCTTCCTAGTGGTGATGTTTACACACCGTACTAGGTACTCATTTGAGGCTGAGTCGACCTAGGGGAGGCCCAGATCCGGTTCAGATAATCGTCACCGGTGGCGGCCGTAAGCGGTAATCGAACCCGGGTCGCGCTAACTATTACACTAACGCTCCCCACACACACACACACAACCACACACGTGCACACACACACACACACACGTCTAATTATCTCCTAAGTTAATTGACCCAAAAACTTAATCTAAAGCCAGTGGCAGTCTGCCTTTGTTGGAGAGCCCCCACCCCTTTACCCCCCAACCCCTCCCCCTACACCCCACCCCTCCCCCACCCACCCCTCCCACCCACCTCACTCCCCACAAGCAGAGGGAGGATACACGAGCACTATAAGGGGGAGAGAGAGGAATGGAGGAGCGTGAATAGAGCCGGGCTAATTGTGCCGCACTATTCATGGTGTGCGTGTGGGGGAGGGGGTGGTAGGGGGGGGTGGTAGGGGGGGAGGACTACGCGGAAGTTTCCACTTCACAGATACATAGAGGCCCATAAATATGTACCAGAGTCGTTTTTCATAGAGCGCACCAATCAATGCCAGATTTTAATTCTCGCGAACAAATACTGCGTTTTGCTGATTTGAGTTTTACGGTGACTTTTCTTCACGGGGTTTCATTGTACTTGAAAAAAAAAGAACCTGGCACCCTCCTGTACAATAAAAATGCACTTTAATCACCCAAAGTGGCCTAAAGATCATAAATGAGCTGGAGTGTGCTTTTTTGACAAATATAAACGCGTTAAAATGTTTTATACATATAAAAAAATACTTTTATTTTACCAGCTAAAACCCACTGAGCCATTAGCTTTTTGCAGAGGCGACCTGGCCACACATGATAACTCAACAAAGTGGCTGAAATCATCTTCACGCGTGGGAATTTATCGTCGCAGCCACATTATCTCAACGCATGTTGATTCTAAATGCAGAGGGCAATACGGGAGGAACCTCACGCGACCAACACAGGCATCGCCAGGGTCCGGGATCGAACCCAGGCCCTCCTGCGTACCAGGCGAGGGAGATGACACCTCCCCAGCGCATGCATCTCGCATCGGCGTGAGAACTCTTTGCAAACAGCAGGTTCGTGGCTGCGCAACGCGAGCTTGTGTCGCACGTAAGTTTGTTTGTTCAACTCACACTTGTGCTGACCTCGGCTCATACATAATTCAGCCAGGGCTTTGCGAGGCACGGCTCGAGAGGAGAGAGGGATGAGCGTGGCCAGAGAGAGGGGTGGTGGTGGTGGTGGGGGGGCCGAAGCCGAGTGGGGTGCCACCGAGATGAGCGGTGTCGTTGCCGAAGAGGCGGTGGGAGCGGTGCAGGAGGATGGTGGAGCGATGATGCCACGGCGTGCCGCGGTCGCTCTCCAATGCCGGGCTGCGGAGAGGCGACGCTCACAGCACCGGAGATTGTCGATAAAATCTCTCCGCCAACTCCCTGTCGAATCTCCGATTCGCGTGAAGATTACAGCGATCGATTTTAAACTTCTCCATGCCAAACTCGTTTCTTTCAAACAGTTTTCTTTGTGCGTCTGTTTGGTTTATTGTCCTTCCACCGCACCGCCGATGAGCACGGCTCGCTACGTACGGTGCCGAAGGAAGCTCAACGTTCATGCTCACGTCTCTCTCCACTCTCCCCGCCACGATGTCCTCCGCTCCAGCAAGTCAAGTCAGCTTTATTGATCACATACCCATGCATACATGAGGTACATGGCAATGAAATGCTTTGTTCCCGTGTCGCTCTTTCTCAGCTTGTGCAAATTAACAACAACAACAATGAAAACAGCGGCAACAACACTTTTATATATATATTTGTATTAAAGCTAAGTAAAATCGCTGTGCAGATGATACACGTGACATGTGCATAGCAGAAATAGGGTCCCCCGCGGGTGAGCTTTATAAATGATCTTGTTATGCAAAATCTGTTTGTTTAGTTAATGTCTTGTGCCGTCGGTAAAGGGAGAGGGGTGTGGATTTGGGTAGGGGGGAGCAAAATCAGGTTTGGTGAAGCTTGGGCAGATATTGCACGGCTCTCTGCTCAGCATCCGGATGGCCTGGACGATAGAAGCCGCAATGACGACCGCCTCCTTCCCGCAAAGACGCCCACCGTGAACTTTCTATTGCGCGCGAGGAGGGTCGCTCCCTCTCGGCTTCAGCTCCTGCGTCTGCAATCACCGTCCCCCTTGAACTCTTCCGTGCGGTCGAGACGCTGCCGTGCGAGTCCCCGTGCGTGCTCATAGCCAGCGCGATTCTAGTCTTTCGTTAATGTCCGTGTCCCCACGCGAAGCGCCTGGAGGTGCGGTCGCCTTGAGACGCTTCGATTGTCAACGTCGCGTGTGTAGCGAGCCGAGCGCGGGGTGGCTCAACTTGCAAAGCGACGATTGTGCGGAAAGCGTCGAAGAGTCGAAGAGTAGGCCCAATACCCGCGAGACGGGCCTCTCTCGAGTATTCGGCTCGTAACTGGTGGCACAAACACAGGAGGGGGGGGGGAGAATCAACCCCACACACACAAACGTGAAGGCTTTGCGCAAAGGGCTCGCTCGACGCCTTGCAGCCACTAGAGGCCACGACATCTACCACTAGAGGCCACTTTGTCTACCACTAGAGGCCACGATATCTATCAGCATAACTAGCATAACCAGCATAACTAGCACAGCTTAGTGTAACCAACATAAGGAACACAAACGGCACAGCTGGCATTACCAGCACAGCCAACACATAACTAGATGGCAGCGGATCTCGGAAGCCCGAGTTCCCGGAGCGCGCGCGTGCACCGCGGCTTCACAGTCCGCGCGCCGCCCGCGTCCCGCTCAGCGCTCCTCTCTCGGCTGGGCCCCCCCTCCCGCTCGTCTGCAGATGTTTGTTGTCGGAGGCTGTGGGGAGGGGGGGGGGAGCAGGCGCTAAGGGGGTGCGGGGTCAGTCCTAGGGATGAGACGGGGAGGTAGAGGTGGGGGGGTGCGCACAAGAGGATTCCCACCGGCCCCCCCCCCAACCCCACTCCTTTCCACGCGCTCTCACAGCCGGGCCGCCTGTGCGGTAGTGAGACGGGGGAGACACAGGCGGAGACACAGGCGGAGACAAGAGACACGCGGGCACCGCCTCCAGACTTCATGATTCACAGCTTGCTGGGCGCGGAGCGGCTCCATCCGAGCGCCGCTCGGGAAGTGCGGAGCGGGAGGGGATGGGTTCGACTCACTACCAGGGCTCGCCACGGCCACGCGCGGCCACTCACCCACACTGGCCTCCATACCCACGCACCCTCACGGTCACTCACCCACACTGGCCTCCATACCCACGCACCCTCACGGCCACGCAGCCTCACGGCCACGCTCCCTCACGGCCACGCACGGTCACTCACCCACACTGGCTTCCATACCCACGCACCCTGACTGGCCTCCATACCCACGCATCCACACCGCGTAACCCTTTTCACTGGGCTGGCCCTTGTGTCGAAGGCGGCATTCCTGCGCTGACAATGGGGTTTGATGGGGCATGCGTAATTCGCCGAGACAGTTTTTTTTTCTCTCTCTGTGTCTTTACGCCGTTTAGGGCGCCTCTTGTTAAAGTGTCAGCCCCCCCACCGCAGCCTCTACACCCCCCTCCCCGCGCCCGTGAATGGGGGCCCCCGCATGGGACCGCGTGGGGGGGGGGGGCACAGGTGTGGCCCACACGCACGCAAAGACAAAGATCCCCCGCATAACCTTAACAGACTGTTGGGGCAAGTGCTGTTAGCGAGCACCTATGAAGGCGGGCACGGCACACGAGGGGGTGGGTGGCCAGCACTACGCCCGGCCGCCTTTGTCTCCCCAGTGGCGATGTTTACACACCGCACCAGGTACTCCTTTGAGGCTGAGTCGACCTAGAGGAGGCCCATAACCAGTTGAAATAATCGTCACTGGTGTTGACCGTGAGCGGGAATCGAACTCGGCGCGCCGGGTTCGTGCGCGCTAACCACTCCACACACACAGACACACGCACGAGTCGGCGTGTATGGTTCTGTGTTCATGTTGGCGCTGGCACGCAGCGATCTACGCCGGTGACAGATGCCACGGGGGTCTTTGACGCCTCCGTTTGCAGCGAAGCGAGCGGCCGCTTGGGCGATCCTGGACGAGCTTCGAACCATCGAGCGCGTCCGCCGTCTCGGACCGCACGAGTCGCAGAACCTCAGCGCTGACACTCAGCGCTCCCAAACTCTCCCTCCCAAGTGAAAAAACACAAACAACATCCTCGGCGTCTTCATCCTCGCCACTGCCCGTCCGATTAGCGCGATTGGCTACGCACGGTGCGAAGTAAGTTCAACGTACATACACGTACATGGTACGTTACAACAGAAAGTACGCCGTGCATAGCAGCCCAATGTTTCGGGCAGGAGCCCTTGTGCAAAGTCGAGAGTGTGTGGGGGGTGGCGGGCAAACGATGGACTGACTCGTAGCTGCGTGTGACCGCCCACGAGGCTGTTTGTTCAATGGGCAGCGCTGCTTGGTGCTACAAAACACCACGCCTCCTCTTCTTGGTTCTTTCGGTAAAGTCACGTAGAAGGGAAATGATAAAATAATAAAAATAAAACATAATAAAATACTATTCTCACGACGTTTTGGCCACAACGCAAGCAGCCGTCCTCAGGTGAAGAACAGGGCTGTCGGAAAGACAGCGTCCGAATCGGCCGAAACGTCGTGAGAATTGTATTTTATTATGTTTTATTTTTATTTTTTTATTATTTCCCTTCTACGTGACTTTACCAAAAGAACCGAGAAGATGAATCCCTGCAGTCACGAAAGCTTTAAATCGTAATGTACCACGCTTCCTGCTACTGCTGTTGGCTGCTGTCCTTGCTGCTGCTGCGCGTCTCCCCCCCCCCCCCCCGCGAGCCGTCGTGCAGAGTAAGCCATTGCGTCACGGCGACATTGTTGCTACAACTAATGTGGGACTGTTATGACGGAGCAATGGGAATTTAACAACAAAACAAAGCCGAGGCCGGCAGTGGTGGGGCAATGGTGGCTGTGGGCACACCACCGCGTGTCCCCTGTTGCTCGAGTCTCTCCTTGCCCGGCATGAGCCCTGGGCGAGGGTGGTCAAGGAGAGATTGCGACGAGGAGGAGGAGATTCCGCACAGGACGCAGGAGGAGGAGGAGGAGGACGCAGCGGCGGCGTCTCTCGCTCTTCCCAGCCTGGTATCTGTCCGACCCAATCTACAGACATTTTCAGTCCGTTTAACACGCTGTAGGCTTTCGCGAACAATATCATCCATAATATAAGAGGTATTTTTGAGTTAGATCGTGTGAATATTAATGTGTCGTTAAACCCGCCACCACCCGACACAGCCCAATGAATAAGGTTTGTCACTTAAACAGAAGATGCCAATTCGTTACTAGTACAGCACACCGCTGTGCTGGAGAGCAAATCCACAACATTTACTAGTAAAGAATTGCCATGTTCTGTTTACGTGACAAACCTTACTAATTAGCTGTGTCGGGTGGTGGCGGGTTTAACGACACATTTATATTTACGCGATTTAACCCAAAAAACATTTTATGGATTTTCAGTCGGCTCAAGTGATCACACGTAACGCAGTTCTAAGGATATCTATCATCCTACGTGAGTGATGGTTATGGGCAAATTATGCCACGCGGCAATAATTGTCCGCCAAATCCAAACATCACTCCGGCTACTGCCTTGCACATCATCACAATAACAACAAGCATCATCATAACAGCGTCGTTTAAAGCGCGCTGCGCCATTCATCACGGACGCACACGTGACCGTGACTCTGAGATGCAGCAGCTGAGCTCAGTGCCGCTCGAAGAGGCGGGCGAAAGAGGCGGATTGAGTTCACTCAGTGCCACGTGGCGCGGGTTGTCGCCTGATGCGGTATGGACGGGTGAAGGATTCACGGCGAGAGCGGAGGCCCAGATTGATCGTCTCGTTACCGATCGAACACACGGCCGCTCAAGCAGAGCTTCCGACACGCGGCGGATAACCGGCTGCTGGGACGTCAAGCAATTTAAAATGTGATAAGAAAAAATAATCTTCCCCGAGTGCATCTCGCCGCGGTTATTCTCCGCAGCGTTCGGGGGCCGAAGCGAGGAGGGGAAGGGCTTTTTTGAGAGGAAGGAGGCATCGATGTCCCGCGAGAGTGATGCGCTCGGAGAGGGTTGGACGTCAAAATGTTCCGGTCCCGTGAACACCTCGCCCCGTGCAGCTCCGAGTCGCCCCCGTGCCCCGTTGACAGAAGCGGTGACGGAGAAACGCAGAGGGAAGCGATTTCCCCCACGCGCTGCGTGGCTGTGCCGCTTCGCTCTCCGATGTGTTGCCAGTTGTTGTTGTTGTTGTTGTTCGGCGTGATGTCCGACGTTTGGCTCCACGTGCTGGGAGCTTCTTCAGCACCTGGATTGAGCTGCTCAGCCAAGGTGTCTCCACTGCCACGCCGTGCTGTCGTGACGTTGTGGTTTTGTTCTACGCTCCGTTGGTTAGCGCACTGCGCAACAACACCGACGATCCGAGTTTGATTCCCACTCACAGTCACCAACACCAGTCAAGATGAGCACGTGGTGAGATGCCTAAACATCTCCACTGGGGAGACAAAGACAGCCGGGCGTGGGGCTGGCCAAACCACTCCCTCGTGCGCCGTCACGGCTTTGATAGGTGCTCGCCATAACAGCACTCGCCCCAACAGTCTGTTAAGGCTCCACGGGTGATCTTTGCCTCATTTGTGTTCGGGGGCACGGGCGGGGTGAGTGGAGGAAACGCATCGTTTGTTGACACAAAGCGGGGATCTGTCAAAAGCACTTGAGCCGTGTCGCCCCCCCCCCATCCACCGCGCGCCGTCATATCACATCACCCCCTCCCCCCTCTCTCCGTGCCCCCAGAGCCCCCACCCCGTGGCAACCCTCGTGTATTGCGGCCAAGAAAATCGCTCTGCGAACGCGGCGCGAAATCCACAATCGCGCCGCATCGATTTCCTAATAAAGCGCTCCGCCTCCGCGGCGCGCGGGGCTAAAAAAAAATCAAAATAAATACGATTACGACAAAACGATATAACAACAATAATAACCACAATAACAATAATAATAAAATCGTTCGTGGAACAAAGCTCTCCACTGGGGCCCATTACGTTAACTCATTGTGTTGTGTGGCGGTGGTGGTGGGGATGGTGAGTTATCCTTCTCTGTTATTGTTCTGCAGGGAGACAGCCCCGAGCTCTCGAAGCTGCGTGCGATCCTCTGATTCTCACGGCGACGTGGATCACGATGCACGTACGTACGTTGAACTTTTTTCGCACCGTAGGGAAACGTTACAAATCATTCCTTCAGCGCGCTCCGAAGAGCTGCTCTCTTCGTGTGCAATGCCTGTGACAGCTGTGAAACAAAGAGCTTCATAGCTCATCGGATTCCTCCAAGTGTAAATTGATATTGTGATTCTATGACAGTTCTCCTGTCGAACGCATTGGACTAGGCTGAACAGCCTCACGCAGCGATGCATGTACGTATGTGGAACTTCTTTCGCACCGTACGTAGCCAACCGGGCTAATTCCGATGTGCTGGGAAGGGGGGTGGACAACAACAAACTAAACACGAAAAGAAAGTTCGAAATAAATGAGTTGTCAATACGTGCTGTCAATCGAGCGGAGATCATTCCAGAACCCACGAGTTATATTCACTCTATGCGCAGGGTGTGCGAAAAATTACCTGACACATTTTAAAGTCGCGTAAAATACAAACATAATGTTCATATGGATATTATTTGTTGTTATGTCAGATCCTTGTGTGAGTTATTAAGATGGTAGAGTTGACACGTATAGACTCAGCAAGGATCCTGATGCCGTATCTGAAGTCGGGTTCAATCATTCAAGCTCAGAAGGACTTCTAAACAATTCACAAGGTTAGGAGATGTCCTGCCAGGAACACAATGCCAAACATGTTCGTGAAACCGCCTGTATGTCTGTATGCATGTTGGACTTCTTTTGCACCCTACGTAGCCACGCGTCCTCCAGGACGAGCCAGAAGTGTCTGTACGCTCGATCATATCGCATCGAACAAAGGCGGTCGGGTCACCCTATCGCGAGGCGCTTTCAGATGCGGCCGTCTGGAACGCTCTTCCCTCTAATGTTAGGAAGCCACTGGAGCTATGCACTTTAAAATCATCAACTCAATTATTTAGAACTGCTTTTTGTGTTTAGTTTGTTGTCCTTCCCCCGCACCTCCGATTAGCACGGTTGGCTACGTACGGTGCGAAAGAAGTTCAACATTATACATCGCTGCATGGGGCTGTTCAGCGTAGTCCAAGGCGTTGGAACAACATAACTACCCCAGAATCAGTGTGTATTTCTCACAGCCATTGAACAATAAGAGAGCTTCTCTTCAGAGCGTGGTTCAAGGATGATTTGCATGTTTCCCGACAAACCTCAATGGTGCAAGAACTTAGCGAAGAAGAATGAAATGTTGTAAATACATTTATTCCGATGTTCGAATGCACCTTTGTCTCCCTAGTGGCGATATTTATACACCACAGCTACTCATTTGAGGCTGAGTCGACCTCGGGGATGCCCAGGACCGGTTCAGATAATCGTCACTCGTGTTGGCCGTGAGCGGGAAAAGAGCCCGGGTCGCCAGTTTCGCAGCGCAGCGCGCTAACCGCTACGCCACCGCTCCACCACATCACATTCAAGCAATTCTCCACTCGTGCAGGAGATGTGCGCAACATCGGCCTGTTGACGTTCTTGATGTGTTTGGTGGTTCCACCAGCGGCGTCTCCGAGGAGGAGGAATGTCAAAGCCAGGAGGTGGTGAGAGATGGACACTCGGGATCAGCGGTTCCTCTTCTGGACTCCAGACCCAACAGTCCAACGTGCGTGTCACCAGCCAAGCCTGTGGATCATCGGCCCTGGCCTGTATGTGTGTGTGTATGTTGAACTTATTTCGCACCGTACGTAGCCAACCGTGCTCATCGGATGTGCCTGAACGCTCTCCCGGGGGCATCGTCTGCTGTGCGCGGAGAGGAGTTGAGGCTCGCGCGCACCCACGTGGTTCACAGCCACTTCACGCGGGCATCCGTGGGTGGTGGCGCTGGTGGTGGGGAGGGGAGGTGGGGGGAGGAAGCGGCGACTCAACCGGGAGAGAGGGGGGGTGGCGATGACCGCGTTTGCTCGGAGAAGGCGATCAGTGGCGAGGGGCTCTCGACCGCCCGGGCATCTCCACGGTGCTGCGACGCCCTTGGCGCCGGTGTGGGTGGGGGGGAGGGTTCTGATTCTCTGCGCAATTAACAGATGGCCCCGACGGTGATGCAATGATCTGCTCTTTGCTACCTCCCACTGTCTCGGCACGTGGCCGTTTGTGTAACACGGGAGGATTAGTCAGCTCGCAGCGCTTAGCCGTGTCGGAGGCATAAGCGCGTAACGGAAGAGGAGCGTTGAGGGAATATGTATTTAGGCTTTTGAGCCCCGCGGTCCGGTGGGCGCGATCTGGCGGGGGATTACGCAGAGCCCCGGGATTAGCCGGCAGAGAGGTTCGCAGCGGAGCCGAGCCCCGGCAGAACCTCTCCTCCGTCTCGACCTCGTCCCCCTCCCCTTCCTCGTCCTCCTCCTCATCCTCCTCCTAATCCTCATCCTCCTCGTCGTCCTCCTCTCCCTCGTCTTCCTCCTTCTCCTCATCCTCCTCCGTCTCGCCCTCCTCCCCTTCCTCGTCCTCATCCTCCTCATCCTCCTCGTCGTCCTCCTCATCCTTCTCCTCCTCCCCCTCCCCCTCATCCTCCTCCTCCCCCTCTCCCTCGTCCTCCTCCTTCTCCTCGTCCTCCTCCTGCTCGTCCCCCTCCTCGTCTTTATCTTCGTCCCAGCACCGCAGACGGCGCGACGCTCCGAGCCTGGCGGCGTCGCACAACCCGGAGCCCCTTCACACTTTAGACACCGACGTCTCATGATGATTACTGCTGCGCTTGATTGTCCAGCTAATCCAGTAACATTTTCAGGAGGGTCTTGCCAAGTTTTGGTCGGAGGGAGCGATGTTGCTGCTGTATGTATATAATCGCAATTGAGTGACTTGCAGTTATTTTTTCAGGATTGGGACGTTTTGTCAATGCTAGTTACAGTATACATATGTTTAATTTGCAATGGGAAGAAACCGGAAAACTCGAACGAAATCCATGCAGAATAGGAGAGGACATCCACACAGAAAGGTGTGCGACTCGGGAATCGAACCCAGGCGCTCTTGCTGTGAGATATTCGTGTCACCACGACCCCGCCCTGTCACCCAATCTAAGATACATTTTGCCCATTCGTATGATTAGTGAAATAGCAAACAACAGCATGGTACCAGATGCAGGTAATTTAGGAATCGCCCCCATCACCCCCCTTGGATCCACGTGTCACGTCACGTGTAGTACCATCGTTCAGCCGCGTCCTTGGTCTCCAACCACGCTCTCCCTATCGCACTGCCACTCCATCCTTAGTAGGACGTACTGCCGGGAGATCCACCGTGTCCCCATGCTGTCGGGACATGCCTCCATGTTCCCATGTTCCCATGCTGCTAGGACATGCTTCCATGCTTCCGTGCGCTCAATCCATTGCTGATAATGACACAATAAAGAGGAAATGATGGACGAGTTCATGTGAAACGCAGCAGCGCCCGTCTGTCCGCTCACGCTGGTCCGTCACTCGGCTCTCACGCCGCGTGTCGGGGCTTTGTACGCGCGACGCGGATTCGCTGTGAGCGCGCAGCGTGGTCCTGGCGGCTGTGATCCATCGCTTACATCGCGTTAGGGTTTGCGTTAGGATTAGAGTTAGTGTCAGGGTTTGGTTAGGGTTAAATGTTTGGGTTAGTGGTTGCCTTAGGGTTTGGGTTAACTTTAGGGTTTGCATTAGGGTTGGCGTTAGGGTTTGGGTTAGGCCTTGGGTTAGAGTTAGAGTATAGGTTCGGGTTTTGGTTAGAGTTAAACTTTAGATTAGGGGTAGGGTTTAGGTTAGGTTTAGAGTCAGGGTTAGAGTTCAGGTTTAGGATAGGGGTTGGGTTAAGGTTTGGGCTAGGGTCTCCTCTCTGGCACGCGTGCCGTTGCGCGTTCCACGCAGGCCACACGCGCGCGTGAACTGTGCGTGTGCAGCGGTAGCGTCAGCGCGCTTGTGCACTGCGTCGGCATCCCCCAAATTACCCACCGGCAGCGCTCATCAGCAGTGCAAGCCGCTGATGAGCCACGCGCGAGATGCCATCTTAAATCGCCCTCGTGATGGCGAAGGTGCAACGTCACCCGTGGAGAGACAAAGACGGCTGCGTGTGCTGCTGGCCACATCGCCTCGTTGTGCGTCTGCCAGGTTGGTGGTTCGGCGGTAGAGTGAGCGGCTCGCAAGCCGGAAGGTTGCGATGTCACATCCTGGTTAGGGGCAGGGGTGAGGGAGCGGTGTTGACTCTGCCCATCATCAATCTCGGGTCGCTAAAACACCTATCATTTTGCGGGGTGGTAAGACAGCGGTTGAGTGATGCAGAGACTCGTCCCCGCCGTGGGAATGTGGAATTGTTACCACTGGCACGCTGCTGCAAACGGGAGATGAGAGCCGGCGCAACGCTCGTTATGAGCAGCGGGGACTCTGTCTGGGTGCTCGCCTGACGCCACTCGCCGCACTGCGACGGGGCCCTGCCCCACGCGGTGAGTGGTGAGATGTTAACTCCCTCGCCTGGTACACAGGAGGCCGTGGGTTCGATCCCGACCCTGACGCCTGCTGCTGTGTGTTTGGAGTTTGCGTTTCTCTCTCCCCCGTGGCCGCGTGGATTTTTCTCCGGGTCCTCCGGTATGTCCATCCACGTTTAGAATCAACATAAAGCGTTTAGAGTATGTGGCTGTTATACACTTCCACACGATAAGCCACTTTGCTGGGCTCTCATTTGTGACCAGGTCGTTTCTGAAAAAAGAGCTACTGTACATAGCTCGGTGGGCCTGACCTGGTAAAATAAAAAAAGTGCTGAAGTCGTTTTTTTAGTTTGTGTTGTTCGATGAGCACACTGCATCACGAGTAATGTCACCCGCGTTGGATTCCTCGCCATGCACACACTGCGAAAACACGTTCAAGTTCAAGTTCATTTATTAGGTATAGCCCGGTGAGCCATTCGGTTCTTGAATCGGGTGCAACCGCCACAAACAAAAAAACTAAAACATGAACAAGAAAGCATCTTAAAGTGACTATGTGACTAAGTGCAAACAGAAAATCCAGGAAAAAACATCAACAATTCTAGAAAAAAGCACCGTACACCAACGCTGTGTGCAAACATCCCAGTGGGATGCAAGTGAAACAACAACAAGAACCACAAGACAACTTAGACAACTCTACGTGACTTTACCGAAAGAACCAAGAAGATGAATCCCTGCAGTCACGAAAGCTTTAAATCGAAATTTAATACAACTTAGATTAAGGCCATCAGTCTAACTCCGTACTAAAACAAACAAACATGGCCAACCAAAAAACGTTTTCGATATCACCAAAATAAAGCCATAAAATCAATGTAACAGTGATCACAGGAACTGTGACCGAATTTCATAGGAACTGTGACCGAATTCGTTTTCCCTAGTCAGCTATGGGACACCACTAGGTGGACTCGGCCTCAAGAGTGCAGTGGCCCAACATCGCTTACGGCCCCACGAGGCCAGCCGGCGTTCATAGTCGGCGCTGGCTGACGGCACTTTCCCCTCCTTTGCGCGCCGACTGAAGGAGCCCCGGTGCGTATCAACGCGTCTGCACATTGCGTCGCTGTGAAGTGCCCAGAGATGCTGCGGCAAATCTTGATGATAAAATACAGGAACACACTGCGCTGTAACTTTGCCTTTGTGCGGTTGTCACGTGAGCGTCTTGTGTTTTCGATGCCCGCGCACGCGCGCGTGTGAGTATTCTGTACACGTGTGCGCGTGTGTGCATCACCTCGTGTGCCCTGCCGCCCTTCATAGGTGCTCGCTAACAGCACTTGCCCCAACAGTCTGTTACAGGCTATACCGGGGATCTTCGAACTTTTGTGTGTGCGTTTGTGCATCACAGCCACTGTCGTTTGTGGGTGCAGGTATGCATGGGCGTGTGTGCGTTTGGTGTGTGCGTGTGTCTGTAGCACATGTGCGTCTGCCCGTGTGTGTGTCTTTTGTGTGCATTTAGCAGCTGTGTGTGGGCCCGTGTGGGTGAATGGGTGTGCCCGTGCATGCGTGTGTGGGTGTGTTAGTGCATGCCTGTGTCAGTGCATGCGTAGGTGCGTATGCATTTAGCCTCCGTGTCTGTGTACGTGCGTGTCCGCGCGTGTGGAGAGCGGTAGTGTAGCGGTTAGCGCATTGCGCTACGAACCCAGTCCACACAAGTTCGATTCTCGCTCACTGTCAACACCAGTGACGATTATCTGAACCGGTCATGGGCCTCCCCTAGGTCGACTCAGCCTCAAATGAGTACCTGGTGTGGTATGTAAACAACACCACTGGGGAGACAAAGGGGGCTGGGCGTGGTGTTGGTCACCCACCCCCTCGTGTGCCGTGCCGGCCTTCATAGGTGCTCGCTAACAGCACTTGTCCCAACAGTCTGGTCAGGCTACGCGGGGGATCTTTGCCTGCGTCTTGTGCTCGCTTTTATTGAAAGCGGTGATTTATTTGAGTTTATTTGTGGCGAGAACGGTGCGCTCCGTCCCCCTTTTGTTGTGAGATTGCACAAGTGCGAGGAATCCATCATTTCCTGTGGTGGCGGGCGGGCGGGGGGGGGGGGTGCCTGGGAATGAGCCGCCTAACGGCGGCTCCTCGGCTCCTCCCGCTGTCGCGGAAGAATTCCCTTCAAGTCGTGAGCACGCACAGAGAGTGCGGGGCCACCCCACAAACTCGATCCGTCGGCCGCCGCCATCAAGCGGCACCGACGCAGCACCTCGACGAGCGTGCGACGGGGGCCGTCTTGAGGAGGAGGAGGAGGAAGAGGAGGAGGAGGAAGAGGAGGAGGAGGAGGCGCGCGGTAACTCTCCATGAGACCGGCGTGGAAGCGCGGCCTCGATTTAAAACCCCCCGTGGGACTGCGCCGGGGATGTTTTGTTCGAAGGCAGAACTCATTTAATTCTTGTTACACGCTGGGCTAATTCCATATATGTGTAGTTACAAATGGCTGAAATGTCCATTCACGATATAAACTAAGACAGGTGAGAAACGGCAAACTTTGCGGTTAATAATCATTTGGTACGTTTGAGATTGACGCTCTCGTGCCGACGGCGCACGGCGATGATCACCATGCCGCTGCGAGTCACCGACAGGCTGCAGTCATTCTACAGTAAGAGCCGATGTCGCTGCGTGGGCTAGCCCAGGGGCACCCCCAGAGGCAGTTGTCCCTGTGTGGCACAAGGCTATCATCACGAAGGAAGGTGCTGCCGTGATTCACAGACACAGTCTCCGGTAGTTCCACAGTCGGGGGCGACGTCGGTGCTATGTGATCGCAATTGAGTAATTTGCGGGGTAATTAAAAAAAATTTGTTAGCAAAGTTGAGCGGTCCCACTTGGTTCCCTTCTCAGCAACAGACGCGGGTGAAGGTGCCAGGGCTGTGAGCCGTCTGGCTCAGCGGTGAGTCCGTCTCGGAGACAGGTCACCGAGACGCGGAGCAGACGCGGTGGTGGTGGTGGCGGTGGTGGTGACGCGCGCAAGCGACACGCGCGTCATCACTGCGCCTCGAGTCCATAAGCGTAGCGCGTAATTCAGCAGCGTGGCTCTCGGAATGGTAACACATTATAAAATAAAAAAGCAATGTTTTTGTATTTTTACCAGGTAAGGTCCACTGAGCTATTTGGCCCTTTTTCAGAAGCTACATGGCAACACATGATAGCTCAACGAAGTGGCTTATCGCGTGGATATTTATAGGAGCCAAATACTCGAAACGCGCGATGTTGATTGTAAATGTATAGGAAAAAATCGGAGAAAGTTCCACGCGACCACGTGGAGAACACGCAAACTTCAAATATACAGCAGGCGTCAGGGTCGGGATCGAACCCACGACCATCCTGCATACCAGGCGAGGTAGTTAACATCTCGCCTCCGTGGCGCCCACCAAAGTGCATCTAACGGTGGCGACACCAGCCCTGTGCGCTGCAAGTGGTGCCTGACTGGGGGTGACGCGGGCTCGGACCCAGGTTCTCGCTGGCGTTGGTCGATCCCGACCCTGATGCCTGCTGTATATTTGCGTGGCTCTCTGTCTCTCTCCCCGTGATCGCGTGGATGTTTCTTCCGGTCCTCCGGGGTTTCCCTCTACGATTTAGAAACGCACATTGAGATCGTTTCGATGATTGTGCTGCCATACATTACCACGCGGTGAGCCATTTTGTTGAGCCATCATTTTATGGCCAGGTTCCTTCTGAAAAATAAGTTAATACCTCGGCGAGCTTTGCTTGTTAACATGGGGATGGTTTAGTTGTGTTTGTATATTTTTGGGTGATTTGTTTACCTTTCTTGTACTTTGCACTTCTACCACGTGTCTGTACTGTTTGTTGTTGTAACTTTCTTACCCGCCCCGACTGGACATCTGTGAAAAAGAGCTCATTAGCTCATCGGATTCCTCCAGTAGTCAATACATATTCAGATTCTGAGTTCGCTGAAAGGAGCAAAAGCATCGGCCGCCTGCACCAATCTGCCGTCTGTCTCCCACACTTGGGCTCTCTCGCAACGTCCACAGCAGGATATGCCCAACAAAGCCCTGACAATATTTGCAATCTGCATATATTTTTCTCATTATGTGTTGTTGGTATTGTTGTTGTTATTGTTGTTATTGTTGTTGTTATTGTTGTTATTGTTGTTATTGTTGTTGATATTGTTGTTGTTATTGTTGTTGTTGTTTTTGTTGTTATTGTTGTTGTTATTGTTGTTATTGTTGTTGTTATTGTTGTTATTGTTGTTGATATTGTTGTTATTGTTGTTGTTGTTTTTGTTGTTGTTATTGTTGTTATTGTTGTTGTTATTGTTGTTATTGTTGTTATTGTTGTTGATATTGTTGTTATTGTTGTTGTTATTGTTGTTATTGTTGTTATTGTTGTTGATATTGTTGTTATTGTTGTTGTTGTTTTTGTTGTTGTTATTGTTGTTGTTATTGTTGTTGTTATTGTTGTTGTTGCTGCGCAGGCCATGGGCGCCTCGGCACAGACGCAAGATTGTTGGCGAACGACGACTGCGCATGAGGAAATGCAGACGCCAGCCCGCGGTTCCACCGCTGATTCACAATTTGTGCTTCCATTAATCGGCGGCGCAAGGGGGGTGGGGGTGTGGGCACCGTGCGAGATTTCCTGCCGGGTTCAAACAAAAAAAATATTTCAAAGACTTCTCCGAGGCCCCATTAAATGCAGGCGCAGCTCACAGCATTGATGTCATGGTGGTTAGCGGCAGCAACACAACAACAACAAAACCGAGGTGGGGGGGGGGATTAAAATGACAGTGGTGCGCGGAACACAGAGCGGGACTGTCCCCTCGGCCTTGCCCGTGCCGCGTCAGCCCGTGCCGCCGTGCGTCACGATGATGGACGCGCGGGGGCCCAGGATGTGGGCGCGCGCGTGAATTTACCTGGTCCTCGGTGTCGGTTGAGCAGCCCCATTGTGCTCCTCTCTAACTCTCACAAGGACGGAACACTGCAACTGTAAAAATCGATTTCGGTGGTTGTGTTTTTTTGTTTGTGATGCAGCTCGCTTGTGTTGGCTTTTTGTTCGTGTGGGTTCCCCGTGGGTGTTTCTGCGATGGTTATTGGGACCGGTGTGAGGATCCCACGAACCTCATCTCTGTTGGGGATTGGGGGCGATGGTTTCTGGAATTGAATGTTGGTCTCTGCAGACACCACTCCACAGCAGTCAAACACTCGTGGTGTCGTTATCGCATCGCTTGCTCGCTGGCTCTTCACAGAAACAACGTCACCCCATTCGGCTCGCCGAACATTCGCTTGCGTTGGTGGTTCAAAGTCAGGGGGCGTCACGGCGGCTACGAGATGTTAACTACCTCGCCTGGTATACAAGAGGTCGTGGGTTCGATCCCGACCCTGACGCCTGCTGCTGCTGCTGTATATTTGGAGTTTGCGTGTCTCTCTCTCTGTGGCGAGATCTTAACTACCTCGCCTGGTATACAAGAGGTCGTGGGTTCGTTCCCGACCCTGACGCCTGCTGCTGCATAGTTGGAGTTTGCGTGTCTCTCTCTCTGTGGTGAGATGTTAACTACCTCGCCTGGTATACAAGAGTTCGTGGGTTCGATCCCGACCCTGACGCCTGCTGCTGTATATTTGGAGTTTGCGTGTGTCTCTCTCTTTCTGTGGTGAGATATTAACGACCTCGCCTGGTATACAAGAGGTTGTGGGTTCGTTCCCGACCCTGACGCCTGCTGCTGTATATTTGGAGTTTGCGTGTCTCTCTCTCTCTTTCTATCCCTGTGGTCGCGTGGATTTTTCTCCGGGACGTCAGGTTTGTCCCTCCACATTTAGAATGAACGTGCGATTAGAGTGTTTAGCTGCGATACATTCACACGTGATAAGCCACTTCGTTGAGCTGTCATTTGTGGCCAGGTCGCTTCTGACAAAGATACACATATATATATTTATTTTACATCTCAATGGGCCTTACCTGGTAACATAAAACAAATAGTAGAGGGTTTTTCAGTGGTGGCAATTCCACGTGCCTATGGCAAGGACCACCCTGTCTACTTAACTGCTTCCGACGACCACCAAATTGGAGCGGCCTCCACCAGATGGTCTTCATTTCGCTGACGGCTTAGGCCGAGTCAACTCTGACCGCCATTTGAACTTATGACATCGCTTACTGTTTGTTGCTGGTCGCATGACGTTTCGGGCCATTTTAGCCTCTGCTCAGTGAAACTAAAACGAATATCCCCCCAAGCTCTGTGAGGTGATGGGACCCAAAGTTGTGTCAACAATAGCGACAGACTCAAGGCTGCATCGCTGAGGACTTGAGTCCTGCAGCATGCGTCCTCTCGTTTGCCCGGGTCTGCTAAATAGTCACACAAACTTAATAATACTAATCATGTAATCATGAATTTATTTACCTAGGAAAGCCACACAGAGTCCAAATACTATCTCAATGCAGCGTCCTGCATTGAGATATTTGGCTAACACCGATGACATTTTGACATTGTATACTTCTAGCTGACGTTGTATACTTTTAGCTGTTGGAGGGAACCCATGCACAGCAGGGGGAGAGAACGTTGAAACTCCGCACAACAAAAAGGCGCACGAGTCGGGAGTCGAACCCAAGCCCCTTGTTGCCGTGAGGCCACACAAACGTCACCGATGCGCTGTCACCCACCGTGCCGCGCTACGAACCCCGTGCAGTGCGCGCCGCGTGCCCGCACCTCCGATTCGTACGGTTGGCTACGTACGGTGCGAAAGAAGTTCAACGTGCGTACGTCACAGTGGACACATCTCCTGCACGACACCATTCTGAATCGCGATATCGTGAATTTAATCTCACCGGCTGTGCAAGACGTCGCTCGTTCACCAAAAGTCACGAGAATTATTTTGAAAATGTTGTGCTGTTTGAAGTGACGAAAATTGATGACGGTAGAGTTGGTTAAAGCGCTGAAGTGATATACAGTAATAGTCTGTGTTTCGAAATAATCCACTGGCTCTTGCTGGAGAAAGTGTCTCAAAGCAACATTTACTCAGCATGAAAAACCCGGCAGGGGGGTTCCCTTTGCCCAGTCTCATCAGCAAGGGGCGACCGCACAAATCAGCGCTTTAGTTCTGAACCCGACGCGGATCTCATTGGTGAACCCAGTGAAACTATTTTCAACAATACATATGCATTTGTTTGACCAGGTAAGGTCCACTGAGCTATGTAGCTTTTTCCAGAAGCGACCTGGCCACAAATGACAGCTCAGCCAAGTGGCTCATCGTGCGGAAATTTACAGCAGCCAATTACTCTAAACGCGTGATGTTGAATCTAAATGTGGAGGGAAAAACCGGAGGACCCGGAGAATAATCCACGTGACCACTGGAAGAAAGGCATGCAAATTTTAATACATAGCAGGCGTCAGGGTCGGGATCGAACCCACGCGCTCCTGTATACCAAGAGAGGTAGTTAACATCTCGTCACCACGGCATCAGAACGCTTTGTCTCTCATGTGCTGCTTCTAAGGCGCCTTGATGCGAGTTGAAAATGAACTCCACCAGTTCGAGTCCTCCCGCGTTGGAGATGCTGAGACTCGCGAGTTGAATGTATGTTAAACTTCTTTCGCACCGTACATAGCCAACCGTGTAGCCAATCGGAGGTGTGGGGGAAGGACAACATGTATGGATGTGTAATAAAAGACTTCGTCACACACTGCTGGTCTCCGTTGCTCTTTTATTTAGCTTCTTGCTCGCACCACGCTGGTCCTGACAGCGGACCAGCGTCTCATCATGCGCGCCCCGCACGCGCTCCCTCGTCAGCTCTTCCGCTCCCCCACTCCGCACACCGCTGGCCGACGGTGTGCCGAAGCTCCTCCAGCCACGTGGCTGATGGCGCGGATCCCCTCCGGCCACCCAACGTGGCTCAGCTTCTTCACTCCAACTGAGCCGGAGCCCTTCCGGGCTCCCACCTATATCCCCTTTACCACGTGATCCTGTCTCCTCCCCTTCCGGACTGTCAGTTCCGGCCTTCCCATAGCGCCCTGCTGGCTCCACCCCCATTCACCTCGCTTCCGATTGGACCCGAGGTGAACAGCGGGCCCTCCCATATGCCCCCATACTGGGCTCCGCCCCCCAATACCCCGGGCCGTGTGATTGGGCCAGAGCCCAGCAGCGAACCCCGTTTACGCTCGCATTACACATGTTTGCAGCACTTCGTGCAATCTCCGGTTCAAACTTGGGGGAGCCAGATCAATTAAATCCACGTTCACATGTTTCTGTTCTATCATTAATCTGCGAAAAGAACCGAGTTCCAGATTATCCAAACGTGCAATAGTCGACTCGCTCGTCAATTAAACGGCAGCCTTAAAATAAAAATGTAATAGGTGACGTTTCGGGCACTGGACCCTCCTTGACGGCAAATAGAGAGGGCCGGGAGGTAGGTCCATGGCCCAAAACGTCGCCTATTATATATATTATATTTAAGGTCACAGTGTTGTTGAGGAAGGTGTTGAGTTTTTGTTGTACTGTATTATTTGTGCTTGTGCACCACTGCTAACGCAACAGCAGCAGCATCGTGACCAGATAGCTAATTGAACGTCAAGTAAAGTAATTATTTGGAAGCGATTAAACAAATGTTGCGAATAAGAGGCGCGTGACTTTACGTGATCGGGGCAGCAGCATTGGCAGCAGCAGCATTCCATAACCCTGCCACTTGTCTCCCCTGTCGGGCGTCTCAGCCGAAATCCATCCGCGCGGGATTCTAATTGTCTCCTCTAAATCTGACGGTGGCAACGCACCAGGAAAATTAAGCCTTTGGGCCTTCATTGGGCCGCAGGGAGAAGCGCTTATTTCACAGCCCGGGGCACAGGCCAGGGCCACATTTATTGATAGCGAGAAGAAATAGAAGGAGGGAAAAAAATCCATCAAAGGCCACGTTCAGGTGCTGTGCACCAAATACGAGATGAGCGGTTTCCACTGCGGGGACAGATGTCGCGATGGGCCGGGTGGACATTTTTCCCTCTCGCCCTTTCTCTCTCGCTGCATGTTTGGGATTTACGAGTAAATAATTGGCATTTACAATTATATTTATGCGATCTAACTCAAAAACAACCACCCACCCCTCTATTATGGATAATATCGGTCGCGAAAGCCTACGTGTTCAACCTTTCTTTGTGGAGGCTGTATGTTCTCCCCCTGTTCTGCATGGGTTTCCTCCGGATTCTCTGATTTCCTGCCACAGCTAAATACAAAAATCACTCAAAAACGCGCCGCTGGCTTTGTCGAAGACATCCCCAATGCTGCAAAAACAAAAATTGCCTCGTAAATGACTCTGATCGACATGCCACGCGGCCAAGGTCGCCTTCTATTGCAAAGGAGCAAAGAAAACAACTTGGCAGGACCCTCCGAGGCAGCAGAGCCTTGAGTCGAGTCCCTGGCGAAGACGCTCAGCGTGGGCAGCGTGGCAGAGACTCCACGTCGCGCCTGGCGCTGTTCTGCGGATGTCGCGGCGTGAATGGCCGTCGCAGGGCCCACGATTTGGTGATCACCTGCTACGGAGGATTTTGGCGAGAACGTCTACAAGGAGTGAGCTCCCCGCACGAGAGGTTTGTACGGTACCACGCCCTCGCAGTACTATAGTAGAACGTAGTACTATATAACACAGCACTATATCACGCAGTGGATATGAGACCACGCCGCCAAAGTGAGTGCTAAACGCCAGCGCAGCGATCGGCCAACTCTCTGAAGATTTTAACAAAACCAAAGCGATCTCGTGCGATGCGTCCACTGTGTAGGCCGTGTTTAATTGTTTATCGATTTGCCAAGGAAACCCCACGAAAGATGCCTTCTGTAAATTGTGTGGCACGGGCTGTTAACCGCGGGCACCAACTACCACCGGCTGATGGTGCTGATGTTGGTGCTGATGATGGTGCTGATGGTGCTGATGATGGTGCTGATGGTGCTGATGATGGTGTTGATGATGGTACTGCTGTTGGTGCTGCTGATGGTGTTGATGATGGTGCTGCTGATTGTGCTGATGATGGTGCTGATGGTACTGCTGATTGTGCTGATGATTGTGCTGATGATGGTGCTGATGGTACTGCTGATTGTGCTGATGTTGTGCTGATGATGGTGCTGCTGATGGTGCTGATGATGGTGCTGATGATGGCGCTGATGATGGTACTGCTGATGATGGTGCTGATTGTGCTGATGATTGTGCTGATGATGGTGCTGATGGTACTGCTGATTGTGCTGATGATGGTGCTAATGATGGTGCTGATGATGGTGCTGATGATGGTGCTGATGGTGGTGCTGATGATGGTGCTGATGATGGTGCTGATGATCGTGCTGATGATGGTGCTAATGATGGTGCTGATGGTGGTGCTGATGATGGTGCTGATGATGGTGCTAATGATGGTGCTGATGGTGGTGCTGATGATGGTGCTAATGATGGTGCTGATGATGGTGCTAATGATGGTGCTGATGATGGTGCTGATGATGGTGCTGATGATGGTGCTGATGATGGTGCTAATGATGGTGCTGATGGTGGTGCTGATGATGGTGCTGATGATGGTGCTGATGATGGTGCTAATGATGGTGCTGATGGTGGTGCTGATGATGGTGCTAATGATGGTGCTGATGATGGTGCTAATGATGGTGCTGATGATGGTGCTAATGATGGTGCTCATGGTGGTGCTGATGATGGTGCTAATGATGGTGCTGATGATGGTGCTAATGATGGTGCTGATGATGGTGCTAATGATGGTGCTGATGATGGTGCTGATGATGGTGCTGATGATGGTGCTAATGATGGTGCTGATGGTGGTGCTGATGATGGTGCTGATGATGGTGCTAATGATGGTGCTGATGGTGGTGCTGATGATGGTGCTAATGATGGTGCTGATGATGGTGCTAATGATGGTGCTGATGATGGTGCTAATGATGGTGCTGATGATGGTGCTGATGATGGTGCTGATGATGGTGCTAATGATGGTGCTGATGATGGTGCTGATGATGGTGCTGATGATGGTGCTAATGATGGTGCTGATGGTGGTGCTGATGATGGTGATGATGATGGTGCTGATGATGGTGCTGCTGATGGTGCTGCTGATGGTGCTGATGATGGTGCTGATGATGGTGCTGATGATGGTGCTGATGGTGGTGCTGATGATGGTGCTGATGATGGTGCTGATGATGGTGCTGATGATGGTGCTGATGGTGGTGCTGATGATGGTGCTGATGATGGTGCTGATGATGGTACTGATGATGGTGCTAATGATGGTGCTGATGGTGGTGCTGATGATGGTGATGATGATGGTGCTGATGATGGTGCTGCTGATGGTGCTGATGATGGTGCTGATGATGGTGCTGATGATGGTGCTGATGATGGTGCTGATGGTGGTGCTGATGATGGTGCTGATGATGGTGCTGATGATGGTGCTGATGGTGGTGCTGATGATGGTGCTGATGATGGTGCTGATGATGGTGCTGATGATGGTACTGATGATGGTGCTAATGATGGTGCTGATGGTGGTGCTGATGATGGTGATGATGATGGTGCTGATGATGGTGCTGCTGATGGTGCTGATGATGGTGCTGATGATGGTGCTGATGATGGTGCTGCTGATGGTGCTGATGATGGTGCTGATGATGGTGCTGATGCTACCGGCGATGTTGCACACTGGGTATAATATCAGCATTTAATGATAATTATAACAACAACAACATAATGCAGAACATTTGAGATGTTATCTCCCTCGTCTGTGGCGCAGGAGGTCATGGGTTCGATCCCTGACCGTGACTATGCCCGCTGTAAAACTACTACAGAAATATCTAGTTTCGCAGGTATGGCCCACAGAACTATTTAGGTCGTTTTCAGACGCTACCTGGCCACAAATTATTTCTCGACGTCACGCACCTGGGGGGGGGGGGGTCAGACATTTGTGACGATGTGTGACGATGGGGAGGGGGGAGTTGAGAAATGTGACGTCAGATCAAAATGCGCAACTTTAAATAAATAAATACAACACGTTCTACTTAATTAAATATACTTTTTAATACATGTGTTCTCCTACAACATCAGAGTGCAGCGCCACATTAAATACGCACTACAATGACAATAGTTTACAGCGATTTGAAGCATGTTTTATTTTCAAAATGGAAATATGGTTTGGGGTGGGGGTGGGGCAGAGCTTTGTGACGTCATATTTGAGGGGGGTGGGTGACTTTTTGTGACGCCGTGTGACGAGGGGGGGGGTGGTCAAAAATCGTCCAAAATCGCGTGACGTCATTTATGGACGACCCCATACAGCAGCATGCGTCAGGGTCGGGGATTGAACATACGACCTCCTGTACACCAGGCGAGGGAGTTAACATCTCCTAGCCAATGCGGCGCACGTTCTCTCTCTCTCCCCGTGATGGCGATGGAAGTAAAGAAGACAGGAAATCCACGCCCGAAGAAAATCCTTCCCATACTTCACCACGCTGGTCAGTGTGGCTTGGCGAAGAGGGTGCCCAATACTTGATTGGGATATCAATTGCCGCCGACGATAAATGTGGTCGGGAATCGAACTCGGGTGGCCGGGTTCATGGCGCAGTGCCCTAACCGTTGTTGCCACCACTCCGTGTGAGCTGCAATGTTGGCTTGCTACGCCACTGGGACAAGGACCAGGTGTGTTTTTTCTTCTTGGTTCTTTCGGTAAAGTCACGTAGAAGGGAAGTTATAAAATAATAAAATAAACATAATAAAATAATTCTCACGACGTTTCCACCACAACGCAAGCAGCCGTCCTCAGGTGAAGTATTAAAAAAACCACCAACCTGAGGACGGCTGCTTGCGTTGTGGCCTAAACGTCGTGAGAATTATTTTATTATGTTTTATTTTTATTATTTTATTACTTCCCTTCTACGTGACTTTACCGAAAGAACCAAGAAGATGAATCTCTGCAGTCACGAAAGCTTTAAATCGAGGTGTGTTTTTGTTGTGAAAAGGTGGGGGGGAGGGGGGCACACACACACCACGAGTAACGTGCTGAAGAACAATATCGCGTCATTGGATTTGAAGCAGAATTTTTCGGCCGAGTGGTCGACCCTCAAGCAAGGGGCCCAACCCCTCGCTAAAGCCCTCGAGGAGCGACAGGCGGGATCCTGGGGCTCACACCTTGCAAACACAACGCGGGCCCTGGGAACGCGACCGCGAGCACGCGGCGACTCTGCGGGTGACGATAACAAGATCTGGTTGGTGGTGGCGAACTTCTGCAAAGAGGAACGCGCTGTCAAGGTGTTCGGCAGAACGCCGCAGCTGCTGCTGCTGCTACTACTGCTGATCCTGTTGCTGCTACTGCTGATACTTCTACTGCTGCTGCTTCTACTGCTGCTACTGCTGCTGCAACTGCTGCTACTTTTACTGCTTATACTACTGCTACTGCTGCTACTCCTACTGCTGCGACTGCGGCTGCTACTGTTGCTGATACTTCTACTGCTGCTACTGCTGCTGCAACTGCTGTTACTTCTACTGCTCATACTGCTGTTACTGCTGCTACTACTACTGCTGCTACTGCTGCTACTACTTCTACTGCTGCTACTGCTATTGCTGCTACTACTACTGCTGCTGTTATTACTGCTACTGTTATTGCTGCTGCTACTACTACTGCTGCTACCACTGCTACTACTGCTGCTGCTACTACTACTGCTGCTGCTACTACTCCTGCTGCTACTGTTACTACGACTGCTGCTACTACTACTGCTGCTACTACTACTGCTGCTATTGCTGCTGCTACTGCTGCGACTACTGCTGCTACTACTGCTGCTACTGATAATGCTACTGCTAATGCTACTGCTGCTACTGCTATTGCTGCTATTACTACTGCTGCTACTGCTATTGCTGCTGCTACTACTACTGCGACTACTGCTGCTACTGCTATTGCTACTGCTATTGCTACTGCTGCTACTGCTGCTGCTACTACTACTGCTGCTACTACTGCTGATACTGCTATTGCTACTGCTGCTACTGCTGCTACTACTGCTGCTACTGCTATTGCTACTGCTGCTACTGCTGCTGCTACTACTGCTGCTACTACTGCTGCTACTGCTATTGCTACTGCTGCTGCTACTGCTGCTATTACTACTGCTGCTACTGCTATTGCTGCTACTGCTATTGCTGCTGCTGCTATTGCTACTGGTGCTGCTACTGCTGCTACTGCTATTGCTACTGCTGCTACTGCTGCTGCTACTGATATTACTACTGCTGCTACTGCTATTGCTGCTATTACTACTGCTGCTACTGCTATTGCTGCTACTGCTGCTGCTGCTATTGCTACTACTGCTGCTACTGCTGCTACTGCTATTGCTACTGCTGCTACTACTGCTGCTACTGCTATTGCTACTACTGCTACTGCTGCTACTGCTATTGCTGCTACTGCTATTGCTGCTGCTGCTATTGCTACTGCTGCTACTGCTGCTACTGCTATTGCTACTGCTGCTACTGCTGCTACTGCTATTGCTGCTGCTATTGCTACTGCTGCTACTGCTGCTGCTACTGCTTCCGGCGGTGCCCACGAGTAATGCAGATGACGCCGCGGGCCACGGCCCACGGGGTCAACACGGACATTGATTCTGGGGGGATGGCGGGGGGGGGAGATGAAGTCTGCGAGCGACCCCCCCCCCCCCCGACCCTCGGCTCGCTCGCTCCTCGTGGGGATTTGTTCAACTCCGGCAAACAAACACCGCGGCCTGACACCGCCACCGGTGGCAAACAGAGACTCGCGTGGGTCGCGAGGGGGGGCGGCATGGGGGGGGGGGAGTGGGGGGTGTGTGGGTCACGTGGGGGGCATGCGGGAGTCGAGTTGGGGGGGGGGGCGCGTGTGTGGGTCACGTGGGGGGCATGCGAGAGTCGAGTTGGGGGGGGGGGGCGCGTGTGTGGGTCACGTGGGGGGCATGCGGGAGTCGAGTTGGGGGGGGCCGCGCGTGTGAGTCACGTGGGGGGCATGCGGGGGTTGAGTTGGGGGGGGGGGGGCGCGCGAGTCCCTGGGCCGCGCAGACTCCAGGGCGGCACAACCCAATCCCTGCGAACAAATTAAAACAAAAATAGAAAATAACTAAATAAGAGGAGGGCTGCCCATCCGCGGGATGGGATATGGGATGGGCAGGCGGAGGCTCGCGAGGAGGGAGGCGGGAGGGAGGCCAAGGCGCAAACAAGAAGGAGACATGGCAGTAATCAAGTCGTCTGAAGTTCATCGGTGAAAACAAGGGGGGAGATTAATGGGAGGGGCGACGCCGACAAGCAGGAAAGATTGCTTATCGATTGCTCAGCAAAATATGCATCTTAATCCCGCTGGGACACAGACGCGGCGACTCACAGCGCGCGCGCGCGTGTGTGTGTGTGCGCGTGTGTGTGTGCGCGCGCGTGTGTGTGTGCGTGTGTGTGTGCGTGTGTGTGTGCGCGCGTGTGTGTGCGCGTGTGTGTGTGCGTGTGTGTGTGCGCGCGTGTGTGTGCGCGTGTGTGTGTGCGTGTGTGTGTGCGCGCGTGTGTGTGCGCGCGTGTGTGCGTGTGTGTGTGCGTGTGTGTGTGCGCGCGTGTGTGTGTGAGAGAGAGAGAGAGCGTTTCTGTGAGCTCGAGTATTAGGTGTGCTGACCTGTGTGTGTGCGCGCGTGGTTGAATCGTGTCGGGAGCGGTGGTGTAGCGGTTAGCACTACAAACCCCGCGACCCGAGTTCGAATCCCGCTCACGGCCAACACCGGTGACGATTATCTAAACCGGTCCTGGGCCTTCCCTAGGTCCACTCAGCCTCAGATTAGTACCTGCTGCGGTGTGTAAACATCGCCACCGGGGAGACAAAGGCGGCCGGGCGTGGTGCTGGCCACCCTCCCTTCGTGTGTCGTGCCGGCCTTCATAGGTGCTCGCTCACAGCACTTGCCCCAACAGTCTGTTAAGGCTACACGGGGGACCTTTGTCTTTGTGGACTCGTGTGAGTGTGCGCGCTGGTCCTCTTCGTGTGTGCTGTGGCCACACGTGTGTGTACAGTGTGTGTAGTGTGTGAATGAGGGGGGGTTGAGATAGTGTAGTGGTTAGGGCACTGCGGCTACGAACCTGGCCACCCGAGTTCGATTCCTGCTCACAGCCAACATCGGTGATGAAAACTGATTCGATCGTGGTCCTCCGCTCTGTCGACTCGGTCTTCAATGAGTGCCCGGGCGTAGTGATCACCACGCGCATCGCGTGACGTTCCGGCCTTCATCGGTGCCCTCGAACACCACTGAACCCCCAAACAGTCGGTGTTAAAGTCGACACGTGGCATCTTTGGTTTTACTTGCCGACTCTTTATTCGTGCGGGGTTGCTGTAGAGTCGCGCGCGTGCCAGGTTAGGCCGACGGGGTGACGAGCTGCGTGGGGTGTGAGTGGTGATGTGGAGAGTGTGCGTGCGTGCGTGCGCATTAATGTTGACGCGCGAACGATGCCACGGGTGTGCCCCTGCATGCAGATAGACGGTGGTGGTGGTGGTGGTGGCGGTGGCGACGCCTCGGCTCCTGCTGCCGCGACGCTTGTTCTGTCTCCAGCGTGAAGCCCCTTGCAAGTAGCGCTCGCTGTGAGTTACACTTAAAATCAATATCGCTCACGACGCGATTTTAAATACAAACACATGTATCGCAGGTCATATATATATCCATAAAACTCGGAGGTAAAGTTGATGGTGATGATGCCGCTCATGATGATGATATAAAAACGCGGTACAGCATTCATGTCACACGCCAGCGTGGGCAGCAATGCTGAAGCACACCGGAGCAAACATTTCCCCATTTGCGCTCCCAGTCGGCCGTCCGGGTCAACCCCGAACAGGTGGCAGCCGGGACCGGACTGTCCGGATTTTGACCCGAACAGTCCAGGAATTGGCGTCTGTTTTCAGGCGGCAGAGATTTATTCGTGCCGAGGTCTGGAGCCGGCACTGCTCGATTGTACCGAGTTCATTCTCGGCCTGGTGCCGACTGACAAACACGTCCCGGGTTTGGGTCTCCAGTGGGAAAAAGTGGCAACCCAAATCCCAACGGGCCACAGCTCTCCTTGCTAACACGCGGTGTGCGTTCCAAACTGAGACGCGGACGACCTCGGCTGGCGTGGGTGGCCGCGCGCGAGGGCCCACGGGCTCGCGGTGCTGCCGCTCGGCTTGACACCCTTCGATGGAACCGCTGCCTCGAGATGGAATTGGCCGGGAGCCGACCCTTGGCGGTTGCTTTCAAGCCAAGGGGACTACGACGAGGGGAGGTCCTTTCCAGACCCAGACTATGGAATAAAGTCAGGCCGGAATTCTTGGTAACGGGTCGGCTCTGGCTTGCTGTGTGGCTCGAGTGAGCAGGCTCAAAGCCACGCTGCTTAATTCGAGTCGACTCTGAGCGTGGTCCCAGCCACGGCTCACGATTTGCCATGAGCGGATCCTGAGCTGAGCCGCTCGCTCGCGCGTCTTTCGAGTCAACCGAGCGGCTCCGAGCCCGAGCCGACCCTGAGTGTTGTAGAGGCCGAGCTGGAGCCGAGCCTGAGTGTTGTAGAGGCCGAGCTGGAGCCGAGCCTGAGTGTTGTAGAGGCCGAGCTGGAGCCGAGCCTGAGTGTTGTAGAGGCCGAGCTGGAGCCGAGCCTGAGTGTTGTAGAGGCCGAGCTGGAGCCGAGCCTGAGTGTTGTAGAGGCCGAGCTGGAGCCGACCCTGAGTGTTGTAGAGGCCGAGCTGGAGCCGAGCCTGAGTGTTGTAGAGGCCGAGCTGGAGCCGACCCTGAGTGTTGTAGAGGCCGAGCTGGAGCCGACCCTGAGTGTTGTAGAGGCCGAGCTGGAGCCGACCCTGAGTGTTGTAGAGGCCGAGCTGGAGCCGAGCCTGAGTGTTGTAGAGGCCGAGCTGGAGCCGACCCGCGGCTCAGAATTCAGTGCTCGGACCAGCGAGGCTGGAGTGGCAGCAGCAGCAGTCACGATCCACACTCACCGCCGTCTCCTCCTCCTCCTGCTGCTGCTATCCACGACAACTCTGCTCCCGGCACCTCCGATTAGCACGGTTGGGCTAGGTACGGTGCGAAGGAAGTTCAACGCACATGCATTGCCAGCGGCCATGGGCCCCCGCGTGCAAGGCTGTACGGGCCATCTCCGTTTCGCGCCATTCATTCCACGCGTACGATTACTCAGCGCTGCATATTTAACAAAAACATTACTTCACCATTGATTTCGAGGCCGAATGATTTACTCCATCGGCGTGTGTACTGTATGCATGGATTACGTATAACCACAATTTACGTAAGATTTCCCCACACCCACTCCCAGCACGCGCACCCACCTTTCCGTTCAAAATGTGTGTGGGGGGGGGGGGTTCTTTCTTCAACGTTAGTCTATTTAAAAATGTATGACCGAGGCTTTAATGTGAGTCGAGGACCATTTGTAGCGCCGATGTTAAAACTATCATTTGTTTCGTATTGACCTCATATTAAACGAGTTTGTTGTATAGAGTGACAAGGCGCACTTATCACAGCTGGGGGGCTGGCGGGCGGGCGGGCGGGGGGGGATGCAGGAGATTTTCCCTCTCCATCCTCCACGATCCCAGGCGGCGTGACGCAGTCGTAACGCGGCTGTCTGAAAGCAAACGGAAGCATGGGTTCGAGTACCGACTCGGGTACCTTTCCACGTGGAGGAGTTTGTATGCGTTTCCCCGCTCCCCGCTCTGCATGGGTTTCCTCCGGCCCGGCCGCCTTTGTCTCTCCAGTGTTGATGTTTAAACACCGCACCAGTTACTCATTTGAGGCTGAGTCGATCTAGGGGCACACGCCTTACAACAAGACAAAAACAACACAATCCCCGTATGGCTTTAACAGAGTTTTGGAGCAAGTGCTGTTAGCGAGCACCTATGAAAGTCGGCACACCACACGAGGGGGTGGGTGGTCAACGCCACGCCCGTTCACCTTTGTCTCCCTAGTGGCGATGTCTACACCACACACCAGCTACTCATTTCAGGCCGAGTCGACCTAGGAGAGGCCCGGGACCGGTCCAGATAATCGTCACTGGCGTTAGTGGTGGCCGTGAGCGAGAACCGAATTCGGGCCACCGGGTTCCTAGCGCAGCGCTCTAACCACTACACCACCGCTCCCCGCGATGCAGCACACGCACGGCACTCACACCCCCCCCCCTCACTCACACCCCCACACTCACACCCCCCTTACTCACACCCCCACACTCACACCCCCCTCACTCACACCCCCCGCACTCACCCGAGCCCCCACCACCAACCCCATCCGCGCACTTTGGCCGCACAGCGGCTCATAGCCAGTGACACGCGCCGCCGGCAGCGCGCGGTGCCGTGCTCACATCTCACGCTAATTAACCCCCCCCCCCCCCACACGCCCCCCCCCCACACCCACCCCCCACTCCCCCCCCGCGTGTTAACGAGTTGCGGGGCGTGACGGAGTGCGGCTCGCCTCTGTCGATGGCTCCGTCCCCGGCGCCCAGTTAACGAGGGTGGCTAACTTGGGGGGGGGGGGGCGGGGGGGGGGAGCTCTTCCGGCCAATGGGCTCCGTCGTTCGTTTGTTGCGGGGTAAGAAGGGTGAGTGAGTGAGGGGGGGAGGGGGGATAATGCGGGGGGGGGGCGCTTGATCGATCGGCGCCCCCCCTCACCGACCACACTCAGACCAACCACCATCACCACCACCTCCGCTACCATCACCGCCACCACCACAACCACCGCCACCACTACCACCACCACCATCACCACCTCCGCCACCATCACCACCATCACAAAAACTACCGCCACCACCAGCACCACCATCACCGCTACCGCCGCCGACACCAGGTGCAGCCGCTCCGAATCGCCCCGTCACGCATACAGACGCGCCGCGTCACAGAGTAACCACGTGACGACAATGGTGCATGCGTCACAATGCTATGCCGCGTGTGGTGGCAGCAGCAATGCGTTCGGCAGCCCGATGCCCAATGTCAATGAGAGAGCTTCAGGAGAGAGAGAGGTCGTGCTGTTTTGCTGTCCCCCCCCCCCCCCGACGTTGAAGGAGCACAGACTACCAACAGCGGTTGACTGCCCCCGGTCCATGGCTTGGATCGCATGGCCACAGACGCACTCGTGTGGCTCGTGTGTAATAATCCCTTCACGAAGGGGATGCGTGAATCAACACGATGGTGGTGTTGTGGTTCATGGTCGCGCTGGTGTCTTTGACGCGGAATGTCATGGCCAGGAGCTGCGGTGTCCGGGTCTCGAATGAGAGGGTGCTGTTTGTTCTGGACGGCCGCGCTGTTCCGCTCGGTTCACCAGCAGCGTTCTCTCGGATCTGGGTGAGATTCTCGGAGGGCGACGGCGCTATCAAGATAGGATGATTCGTTTCTGACGTTTGGGATGGGCCACGTAATGAACGGGACAATTGCGTGTCGTTGAGGAACCCTCCACCACCCGACCTGGCTAAACAAACGAATGCATCACGTGGTGGACACGCGTTTAACGACCCGACGATGATGATTGGTGTTTCAGCTCACTCAGCGGCGAGTTAAAAGAACCACAATGTAGCAATTAAAGTACAAAGATTGAATGCATTGAATTCACTTTGCCGCTTACAACGACGCCGATCGTCATTTTGCGTTCTACCTCCCCCAAAGAAACAAATCACTTTCCGTTCCTTTCCACGACGGCTCACGACGCAGACAGCGAGCGGGCCTCGCTGTCTCGCCGTGGCGTCGAGTGTCGAAACCGCTGCTCGCGCCACTCACTCGCGGTGGTCCAAAGGCCACGCGAGGCCGTTCCTACAGCGGCCTTGCTAACGCACGGAAACCTCCGATCGGCGCGGTCTGGCTACGTACGGTGCGAAAGAAGTGCAACTTACACGCGTACAAACGGAGCGGCGGGCCGCTCAATGAGAGCTGTTGCGTGTGGGAGGACGCTGGGAGTTTGATTGAAGGGTGGGCGAGCAACTTGAACGAACGTGGCAAGGAAGTGTTGCAGCTGTGATTGCGCAAGAGGAGATTGCGATGGAGGAGGAGGAGAGTGGGTCAGCCCCTTGGAGGCTCCGAATCGAACGTGGCCGAGGGCACCGACCGGCCTGTGGACGTCGCTCTGCGACCTGTGCCATCATTGACACGGATTAGCGGTCGTGCCAGAGTGACTCGAGACACGGGCAGCGAGGATATCCCCGAGTGATCAGCACCCGGGACTTCGCACAAACACAGGTGGTAGGAAGAGAGCCCCCCCCCCCCCCCCCCCCCGACGACGACGATTTCCACTCGCGGCCTCAGACACCTCCTCTGTGCCCAACTCCTGCAGGACCTCTCCGCTCACTTGCAAGCAGCTCCCCGTGGAGGCATTGATGATGCGAGACATCAACAACGCTCAGGCTGCATCGCAAATCGGCGCGGACGCAGCGCTGACGGAGCGCTGCTGTTGGGCCGAGACGAGAGCGTCGCGTAAATCTCCAGCGGGGCGCGCGGGCAGCAGCGAGGGACGACACCGCGGTAAATTTTGTGACTTGAGTCCGGACGGGAAAGACGGGGGGGGGGCGGGTGGGAGGCCCTGCCGATGAGTGTGAGCGCGGGTGATCAATGGCATCGTTTACATCGCGCGGACCGGGTGGGGTGGTGGGGGGGGTCCGGAGCGACTCGCGGGGGCTGACGGAGGGTGAGGAAGCGAGACGAACGCGGTGCCCGTCCCCTCCCCGTCGCTGGCGCACTGCAGCGATGGGAAGGGAGCTGCGCGTGAGGCTCATGCTGCAGGTGAAGGCGGGGCTACCTGAGGAGTGGGGGGGGGGCTACCTGAGGAGTGGGGGGGGGGCTACCTGAGGAGTGGGGGGGGGGGGCTACCTGAGGAGTGGGGGGGGGGCTACCTGAGGAGTGGGGGGGGGCTTCCTGAGTAGTGGGCGGGGGGGGCTACCTGAGTAGTGGGCGGGGCTACCTGAGAAGTAGGCAGGACTACCTGGGTAGTGGGCGGGGCTTCCTGAGTAGTGGGCGGGGCTACCTGAGAAGTAGGCAGGACTACCTGAGTAGTGGGCGGGGGCTACCTGAGTAGTGGGGGGGGCTTCCTGAGTAGTGGGCGGGGCTACCTGAGAAGTAGGCAGGACTATCTGAGTAGTGGACGGGGCTACCTGAGGAGTGGGGGGGAGGCTACCTGAGTAGTGGGCGGGGCTACCCGAGACGTGGGCGAGACTACCTGGGTAGTGGGCGGGGCTACCTGGGTAGTGGGCGGGGCTACCTGCGGAGTGGACGGGGCTACCTGGGCAGTGGGCGGGGCTACGTGACCAGGAGACGGAGGGAGCTGGGAGGGGGCTAGTGATTGAGTGGGCGTGGTTATACAAAAGTAGGCGGGACTGACGGAGCGACGGAGGGACTGCTAGCGTCACCAAGTTGTCCTGGTTGAGCCTCCCTGGTGTTTGGTAGCCGTAGCGAGGAGGCAATGATTGGTGATCCTTAGGAGGGAGTGTCGGGGTCTGTGTGACTGCTTGGAGTGGGGGAGTGGGGGGCGGTGATTGTGGGCGCGCTATTGCTGTGAAATTTGGTTGCGCAGTTTTAAACGCACGTTCACGTCCACGTGTTCAGTCGGACTCTGGACGCGCGAATCACCGGGTACCGAAACGTGCACGCGCACGCATCACACGCATCGCACGCATCGCACGTGCGCCGAGGAACAGGCGCGCACCCCCGGTGATGCAGCGCTTTCGAGGCGAGGGTTGGCGGATCGCGTAGATGCGTGAAACTCCCAACCCTGCTGGGCTGCGTGGTGTAAACTTAATTTGGAGCTGTCGTGACTGCAGGAATGACTCTTTGGTTCTTTCGATAAAGTCACGTATAAAGAGAAAGTAATAAATTAAATACTAGCATACGACGTTTCGATTGCAACGCAAGCAATCGTCATCAGGTATAAATGAAATAGAAACACAAATCCAGTATACTTAGAAATGTAATGTAATACAACAGATAGTCGGATAACATAACAGTCAACACCCTACCTGGTTGATTACGTTCTTCCAGAGAATGCTAAATTTGAGAGAGAGAGATAAAACACAGAACCAGAGACATATAGACAGACATATAAGCAGAGACAGATATCACAGAGATACATAGAGAGAGACACATACATAGGCGTGGTGTAGCCAGGAGATGGAAAATGGGTTCACGAGCCAGTCCGTGTGAACCTCTGGAGAGTTCATCGATGCCAAGGAACGGGACGCGAGATGGAGCGACGATTAGATGAGTTGCTGTGCAGCTGCTGGATGGATGTTGGAATCGCAGGATCGTTGGAGGTGGCTGTGACATCGGGGAAGCCTTCATTCAGCAGTGGAATGACCATGGCTGATGCTGATGATGATGATGAGTGGATGTTCTCCGGGTAATCCGGTTTCCTCCCACGTGCAAATCTCTGCTTAAAATCGACACGCCAACGCGGGACCCTCTTGCAAACGATTCTTGAGATTCAGGGAGGATCTCTTGCGTGCGTCAATTTCATCATCATCATTATTAGTTTTACTCCAGTGCTGCAGCCCTGCGCGATAACCCCATCACAGCCCTGTTATGAATTAAACGAGGTGTTTGGTTTCATCGCCGACATGACAGAGTGTTTAATCTATTGACCACGGGGTCCTCCAGATCGATGCAATTCAACAACACGGCACGGCTGGGATTTATAAAAAAAAAAAAAACTCTTAAATGTGATGGCAGCTCATGGCGCTGTGCGTGATGCACAGGAGAGCCGGGGGGAGGGGAGGAGGGGAGGGGGAGGGATGGGGCGGGGGATTTGTGATCAATGGGAAGAGAATTATATTTTTTCAGGAGACAAAACAATTGTGGCTGAGGAGAGAGAGAGAGCGCGTGGAAGAGGCTGAGAGGACTGCGGTGCGGGTGAGAGGGAGGGAGGGAGGGAGGGAGAGAGGGAGGGAGGGTGAGAGGGAGGGAGGGAGGGGTGTCAGCCGGGGGAGAGTTGACGAGGTGAGAAGTGGAGATGCCATTCATCAACAGTGCCGCTTATCCCATTACATCCCAGAGGGAGTGCGGATTCATACCAATGCATCGCACTCGGTGATCGCGCCGTCGTTCTCCACAGCGCGTGGGCGATCATCGCGCAGGAAGGCCCCGCCGTGTGTTCGCAGACGCGGTCTGTGCGAGTTCCACAGTAGGGTGACGACGTCGCTTTCTGTCGTCTATCCTAGGGGCACCCCCGTCGGCAGCTGTCCCCGTGTGGCACGAAGCGAGAATCGCGCATGGAGGCGCTGCCGTGTTTCACGCGCACCGAATCTGCAGTCGTGTGGCGGTGTCGCCGCTGTGCGTCATCCCCATTGAGTAGTTCGCGAGCGTCGTTTTGAATTTGGCAACTTTGGACTGTGACGTCGGCACACGATGACCTCCTCTTTTCGAATAACGTCAGGGAATCTTTAAGGCCTACCGTGAAGCAGAATGCACGTTGTATTTTTAGGAATAATGTAACAATCTTAACTAGACCATTTCCTTTTTATTTTAGCAGGTAAAGCCAACGGAACTTTTTAGATATTTTTTCAGAAGCGACCTGACCATAAATGATAGGTCAACGAAGTGGCTTATCATGTTGAAATGTATAGCAGCCAAATACTTTAATCGCATGTTTCTAAATGTGGAAGGAAAAAAACCGGAGGATCCTAAAAAAAATCCACGTGACCACGGGGAGAGCATGCACACTCCAAATATACAGCAACATGCGTCAGGGTCGGGATTGAACGCAAGACCTCCTGAAAACCAGGCGAGGAAGTTAACATCTCGCTACCGTGGCGCCGAGTAATAGCCAGGGCGTCCTTCCGAAATCAACCCGCGGACCCCTGCAGACAAGCGGGGCCAACGCCCTTCCTGCCGCTGGTCCGTGTGACCTCTTAACCCCCCCCCCCCCCACCTGTGAAAGAGTGGAATTCTCAGTCCGTCAGCGAAACAAATGCGAAGTTTATCTAACAGGAGGTGCTTCCAGCGAGCATTGGAGGCCCTCAAGCATCAACCTAATTTAAGGAATTAGCCATTTCGTGATTCCAACCTCCACGCGTCTGTCCACAGCACTGCCCGGCTCACGAGGAGGCTCGACGATTCTGGTCCCGAGCCGCTCCCCTTTCCTCCCCGCTCGGTAAGTCTCTGGACTCCCGCCTGTGCCCACGTGGACAAGTTTCCCCAACAGAACCACAGCTAGAGGATCAGTGGCCGATAGAGATGACATACCCCCCCCCCCACCCCCCTCTCTCCTCCCTTCCTCGCGTGGAATTACTGGCACACACCTTGCTCCGTATTGATTTATTTCCCGACGTCGTAAGCGTCGCGACATCGAGACGCGCACGAGCCGCGGCTGCTGTCCATCTCCGGACGAATTGGGCGTCCCGCAGCCTCCTCGCTCGGCCGCCTCTGTCAACACAATTCAACAGTTCGACATCACAATTCAATACCACAGTTCAACGCCACAGTTCAACGTCACAATTCAACATCACAATTTAACACAACAATTCAACATCACAATTCATCATCACAATTTAACACAACAATTCAACATCACAATTGAACATTACAATTTAACACAACATTTGAACATCACAATTGAACATCACAATTCAACATCACATTTCAACATCATAATTCAACATCACAATTCAACATCCCAATTTAACACCACAATTCAACATCACAATTCAACATCACAATTTAACACAAAATTTCAACATCATAATTCAACATCACAATTCAACATCACAATTCAACATCACAATTTAACGCCACAATTCAACACAATAATGAACGCTCCGCCAGGTGCGCATTCGTTAACGCCTGTGCTGCTGCTGCTGCATGTCCAACTCAGAATAGCAACCAATTAGAAGTCAATTGATTTTGTTTTGCTTTTTAATTGGAGGAAATTGAACCCCGAGCCACTGGAACTGCAGTGCTGGAGATTGCTCGCTACCTCTGCAAACAACGCGCATGCAGGGACACGCACAGCCAAGGAACTCGCGGTCTAGACCCCCCTCGCGCCTGGATACAGGCGACGCGCACTCACTCGCCCCCTCTCACCTGCCCGCGCACTCACTCACCGACTCGCACAATCACCCACTCACCTACCCACGCGCGCACTCACCTGCCTGTACGCGCGCTCACTGACATACTCACTCACCCACTCACCTACCCACGCACTCATTCATCTACCTGCGCACGCACTCACTCACGTACCCGTGCACTCACTCACCTACCCGCCTACTCATTCACCTACCCGTGCACTCACTCACCGACTCGCACAATCACCCACTCACCTACCCGCCCACTCACTTACCTGCGCACGCACTCACTCACATATTTGTGCACTCATTCACCTACACGTGCACTCACTCACTCCCCTGCCCGCGCGCAATCGTCTACTCGCGCGCGAACTCGCTCACTCACCTACCCACGCACTCCCTCACTCACTCACTCACCTACCTGCACACTTACTCGCTCACCTGCTCGCACACTCACTCGCTCACCTACCCACGCACTCCCTCACTCACTCACTCACCTACCAGCACACTCACTCGCTCACCTGCTCGCACACTCACTTGCTCACCTACCCACGCACTCCCTCACTCACTCACCTACCAGCACACTCACTCGCTCACCTGCTCGCACACTCACTCACTCACCTACCCAAGCACTCCCTCAATCACTCACCTACCAGCACACTCACTCGCTCACCTGCTCGCACTCACTCGCTCACTCACCTACCCACGCACTCCCTCACTCACTCACGCACCGACCTGCACACTCACTCGCTCACCTGCTCGCACACTCACTCACTCACCTGCTCGCACACTCACTCACTCACCTGCTCGCACACTCACTCGCTCACCTACCAAGGCACTCCCTCACTCACCTGCTCGCACACTGACTCACTCACCTGCTCGCACGCTCACTCACTCACTCACCTGCTCGCACACTAACTCACTCACCTACCTGCACACTCACTCACCTGCTCGCACACTCACTCACTCACCTACCCGCGCGGACCACACACCGCACGTGGTTCGGGGTGGCGGCAGCGCATTGGTGACGCTCGTGGCCTCAAATCAGCAGGAAGGGTCCCGGTTCGATTCCCGACTAGGGTGCCTCTCTCTGTGGATCTTCCTCGATTGTTGCGTCTGATCTCGTAAGTAGAATGTGTATGGTGCACCATCCTCCACCCGATATAGCCCAATTACATTTCCACGTGATAAGCCACTTCGTTGAGCTATCATTTGTGGTCAGGTCGCTTCCGGCAAATAATGATATTGCTGTTAAAAAAAGTAAAAAGTTTAGTTTTTAAGTTTATTTATTTTGTTTACCTTTCCTATGCTTCACACTCCTGTCGTGTTTTTGGTCATGACCCGCCCCTACTGGACATCAGTGAAAAAGAGCTTCATAGCTCATCGGATTTCTCTGGTCTAAATAAAGATTATTATTCTGACTTGAGACTCGCTGAGGCTGGCTTGGGTGAACGGCACAATGGTGGTTGATGCGCACACCCAGCGCACCAATGCATCTGTCGATCGGTTCGAGACGAGGGGTTAACCCCATAATGTCGGTCTAACACGGTACATCGTGAACGGTATATCACCATTCACGATGTATTGCACAACATGTAACTGAGCTTTGTAGATATTTTTCAGAAGCGATCTGGCCACCACACATGATAGTGCAACGAAGTGGCTTATCGTAGGGGAATTAACAGCAGCCAGATTCTCTACACGCGTGATGTTGATTCTAAATGTGGAGGGAAATGCCGGAGGACCCGGAAAACATTCCACAGCAGGAATCGTCAGGGTCGGGATCGAACCCACGACCTCCTGTGTACCTGGCGAGGTAGTCAACATCTCGTCACCTGTGGCGCTGCAGGGAGGGGGTGGTGGTGGCGCTGCGTGTGGCCCAGCGCGCGGTGCAGAGCCAAACAGCAGGACGAGTGTGCTGCCGAGAGCATGAAACATGCGGATTGTTTTTGTTGTTGTAAAAAAAATAACAACAGAAAGTTGGAATAAAAAACACGATAAGCACTAAAAGCTCCTCGGGGGGAGGGGAGGGGGGGCGTGGGGGGGGTGGAGATTCAGGACGGGAGGAGAGACGTGGGGGGGTGGGGACGCCTGGGACCTTTTCCCACGGCGTCACTCTGACACCGAGCCCCATATATATTCGGAGCAGTAAAATATCAACGGTGCTCGTAACAACAGCCCTGCACCGCCCTGAGCAGCAGCCACGCATCGCCTTCTCTTTTGTGTGCCCCGGGTCGCTTTGTGATTCGCGAATGGAGCGCCGCTCCGCGAACGAACGGCTGCTTGCAATGTCTCTGTTTGTGTGCGGCGACCCGAGTTCGATTCGCGCTCACGGCCAACGCCGGTGACGGTAAATCTGAACCGGTCGTGGGCCTCCCCTAGGTCGACTCAGCCTCAAATGAGTGTGTACCTGATGTGGTGTGTAAACATCACCACTGTTGAGGCCACGGCGGCCGGGCGTGGTGTGGGCCAGCCACCCCATCGTGTGCTGTACCGGCTTTCATCGCTGATTACGAGCAGCAGATTCACCAACAGTCTATTCAGGCTATACGTGGGATCTTTGTGGGGAGCGGTGGTGCAGTGGTTAGCGCTCAGGGCTACGAATCCGGACGATCATAGTTCGATCCTCGCTCACGACCAACAACAGTGACAGTGCGTACTTGAACCGATCCCGGGGCACCCCCAGGTCGACTCAACCTGAAATGGTGCAGCGTGTAATACATCAACACTAGGGAGACAAAGGCGGTCGGGCGTGGTGCTTGCCGCCGATTCCCTCGTATGCTGTCGGCCTTTGTATGTATTAACTAACAGCACTTACCCCAACAGCCTGTAAAAGGCTATTCGCACAATTGGCTACGTACGGTGCGAACGAAGTTCAACGTGCATACATACGCGCGTGCGCGTGAGTGTATTTCTAGCAGCGGGGAGCTAAAGGCGCCGAGTGAACTCCGACCTCGCGCTCCGGGGAGTTTGCCGGCCGCTCTGAGCCACGGGGAGAGAGAGACCTGCGGCCCCCATCTGCACGCCTCTGCCACCCGTTGCCTCCTGCCTCGGTATCTCACCACAGCGGTTGTAGCGTTCCCACACTCCACGACTGGACATCTGCAAAAACGAGCTGAGTAGCGCATAGGATTCCTCCAGTAGAGATACACAAACTCTGATTCTGAATTGGCCGCATCTTTGGGGGCATTCTCCCGGTTATCTCCGGTGCCGCCTGAGTTAGACTCTGAACAGGGGGGGGTGGGGGGCTTGGTAAACCGAACCCGGTTACCCACCCACGAAATATTCGTAAGACACCCGCAGGAACCGAGACCGATCTCTACCACGCGTGCCGCGAGGGATTCGCGATTCACAGCAACGTGAAACATGAACTCTCACCTCGCCACCGCACACTTGGTTAGGTTGGTCGACATCTACAACTCTGTTATACGGAACCGCATCGCTATACCGGTATAGAAATAATAATAATAATCATCATTTGCATCGGGCAGTCGGACGCAGAATCCGGCAAAACCCGCGCGCCGTGATTCCCAACTCGCTGGGACCTCGCGAATGGGAGAGCGTTCGCCATTAAGCGGGCAGAATCTCATTTACTGATCGCTGATTAAATTCACCTGCAGGTGTCTCTGGCAGGGTCAAAACACAGCGCGTCTTCAAATCCAATTCCTCGCCTCATCCAAGTAATCTCACACAAAATCAGGGCGCCGCGTTCGGCTGCCCCCCTCCCCCCTTTTCCCCCCAAACCCGATCCCGTCCCCTCTGCCTCCGCGACAACTTTCTTCCCTTTTTTTTGTTTGCTTGGATCTCCGCTCATTGGATCCGTTTGACTAACGCGGCCACTTCGTCTGAACCGCGCCGTGGCCCAGACGAGCGGAGATCGGTGGCAGCTCCACGGCATATAAACTATTTATGTTTTTATTTTTACCAGGTAAGGTTCGCTGAGTTATATAACTTCTTTGTCAAAAGCGACCTGGCCACAAATGATAGTTTCAACGAAGTGGCTTATCACGTGGAAATATATCGTAGCCACATCCTCTAAACGCGTGATGTCGATTCTAAATGTGGAGGTGAAAACAGGACCCGGAGACAAATCCACACGACCACGGGGAGAACATGCAAACTTCAAATATCAACTAACTAACTAACTCTTTTTAATCTTGATTTGAAGCTTTCGTGACTGCAGGAATCCACACTCTTTGGTTCTTTCGGTAAAGTCACGTAGGTAGAAATAAAACAAAATAAATCACGACGTTTCGATCGCAACACAAGCAATCGTCATCAGGTGGGACAACTACAACAAGAAAAAACAGCAGTGTCAGAGCGTTTATGTTGTCTTCGTGTTGATCTCACAGCAGTGTTTTCTTGTTGTAGCTGTCCCACCTGATGACGATTGCTTGTGTTGCGATCGAAACGTCGTGATTTATTTTATTGTATTTCTACCTACGTGACTTTACCGAAAGAACCAAAGAGTATAACTCTTTTATCTTACCAGGTAAGGTCCACTGAGCTATATCACTCTTTTTCAGAAACGACCTGGCCACAAATGATAGCTCAGCAGCCAAATTCCAAATTCTCTAAACGCGTGTTCATAAATGTGGAGGGAAATCCCAGAGGACTAGGAGAAATGTTCACGCGAACTCGTGCAGACAGACCACACAAACTCAAACTATATAGGCGGCAGGGTCGGGATCAAACCCACGACCTTCTGTATACCATGCGAGGTCGTTAACATCTCGCCACCGTGGCACACGAATGGACAGTCTCGGTGACACGGATGTGCAGCGGGCCTGTGGATAACGATGACTCTTTGCAGATCGATCGTTCTCCCTCTGCCGGCCCCCCACGATGAAACAGCCCTTGTCAAGTCGAGCACGTTCACAACACGATCCATACGAGCCCTCTGTGGAGAGAAGGCGTTCGTGCCAAGTGACGTGGACGTCTGGGTGTGTGACTCACGGTGTTGTCTGGAAGCGCTGATCGCCGGGTCGCGAGGAGCCCGGGGCCCCTCTGGATCGCCATCAGAGCCGCTCCCGTCAGACGGTTGTCTCCGTGTTGATCTCACATTGCGGCCACTGCCATCGCTACTGCCATGGCTACTGCCGTAACTACTGACATAACTACTGCCGTAACTACTGCGTAACTACTGCATAACTACTGCCATAACTACTGCCGTATCTTCGTTTCACAAAGCTTTTCGATTCACACACACACACGCACACACGTGTATGCGTGTGCGTGCGTGTGTGTGTGCGTGTGTGCGTGTGCGCGTGTGCGTGCGCGCACGCCTGTGGTTTGTTTCATTTTTGACATTTCCTGTCATTTCACCGCTGAACACCAAGAATTGCACGCCGCATAGCTGCGTGTTATCCGTCGCTTTGAGGAATCCGTAACGCGCCGTTTCGTCTCAAATCATAACATTTAAGCGCGAGTCTCATTATCATCATCATCATTATCGGGGTACTTTTTTGCGCAAGAGGTAAAAAAGAGGCCGCTGATGGAATTGCGACGCGGGGCCATCCCCGCGGGCCTCCTTGCCCGCGGCCGCAGTCGATGCGATGCGAGCGAGCGAGCGAGCGGTGTTAACGCGAACCGCTTGTCCCGACCTGGGGGCTCGCCCGGGGCCCAGCGACGTGTCCACGGGCCGGTCCCGTGGCCGGTGAGGGAGGGGCTCCTCGCGCGGGGGCCGCGGCGGCGTTCCCCGCGACTGCTGCTGGTCCGCGCAGTCTCACCGAGCGCTGTAATTTAAATCGACGTAAATCTGTAACCCATTAACCCGAATTTAAATCTGCCAAGGGATCTGTTGGCCGCTCTGAAAATTGCAGCACCGGTTTAAGCCAATGCCTTCTTCCCGCCCGAGCAGCGAAATCAAAGCGACGAATACAACCATCGCGCAGTGTACGAATCAACGAATAATTATTACTCGTATTTATTATTATTTCGATTGTAATTACATATTGACTCAAAGCTTTCGTGACTGCAGGAATTCATACGCTTTGGGTCTTTCGGTAAAGTCACGTAGATAGAAATTTATTTTTTTAAATCACGATGTTTCGATCGCAACAATGAGCAATCGTCTTCAGGTGAAACAATATACAGCAGGCGAACCGCTGAGGCAGGAGAAAATTACATAATTATGCGGTAATGTTTCTCAGTGTGATATCCAGAGTTAGGCTGGAGCTATTTCAAAATGAAGCCGGCGGACACGAGTGCTCGAACCATATCTCAAAACCACGACTCACATTTGTAGGACCGCGATCGCCACCAGGACAAGCGGACTGGGAAACGAACAAACGAACATATGTACGGCGCCTCGAGTAGCGTCCAAGAACTAGTACGGAGATGGTCATAGACGCCAGGACGTTACAGCAACAGCAGCGAGGGGGAGGGGGGCTGCAGCGAAGGGTCCCAGCGCAATGCGAGAGTTGACAGCAGAGCGTGGAACATTCGTAGGTTGCACGCGGGGAGGAGAGTCGCTCAAGAAAAGCACAAACCACGTGGGCGGATTCCGTCTGGAAGCGCCACCTCGAGAGACATTGAGAATGGGGCCCACAGGATGGACGAGCTGCGTCTTCAATGCAGCAAGCCGCTCGGCTGCTCAGATCTCTCTGGCGTGAGTGACTCGCAAGGCCGGTTCCACCCCCCCCCCCCCCCCTTCGACTAACTCTGGAGGACGAAAGATAATGGAACGATAATAATAGTTTGACTTGAGTTATCCAGGAGAGCCATGCTGAGTCGTAGTAGTCTTGTTTATGGAGAGTCCTGCTGCTGCTGCTGCTGCATTGGGTTGTTGGATGTTTGCGGCCCCAACTAATGAGTTGTTCATGCGAGTGAGAAATCCTACGCGCGCGAGGGGGAAACACTCTATCCCCGTAATGATGGAAACGCTTGGCGATTAGTCCACTTGCTGCACTGCCCTCTGCTGGCGAGCCAGGGTATGGCACCTCCTCGCCGCCACGGGAAGGCAGTGTCACAACAAGTTTTACATCCAAATATGCTGTGATGAGACCCCAAATAGGTCTAAGCTTTCGCGATCAGTGACGTCACCACACTAATCGTGTATCGTCAACATGCATTTATTTCTACATTTTCTCACGACACTTAAAGTAATATATGCCGTCCCAGTGACGCAATTCTCTGGTCTTGAGAATGGGTCACTTTGATGATGGCTAGTTCGGGTTCGGGTTCGCAGGGATGGTCGGGTTAGGAGTAGGTGGCTAAGTTTAGCGCTCAGATGCAGGCAGCCGCCGCCAGTGATTCAACGGGGTTCTCACGTGCATCGACTTGATGGGACCAGCGAGGCCACCAATGGTCACAAACACACAAAAACCCATCACATTCAATCTGGTGCTGCACTTCCTTTGGCAACATTTCCAGCTCTGTGCGTTAAAACATAGCGGGTTCGCTCCATGGCGATGGCCATCTCAGACGTACAGCGGGTGGCTGTCATCTGCTGCGTGGACCACACATCATTTGGCCGTGATCTCAGACGTAGTTCTGTTACATCGGCTTCTGCTGATGGTTCTTTAGTGCGAATGGATTCTGTATCTTATCACCGGGCGCCGAGGGCACATTCAGGAACCAAGAAAAACAAATTAGGAGCAAAAACAAATATTCGCGAAAGTTTGTTCGAAACAATTTCATTTTAGAGATGTCCATAAAAAAGGAGACAAGGCCGCTGTCAATGGCGCCCTGCGCACACAGCGCTGGCACGGACGTGGCCGCGACGTTCGGTCACCGCCAGCGAGGCGCTGGGCACCCCGCGCGGCTCCCGAGCGGGGCGTGTGAACCCGAGCCAAACGCGCTTGAAGAGCGCCACGGACAATGTTTCGTTTATTTACGTATTTATTGAGGGTTTTTTTTTTGTATTAATCAGAATGGTTCAGCACAATTTGTGACCGCCCCCCACCCACCCCACCCCCCTCAACCCCCGCCCTTGTAACCGACGGCAAAGATGAGCGGTAATTTGGGAGGTTGCCCCGGGCGACCCGCGCGGCACGGCGTTGGTGTGCAGGTGTCTCCCGTGATTATCTTCATCCTCGCGGGGGCGATGACGCAGAGGGCCGGTGAGGTGGGGGTGGAGTGGGCGGGGGGCCCTCATGTCGTGCCTCGTAGCTGAGCAGTCACTGTGGCGCCGCGTCCTTGCATGTCCACTCGCTGTTTGTTTACCCTCTCGTGCATCCATCCAAACATCCACCGACTTATTTATTGTGCTCCTGCCCGTCAAATTTCATGCACATAAATACCTTGCCAAGGAGAAAAGTATTTGCTTTTGCTAACTTGGTAAAATGGTTCATGTTACGCGTTGATTTCTCCAATCAAAATTTCGCCCGGCGTCTTCTCATGGTCCCTGAATGTAACTCTGGCGAAAGCGCGCCACCTTGTCAGACTCGGGCACCACGGTGGCTAGGAGATGTTAACTACCTCGCCTGGTGTACAGGAGGTCGTGGGTTCAATCCAGATCCTGACGCCTGCTGAATATTTGGAGTGTGCGTGTCTCTCTCTCCGTGGTCGCGTGGATTTTTCTCCGGGGTTTCCCTCCACATTTATAATGATGCGTTTAGAGCATTTTGCTGCTGTGAATATCCACGTGATAAGCCACTTCGTTGAGCTATCGTTTGTGGCCAGGTCGGTTCTGAAAAACGGGCTACATAGCTCAGAGGGCCTTACCTGGTCAAATACACAATTCTTGGGGCATACTTTGCGAAATGATGATGGTGAAGATGATCATGCCCGGGCCCTTTACAGAACATGCAGGGTTTTTTGTACACAAATCCCAAGCAGCTTCCAGCTACCCCCACAATCGTCATCGTCATCATCATCACCGTTGTTTTTTTTCTGCAGCGCAGCTCCGTTCTCATGGCGAGGGCACAGGTGTGCGCTGGCCAGGTGAGAGGGTGGCATTCCACTCATGGCCTCTCACCTTTGACCCACCTCGGTGTTCCGCACCGACGTGGGGGGGGGGGGGCCTTTGTCTCTGGGTCACAAGGTCATCGTGGAAAATCAGTTTCTCAACGAGCGGAGCAAGTTAGCACATTAGAGAGCACAGGCGGTGCATGTGCCAGCCATCTCAAGCAGTTAACACAGAACACCTGCAGGGTCTGTCCCGTGACCTACTGCCAGCGAGCCTTCGACACTTCACGTGGCCTCAAAGTGCACCTAGCCTGGCACAAGCGCTGTTGGCGACGTCACCGCCACTCAGTGGCTGTTGTTGTTGTTGGTGAGTGCACTGTGTGTGTGTGGAGGCGTGCCGAGGGAGGAGCGGTAGTGAAGCGATTAGCGCACTGCGCTACGAACCCGGCGACCAGAGATCAATTCCCGCTCACGGCCAACACCGGTGACGATTATTTGAACCTGGTCATGGGCCTCCCCTATATCGACTCAGCCTCAAATGAGTACCTGGTGCGGTTTGTAAACATCGCCACTGGGGGAGTCAAAGGCGGCTGGGCGTGGTGCTGCCCCCCACCCCACCACGTGCACGCCGTTCCTCCCTTCATAGGTGCTCGCAAACAGCGCTTGCCCCCCCCCCCCACAGTTTGTTAAGACTCCAGCAAGGGGGTGGGGTCTTTGTCTTGCCGAGGGGGGCGGGGGGCGGGGGTGGTGCCGCGTGTGCGCAGGTGTGCAAACACGGCGATGGTGCTGCCGCTAATCCCCCATTGTGCGGGGCGGGGGGGCGGGGGGGGGGCGGGGGGGGGCGCGTGTTTGTTTGTGTGCTCGGGAGACACCGCGAGGAGCGGGGTGGGGGGTGGGGGGGGCCCGTTTGTGTTGCTGCGTTAAAGCGAGCGCCCCCCCACCCCCCCCCCCGTGTTTGTTTTCGGTTCCTGTTTCTCCAACTCGGGTTTCCGACTCTCAATCATTTGCTCTTTGGCCGTGAAGAGTCACCCAGGTCAACTCGGCCCGACATGGGGGGGGGGGGGTGGGAAGAGGTCGCGCCGGGAGGAATCGCATCCAGCATGGATGGAGCCGAGCCGATCGCGACTCGGGGGCGGTCGACGGCTCGCGGATCACGGCCCACCAACACCGGTGACGATCATCTGAGCCAGTCGTGGGCCTCCCCGAGGTCGACTCAGCCTCAAATGAGTGCCCGGTGCGGTGTGTAAACATCGCCACGAGGGAGACAGGCGGGTCGGGCGTGGTGCTGGACACCCATCCCTTCACAGGTGCTCGCTAATGACACTCGCCCCAACAGCCTGTTAAGGCTAGAAGGATTATCTAAATCTATGTATGTTTTTGTTTTACACATGTAACCGGTGATGCAGTCATGTATGCACTTCGCTATGAACCCGACAAGCTGAGTTCAATTCCCCGGCCACGGCTAACATCAGTGGCCGAGTGACATCTGACAACGTCCTGGGCCTCGCACACACGCAGACTACACACAGACAACACACGCAGACTACACACAGACGACACACACAGACGACACGCAGACGACACTGCACCTTCAACAACCCGGGACTGAGCAGCGTGATCTGACGACAGCCGTGACGCACACGTTGAATGACGTCACTCACTCGAGCGTGTGACGTCACAACACCTGGCCGGATCGCCGCGGCCACGCTGTGGTGGTCGCTGTGGGTGAGCTCTGGATGAGCGCCAACGCCCCCCCACCCCTCCCGGGGTGCCAGGAGTCGTTGACTCCGCAGCAGCGGGCACAGAAGAGTCACGAGCAGAGCCGCTCCCGCGGTGCCACGCGGCTCAACTCGCACGATCGCTCCGCACGGCGCGGCACCTCGTGCGAGGTGCCAATGCTGCTGCTGGCCTCTACCAGAGGGCTTCAGGGGAGAGAGAGAGAGGTCAGCGAGTTCGTGTCGCTCTGCTCTTGTTCCTCCTGCTTTGAAGGAGCCCCACATACGGTGGGTCCACAGATTGGGATGTCACGGCCACAGTCTGTTCGATCAGTGACTATCGCATGAGGCCGCTGTGTAGCGTCACACGGAGTGCAGTCGCTACGTTCCCGGGGAGATACCCTCCTCCACGCTGGCGCTTTGGACCCTGGAGGGTCCCTGGGCATTATGAGAGAAGGGCTGTCTCCAGCAGCGCGACTACTCGCCCACATTCTGTCTCTCCGGTGTCGATGCAGTGAAGCGGTACTCGGCCACACACCCTGCTGCTGCCAGTACCCTGCCGTTGCACGCGCGCATTGCTGCCTGAACTTTTGTACAAAGCAGTCCCCTCCCCTCCTCCCTCCACCTCTTCCCCTTTCCCTCCAAACACCAAACACTTAGCGCTAATCACCGGCCATTTCAGCACACTCTGAATGACCCCTGACCCTCACCTCCCAGCGCACCACCTCCCCTCCCCCCAACTGATTTGGGCCAGGGGGAGGGTGAGACGCTGGGGAGGAGGTTTCGTGTCGGGTGAACTCGCACGGACTCCGCTTACATTGGCGGCGCGCGCGGCTCATCCCGCCGCGGCCGCAGGGCTCTCAAACTGCGCCCCTGGTCGAGTCGCGCAGCGGCCGCGCCGAAGCTGCCGAACTTCACGGAGCGGGAGGGGGGCGAGGGGCGAGGGGCAAACCTCCACCGACTCCATCGGCTCCTGGATCGACACCGCAGAGCGGATTCCACATCGCGCCTCCTGCCTTGAACTCTGCAGCTGTGGTCAGGAGCCGCACGCGCATCGCGTCAGTGCCGCCAGTGCGGACCTTGGGTGCTCGCGTATCGATGTGCGTACGCTGGACTTCTTTCGCGCCGTACGTTGCCCGCCGTGCTAATCGGAGGTGCGGGGGCAAAATAAACACAAGTAGCGGGGAGTTTGTCAATCTCGATTATGTAAAAAAAGTGCATCGCTCCAGTGGCTTTCTCATTTCGGAAGAGCGTTCCAGACGGCCGCAAAATCGCGTCTGAAAGCGCGCGATGCAGTGACCATCTTGGTTCGATGGCCCGCAGCGGCGTAGTGACGTCATCATCAGCTCAGCGGTGCGGCAGTCGGTCGGGTGGGGCCCCATTAATTGATTTATCTCTCATGGTGGTTGTCAAGGGGGCCCCAACTCGTAGCTTTGGCCACGGGGGGAGGGGGGGGGGGCAAGGCACTCCCTGTCCCCACGCTCGTTTCGTTGCTGCTGCTGCTGCTGCTGCTGCTGCTGCTGCTGCTGCTGCTGCTGCTGCTGCTGCTGCTGCTGCTGCTGCTGCTGCTGCTGCTGCTGCTGCTGCTGCTGCGCTGCGGCTGCTGCTGCTGCTGCTGCTGCTGCTGCGGCTGCGGCTGCGGCTGCGGCTGCTGCTGCTGCTCACATTCAGCTGGTCAAGTCCAGACAACCGCGTCGGGAGGAGCAGTGGAGTTGTGTATCGCCGTGATGTCTCCTTCCTATTATTCTGGATCGGGACATTGCATCGTTATGTGTTGGACGTTCTGTGCTGCATGACCACAGTTGCACACCACTACTGGAGAGTTTGTAATTTTCCATTTGTGCAGCACGTATTATCCACATCGACTGCCACGGTCCGTGCAGTGCATGCGGGTAAGGGTGGGCCATGAGCCAGCTTCGTGGAAGATCAAACTCCCAGGGGATCTTCTGCGTTGGGTCTGTCACGAGTTGTTTGTTTGTGAGTTCTTTTGACCTGGGACTGCAGGACGCGTGATTTCCAAACGCGAAGCTGGTGGCGATGGTGAAGCAACGGGCGTCTGGAGGCAGTGAGAGGTGGAGGCAGAGGGGACGAGTCGGAGTGGCGGTGTTGGCGACACGGGGACCGTGGCGTGGGGCTCGAGAACTCGCTGTGCGAGGTGAAGGGGGTGGGGCAGCGAGGCAGGCCTGGACTGGCCACAGGACAGTATCTGGGCCACAGGGCAGCAGTCCATGAGGCAAATGGCCGATGAGCCAGTCCATTCCGAGGGCCGGTGAGGAGGGCAGGGGGCGGTATGTGTGGGAAATTGCAAATATGATCAAAGTAATATATTTTTTTAGAATAAACAAAAAATATATAGATGTAATAAATAAAATAAACATATGCTAAAGTTTGTATTAAAAAAATTCATTCACGTATTTTATGACCTCTAATGTGTACGCTTCATTGCTTACTCACGCCCTCAGTTGGCAGTAAGTCCCCATTTGCGGCATTCACAAGAGATTCTTACTGTCACCGCCCCCCCCCCCCTTTCACCCCCCCCCACCACATTTGTTTTGGACCCCAAACGGGCCAATGAGATCGCACGGCTCACAAAGAGAATGACGCCACCACCACCGCGGCGCGTCACAATCGCAACATCCGGCTACAGCATTCAGCACTCCGTGGCACGGTTCTCAACCCGATGGGGTTCCAGGTGCCTGGGCTCAATTTCGAGTCCCCAGTCCGTCGCTGGGGGCAGCAGCTGGCGCCGTCACCAGAGTGGCCGCGCCCGTTCACTGACTGGTCACACGGCGAGAACTCCATCGAAACAACAACAACAACAAAACACGCACGCTGGTCGCCTTTGAGTGAGGACTTTGCAGAGGGTTAAAGGGAAACAACTTGGACGTTCGATTCCAGACTCGGGCTCCTTTCTGCGCGGACACTGTGAGTGTCGCTCCTCCGCCCACCGCGACTGGGGGCGATTGGCATCATCTTGACTGGACAGCCGTGAAAAGAGCTTCATAGCTCATCGGATTCCTCCTGCAGTATAGATACAGATTATGATTCTGCGTGGAGATTGGACGTTCTCCCCCTGTTCTGAATGGGGTTCCTCCCCTAGCGAAACAAAATACAGTGCAACTGGTATTGGCCGCTACATCGCAATGCTGCAATATCATTTGCAAATGGCTCGCAATGGGAGCCAGCAGCGACAGCCCCCTGTAGTGTGAAAACTTGGCAGGACCCTCCTGAAGACGAGTCTTGAGACCCAGTGAGGTGGGAAACCCCCAGTGGAAAATATAAATGAAGATGAAAGAAACTTCGAGAATTAACTTTTAAAAAATTCAATTACAATAGTTCACCGGGAAAGTGCCCTAAGATGGAAGACCTCTCGTGAACGCGTGTTCACTGTGTCTGTGGACTTGTGCACTCTGGCCGCCAAGAATGAAGGGGGTGGGTGAGGTGGTGTGATGGATGGGGTGGTGTGATGGGTGGGGTGGTGTGATGGGTGGGGTGGTGTGATGGGTGGGGTGGTGTGATGGGTGGGGTTGCGTGCAGCGTTGATGAGGAGCAGGGCACACGTCACTGAGACAACGCAGCATCGGATCCTCGAGAGTGCTCAGCTGGAGCAGTGTCCAGCACAATTCTCACCCCCATCGCCGTGATTCGAGTGAGCGGTTATAAAGTCCTCGTTTCTCTGGCAGAGATCACATAATGAGAGCAAAAGAAGACACGGCTCACATCCCACCAAGCAGTGCACGCTCGCCAAGCGTAGTTTACCGACCCTTGCAGGGGTTGAGTGATGGTTGTGCTGAGGTGCCCCTTACCAGGAGTCGCATTCTGCTGCCACTCAACCGTGGTTGGCGATGACTCCAGCAGCATCCTTGCAGCGGCGGATTTGAGCTCGCCATCGAACAAAGGCGGTGGTCACCGCATCACGCGCTTTCAGATGCGCTGCTGCTGCGAACCGTCTGGAACGCTCTTCCTTCCGATCATAGGAAGCCACTGGAGCTATGAACTTTTAAATCATCGAGATCGATGAACTAATTTCTCTACAACTATTTGTGTGTTTAGTCTGTTGTCCTTCCCACGCACCTCCGATTAGCGCGGCTGGCTACGTACGGCGCGAAAGAAGTTCAACACACACACACGTCGCACGCCCTACGAACGGCGCGAGGGAAATTCTCCGCTGCGTCCGTGCGGGGGCCCGCTGATCGACCGCCGCCGCCGCCGCGTCTAATATGCTGATTGTGATAAACAGGCCCTCTTCGGGCTTCATCTGCAGCAATTAGAGGGCTCGATTAGAAGCCTCCATAAATGCTGCCGCCATCCCAGATGTGGCGAATAGATGCCCCTTTAATTACCCGAAGCTGCGCACTTGGCTCTGCAGTCTGCACCGCGAACGCCGCGTGGCAATCGCGGGAGAGAGATAGGGGGGGGGGCTCAAGCGCGTGGATGACAAAGACAAAGATCTCCCATGTAGCCTTCAACAATGTGTTGGGGAAAGTGCCGGAGCGTCACGTGTGGTATATGCTCGTGTTACCAAACTGTGGTTTCTTTTTTTACAAATGTGTATCCGGGTTTTTTGTCCGATTGTGGTCGCATCTTCCTGCTCGTAACAATCGTCACGTCCTTTATCTTACCAAGTGAAAGCCCTTGAGGATTCATTATCGCGTTTGTAAGATATACATCTGTGGCCCAGGGATCCATTGGGAATTTGAGATGTTCATGTTCACTTTTTGTGGGGTTTAGAATGTTTTCATGCGTCCCGGTGATTTTGGCGGCATGATGGCATCGCGCTCACACTGCTGCCGCAAAGCAAGTAAGCCCTGGGTTCGATTCCCGACTCGGGTGCCTTTCTGTGCGGAGTTTGCATCATCTCCCCGTGCTCTGCGTGAGTTTCCTCCGGATTCTCCGGTTTCCTACCCCAAGCTAAACGCACGCACACTGCCACTGGTACTGGCCAAACATCACAATGCCGCGCAATGTACCTGCAAACTACTGAACGTGGATTAACGCAGCAGCAGCAGCAGCGACATCGCCCCCGACTGCAAAACGTTAGCAGGACCCTCCTGCAAAAAGAGTCTTGAGACTCAGCGAGGCTTTGGTGCTGCTGCTGCTGCCCAGTGTGAGTATGGTACCGCAGCTTGACGCAGCTGCCCCAAGATTGCCCCAGTGGCTCTGGGCCGGTGAAACGTCGCCAACCCAATGACTTGGGAGGAGGGGTTGGTGAGTCGAGCAGGGATGGGAGTCGTGAATCACCGATTTTTAGTGAAATGCCACAACGCACGCGATGCAATAACGTGGTGCGTTATAGGGAGGAGGACAGCAAAGTGTAACTACGGCCTTTCTCTGAATGGCCCGTGTGTTCTCCGCCTGTGTGTTCATTTCTTGTAGACACTAAGTTTCTCCCACACACGAAATTTTAAAATAATTCCGCAAGGAATTCGTGCAGAGAGCACACAGGACCCTTGTGATGTCCGTTTGCGACTCAAGTCTCGCTTGCAAGAGACACTTGTAATCTTAATGGGCTCTCTCACCTGCTCACAAAGGTCGCGTCTGTCTGGTGAAGAACGCTCGCGATGACTCACCGAGGCGTCGCTGGCTGCAGCCGCCATGCGACTCGAGGCCGCAGTCTCCGCTAACCGCAGCGCACATCGGTAACCACAGTGGTAACCACAGTGGTAACCACAGCGGTAACTGCAGCGGACAGCGGTAACCACAGTGGTACCCACAGCGGTAACCACAGTGCTAGCGACAGCGCACAGCGGTAACCACAGCGGTAACCACAGTGGTAACCACAGCGCTAGCGGTAACCACAGGAGTAACCACAGTGGTGACCACAGTGCTAGCGACAGCGCACAGCGGTAACCACAGCGCTAGCGGTAACCACAGCGGTAACCACAGCGGTAACCACAGCGCTAGCGGTAACCACAGCGGTAACTACAGAGGTAACCACAGCGGTAACCACAGCGCTAGCGGTAACCACAGCATTAACCACAGCGGTAACCACAGCGCTAGCGACAGCACACAGCGGTAACCACAGTGCTAGCGAGAGCACACAGTGGTAACCACAGCGGTAACTGCAGCGGACAGCGGTAACCACAGAGCACAGCGGTGACCTTAACGCACAGCGGTGACTACGGAACGTTGTCGCCGCTAATTGCAGCGCGCGGCGGTAACCGCAGCATCTCATCCTCGCGTCGCTCGCTGGCCGCTCTCTCGGGGCCGTTCCGTGGCCTCGTCTGGCAGAGCGCTGTGGTCCAGCGCAGGCCCAGCCACCTTCCCAGGTTGTTTACATTCCTGGCCGGGTCTGTTAATTCACTCCATTCCCGTGCGCCGCACTAAGCTCGGGTTACGAGCTGCTGCTGCTGCTGCTACTCCTGCTGCTGCCGCGTGCGGAGGGAAGGGTGGCGCGGCAGGGCCAAGGCGGTGCTCCCAAGGCACTCTTCGTGTTTACTTGGCTTGGATGAGTTCGCATGCGGTCACGTGTGGTGTAGAGATATCAGTGGGGGGATCCGGAGGGGTGTGGGATGGGGGTGTTCGCCCACACCCCCACCCCCCTCCCTGATGCCCTGAAAGATTTGAACGTCATTGATATTAAGCAGAGAAATTCATTGAATGTTCTGTTTATATAATGTGTGCGGTGGGGGGGGGGGGGCGGCATCATTCCCCCTTGGGGAGCGTCGAGATCCGTCTCTGGTAGTCGCGTAACGACCCTTCCACGTGGCCCGGGTTCGCACGGAGCGTGATACGCACGCGCCCTTGCGCGCATCTCGGCTCACGATCAAGGGGGGCCGCGGCGCTGCAGCGAGCGACGGATCAAACGAGTCCGTGAGATGCGCAGCGATACGTCCCGAGCGCACGAAGTGGGAATCCCTCCGCGTGACGCCGACTCGTCTCCGTGGTGCCGCCCGAGCGAGGCCACCGCCGGGCAGTGACCCCGCTGGGCCCAGGGGTCACAGCGCGGCCCCGTGGCTCCGAGTAAACCCGTCGGGCGCTGGAGCTGCTGCGTCGGTGGCCCCCAACCCTCGTGGAACTCACTCACTCTCTCTCGCTCGTCGCGTGACAGAGTGACAGAGTGAGGGCGCGTGACGGATCCGAGGGGCAGGGGGGGCGATGAGGGCAGAAGCCCCCACGCGGGATTGAGACCATCGGCGTTTTGTCGCGAGGACTTTTGTCTCCGCCTCGAGCGTGGATCTCAGCCGTGCGGGCTCCGTGCTGGGCTCGATCGACTCCCGGTGACCTCTCTGAGTGGGCGACCCGCGTGGGTACAGACGTGGGCACCTTGAGTCAATAGGAGGCAACAGGAAATACCCGCATTAACGCATTACCGTCCCAACGTAATTCTCCCGCTCCTCATCCCCACCCCCCTCCCACCGCTCTCAAACGCCAGCGGCACGGAGCTGGCGTCTCGTGCCCAGTGGGAACCCCCGGCTCGCAGCGCCTCCCGTCCACTTACTCGGCCTCAGCCACCGTCCATCGAGAAGTTCCAGAGGAAAGGTTGCAAGCAGGGCCGGATTCAGATTGTTTAGGCCCCTGGGCTACAGGTACTGTGAAGCCCCCAGTGATATTTTCCAAAGAAAAACAAAGTTAAAGAAAACATGTATTTATTTTTACAAGGCTAACAACAAATAAAATTCAGCATTCACAACTTAAATCACTTTTCACTTCATCGCTGGAGGCCCCTACAGCTGGTGGAGGCCCCTGGACTGCAGCCCCTAAAGCCCCGTGCCTGAATCCGGCCCGGGATGCAAGCACATCCGATACAGCCCAACTTGTTGTTGTTGTTGTTGTTATCGATGGTATCGCTACGTTGGGTAGCCCAGGAAGACCTCGCCGTGTCCCGAGCAGGCCCAGGTGCTTGAGCAGGCGCTCCACTCACCCGAGGAAGCCGCTGTACGGCCTCCCCTCGTGTCTCTGGGGCCGTAACAGCAGCGGCACTTCGCAGCAGGGACAGCTGGAAGAGATAACTGCCCCCGTCAGAGGACTGTGGAATTTACACCGCTGGCTTAGAGGTGCCCATTTGTGTATTTTCTGTGCGAGCGCTGTCACTTTGAGCAAGGGGACGCTTCCCTGGACAGATTCTTAGCCAAGGGAGAGATTTGGCTTTGGTCAGATGCAGTGGAAAGGCGAAACTAACAGTGTTACTCTTTATTGTGCAATCGTATTTGCCCCGGCAGACGCGGCCTCTAAAGGGGGACTGGACGTGAAAATAAAACTAAACTATTTGTTATTTCATCAGGTAAGGCCCACCGAGCTACGTAGCTCTTTTTCAGAAGCGACCTGGCGACCACAAATGATAGCTCAACGAAAGCGGCTCATCACGTGGACATTCATAGCATCACGTGGACATTCATAGCATCACGTGGACATACATAGCAGCCAAAGACTCGAAATGCACGTTTCTAAATGTTGAGGGAAAAATCGGAGGACCCGGAGAAAAATCCACGTGACCACCGGGGAACATGCAAACTTCAAATATATGGGCATCAGGGTTGGGATCGAACCCACAACCTCCTGTATACCAGGCGAGGCAGTTAACATTTCGCCACCGTGGCACGCAGGAAGGTCCCCCAGTCAGGAATCGAACCCTGGCGCTTCTTGCTGCGGGGCACGAGTGTGAGCACTGTGCCACCCTGTCGCCCACGAGAGCACCACGTCAGCACCACGTGGGAATAGCAGCAGCCTAATACTCTGAACGCGTGATGTTGATTCTTCTAAATACGTGAGCTCCAGGTTTAACCTCTGGGCGGGAAGGGGGCCTGCGATGGGTCCCAAATCCGCGCCGTGCGCTGTGAACACCTCCAGCCCAGCATCCAGTTCCGCATCGCTCAATCAACGCACAGAGACGAGGCTCTCGCCGCCTGTTGTTGGTGGCGTTGTTGTTGTTGTTGTTGTTCTGAAAGCGAGAGTGCGGATGAATCTGTGAGCGGATTTCTGCTCCGGGGGAGAGGACTCACACGGCGCCTTTACCAGCCACCAGCTGATCAAAGAGGGGAGGGGGGGGAAGCAGATTGATGAACTGTGTAAAAAAAATTGCGAATGAAAATTACAATTCTGTAATCGTAATAAATAACGAATCGGAATTAAATCGCGTTATATTTTCAGGTTTGTTTTGTATGTTAAATTCCCTTTAGTGGATTCGTTAAATATTTCGTGCAGTACCAGTATCGATGCATTTGCAGCATTAGTTTAGGGTGTTGCAGTGGTAACACTGGTGACTCGCAACAAGGAGCTCCTGGGGTCATTCCCGACTCGGGCACCGTTGTGCGTGTGCGGTGTGTGCGGTGTGCGTGGTGTGTGCGGTGTGCGCGGTGTGTGTGTGCGGTGTGTGTGCGGTGTGTGTGTGCGGTGTGTGTGTGCGGTGTGTGCGGTGTGTGCGGTGTGCGCGGTGTGTGTGTGTGCGGTGTATGTGTGCGGTGTGTGTGTGCGGTGTGTGTGTGCGGTGTGTGTGTGCGGTGTGTGTGTGCGGTGTGTGCGGTGTGTGCGGTGTGCGCGGTGTGTGTGTGTGCGGTGTGTGTGTGCGGTGTGTGTGTGCGGTGTGTGTGTGCGGTGTGTGCGGTGTGCGTGGTGTGTGCGGTGTGCGCGGTGTGTGTGTGTGCGGTGTGTGTGTGCGGTGTGTGCGGTGTGTGCGTTCTCCCCCTGCCCTACACGGAGCTCCTCCAACGCTCTCCAGTTTCCTCCCAAAGGTAAAACAAAAAAACACACACGCTACGTAACTCGGACTGGCCAAACATCCTCATGCTGAAATGTTGCAAATGACTCACTTGGGATCGCACCGCAGCGGCCGCGGCAACGTCGGCCCCCGACTGGGACAACTTGGCAGGACCCTGCGGGAAAAGGGAGTCTTGAGACTCGCCGATGCTTTCCAGGGTGAACGAAAGTGGAATGACGATAACGGGTCAACAGGTTTAACACGTAGGCTTTCGCGACCAAAATTATCCAACTCTGGCTGTCGCCTGACGAAGCTGATTGTAATTACCAGCGAAACGTCGTACTCGAATTGTAAATGTTGTGGGTTTACCCTCCAACACTCCGGTGTGCTGCACGAGGAGCGAGTTGGCATGTTTTGTTTACGTGACAAAGCTCACTAATTGACTGTGTCGGGTGGTGTTGGGTTCAATGACACATTCATATTTACGTGATCTAACCCTAAAAAGAACCTTTATTAAGGTCACCAGGTATCGATCTGCCTGAGAACACGCGGCCGCGGTGGCATAGTCTGCACTGCGAACCCGGCAACCCGAGTTCGATTCCCGCTCACGGCCAAACACCAGTGACGATTACCTAAACCGGTCCTGAGCCTCTTCCCCTAGGTCGACTCAGCCTCAAATGAGTACCTGGTGCGGTGTGTAAATATCGCCACTGGGGAGACAAAGGCGGTCGGGCGTGGTGCTGGCCACAGACCCCCTCGCGTCCCGTGCGGAGCCTTCATAGATTCTCGCTAAAAGCACTTGCCCTAACATCCTGTGAAGGCTATACGAGGGATCTTTGTCTTTGTCTTGCTCTCAAATCCTCTCTCAGCTGTGGGATCGATCCGTGGTGGCACGATCATTCCAACTTTGACCTATGTTTTGTAAACGATGCTGCATTATAATAGTGCTTTGCTTGTGTTTCTTAAAATATTGTGTTCTTCAATACTGGCAGTTGTGTTTCCCGAGTCTGTAATCTCTAACAATGTGGTCTCTCTTATAAGTGCCGGCCTCGATCACAGTGCCCTGTGATAAATGTCTTCCACTTTATAAAGCTGAGTTCACTCATCATTGTTTTCAAATCGGTGTGCTTATTCCAATCATCTCGGTCATTCAAAACCTATCCAGTATTGATTTTAGTTTGCTTCCTCTGACACCCAACTGATTTATTGATCAGGTGATTCTCTCCTTGCTCGGACTCGAGGCTGCGGGCGCGGGCTGCCGCTGGCCTCTCTGCTCGTATCGGGAGTAGCGACGTGGCCACTCGCTCCTGTGGGTAGCTTGCCAGTAGCGTGACGATCGTGGGGGCCTTGACCCCCTCCCACACCCCGGTCGCCAGAGCTACGAGTTGGGGCCGCCTCGACATCAATTTATTTTTTTATGAAAATGCTCAATGATGTGATTAGCCTAGGTGCGACCGTGCGATACAAATCAAATATCGGGGGCCCCACCTGACCAATTGCCGCACCCGCTGAGCTGATAATGTGGTCACTGCGCCACTGGTAGCTGCCCAAGCGTGGTGGGCTGTTGTTCAGACCCAACGCCATTCAAATGCAGGGGCCATCGTATTCCAATATCTCAGCAAGAATTCAACATGTAACAAAAAACGGCACGCTCACCCACAACTTTCTGGTGTGTAGAATGAATTCGATGAATACTCCCGATCCGATCATTGCCCGGGTCGCAGATAATGGAGCTCCGTGGGACACTTCTCACCTGCGTAGATAAAGGCCACCATTGACGTGATTGATTAACTGGAATTGAAACTAAAAATTCGATTTGTGAAGCCACTTTTGAAATCGCCGTTACCCCCCCCCCATTACAAGAAGGGCGGAGGGGGCGGGGGGCGGGGGGCGGGGGGGCGTCTTCCGTGTGACCGCCGCCGCGTCAATGGAGCCGTCCGCGGCGGAGGCACCGCGAGTCCCTGGGGGACAAAGGCCAGAGCGGGGGTGGGGGGTGGGGGGTGGGGGGGTGGGGGTCGAGGGGGTGGGGGTCGAGGGGGTGGGGGGTGGGGGGTGGGGGTCGAGGGGGTGGGGTGCAGGATGCGGGGCCTCCCGGGCAGGAGAGGTGGGGGGGCGGCCTGGGGGGGGGGGAGAGATGAGCTGGGAGCGTGGGGGATCTGTGGGCTCTAAGGGGAGAGAGAGAGGTGGGGGGGTGGCCGCATTGAGGCCCATGTGGAAATATGTTTTGTGTTATGGCCTTAATGACCGGGTCAGTGCCCCCCGGGGTCACGCATCTGAAGAATTCTGCTTGGTCAAGGGCCGGATTACTCACACACACACGCGCGCGCACACACACACACACATGCTCACTGACATACTCTCATCATACAACTCACGCATACATACACACATATAGCAACGTATAAAGGACAAAGACAAATCCTTTAAGAGGCTGTTGCGGCACGTGCTGTTGGCGAGCACCTATTAAGGCCGGAACGAGGTATTGGGTGGCCGGCACCACCCCTGCCGCGTTGATCTCCCCAATGCTGATGTGCTGGATACACGCTGCACCAGGTACTCGTTTAAGGCTGAGACGACATAGGAGAGTACCAGATATTCATCACCGACATTGGCTATGAGCGGGAACCCAACAGCTCCACCGCTCCCCACTACACACACTGACACACACACTGACACACACACACAGATACACACACACACACAAGACACACACAGATACACACACACACACAAGACACACACAGATACACACACACACACAGAGGCAATGATTCCCCGATCGCCCTCCGCAGGCTGTAGGGGCAAAAGGTTGCGAGTGAGCACCAACAACGTTCGGGGCACACGCACGGCTGCCCGCGCCGTGCGCACTAAGTGGCGGCGACGTCACCACGGCGCTTGTACCAGGCTAGGTGTACTCGGAGGCCACGTGAAGGGTGGAATGCTCGCTGCTGGCAGGAGGTCACGGGACAGACCCAGGTGCAATGGGTTGACTGACTGAGATGGCTGGCAGACGCCCCAACTGTGCCCCACGCTGTGCCAACTTGCTGCCTTGCATCCGTCCGGCGCTCCGCTCGTTGTTGTGAGCGTCTCCGGTGTTGTTGGAGGGCGACTGCCTCCAACTGCCCAGGAGCGTCCTGGGTCGTGACGGTTATCATATGCTGCTGTACCGTTCCCGTTCTGCTGTGATGTGCACCGATGCCTACTTTATTGAGGGCGATATTGGCAAATAACTTCAGATTGATTGATTCACGAACCTCCTCCAGAGAGACCCATCTTGGCACCAGTCTACGGCAAGTCCACACAGCTCCACATCCTCCTGTACCGCATCAGCTCATCTATTCTCGAGCCCAAAGCCGCGTCCGCTTAGCCCCCTGCACACACACACACAGAGGCGCACTTGTTCAGAGAGCTGCATAGAACTCTGCAGCGATTGAGACAGTGGAGTCAATGTTATCCGTGGAATGAAAACATGCAACACGACGTTTTTTATATACGTCATCCACGACGTTTCGGTGAACGTTCGATCGGAGCTTTGCTATGTACGTGCGGATTGAGCAGAGCAGGGCAACACAAGGCCAGGGTTTGGCAAGACAAAAAAAATAATAAGCAGAGCATTTTTCTCCCAATTCGGGAAAAAAACCCAAAAGCCCCTCAATATTTCAAGAGCCGCAATGCCACGTGGTGAACACAAGACAGTGTGGTCCTGAATGGACGACGTCACGAAGCCACGTGGTGAACACAAGATGGCGTGGTTCTTAATGGACGACGTCACGAAGCCACGTGGTGAACACAAGACGGCGTGGTCCTTAATGGACGACGTCACGAAGCCACGTGGTGAACACAAGACGGCGTGGTCCTTAATGGACGACGTCACGAAGCAGTCCTTAAAGAGGTGCACGCGGCTCCGCAGTCGCAGGTTGCCGACCCCTGCACGAGGCCAACGCACACACACACGCACGTACACACACACACACGCACGTACACACGTACACACACACACGCACACACACACGCACACACGTACACACGCACACACACATACACAACAACAACCGCCATTCGCCACTAAGTGGCGGTGACGTCACCACGACGCTTGTGCCAGGCCATGTGCACCTTGAGGCCACGTGACGTGTCGAACGCCCGCTGGCAGGAGGTCACGGGGCAGACCCAGCAGGTGCCACGGGTCGACTGACTGAGATGACCGAGATGACTGGCTGATGCACCACCTGTGCCACCTACTGTGCCAACTTGCTGTGCTTTAGCCACCCGGCGCTCCGCTCGTTGTTGTGAGCGTCGCTACTCCACCCTCCGTTGTTGCTGGAGGGCGATTGCCTCCAACTGCCCAGTAGCGTCCTTCACGAGCCTCCTCCACAGAAGCCGATCTTGACACCGCTGGTACCAGTCATCGGCAAGTCCACTCAGCTCCACGTCCTTCTGTACCCCATCACTCCATCTCTTCTCTAGCCCGTGCCGCGCCCGTTTAGCCCCCTCGATCCGGCCGAACAAAAGTTAGGCATGCGGTGGCTGGGCATGCGGGCTACATGACCCAACCAACGCAGCCTTGCCTGCTGGAGGAGCTCACCGATGGGACTTTGCCCAGATCTTTCAAGGATATGTGAGCTTCTTACACAATCCAGCCTGGTTAAACCCAATATGGATCATAGGCAGGCCAGCCTAAATGTTTCTAACCGGCGAAGATGTTCCATTAGGGGGATCCACGTGTCGCAAGCGTAGAGAAGGGAGGGAATTACTGTGGCCGAGAAGACCTGAAGCTTCGTGCGGAGCGACAGACCAGGTAGCTTCCACACAGTGTTACGCAACCGATGAAAAGATAATGGCGATCGACTTATTCGGAGTGAAACCTCTGTTGTCAAACCGGAGCCCGTCATGAGCACACTGCCTAGGTATGGGAAACTCTCCACTCTCTCCACCACTGCCCTAACACATCACCAAATGGGAGTTGTGGGGGTGGAGTGTCCAATGGTACAAAATACCCAGGCAGTTGCTTAGTTTTGGTGGGGCTGATGGCAAGTCCCCACCTCTTAGTGGCAAGCTCCAGGTTCAGCAGCAGCGCCTCCATCTCCTCTTCTGAGTGAGCAGCAATTACCAGATCATCGGCAAACATAACACGGTTGAGCAATAGGGAGCCATCCCTTGATCGCACCTGGGCATCGATCAGCCTCCCATTGTGTCTGTACCAGATGTAAATTCCTCCAGTACAGCTATTGAAGGCTTCACTAACTACGTGGTCGAAATAGATGTTAAATAATGTTGGAGCCAGAGGACATCCTTGTCGCACCCTAAAGTGAACAGGGAATGGCTCTAACTCCCGGCCACGTAGTTTCAGCCAGGCCTGCTCACCATCTTGAAGGTCCTTAATGATTGTGAGCAGCGGGTCAGGGACTCCGAACGCACGAAGAACAACCCAGAGGCCAGACCTACTGATGGTATCATAGGCCTTGACCAGGTCAATAAAGCAGAGATGTAAGCCTTGTTGGAATTCCCTAAACTGCTGCCGATGTCTTGGTTATTACAAGCCCATGGGCTGCACAAAAATCTAGCAGCCTCCTAGTGCTGTTATTAAGCTGATCTGGCCCATGTCTTCCAATCACTCCAGACCAGGCGCTAGCATCATGACCAACTCGGGCATTGAAGTCACCCAACAAGAGGACTCTATGCCGAGGGGCCACTTTAGCCAGCACCTGTAACAGGAGGTCATAGAAGGCATCTGACTCATCGGCCTTGCCTGCATCCCTCCACGGATGTTCGTCTTCGGTGGGGGCATAAGAAACCATGACCACCACTCCTCGCCTCTGGTTGATGGGAAAGCGAGCCCAAAGTAGCCTGGGGCTTACAGCTTCCTACACCTCACTGCCACGTTCCCATGCCCCCTCATTCGTTTGTTCAGATATAGAGCTAATCCCTGTTTTTTGGCAGTCTCCTGCCCCGAGAAGAGGACTGTCCACCCCTCATCGTGGCAGGAGCCAGAGCCGGTCCACCGGACCTCCTGAATACCACAGAGATCCAGGGGGTACCGGTCCAGCTCCTGACAGAGGAGTGGCAGCATATCCTCCGCAGTGAGCGTTCGAATATTCCACGTAGCCATCAGAAGTGGCTTTTTGTTGTTCTGGAGGAACCCCGAGGGTGAAAATTCAATCTCCTGGCTCCGCCAAATGGGGTTTGGCCAGGAGACGTCATAGATGCCTGTTCTCCTGGAGCCTCCGGCACAAGCTTAATACGTTTTTTACATCGTAGTTTAGTGGTAGTTAGTTGAAGGTGGAGGGGTTGTCAGCCCCTCGCACCCGCCCAGAGCCCCCATTTTTCCGCTTTGGTGGTTCCAAACGCCATGAAGGGAAAGGCCAATCTAAATTGGCCCTCCCCCCACGGTACTGCCCACCACAGCGTTGCCGTCTGGCACCACACCACGAGAAGGTAGGGGTTTGTTTTTGCACACACACGCGCACACAAGCACACACACATGCACACACACATGCACACACACATGCACACACACACGTGTGAACACTTCACACATGACATAGACACAGACAAATATCCCCCGTAGAACAGACTTTTTGGGCAAGTGCTGCTAGCGTGCAGCACCAATGAAGGCCGCTACACCCGTGCCCAAAATCGCCCAGTACAGGCACAAAGACAGAGCCCCCGTAGAACCTTAACAGACTTTTGGGGCAAGTGCTGTTAGGCTAGCACGACACACGAGGTGGTGGGTAGTCAGCGCCCACGCCCAGTCGCCTCTGTCTCCCTCGTGGAAATGTTTAAACATCGCACCGGATACTGTACTCATTTGTGGCTGAGTCGAGCTAGGGGAGGCACACGAACGGTTCAAAAAATCGTCACTGTTTTTTTTTTTGCCACGAGCTGGAATCGAACTCGGGTGACCGGGCTGGTCGCCAGCGCGCGCGAACCGTGGCACCACCGCTCCCCAGCACCACACACACGCATCGTCGTGAACAAAAACAAACGCACGCGAACAACAACAACAACAACAGCAGCAGCAGCTGCCAGTCGCCACTAAGTAGCATCGACACCATCGCTGCACGCGTGCCAAGCTAGGTTCACTGTGAGCCCCCCCCCGCCCTCCCCCCAGGAGTGTTGAATGCCCTCTGGCCGTGGCACAGACCCAGATGTTACGGCTTAGCAGGCCGGGATGATGCACGGCAGCTGCACCTCACTCGTCCCCCAACAATCCGAGCTCCGCGTGTTCCGCGTCGCCTGCCGCCACTCGCTGATGTCTCCGGACGCTGTCGGCGCCTTTCCCACCTTTGGCTGCCATTCTCTCGCCAGTCTTGTCCATCGTCTCTCATCCCTTCTGGCGACCTCGTGTCCTGACCCAACCCCGCGTTGTCTTCACAGTAGACAAGCCGCCTCTCTCTCCCTCTCTCTGATCCACGTGTCCTTCTCTCTCTCTATATCTCGCTCGCTCACTTCGCGTAGAACTCTTAGAGGATCGCCGCTCTTACGAACGCAGACCGAGGGCACGAGCCGCGCCTTGGGGACTGCGTGAACCGCGTCGCGAACACGTGGCAGGGTGCCCGCTGCCAGCGCTGGGAGTATCGCCAAGACGACGCGTCGCTGTGCACATGACTCGAGCCGCACCTCGGCATCGTGAACGCAGCACAGGCACCACGGCGCCTGGCCAAGCAGATCACGGGACCCCGCGCAGGTGATCCGAGCAGGGGACCCGGTCAGGGGTTCTGAGATGTGAACTTCTGCTCACTCATGCCAAGCAAAAACAAACAAACAAAAACATAATAATTGTAGTTCAGAATGTTATAAATGTGAATTCAGTCCGGAGGGTTTATTGGGAGAGATTAGATTATACAAAGGGCATCACGTGGCCTTACTATCGAAAGATCCATACTCTTTGGTTCTTTCGGTAAAGTCACGTAGATATAAAATAAATAAATTAAATCACGACGTTTCAGGCGCAACACGCGCGTCCGTCATCAGGTGGGACAACCACGGCAGAACCAAAGAGCATGGATCCCTGCAGTCACGAAAACTTCAAATCTAGATTTTATCTAAAGATCGGGACGACCAGCAAGGGGAGAACGTCCGGTGAACGTTACGCGACTCCTCACAAGGGTCACCGAATCTCACATCAGCGGATTAGCTCCGTCGATTTGCACAGGTGTTTGACATTATCTTGTTTGTGTGTTAACTGAAAACTGGAGAAATCTAAGCTGGGAGAAATCTTCAAAAGAAACAAACTCGAGACGAACAGCAAGCGGAGTGAGGAGTCAAACTCCAGCACGGGGGACAAGACTGAGAGGACGTCCGGCACGGAGACGGAGCGGTGAAATCAACGCGCGTGCAGGAGCTGAATGGAGTCGTCGTATTTGCAACACGGGGTGGTTACGTTGATTGCGTGGAGACGCCTTCATCCAGCGGTGAATGGACCATCGCTTTCGAACTGATTTAGTTTGTTGTCCTTCCCAGCCGCACCTCCGATTAGCACGGTCGGCTACGTACGGTGTAAAAGAAGTTCAACGTGCACACACACTCTGTCGTGTCCTCGACTGCAGCCACGTGCAGCCACTTCGTCAATACACCCCCTGACTAGCGCCGTCCCGCGCCGTGCCGATCGTGGGGGTCATTTGACCATACTTCACCACGCGGATCAGTGCGCGTTGGCCAAGGCAGGGGGGCATAGACGCTGATGCGTAGTGCAGTACAACGATGGTTTTTTTGGTTTCTCAGCACAGCTCAGTGTCGCTCCTGCCCCCCCCCCCCCCCCCCCCCGACGTGTCCCCGCGAGCGCTGTAGCGACCTGTCCCTGTGCACCGCGGCGCCCTCCCCTCGCAGGCACTCGCCAGGCTCTGCGCCTGCTTGGCTTGCGAGGTGCTGACGAGGTCGGGGCGCACTCAGCGCGAGCTGCTGCTGCTGCCGCCGCTCACTCGCCTCTTCGGTACCGCGGCCGGGACACCCGGGCGCCGTGCGAACAGTCGCTCACGTCCCCGTGCGCGTTACACAGCCCGTGCCCCCCTCCCTCCCTCCCGACGAGTGGCCCGTGCCCCCCTCCACGTGCGGGTCGTGCCCCCCTCCACGTGCGGACCCCTTGGGCCGAGCGCGCGAGGAGACGGGGGGGTCCGGTGGGGGGGACACCGCTGCCGTTCGCGGACACGGCACCACCACCAACAACCATCACCACCACCAACAACCACCAACAACAACCACCACCACTAACAACCACCAACCACCACCACCAACAACCACCAACAACCACCACCACCACCACCAACCACCACCACCAACAACCATCACCACCACCAACCATCACCACCACCAACAACCACCAACAACCACCAACCACCACCAACAACCACCAACCACCACCACCAACAACCACCAACCACCAACAACCACCACCACCACCACCAACCACCACCACCAACAACCATCACCACCACCAACCATCACCACCACCAACAACCACCACCAACAACCACCACCACCACCACCAACCACCACCACCACCAACCACCACCACCACCAACCACCACCACCACGGCGTGGTGTGACCGTGGGTGGCCCCGGACCACACGGTAGTGCCGGCTAACGAGGGGGTGGCTGGTGGCGTGGGGGTGCCCGGAGTTCTGCCTCGAGCCCTAATTGCCTAATCGCGAGTCAATGTGCAGTCACAGCTGGCACGGATTTGGCAGCACGGGGAAGGTGGCACGGAGTTCCGTGGTGCGTGGAGAGACGCGCCGAGCGCTACCCCCCCCCACCCTCCCTCCCTGCGACTCCCGCGTGAGCCCCTCGGCAGCTGCCCCCGGCCACCGCACGCCCGCCATGACAGGATACAACCTCTGCCTGGCGCTGAGCGCACTCTGTCACGTGGTCCGCCTCAGGAGGGCTGACATCGCCCGTTCCACACCGCAACACCGCGACCCATCATCACGTGGTGTAGTAAACTACATCATCACGTAGTGAACTACATCATCACGTGGTGTAGTAACTACATCATCACGCGCCGTGCTCTTGACCTGGTCTCGTCGCTTCATCTCCACAGTGCACGTGTTCTCACACGCGTTTCCACCCCTATGGCTGCCACTCCATCACCAGAAGTGGTGTAGTAACTACACTATCAGTGGTGTAGTAACTACATTATCAGTGGTGTAGTAAACTACATTATCAGTGGTGTAGTGACTACATTATCAGTGGTGTAGTAACTACATTATCAGTGGTGTAGTAACTACATTATCAGTGGTGTAGTGACTACATTATCAGTGGTGTAGTAACTACATTATCAGTGGTGTAGTAAACTACATTATCAGTGGTGTAGTAACTACATTATCAGTGGTGTAGTAACTACATTATCAGTGGTGTAGTGACTACATTATCAGTGGTGTAGTAACTACATTATCAGTGGTGTAGTAACTACATTATCAGTGGTGTAGTAAACTACATTATCAGTGGTGTAGTAACTATATTATCAGTGGTGTAGTAACTACATTATCAGTGGTGTAGTAAACTACATTATCAGTGGTGTAGTAACTACATTATCAGTGGCGTAGTAAATTACATTATCAGTGGTGTAGTAAACTACATTATCAGTGGCGTAGTAACTACATTATCAGTGGTGTAGTAACTACATTATCAGTGGCGTAGTAAACTACACTATCAGTGGTGTAGTAACTACATTATCAGTGGTGTAGTAAACTACATTATCAGTGGCGTAGTAACTACATTATCAGTGGTGTAGTGACTACATTATCAGTGGCGTAGTAACTACATTATCAGTGTCGTAGTAAACTACATTATCAGTGGTGTAGTGACTACATTATCAGTGGCGTAGTAAACTACATTATCAGTGGTGTAGTAACTACATTATCAGTGGCGTAGTAAACTACATTATCAGTGGTGTAGTAACTACATTATCAGTGGTGTAGTAAACTACATTATCAGTGGTGTAGTGACTACATTATCAGTGGTGTAGTAACTACATTATCAGTGGTGTAGTAACTACATTATCAGTGGTGTAGTGACTACATTATCAGTGGTGTAGTAAACTACATTATCAGTGGCGTAGTAACTACATTATCAGTGGTGTAGTAACTACATTATCAGTGGCGTAGTAAACTACATTATCAGTGGCGTAGTAACTACATTATCAGTGGTGTAGTAACTACATTATCAGTGGTGTAGTAAACTACATTATCAGTGGCGTAGTAAACTACATTATGAGTGGTGTAGTAACTACATTATCAGTGGTGTAGTAACTACATTATCAGTGGCGTAGTAACTACATTATCAGTGGTGTAGTAACTACATTATCAGTGGTGTAGTAACTACATTATCAGTGGTGTAGTGACTACATTATCAGTGGCGTAGTAAACTACATTATCAGTGTCGTAGTAAACTACATTATCAGTGGTGTAGTAACTACATTATCAGTGGTGTAGTAAACTACATTATCAGTGGTGTAGTGACTACATTATCAGTGGTGTAGTGACTACATTATCAGTGGTGTAGTAACTACATTATCAGTGGTGTAGTGACTACATTATCAGTGGTGTAGTAACTACATTATCAGTGGTGTAGTAAACTACATTATCAGTGGTGTAGTAACTACATTATCAGTGGCGTAGTAAACTACATTATCAGTGGTGTAGTAACTACATTATCAGTGGTGTAGTAAACTACATTATCAGTGGTGTAGTGACTACATTATCAGTGGTGTAGTAACTACATTATCAGTGGTGTAGTAACTACATTATCAGTGGTGTAGTGACTACATTATCAGTGGTGTAGTAACTACATTATCAGTGGTGTAGTGACTACATTATCAGTGGTGTAGTAACTACATTATCAGTGTCGTAGTAAACTACATTATCAGTGGTGTAGTAACTACATTATCAGTGGTGTAGTAACTACATTATCAGTGGCGTAGTAAACTACATTATCAGTGGTGTAGTGACTACATTATCAGTGGTGTAGTAAACTACATTATCAGTGGTGTAGTAAACTACATTATCAGTGGTGTAGTAAACTACATTATCAGTGGTGTAGTAACTACATTATCAGTGGTGTAGTAACTACATTATCAGTGGTGTAGTAACTACATTATCAGTGGCGTAGTAAACTACATTATCAGTGGTGTAGTAACTACATTATCAGTGGCGTAGTAACTACATTATCACTGGTGTAGTAAACTACATTATCAGTGGTGTAGTAAACTAAATTATCAGTGGCGTAGTAACTACATTATCAGTGGCGTAGTAAACTACATTATCACTGGTGTAGTAACTACATTATCAGTGGTGTAGTAAACTACATTATCAGTGGCGTAGTAACTACATTATCAGTGGTGTAGTAACTACATTATCAGTGGTGTAGTAACTACATTATCAGTGGTGTAGTAACTACATTATCAGTGGCGTAGTAACTACATTATCAGTGGTGTAGTAACTACATTATCAGTGGCGTAGTAACTACATTATCAGTGGCGTAGTAACTACATTATCAGTGGTGTAGTAACTACATTATCAGTGGTGTAGTAACTACATTATCAGTGGCGTAGTAACTACATTATCAGTGGCGTAGTAACTACATTATCAGTGGTGTAGTGACTACATTATCAGTGGTGTAGTAAACTACATTATCAGTGGTGTAGTAAACTACATTATCAGTGGTGTAGTAAACTACATTATCAGTGGTGTAGTAACTACATTATCAGTGGTGTAGTAACTACATTATCAGTGGTGTAGTAACTACATTATCAGTGGCGTAGTAAACTACATTATCAGTGGTGTAGTAACTACATTATCAGTGGCGTAGTAACTACATTATCACTGGTGTAGTAAACTACATTATCAGTGGTGTAGTAAACTAAATTATCAGTGGCGTAGTAACTACATTATCAGTGGCGTAGTAAACTACATTATCACTGGTGTAGTAACTACATTATCAGTGGTGTAGTAAACTACATTATCAGTGGCGTAGTAACTACATTATCAGTGGTGTAGTAACTACATTATCAGTGGTGTAGTAACTACATTATCAGTGGTGTAGTAACTACATTATCAGTGGCGTAGTAACTACATTATCAGTGGCGTAGTAACTACATTATCAGTGGCGTAGTAACTACATTATCAGTGGCGTAGTAACTACATTATCAGTGGTGTAGTAACTACATTATCAGTGGTGTAGTAACTACATTATCAGTGGCGTAGTAACTACATTATCAGTGGCGTAGTAACTACATTATCAGTGGTGTAGTAACTACATTATCAGTGGCGTAGTAACTACATTATCAGTGGTGTAGTAACTACATTATCAGTGGCGTAGTAACTACATTATCAGTGGCGTAGTAACTACATTATCAGTGGTGTAGTAACTACATTATCAGTGGTGTAGTAACTACATTATCAGTGGTGTAGTAACTACATTATCAGTGGCGTAGTAACTACATTATCAGTGGCGTAGTAACTACATTATCAGTGGCGTAGTAACTACATTATCAGTGGTGTAGTAAACTACATTATCAGTGGTGTAGTAACTACATTATCAGTGGCGTAGTAACTACATTATCAGTGGTGTAGTGACTACATTATCAGTGGTGTAGTAACTACATTATCAGTGGTGTAGTAACTACATTATCAGTGGTGTAGTGACTACATTATCAGTGGTGTAGTAACTACATTATCAGTGGTGTAGTGACTACATTATCAGTGGTGTAGTAACTACATTATCAGTGTCGTAGTAAACTACATTATCAGTGGTGTAGTAACTACATTATCAGTGGCGTAGTAAACTACATTATCAGTGGTGTAGTAACTACATTATCAGTGGTGTAGTAAACTACATTATCAGTGGTGTAGTAACTACATTATCAGTGGCGTAGTAACTACATTATCAGTGGTGTAGTAACTACATTATCAGTGGTGTAGTAAACTACATTATCAGTGGTGTAGTAACTACATTATCAGTGGCGTAGTAAACTACATTATCAGTGGTGTAGTAACTACATTATCAGTGGTGTAGTAAACTACATTATCAGTGGTGTAGTAAACTACATTATCAGTGGTGTAGTAACTACATTATCAGTGGTGTAGTAACTACATTATCAGTGGTGTAGTAACTACATTATCAGTGGTGTAGTAACTACATTATCAGTGGCGTAGTAACTACATTATCAGTGGCGTAGTAACTACATTATCAGTGGCGTAGTAACTACATTATCAGTGGCGTAGTAACTACATTATCAGTGGTGCAGAGACCCAGTGCCCCACGCTCACTCCCACGTCGCAACGCGCCCCTTCCGATGATGAGTGGCTCACGCAGAACCGCCCAGCAACACTCATTGCTCGTGCACGCTCATCGCTTGGGGTGACAGGGTGGAGCTAACGCTCGTGTCGCCTCACAGCAAGACGAGCCTGGGTTCGATTCCCCTACTCGGCCGCCTTTCTGTGTGGAGTGTGTATGCCTCCTGTCCCGCTTGGGTTTCCTCTGACGTACAACTGTGTCGGCCAAACATCCCAATGTAGCGGGACCCTCCTGAAATAAAGTCTTAAGATTGCATTTACTTAATTCTCAGACATTGGAAGTTCAAATCTGTAAAAAAATAACTGAGGACGACCACTTGTGTTGCAAACGAAACGTCGTGATTTCTTTTATTTTCTACCTACGTGACTTTACCAAAAGAACCAAAGAGTATGGATTCCTGCAGTCACGAAAGCTTCAAATCAAGACATCACAACAGAATACATAATTCAGGCAGGAAACAAATAGATCCACGACTGATCTGAATTATGTTTGAAACCAACGAACAATTGACGAGTGTGCCGTACGGATGAGTCCCAGGGAGGGCGTAACGGGTCTCCAGTTGTGCCCTCGTACCACTCCTGCCACGTTGAGATGGCCACGTTTCCTCGACTCCTTTAGGCGGGGGGGGGGGGGGCAAGGAGCCGCAGCGGCTCTCCTGCGACGGCTTCTCACCTTTGTGTCGCACACTGGAAGCATGCAAACACAATGGTGACATAACGCGTTTAGAATCAACATCACGCATTTAGAGTTTTTGGCTGCTATACATTTCCACGCGATAAGCCGCTTCGTCGAGCTCTCGGTTTGTGGTCAGGTCGCTTCTAAAAAGAGCTACAGAGCTCCGTGGAGCCCTTACCTGATGAAATAAAAAATAGTTTTAGTTTAGCAGTGCATTGTGGGAAAGTCGTAACCTGCTTGCCCCCCCTCCCAGCCCCCCTTTCCAGCCCCTCCCCAGCCTTCCCAAGCCCCCCCCCCCAGCCCCTCCCCCCAGCCCCCCCCCCAGCCACTCCCCCCAGCCCCTCCCCAGCCTCCCCCCCCCGGGTCGCTCACCGGACACGGAGCGGTGGCTCCGGGGCCGTCACTTCCGGAATATCGCGTGACGCGCGCCGCGTGCTAGGTAGCGGAGCTCCGCGTGTGGAGCCACGCGGAGCTCCGCGAGTGGAGCCACGCGGAGCTCCGCGAGTGGAGCTCTTCGCTCTGCGCTGAAGTCAGCGGCAGAATGTCCGCGCCGTGATTGATTTCGTTTCGAGACAGGGGCCGCCACGGCGCCGCGTTTGGTAGGTTGTCGTTTTGTTGTTGAGACCCCCAGCCTCCTGCGACCTTTTGACCCCTTTTGGGCCACGCCACTAAATCCGCGGGGATTAAATCCTGGCCGGAATCTGTTTGAAGTGGCGGCTGTTTTATTTGCGACTCGGGAAAAAAATATAAGAACAAAAAAAACACGAAAAAAATGTCGAGCGTGAGTGGAAGAAGGTGACAGAAAGAAGGGACCGCAATGGAGACAGCGGGGAGAGGGGACGCGGAGGGGAGAAGGTTGAGTGAAACGTCGAGGGGGTTTTTAGGGAGTGGGGGGAGCGGGGAGGAGGAGGGAGAGCGGCCCATCTTTTTGCCCAACTGCACATCTTTCCACTCCACTGCTGAGCGAGGGGGTGCATTAGTTGAGGTGGCCTTAGGCCATGACCTCTGTGTGCGATGGCCGTCTCTTTTTGAAATTGAAAACAAAAAAAATGTTAAAGGGTCCGCCACAGTGCAGGCCGTGGAGCGACGCCCGTGCCACCTCTCCCTCTCCTCTCCTCCACCCCGAGTCTCCCTCTCCCCCACCCCGACCCCGAGTCTCTCTCCCCCCCACCCTCACCCCGAATCTCCCCCCACCCTCCCTCCCCCCTGCTCCTGTCCACGCCTCTCTCTTGTCTCCACGATGTCTACCGAGTTCAACTCACACAGCCGCCCGCGCACTGTCTTTGTGGGTGAAGCGCCACAGCATTTCTCGTCAAGGATCACAAACCATCATCGTACGAACTCCGCCAATCCTCGCAACACCGACCATTGCAAGGGATGCGTGATGATTGGGCTGCGGTGCCCCTAACCAGGAGTTGAACTCTGCGGGAACTCCACCGTGGTTGACGATGTCTCGATGAGATTTTTGCTCGCCATCGAACAAAGACGCTCACCGCATCGCGTGGCGCTTTCAGATGCGCTTCTGCGGCCGTCTGGAACGCTCTCTTCCTTCAGATATTAGGAAGCCACTGGAGCTATGCACTTCTAAATCTAGATTGAAAACTAATTTCTTTAGAACTGCTTTTTGTGTTTTGGTTTTGTTGTCATTCCCCCTGCACCTGAGATTAGCGCGGTTGGCTACGTACGGTACGAAAGAAGTTCAGCATACATACAGTACATTAAAGGCCTTAACGTGGCCATTGAACGCGCAGGAACGACACGTGGTCTCAATCCAACATGGAGCACAACGCGGTTCTATCGAGCGGTTACCGGTGACGTCGACAGCTCGATTGTGACACCGCGTATACGAATCACTCGTCTGGGATCAAAGAGACAAAGGTCCCCCGTGTAGCCTCAACAGACTGTTGGGGCAAGTGCTGTTAGCGAGCACCTATGAAGGCCTACACGGCGCACGAGGGGTGTGGGTGACCAGCACCACGCTTGGCCGCCTTTGTCTCCCCAGTGGCGATGTTTACACACCGCGCCAGGTACTAATTCGAGGCTGAGTCGACCTAGGGGAAGCCCATGACCGGTTCAAATAATTATCACTGGTGTTGGCCGTGAGTGGGAATCGAACTCGGGACGCACTAATCGCGACACTACCGCTCCCTTTTTCACACTCGTCTGGGATCAAAACAGACCAAAAACAACAAAGACAAAGATCTATACGCAAACAGCATTTTCTGTTTGCGAGTAGCACACCGATGAAGATCACACACAACAGCAGCAGCAGCAGAAGCATCGCCCCCTCCTGTGAGTACTCGGCAGGACCCTCCTGAAAACGAGTCTCGAGACTCGGCGAAACTTTATTTGGTAGACAAGCGTGAACATAATCACCATCATCATCGTAATAAAGACAACCCCTAGGTCACTCTGCTGCGCTGGGGGTGGCGGAGTCACCCCGAGGTTTGGGGGTCGGTAGCGTCACTCGGAATCCGGTCGTGGAGGGGGTGGAGGGGGCATGGCAGGGACACGGGGGTGAGGGGGGAGACGAGAGGACACGGCGGCGGTGTTGGTGGTGGTGGTGTTGGTGGTGGGGATAGAGTGGGAGCAGAGGGAGTGCAGGGGGGGTGGGGCTGGAGGCTTTGGCGTTGGACAACAAGAGGCATGGCGGCAATGAGGAAGAGATACTGGGAGATCATTAAGTGGGAGCAGAGGGGAAGAGGGATAGAGAGAGCGAGGAGGAGGAGGGGGGGACACGAATACAGAATGAGAAGATCGAGAATGAGTGAGAGGGAGCGTTAGGCGCAGGGGGGAGGGGGTTGGTGGGTGAGTGGTGGGAGGCAGTGAAAGGAAAGGGGGTGGAGGAGGAGGGGCTGAGAGAGAGGAGGAGGAGGTGGCGGGCGGGGGGGGGCAGAAAGAGAGAATTGGAAAAGCGTGGAGGAGTGGAGGGAGGGAGGGAGAGGAGGAAATAACGGAGAGGGATGTGGGTGAAAGGGGGGGGGCTGCTTCGCCATGGTTGCTTGACAGTGCATGGCTAATTGTTTTAAAGCTCCCTCCTGTAACAGCCCTGGCGCACACCCCTGGCTCCGGCGTGGCCTCTCTGCGGATAATTTGCAAGAAATAAAGAGAGGGGAAGGGTCCCGTGGCGGGGCGAGGGAGCGCCCTGCGCCGAGACCACACGCAGCAGGAGCAGCAGCAGCAGGAGCAGCAGGAGCAGCAGCAGCTCCACACGCAGCAGCTACACATGCAGCAGCAGCTCCACACATGCAGCAGCAGCTCCACACGCAGCAGCAGCTCCACACATGCAGCAGCAGCTCCACACGCATCAGTAGCAGCTCCACACGCAGCAGCAGTAGCAGGAGCAGCAGCAGCAGCTCCACACGCAGCAGCAGCTCCACACGCAGCAGCAGCCCGTGCCATTGTTGGCACGGGCTGCTGCTGCTGCTATGGGGAAGTTGCAACTCGGGGTGGTTGTCTTAAGACGCACTGTGTCCCCTGTTTAGAGTACACTGCGGCCCGGACGACCACCGTGGTGGACATCGCGATGTCCACCATTATCTCCACCGCGATGTCCGCCGCGATGTCCACCGTGGTTTACACCGTGGTGGACATCGTGATGGTGGACATCGTGATGTCCACCATTATCTCCACGTAGAAGCGTTGGAGACCCCCGCCGTTAGATCCACGCCACTCCTGCCCCGCGCGACCGCCTCTGTTGACACCGGGCAGAGCTGCAGAGCTGCCCGGTCCGATCGTTGCCGCCCGACACTAAATCTGTGCCGATCGAGCTGGGGAGGGGGGGGGATCGATGAATTTGCTTTGAACTGGTTCGTGATGCCGACTCTTCTCAATGTGACATCATCGTCCTCATCAATGTTTCTCTGCAGGAGGTGCACCGCTTTCGATGTCTGTGAGAATCTCGCCGGCGGCGAGAGGCGACGTGGAGAGAGTGTGGCGAGCGAGACGCCCGCTGAGCCTTCAAGCAACGACGGGAGAGACGCCGCGAAGTCGCGGAGGCTGTGACGACTTTACATGGTGGCCGCGGTGGCGAGATGTTAACTACCTCGCCTGGTACACGGGAGGTCGTGGGTTCGATCCCGACCCTTACGCCAACATATTTGGAATTTGCGTTTCTCTCCCCGTGGTCGTGTGGATTTTTCTCCGGGTCGTCCAATTTTTCCCTACGCAATTCGATACAGGCGTTTAAAGTATTTGGTTGCGATAAATCTGCACGTGATAAGCCACTTCTTTGGGCTACCACAAGGGTCGACAACCAAAATAACAAGAAGCTACATTTTTTTAGAATTCGGTAAAAAATGAATATTTCAAGAGCCGCGATGCAACGTGAATACGGGACGGTGGATACTTAATAAACAACTTGACGATGCAGTCATTGAAGAGCCGCATGCTGCTCCGGAGCCGCAGGTTACCGACTCCTGCCCATGGTAAACTGGACTTCCATGGGAAACTGGACGTCCATGGTAAACTGGACTTCCATGGTAAACTGGACGTCCATGGTAAACTAGACGTCCATGGTAAACTGGATTTCCATGGTAAACTAGACGTCCATGGTAAACTGGATTTCCATGGTAAACTGGACGTCCATGGTAAATTGGACTTCCATGGTAAACTGGACGTCCATGGTAAACTGGACGTCTATGGTAAACTAGACGTCCATGGTAAACTGGACTTCCATGGTAAACTGGACTTCCATGGGAAACTGGACGTCCATGGTAAACTGGACTTCCATGGTAAACTGGACGTCCATGGTAAACTAGACGTCCATGGTAAACTGGACTTCCATGGTAAACTGGACTTCCATGGTAAACTGGATTTCCATGGTAAACTGGACTTCCATGGTGAACTGGACTTCCATGGTAAACTAGACGTCCATGGTAAACTGGACTTCCATGGTAAACTGGACTTCCAAGGTAAACTGGACTTCCATGGTAAACTAGGCGTCCATGGTAAACCGGACTTCCATGGTAAACTGAACTTCCATGGTAAACTGAACTTCCATGGTAAACTGGACTTCCATGGTAAACGGGATTTCCATGGTAAACTGGACTTCCATGGTAAACTGGACTTCCATGGTAAACTGGACTTCCAAGGAAAACTGGACTTCCATGGTAAACTAGACGCCCATGGTAAACTGGACGTCTATGGTAAACTAGACGTCCATGGTAAACTGGACTTCCATGGTAAACTGGACTTCCATGGTAAACTGGATTTCCATGGTAAACTGGACTTCCATGGTGAACTGGACTTCCATGGTAAACTAGACGTCCATGGTAAACTGGACTTCCATGGTAAACTGGACTTCCAAGGTAAACTGGACTTCCATGGTAAACTAGGCGTCCATGGTAAACCGGACTTCCATGGTAAACTGAACTTCCATGGTAAACTGAACTTCCATGGTAAACTGGACTTCCATGGTAAACGGGATTTCCATGGTAAACTGGACTTCCATGGTAAACTGGACTTCCATGGTAAACTGGACTTCCAAAGGAAAACTGGACTTCCATGGTAAACTAGACGCCCATGATAAACTGGACTTCCATGGTAAACTGGACTTCCAAGGTAAACTGGACTTCCATGGTAAACTAGGCGTCCATGGTAAACCGGACTTCCATGGTAAACTGGACTTCCATGGTAAACTAGACGTCCATGATAAACTGAACTTCCATGGTAAACTGGACTTCCATGGTAAACTAGGCGTCCATGGTAAACCGGACTTCCATGGTAAACTGGACTTCCATGGTAAACTAGACGTCCATAGTAAACTAGACGTCCATGGTAAACTGGACTTCCATGGTAAACTAGACGTCCATGATAAACTGAACTTCCATGGTAAACTGGACTTCCATGGTAAACGGAATTTCCATGGTAAACTGGACGTCCATGGTTAGCTGGACTTCCATGATGAACTGAACTTCCATGATAACTTAGACGTCTATGGTAAACTGGACGTCCATGGTAAACTAGACGTCCATGGTAAATTGGACTTCCATGGTAAACTGGACGTCCATGATAAACTGAACTTCCATGATAAATTAGACGTCTATGGTAAACTGGACTTCCATGGTAAACTGGACTTCCATGGTAAACTGGACTTCCAATTGTCAGGGGTCGGCAACAATAATAACAAGAAGAGCCATTTTTTTATTCGGTAAAATAAAAAAACCCTCAACATTCAAGACCACAATGCAGTCCTTAAAGAGCCGCATGCGGCTTCCAGAGCCGCAGGTTGCCGACCCCTGGGCTCATCACGTGTGTCCAGGTCGTAGCTCAGTGGGCCTTACCTGGCGAAATAACAAAAAGAGTCATTAATCCTCGAGACGGCATCGTGGCCACAGACACTGATACCACCACCACCTCCTCCTGCTTGCTACCCGCACTGCTCCCCTCCACCAGGTCGCTGCGCTGCTGCACAGTGGAGACACGGCGACCTCCACCATGCCGAACGTCTCCGCGTCGGCCTTCCCCTTAGCTCAGCGATTAGGGAACAGACGAGAATCTGCCGAGGGTTGTGACGTGGCCCTTGGGTTGAATGGCAGCTCAGAGAGGCAGCGCTGCGAGAGGACGGGCGAACGAGAGAGACACTTTGAGCTGTGAAGTCGTGGACCGCGTGGAGTTATTCTTCTCGGTGTCGCTGATGTCGATGTAGAGCAGCAATGAAGGTGGTTGAGCCAGATGATTGCATGATGAGTAGCGGAGTGGAGCGGTTAGCGCTACGCTGCGCTACGCTGCGCTACGAACTCGGCGACCAGAGCTCGATTCCTGCACACGGCCAACACTGGTGACGATTATCTAAACCGATCATGGGCCTCCCCTAGGTCTACTCAGCCTCAAACGAGTACCTGGTGCGGTGTGTAAACAACGCCACTTGGGAGACAAAGGCGACCGGGTGTGGGGCTGGCCACCCACCCCCTCGTGTACCACAGTGGCGGCCTTCACAGGTGCTGCTCGCTAACAGCACTTGCCCCAACAGTCTGTTACAGTCTGTCACAGGCGGCGAGGGACGCTGCTGAGTTGGTGGTGGGTGCAGGGTCGAGGCGGGTTTCCCCCACGACTCGTCGAATGGACGGGGTGAGGCAGCGGGAGAGAGAGAGAGGGGGGGGGCAGAGGGGGGGCAGAGGGGGGGGGGGCTGCGTCTCTGACATCGGCCGACGGCAACCACGGCAGTGCGGGTGGACCCAGGACGAGGGGGGGGGTCAAGTTTTAACACGGGACCCACCGATGCTGTAATAACGAAGCCCTCTGGCCTGTTGCGTCTGTCATTAGCGGTCATTCCCAGAAGACGCGAGAGCTTTGCGAATAGCGACGTGGGCTGTAAGACAACACTGTAGAGGCGAGGGCTTGGACGATCGCCATCTGTTTCCATCTGTACGGGGATGGAGTGATGTTGCTGCACCCCTCGCGCGAGGCGTGGGGTTTTCTCCGGCTGCTCCGGCTTCCTCCTGCCCACGTGAATAGTGAACTACGACTCGTCTGGACAATATCTTACACTTAAAAACAACACCCCCCATGACACCGGGTGTCCCGCTGTGGCGAGATGTTAACTCCCTCGCCACAACACGGACTACGGTGACGTTCCTCACGTCCGGGCCGGGCCCGGCTCCGGCGGCCCCGGTACCGTGCAGGGAGGGAGGGAGGGGGGCAGGCGGGGTCCGTCCAGCGGTGACGACGCCACTGTGAGCCTCGTCTCTGACGCTTTAAAACAAAACAATCAAACAGCCGACGGTGGCTCTTTCCACCACCACCACCGGAGGCTGAGGACCACCGCAGGAGAGGTAAGCAGCCCCTATCAACGTCGCTCGATGCCGCGGGACACTTGGACTGTTTGGCTCGGGGGGCTTTGCGCTCCAGGCCGCTGGCGGTGTTGACCCCGCGGGGCTGGCGGTGTTGACCCCGTGGGGAGGGGAGCCACGCGCCCCCGCGCGCCTTCAACCCCCGCCGCCGCCCTCGGAGTCCGCGTCCTCGTACATTCCGCACGCTTATGAAGATTACTGCTGCTGCTGTTATGATGATGACGATGATGATACACAGTACAGCGTAGCATTGATGCGCAAGGGTGGTGCAGTCACGGAGTGTTTTTCCCCCGCATTGTGCTATGAACCCGGTGACCTACTGAGTTTTGACTCCTGGACACGGCTGACATCAGTGGTGAGCGATATCGGAACTGGCCCTGGGCAGCCCTCCCTCCCTCACCAACCCACACGGACCAGCGCGGTGAAGAGGGTGGCCACGGTGCCGGTCATCTTGTGCCGTACACGCGCAGTTGCCACTGTGGGTGCCCTCTCAAATGCGCCGAGATGAGAAGAGATGTACGTCGGGGTGCCACGGTGGCTAGGAAATGTTAACTACCTCGCCTGGTGTACAGGAGGTCATGGGTTCGAACTCGACCCTGAGGCCTGCTGTGTACTTAGAGTTTGCGTGTCTCTCTCTCTCATCATCATCACGGTGGCTATGATATGTTAACTAACTTGCCTAGTATACAGGAGGTCTTGGGTTCGATCCCGACCCTGAAGCCTGCTGTGTACTTAGAGTTTGCGTGTCTCTCTCACGTAGATTTATCTTCGGGTTCTCCGGTTTTTCCCTCCACATTTAGAAACACGCTGCTATAAATTCCCACGCGATAAGCCACTTCGTTGCGCTATCATTCGTGGCCAGGTCGCTTCTAAAGAAGAGCTACATAGCTCAGTGGGCCTCACCCAGTGAAATAACCACCACCACCACCTCCTCCTTGCTATCCACACTGCTGTCCTCCACCAGATCCCTGCACAGTTAAAGCATGGCCATACATCCCCCCTCCCCATCACGGCGCGGCGAAGCCTTCATCCAGCAGTGGAGTGATGAAAGGGCCGTACGTGGTGATTGAGCATCACGCTTAGAGCAGCAACTGGGCCATGAGTGAGTGACCGGTAGAGCGGAGCGGTCAACACCTGCACGGGGCAGTGACCGCGCATGGGTGCTGCTCGCCACGCGCAAAGATCCCCCGTGTAGCCTTCATAGTCTGTCGGGGCAAGTGCTGTTAGCGAGTAGCAGCACCTATGAAGGCCACGACATCACCACACGAGGGGTGGGTGGCCACACTCCGCCCGTCCGCCTTTCTCTCTCCCCAATTCCGATGTTTACATACCACACCGGGTGCTCATTTAAGGCTGAGTTGACCCAAGGGAGGCCCACTGCTATTTGGTCATGGAGCGGCAATGGAACTCGGGTGGCCGGGTTCGTAGCGCAGTGCGGTAGCCGCAATCATCCAGTTACATCGGAGCGCTCACACACAACAAATATCCCCCGTGTAGCCTTAACAGACTGTAGGGGCGAGTGCTGTTAGCGAGCACCTATGAAGGCCGGAATGATACACGAATGGGTGGTTGGCCAGCACCACGCCCGACCGCCTTTGTCTCCCCAGTGGCGATGTTTACACACCGCACCAGGTACTCATTTGAGGCTGAGTCGACCTAGGGGAGGCCCAATTCAGATAATCACCGATGTTGGCCATGAGCGGTGCATAGCGCAGCGCGCTAACCGCTACACCACCGCTCCACGCGTGTGTGTGTGTGTGTACACGTGTGTGTGTGTGTACACGTGTGTGTGTGTGTACACGTGTGTGTGTGAGCACGCAACACGCGCTCACACCACGCGACTCGTGGACTCCCTGCGCTGCTGAGTGCTGTGGTCTGGCGACTCGTGGACTCCCTGCGCTGCTGAGTGCTGTGGTCTGGCGACTCGTGGACTCCCTGCGCTGCTGTGGTCTGGCGAGCCTGAGAGTGGAAGTCGGTGCCGTTGGCAGACTCGGATGGATCGGTAAACAAGTCCGCATGTAACACGGCGACCATTCATTTGCACCGCCCTCCCCCCCCGCTCCCCCCCCCCCCTCACTCTCTCTCTCTAAATGCTTTTCTTCCTCCTCCATCGCAAATGTTTGTAAAAGCCAGCGCGGTGTAAAAAAAAAGAGCAGAAGAATAAGACGAGGACGCGATGGAGTGAGTTGGCCGCCGCGCCGGGTACCCCCCTCGCTCCCCCCGCCCCTCCTTGCCCCCCCCCCTCGCTCCCCCCCGACAAAGCACCGACCCGGAGCGCCGAGCGACGCGGACAGCGGGAGAAAGAGTTCGGTACAGTCGGGCAGGAGCAGCTGAAAGGAGCGCATTCTCTGCTCTATGCAGATTTAGCAAAAAGGGGGGAGGGGGGGAGGTAGCGGGGGGGGGGTAGTGGGGGGGGGGCATCGCCTCTCATTCTAACCCCCCCCGCCCCCCACCCACCGTCCCCCGCTCCAATCTCACAACAACAATCGCCGCAGCTCCCTGGGAACAAGAAGGAGGAGGAGGGGGCGGGGGGCGATGCGCCTCGGCGCGGGTAACTGGAGAGGGGTTGGCGGAGCGCGGTACGGAAGGGGAGGGGGGCACGGGGGGGTGGGGAATCGTGGGGGGGGGGCTCTTGGGGGGGGGGGTGTTTCTAGTGATAGATCGCTGTGCGCTGATACGGAGGCACGGGGGGGGGCGAGGTGGGTGTGCGGCAGGAGGAGGGAGAGTGTCGGCGGGAGGAAGGAGGGGGTTGTGGGTAGTTTATTGTGCGTACAATTTTGAACGGCATTAGCATCAGCTGACTCCTCCAACCCCCCCCCCCCCCGGTTCAATTCCTTCTCCTTCATTGAACCAGCTGACAACGACTCTGAGGTCTCTCGTTTCTCTTGCCAGCAGCGCATGAATGCCGGGTGCTCCTCGTCTCTGCCGGTGGTGCTCAGCAGTGCCGAGACCGCTTCGCCCTCGGCTCAGTAGCCGCTCCCTAGCAAGTGGGGCGGCCTCTCCCACCGCATGCCGCACGGTGGTACTCATTTTACTGACCCAGCAGGGACGATTATGATGATGATGGGTCGCTCAATTATCCATAGCCAAGGTCAAGCTGACCATTGAGGCGGTGCTCGGTTCGAACTCTTCTTGCTGTGCGGCACGAGTGTGGTTACCACAGCACCGCCACCACCACCACTCTGCCATGTGCGCGAGTGTGGGAGCGGCTCTCCCCTCGTGCTCCCCGTGCCACCACCACCACGCTCCTTGCTCGCGTGCTCTCTCTCTCCCTCCCTCCCTCTCTCTCGTGGGACACTCCCCTCGTGCCTCTCTTTTTTTATTACGATCAGTGGAAACAAGAAGATGCTCGGTGTAGTCGGCACTTTGCTTCGTTAATCATTTCGTATTTTTTTAAAAATAACTTTGCTTTATGTAAACCCCCACCTCTCGGTCACTCTCTCGGGTCACTCTCTCGCTCACTCTCTCGGTCACTCTCTCGGTCACTCTCTCGGTCACTCTCTCGGTCCCTCTCTCGCTCACTCTCTCGCTCACTCTCTCGGTCACTCTCTCGGTCCCTCTCTCGCTCACTCTCTCGGTCCCTCTCTCGCTCACTCTCTCGCTCACTCTCTCGGTCACTCTCTCGCTCACTCTCTCGCTCACTCTCTCGGTCACTCTCTCGCTCACTCTCTCGCTCACTCTCTCGGTCCCTCTCTCGCTCACTCTCTCGCTCACCCTCTCGCTCACTCACTCGCTCTCTCTCTGGCTCACTCTCTCGCTCACTCTCTCGCTCTCTCTCGTTCTGCACGCAGCCCTTCTCTTCTCCATCGCCCTTCGCCACGGTGTCCACAGAGATGTCGCACGCCCGCGTGTCCGTGCGGCCGCGCGCGCGCTCGATTCCCGCTCGCGGTCAAAATCCGTGACGAATGTCTGGAACGGCCATGGGCCGCCCCTAGGTCGACTCGGCCATAAATGAGTGCCTACGGAGACAAACGGCGTCCGGGGCGTGGTGTTGGCCACCCGCCACGCCCCGGCCCCCTCGTGCTCGCGGACGGCACTTTCCCCTGAAGCCCGCGTGAGCTATAAAGTCGGAGGGACGGGGGATCTTTGTCTTTGCACAGTGCACGTGAATCATTGGTCCAGCATTTCCATACAAACGCTGAATGTGTGCGCTGTGGAGCGCCCTTTGAAGTGGGTGTTGTCAGAGAAGACGCTGTATAAATATTCTTCACTTGGGTGGCCTGGCCGTTTGTGTTATTGCCTCCAGTTTCTGAAGTTCACTGCCCCCCTTCGCCCCCCCCCCTTCGCCCCCCCCCCTTCGCCCCCCACCTCCTCCCCCCGCAGCCAACATTGGTAGCGCGCTCTCTGCGACGCTCCAGTCTCTCTCTGGCACTGCCATTTATTTATTTAGCCCAGCGCCTTCGGCAACCATCCTTTGAAGAGACTGGAAGCTGCCATCGCAATACGGGATGTGCGCGCCGCCACTCACTCGGTGGTGCGATCAATCACGGAGTTATTCACATCCAATAATCAATCGATTCAGTTGTTGTTGATTATATATAGATTGGTATTGTGTTGTCATTGCGCGCACGAATACATGTACAGGCATCTGCCGATCAACCGCTGGACGATCGCCTTCTCGTGCCGTGTCAGGCGTGGAGATTGGCCATACTTCACCGTTTTTGTGTCAGTGTGTGTTGGGGAAGGGAGGCGGGGTGGTTCTGAGCTGATTCGGCCATCACTCGCTGCCCCGCCTGTGAGTCACGGTCGGGACTCGATCTCGGCTCTCACAGTGCGCGAACCACTGCGCCACTGCGCTATGTCGCTGCAGTGGGTGTCATTGTTCTGCTTGTCTACCCAGAAAAGCTAACACAGCTCCATCACAAAGACAAAGATCCCCCATGGGGCATTAAGAGGGGGTAGGTGGCTAGCACCACGCTTGCCCGGCCACCTTTGTCTCCCCAGTGCTGATGCTTACACATCGCACAAGCTACTACTCATTTGAGGCCGGGCAGGCCCGAGACCTGCATCACATATTCGCCATTGATGTTGACTGCGAGCGGGAATCGAACCCGGGTCGCTCAGGTTGGTGGCGCGGTTCGCTAACCCCTCCGCCGCGGCTCCTCACCGGATGACACGCGCGCAGACACTCAGTTAGCAGCTCATAAAGCACGCGAGCCTCCTCCTCCCTCGGGGGGCCCCTGCGGTCCCGGGTTCCGTGCGGGCCCTGAAGTGTGCCGTGCATTCCTAGGCTGCGTGTGGGGCGAGTGGTGAGTGTCTGGTGAGTGTGACTGGCGGCGGCTCGGAGCGGCGAGCGTGTCTATGCCGCGGCTGCGTCCACAGTCTGACGCCCGACGTGTGAACTGCTCCGTGGTGTACGTGGTGGACGGCGAAGGTGCAGCGCGGCAGGTAAAGAGTGTTGGCGAAGCGGTGCAGTAGCCACCACTGAGCCTGTGCACCAGCAGCAGTAGCAGCAGTAGCAGCAGCAGTAGCAGCAGCAGCAGTAGCAGCAGCAGTAGCAGCAGTAGCAGCAGTAGCAGTAGCAGCAGCAGCAGCAGTAGTAGCAGCAGCAGTAGCAGCAGCAGCAGTAGCAGCAGTAGCAGCAGCAGTAGCAGCAGTAGCAGCAGCAGTAGCAGCAGCAGCAGCAGTAGTAGCAGCAGCAGTAGCAGCAGTAGCAGCAGCAGCAGTAGCAGCAGTAGCAGTAGCAGCAGCAGCAGCAGTAGTAGCAGCAGCAGTAGCAGCAGTAGCAGCAGCAGTAGTAGCAGCAGTAGTAGCAGCAGCAGCAGTAGCAGCAGTAGCAGCAGTAGCAGCAGCAGCAGTAGCAGCAGTAGCAGCAGCAGTAGCAGCAGTAGCAGTAGCAGCAGCAGCAGCAGTAGTAGCAGCAGCAGTAGCAGCAGTAGCAGCAGCAGTAGTAGCAGCAGTAGTAGCAGCAGCAGCAGTAGCAGCAGTAGCAGCAGTAGCAGCAGCAGCAGTAGCAGCAGCAGTAGCAGCAGCAGCAGCAGGCGTGCTGCGCTCAGCTCATGTGGAGTTGTGCAGCGCGCATTCGAGGCACCGCGTTCGTTCATGTTGACATTGCCCGGGAGCAGACGGTGCCAGTCTCTGTGCTTGAAGCGAAAGCACTTCAGCTCTGCACCTGCAGTCACTCGTGTGGATGTAAAGCACTCAAAAGGTACAACAACAACAACACATTTTTATAAAATGCTAATGATTTATAATTGCTGAATTAACGAACGCGGAGCATTTGAGAGCCGGCGCGGAGCGAGGCAAGAGGGGCCGGGCGGTGGGAGATGAACCTCGAGTGAGAGCGCGGTGAGAGATGAACCTCGACTGAGAGCGCGGTTGCGAGCGAGCGAGTCGCGCCCAACAAAAGTCGTGGCATATGCGAACGACAACAAAAAATTGAGCCTTTGAAACGGGTATCTGGATCTGTGCATTGTGCGCGTATCCGTCCTCAACCACATCGCAGCAGCGCGCTCGGAGCAGCTGTCAACTCGGGAACGTTGCGAGGTTGCCTTGGGGTGTAGGGGTTGTCGTGGATAGCACTTGGCTCCAACGGTGCGCATAGCTACATGGGGGACCTTTGTCATTGGGAGATTGAACGCAGCTGCAAGCTCGTTCCACCTGAGCTACGGTGCCGAGTGTGGCCGGTGACTCAGTGGGACGTGGTTGCAGATACATTTATTATGTATTATTATGTTATCCCAGCAAGTGTAGTGAGACGACTTCAGACACACGACCTGTAGAGGGGTTTGTTATTTATCTATTAATACTTTAACGACAGGCTCACAGAGCAACACAAGCGCTGACTGACGGACAGCTTCGCCATCCGCACTGCGACATCGCCGACGAACAACTCTGGAGCTGGCTGGCTCTGCAGCGGCGACGATGGAGAGACGGCAGCGATGACAGCCAGAGCCCGGACGCCCTCGACAGCCCCGAACCCCCCGTTTGCCTCTCCCTTTTATTCACCCAGCGTGGCCAAGCCCCGCCCTTGGCCACGTCCCCCTTCTGGAACTCTGCCGCGGGTTCGAGGAGCTTCCAGTTCGATCCCCTTGGCCCAGTTATGCCCCCCTTGTGGTGGCTTGAATGTGTGTCGTCCCATACTGCACCCATACCCGTAGTCAGCCCCCATGGCCACCATATCGCAGACTGTGATGACACAAGTTAGGCGCCACTGAGACAAACAGCTCTTTTTCAGAAGTGACATGGCGAGCAGAAACGATATCATGTTTAGAAATATGGAGGGAAAAACATGAGGACCCGGAGAAAACTCCACACGACCACGGTGAGAGAGAGACACGCAACTCCAAATAAACAGCAGGCGTCAGGGTCGGGATCACACATGCAACCTCCTGTATACCAGGCGAGGTAGTCAACATCTCGCCACCATTGGTGCGCATCCTGCAGACTTACATCAATAATAATAGACAGTTTTATTTAGAGCAATTCGCACAATACCTCAAAGCGCTTAACAAGAAGCTTAAGTTACGGAGAAAGCCTGGTGTGAAAAATGGAAAGGGTGGGTTTTAAGCGACGATATTTTAAAAGTGTCTCTAATTCCCGAATGGACCGAGGAAGGGAATTCCGCAATCGCGCAAACAGCTCCGTCTCCCAGAGAACCTCCAAGGGGGTGACCCTGGACGGGGCGAGGCGAATCACTTCGCTTCGCCAGCGCCCCGGGACGCGGCCGGACGCGGCCACCGCGCGGTGTTGCAGTGCCCCGACAATTGCCCACGAGACAACACAAACAATAACAATAATAACATCAACATAAACAACAACTATAACAACAACAACAACTATAACAACAACAACAACAGTAACACCAACAGTAACACCAACAATAACATAACAAGTAACGCCAAAAATAACAACAATAACACGAACAATAACATCAACAATAACACCAACAATAACATCAACAATAACAACAATAACATCAACAATAACAACAATAACAACAATAACATCAACAATAACAACAATAACATCAACAATAACACCAACAATAACATCAACAATAACAACAATAACATCAACAATAACAACAATAACAACAATAACAACAATAACAACAATAACAACAATAACAACAACAACACTCGGAACGAGGAACTCCTACCCCCATCACCTGCTCCATCGCGGCCCGTGCGATGCCCGCCACACAACCCCCAAGGAGACATCACAGCGACAGGCTCACTCCTGGCGCGGTTATCTGCTGGCTTGACCACCTGAATGTCAAATTGTCCTCTGTTGCTCTGCATCTACATCTACATCAGCAGCCGTACGCAAGTAAAAGAAGGTGACGACGACGACCACGTGCCATGCGCCGCGTGGTCTGTCATTGCCTGTCACCACCACCCAGGATACAGACTCCACCATCCCCATGGGATGATCCAGCGCCGGTGTTTTGTCTTCTTCCACTACACAATGCCAAGGCTATAGACTCCACGCTCCACGTGGGTTGATCCATCTTCGGGTTTCCCCCCCCCAGACGTAATGTCAGTGCCACGCACTCGAGGCTCTTCACGGGATGATCCAGCAAAGGGTTTTTCCGCACAGCATGGACAGTCCAGGTAAAGGCGCGTGCCTGCAATTTCAGGCTCACGCCGCTGCTGGCAGAAGCGCCGCCAATCGAGGGAGCCCTGGGGAGTACACGTTGGCCTACTATTACACGCTGGCCAAACGTCTTGGAAGATGATTACGCACCCACAACGTTACCCCGCCACACGCGATATGCAGATCCGCTCACAGTAGTTTGCCTATTCATCGCCCACCGCTGGTTGGCCAGAGGAGAGGGGGAGGGGCATTTAACAAACGTGGCCATTGATTTACCTGATGCGCCGGGAGGTTGAACGGACGGTGACCTCTGGATTGCGAGGTCAGTGTGATGACCACTCCACCACGGAAGCATCCCTCGTGTGGGGGAGGCGCGGGTGAAGGGCCTGGTCCAGCCTGAATCCCACTCGCAGCTCACGCGTGCAGGACCAGGATCTAGGCCGGGTGTCACCGGAAATAACTGTTCACATTACTCACGTATGTTACGCATGTTATGTATGTGACGCATGTTATGTATGTTACGTATGTTATGTATGCTGAACTTATTTCGCATCGTGCGTTGTCAACCGTGCTAATCGGAGGTGCAGGAGGACAGGACAACAAACTAAACACAACAAAACTTCTCTAACAAAATGAGTTTTCAATCTAGATGGTTTAAAAGTGCATAGCTCCAGTGGCTTCCTAATATCGGTAGGAAGAGCGTTCCAGACGGCCCTGGGAAGCGCATCGAACTAACTAGCATCGCGTCCACAGAGGCGGCCCAGTTGCAGCGGAGAACGAGCCCATGTTGGGGCTTGAGGGCCGCATTGGACACGAGCAGCGTGCACTGGGAAGACGAATTGCCATTGGCAGTGATCGTTGCGTGGTTAGTCACGGGTAATTTTAACACAATGTCACCAGAATTGATTCTTTATTAAAACAACAACCATTATTGAGATCCTGACGTCGTTGTTGTTGTTGTCGTCGTTTGACGAAGAAGTTGTGACTCGTTGCATGAGTCTGCACTGGGCCACTTACAACATCGCACATGAGCGAACTGACGTGACACTATGGCGAGCTCTCACAACTCTTAAACGTCCACATTGCTGTACAGAGCGCGCCTGGTGAACTACCTGAGTAGTTTGCCACGTGGTGGCTTTGGGGGGAGGGGGGGGTGACCACTCCTGTGATCCGGCTACGCGGCGAGCGCGGAGACCCAGGGCCATGCCGACTCCGCCGCCAAAGCCTCGCCCCCCTCTCAAGCTGCTGCCTGGGAGCCCACGATGCCGGTCAATCACCACGGATCACGCGGCCGCCGTCACAGGTAGCTGGAAGTCGAACTATGGACCCGGAGCCAACAGGGAGGCTCCTCGCCTGTAACGTCTGACATTGCACTAACGTTGGTTTTCAAGCCAAGCCTGACCCGGCTGACGAGAAGACGTCCAATAGCGAAAACCGGTCCAGTGATGGCTCGTTGTTAAGCCGATGCCGCTGCAGTGATGCGTTTCCCGGAAGGCCGTGAGGCTGATGAGTTGCGTGGCTACTACCAAATCACTTTGTGTGTGCGCGCAGAGAAGGATAGAGGAAAGAGACATTGCCTGCTTAATGTATTATGTTACTTGTATTCTCCACGACGACTCTAGCGATCGTGTTGTCTGTGTTGCCTGTCTACGCGGCAGCGCTTAAAACCATTGCGTAACCCTTCATCACTCGCCATTGATGTTAGCCGCGACCGGGAATCAATCTCAGACCACCATGTCCACGGTGCCCATGCTCGTGACCACTTGCATTCTGCGCTGCTATTGTACCGTGTCAATGAACGCATTGAACAACGAGTGCATGGAGCGTGTCCATATTAAATGCGCACCGATGTGCAGTCTAGTGACGCTCTATAAAGGGGCTAGAGACATCTAAAAAGCTGGCACAAGTAGAATCCGATCCGCATTGAAAAATACAAAACAATTACCGCAATACCCCGGTTTACATCGGGGATGCGTTCCTGAAATGTGCGACCACGAATATCGAAACGACGTTAAATCGAAGCGATTTGCCGGGTAGGTGGTGGTGGTGAAGGCTGAGGCCGACGGATACGGGGAAGGATGGACGAAGCTGTCAGCGACGTAAGTGTGGGTTGAGGCGACGCAAATCGGGTGGCGGCTTTCATAAAGTGACGACGCATTTGCGAAACGACGTAAAGATGGGAGTCGTAAAACGGGGTATGACTGTATCTGGAAAACAACAGAAAAATTTGTACCCCTCTACCCGATGTCAGGCAGAGGGCAGAAGCCTGTGGGCACGTGATCAGCACATCACGATCACCATCAAAAACAAAGACGCCCCGTGTAGCCTTAACAGACTGTTGGGGCAAGTGCTGTTAGCGAGCACCTCATGAAGGCCTGCACGGCACACGAGGCGATGGGTGGCGAGCATTACGCCCGGCCGCCTTTGCCTCCCTAGTGGCGATGTTCGCACACCGCACCAGGTATTAATTTACGGCTGAGTCGACCTAGGAGAGCCCCCAGTACCGGTTAAAATAATGGTCACCGGTATTGGCCGTGAGCGGGAAAATGGAACTCGGGTCGCCGGGTATCGTAGCGCAGCGTAGCGCTAACCGCTGCACCACCGCTCCCCACGCGATCACCGCCACGATCGGCGACTTGAGCGCACCGCGCGCGAGATGCCGAGTGAGACGATGGAGACCGGAGAAAGCCCTGCGCAGCCACCGCCACCACCGTCACCACCGCTCGCACGGCGAGCCACGGGGGGGGGGTCTCGAGAAGTGGTGCAGGAGAAGACCGAGAGCACGGGGGGTGGGGGGGGGGCTTTGTCAACGATCTCATTGTTTTACGCTCGTCCCGTTTTAATTTAACTGGAAAAAGCGAAGTCGTGGACAGGTAGCTCATTAAACACGCGCGTGCCACGCGCGCCGTGAATAACGACGCGGGGAGGAGGTTTGGCTGCCGTGGAGCGAGTGCGTCGCACGCGGCAGGACAAACTGCACAGACAGACTGCACAGACTGTGCAGACAGACTGCACAGACTGCACAGACAGACTGCACAGACTGTGCAGACAGACTGCACAGACTGCACAGACAGACTGCACAGACATACTGCACAGACTGCACACTCTGCACAGACAGACTGCACAGACAGACTGTGCAGACAGACTGCACAGACTGTGCAGACAGACTGCACAGACTGCACAGACAGACTGCACAGACTGTGCAGACAGACTGCACAGACTGCACAGACAGACTGCACAGACATACTGCACAGACTGCACACTCTGCACAGACAGACTGCACAGACAGACTGTGCAGACAGACTGCACAGACTGCACAGACAGACTGCACAGACAGACTGCACAGACAGACTGTGCAGACAGACTGCACAGACTGCACAGACAGACTGCACAGACTGCACAGACAGACTGCACAGACAGACTGCACAGACTGCACAGACAGACTGTGCAGACAGACTGCACAGACTGCACAGACAGACTGCACAGACTGCACAGACAGACTGCACAGACAGACTGCACAGACTGCACAGACAGACTGCACAGACAGACTGCACAGACAGACTGCACAGACTGCACAGACAGACTGCACAGACTGCACTACTGCACAGACTGCACAGACAGACTGCACAGACTGCACAGACAAACTGCACAGACTGCACAGACAGACTGCACAGACTGCACAGACTGCACAGACAGACTGCACAGACTGCACAGACTGCACAGACAGACTGCACAGACTGCACAGACAGACTGCACAGACTGCACAGACTGCACAGACAGACTGCACAGACTGCACGGACTGCATGTGGTGGAGCGGTGGCGCAGCGGTTAGCGCGCCGCCGCGACAAACCCGGCAACCCGTGGGCGATTCCGTCTCGCGGCAAACACCGGTGGTCATTATTTGAATCGGTCCTGGGCCTCTCCTAGGTCGACTCAACCTCAAATTAGTACTGTACCCTGGTGCGGTGTGTAGACATTGTCAGTAGGGAGACAAAGTCGGCCGGGCGGGGTCCCGGCCACCGCACCCCCTCTTGTGCCGTGTCGGCCTTCATAGGTGCTGCTCGCTACCAGTACGTGCCCCAATAGTCTGTTAAGGCTATACGGGGAATCTTTGCCTTTGTGTATACAAAACTATACCATGCAATACATTTTCCCGTGGTTAATGTTTATATATGTATAGATTTTATACCACCAAGTAATTGTGGGTTCGCTTGTTTACCCACGAAGAATGTTACTGAATCTGAAGAACATCTTCCGGGAGTGTCCTGCCCAGCGCTCGCAGCAAAGAGACGCGCTGCTGCTGCTGCTACTGCTGCAGCTCCTGCTGCTGCTGCTGTTGCTGCTACTGCTGCTGTTGCTGCTGCTACTGCTGCAGCTCCTGCTGCTGCTGCCGTGCGCGCTCCGCATTGAGTGATGTACAGGTGATGATGTGTCTGCCTTGTTGGGGAGTTGGCCAATGACAGTTACACATTGTGTCTTGTGCATTCTCTACGTGTTGTGTATTCTCTACGTGTTGTGTATGTTGGACGCTGCGTGCAGTTAGGAGGATGGAACGGTGGCGCAGTGGTTAGCGCACTCCGTTCCCTGACTTAACATAACGAGCGAGCAATGTAGGAACCGGCCCCTGTGGCCCCTTCTAAAACCCTTCACCGACCAGCGTGGTGAAGAATGGTCAAACAACCCCCAATCACTAACCACGGCGTGGGAAGGCCTTCGTGCAGCAGTGGATTGGCCAAGCGGCTGTGAGCTCTGATGGCTGCTACTGTCTGTGCACGATAGGCCCGCGTTTGCGCTTCCCATTCGATACCTTGCAACTGAGATGGCCATTGTTGCTTGTGTCGTGGGGCTGGGGGTGGCTGCACTGCCGCCGGTTACCCCGTGTCCTGTGGGAGACGCCGCTTGTCCGCCTCCCCCCTCTCTCCCCCCCTGCTCCCCCCGCCCCCCACCCCCGTCCCTGTAGGTCGCCAGCCACGTGCGGCTCCTCCTCACCTCGTACTCGTCGTAACGAGCACCTCGGATGCGCGTGTCGTTGGGGCGACACGCGCGCTGCGACACAGAGTCTAAGACGCCCCTCCCCCTGATGTAGCACGATCCCGGCAGTCTACACGACACCAGCAGGCACGACAGCGCGCTGGGTCTTAGACACACACACACAGCATGCACGATGCGTGTGTGTGCCCAGTGGTGGGACATCACCGCGGCTGGGTCTGTTGGTGGCGAGGATCGGCCTGAGCTCCCCCGCGGCGTCAGGGAATTCCGCTCTCAGCCCTGAGAGCGGCCGCCAGTCGCCCGTCTAACATTTGTGTCTTGGTCCGACGTGGAAGAGTAGGCCCAGTACCCCATGTGGAGTTGCGCGCGAGTGGAATAACCTTGTTGGCAGCGAGTGGCGTGAGTGAGCTCTTGCATGGCTGCACCTTTGCCCGCCTGGTTCGGTATTGACTTCGCTCGTTGTGTTGGAGACGCCGATCGAGTGGGAGCCACGTGGTGGGAAAGCCAACAACAGTGGTCGTCAGGGAGAGACTTGGCCTCGACACGGGAATGTGGAGTTTCCAGTATCGCCTTGCGCTCGTGTGTGTGTGTATGTCGAACTTCTTGCGCACCGTACATCGCCATCCGCGCTAATTGGAGGGAAGGACAACAAACTAAACGAAAAAAAGGAGTTCTAAAGAAATTAGTTTTCAATCTAGAGGATTTAAAAGTGCAGTTCTAGTGGCATTCTAATATCGGAAGCAAGAGCGTTCCAGACGGCCGCAGAGGCGCATCTTAAAGCGCTTCATTCCGTCGCTGTGTACACTTACTCACTCTCGCTACCACTCAACCACTCACTCTCTCATTCACCATCTCACTCATTCACTCTCTCATTCACGATCTCACTCAAGCGGTCACTTTCTCATTCACTATCTCACTCAATCACTTTCTCATTCACTATCTCACTCAATCACTCTCTCATTCACTATCTCACTCATTCACTCACTCATTCACTATCTCACTCATTCACACTCTCATTCATCATCTCACTCATTCACTCTCTCATTCACGATCTCACTCAAGCGCTCACTCTCTCATTCACTATCTCACTCAATCACTCTCTCATTCACTATCTCACTCATTCACTCTCTCATTCACTATCTCACTCATTCACACTCTCATTCATCATCTCACTCAACCACTCACTCTCTCATTCACTATCTCACTCATTCACTCTCTCATTCACTATCTCACTCATTCACCCTCTCATTCATCATCTCACTCATTCACTCTCTCATTCACCATCTCACTCAAGCGCTCACTCTCTCATTCACTATCTCACTCAATCACTCTCTCACTCAACCACTCACTCTCTCATTCACCATCTCACTCATTCACTCTCTCATTCACCACCTCACTCAACCACTCACTCTCTCATTCACTATCTCACTCATTCACTCTCTCATTCACTATCTCACTCATTCACTCTCTCATGCACTATCTCACTCAATCACTCTCTCATTCACTATCTCACTCATTCACTCTCTCATTCACCATCTCACTCAAGCGCTCACTTTCTCATTCACTATCTCACTCAATCACTCTCTCATTCACTATCTCACTCATTCACTCTCTCATTCACTATCTCACTCAATCACTCTCTCATTCACTATCTCACTCATTCACTCTCTCATTCACTATCTCACTCATTCACTCTCTCATTCACTATCTCACTCATTCACTCTCTCATTCACTATCTCACTCATTCACTCTCTCATTCACTATCTCACTCAATCACTCTCTCATTCACTATCTCACTCATTCACTCTCTCATTCACTATCTCACTCATTCACTCTCTCATTCACTATCTCACTCAATCACTCTTTCATTCACTATCTCACTCAATCACCCTCTCATTCACTATCTCACTCATTCACTCTCTCATTCACTATCTCACTCATTCACTCTCTCATTCACTATTTCACTCAATCACTCTCTCATTCACTATCTCACTCAATCACTCTCTCATTCACTATCTCACTCAATCACTCTCTCATTCACTATCTCACTCAATCACTCTCTCATTCACTATCTCACTCATTCACTCTCTCATTCACTATCTCACTCATTCACTCTCTCATTCACTATCTCACTCAATCACTCTCTCATTCACTATCTCACTCATTCACTCTCTCATTCACTATCTCACTCATTCACTCTCTCATTCACTATCTCACTCAATCACTCTCTCATTCACTATCTCACTCAATCACTCTCTCATTCACTATCTCACTCAATCACTCTCTCATTCACTATCTCACTCAATCACTCTCTCATTCACTATCTCACTCATTCACTCTCTCATTCACTATCTCACTCATTCACACTCTCATTCATCATCTCACTCATTCACTCTCTCATTCACCATCTCACTCAAGCGCTCACTCTCTCATTCACTATCTCACTCAATCACTCTCTCACTCAACCACTCACTCTCTCATTCACCATCTCACTCATTCACTCTCTCATTCACCACCTCACTCAACCACTCACTCTCTCATTCACTATCTCACTCATTCACTCTCTCATTCACTGTCTCACTTATTCACTCTATCATTCACTATCTCACTCATTCACTATCTCACTCATTCACTCTCTCATTCACCATCTCACTCAACCACTCACTCTCTCATTCACTATCTCACTCATTTACCATCTCACTCAACCGCTCACTCTCTCATTCACTATCTCACTCATTCACTCTCTCATTCACCATCTCACTCAACCGCTCACTCTCTCATTCACTCTGCCATTCACTCGCTTTCTCGCTCATTCACTTACTATTTTACTCACTCTCATCCATTCACTCTTTAACCCTCTCTCATTCACCCTCTCATTAATGAGGTATCCACTTGATTTGAAGCTTTCGTGACTGCAGGAATCCATACTCTGTCTTTGTTTCGGTAAAGTCACGTGGGTAGAAAAAATAACAGCTCACTATTATTACATTTATTTATTCTACCTACGTTACTTTACCGAAAGAACAAAAGAATATGAGTAAGTATTCACTCACTCATTCACTCACCCACCACCCACTGAGGCTCACACTTGCCCAGTGATGTCTGCGTCTCTGCTGCTGTCAACCCATCACCGTGACGCGACACCACTCTGCCCCGTGATTCTACTTCGCTGTTTTAACTCCACGGTAATCGCTCGCTCATTGTCCCCCCCCCCCGCACCGATTTCCCAGGCGAGTGAGGCCCTCATCGCGTCACGGACGTGCGGTCCAGGTGATCACGTGATAAGTAGCGCATGTATACTTTATCATCACAAACGCAGCTTCTTTATCATTATAAAATAATAAATATAAACCTTACACGTGCCGCACAATCCCCGTCTCTCGCGCGCGAACGCGACACCGCGGCCAAAGACGCAGCCGCCACGGGGCCCGAATCCCGTGGCCCCAGGTGGGCCGCGTGTCTCGGGCAGCGGAGGCAGGCGACGGGGGGGGGGGGGGGAGAGAAGCCGGCGGCGTCTCTCGCCGATGAACCGCGCGGAGCTCGAGTCGAGGGGGCCCCTGTTGGCGAACGCATCTGGCCGGGAAGACTCCGGAGAAGGTGCGAGGGGGGACAGCCGATTTCGCGCCACCTGAAGACAGTGGCTTGTGTTGCCTCCGAAACGTCGTGATTTTTATTTTATTTTTATTTTACTTTTATTAATTTACATTTTTTACCTACATGGTGACTTTACCTAAAAAACCCAAGAATATGTCCACTCGTGTGGGCGCGAGATCCACTCGTGTGGGCGCGATCGTTCATGGCCAAGGCTTGCCAGGTGTTGTAGGCCAGCGGCTGCGAGGTGCGGCCAGGAGATGGCAGCTGCTGCTGCTGGACGCGCCGCCGCCTCCTCTCCAGCGTCCTCCGCTCTGCTCCCCCCAACACGAAAGTCACTCGGCTCATGGGACTTGTGAGACGTCCCCAACGTGGCCAAGACGCTCCTGACACGAGACGCGCAGCTCGAGTGAGGGTCTCGCGTTTTCCACTCGAAACGCGGGACAGGCTTCTTGAGACGCGGCACCGTGCGGGCTCCATGGCTGGCGGGGGGGGGGCCGTGACGTTCCCGTGACCTCCCGGGGGGTCACGAGATCCTCAACTCGCTGCCAGCCGCGTGCACCGCAGCCTCGTCACAGTCGACTCTTCTCTTTGGTGCGACGGGAGAGCCCCCTGGGCCATTGTGAGGGTCTAGGGGCGGGGGGGATAAAACAACGTTTCGGTCAACTGCCCTTTCACCACCCGCGATTGATTGACATGGCGTGGCTTCATGCGCCGTCACTCGCTTCGTCTCAGCGATACTCACAAACACGCGTGGGCCACGTGCCTGGCCGTCGGATGTGCCCGCGTGTGTGACGAGGTGAGTGTGTGTGTGTGATGAGGTGAGTGTGTGTGTGTGTGTGACGAGGTGTGTGTGTGTGATGAGGTGTGTGTGTGTGACGAGGTGTGTGTGTGTGTGTGACGAGGTGAGTGTGTGTGTGTGATGAGGTGAGTGTGTGTGTGTGATGAGGTGAGTGTGTGTGTGTGATGAGGTGAGTGTGTGTGTGTGACGAGGTGAGTGTGTGTGATGAGGTGTGTGTGTGTGTGTGATGAGGTGAGTGTGTGTGTGTGACGAGGTGAGTGTGTGTGTGTGACGAGGTGAGTGTGTGTGTGTGATGAGGTGTGTGTGTGTGTGTGACGAGGTGAGTGTGTGTGTGTGTGACGAGGTGTGTGTGTGTGATGAGGTGTGTGTGTGTGTGTGACGAGGTGTGTGTGTGTGACGAGGTGTGTGTGTGTGTGTGACGAGGTGAGTGTGTGTGTGTGTGACGAGGTGTGTGTGTGTGTGTGTGACGAGGTGTGTGTGTGTGATGAGGTGTGTGTGTGTGTGTGACGAGGTGAGTGTGTGTGTGTGTGACGAGGTGTGTGTGTGTGATGAGGTGTGTGTGTGTGTGTGTGTGACGAGGTGTGTGTGTGTGTGTGTGACGAGGTGTGTGTGTGTGTGTGTGATGAGGTGAGTGTGTGTGATGAGGTGTGTGTGTGTGTGATGAGGTGAGTGTGTGTGTGTGACGAGGTGAGTGTGTGTGTGTGATGAGGTGTGTGCGTGTGTGTGACGAGGTGAGTGTGTGTGTGTGTGATGAGGTGTGTGTGTGTGTGTGACGAGGTGTGTGTGTGTGATGAGGTGTGTGTGTGTGTGTGTGTGACGAGGTGAGTGTGTGTGTGTGTGACGAGGTGTGTGTGTGTGATGAGGTGTGTGTGTGTGTGTGTGACGAGGTGTGTGTGTGTGTGTGTGACGAGGTGTGTGTGTGTGTGTGTGATGAGGTGAGTGTGTGTGATGAGGTGTGTGTGTGTGATGAGGTGAGTGTGTGTGTGTGATGAGGTGAGTGTGTGTGTGTGATGAGGTGTGTGTGTGTGTGTGACGAGGTGTGTGTGTGTGTGTGTGACGAGGTGAGTGTGTGTGTGTGTGATGAGGTGTGTGCGTGTGTGACGAGGTGAGTGTGTGTGTGACGAAGTGAGTGTGTGTGTGTGACGAGGTGTGTGTGTGTGTGTGACGAGGTGTGTGTGTGTGTGTGTGTGACGAGGTGAGTGTGTGTGATGAGGTGAGTGTGTGTGTGACGAGGTGAGTGTGTGTGTGTGACGAGGTGAGTGTGTGTGATGAGGTGAGTGTGTGTGTGATGAGGTGAGTGTGTGTGTGTGTGATGAGGTGAGTGTGTGTGTGTGATGAGGTGAGTGTGTGGGTGTGATGAGGTGAGTGTGTGTGTGTGACGAGGTGAGTGTGTGTGTGACGAGGTGAGTGTGTGTGTGTGACGAGGTGTGTGTGTGTGTGTGTGACGAGGTATGTGTGTGTGTGTGACGAGGTGAGTGTGTGTGATGAGGTGTGTGTGTGTGTGTGATGAGGTGCGTGTGTGTGTGTGACGAGGTGAGTGTGTGTGTGTGACGAGGTGAGTGTGTGTGTGTGATGAGGTGTGTGTGTGTGTGTGACGAGGTGAGTGTGTGTGTGTGTGACGAGGTGTGTGTGTGTGATGAGGTGTGTGTGTGTGTGTGTGACGAGGTGTGTGTGTGTGTGTGACGAGGTGTGTGTGTGTGTGTGTGATGAGGTGAGTGTGTGTGATGAGGTGTGTGTGTGTGATGAGGTGAGTGTGTGTGTGTGATGAGGTGAGTGTGTGTGTGTGATGAGGTGTGTGTGTGTGTGTGACGAGGTGTGTGTGTGTGTGTGTGACGAGGTGAGTGTGTGTGTGTGATGAGGTGTGTGTGTGACGAGGTGAGTGTGTGTGTGACGAAGTGAGTGTGTGACGAGGTGTGTGTGTGTGTGTGACGAGGTGTGTGTGTGTGTGTGTGTGACGAGGTGAGTGTGTGTGATGAGGTGAGTGTGTGTGTGACGAGGTGAGTGTGTGTGTGTGACGAGGTGAGTGTGTGTGATGAGGTGAGTGTGTGTGTGATGAGGTGAGTGTGTGTGTGTGTGTGTGATGAGGTGTGTGTGTGTGACGAGGTGAGTGTGTGTGTGTGATGAGGTGAGTGTGTGTGTGTGATGAGGTGAGTGTGTGGGTGTGATGAGGTGAGTGTGTGTGTGTGACGAGGTGAGTGTGTGTGTGACGAGGTGAGTGTGTGTGTGTGACGAGGTGTGTGTGTGTGTGTGACGAGGTATGTGTGTGTGTGTGACGAGGTGAGTGTGTGTGATGAGGTGAGTGTGTGTGTGATGAGGTGAGTGTGTGTGTGTGATGAGGTGTGTGTGTGTGTGACGAGGTGAGTGTGTGTGTGTGATGAGGTGAGTGTGTGTGTGTGACGAGGTGAGTGTGTGTGTGTGACGAGGTGAGTGTGTGTGTGATGAGGTTAGTGTGTGTGTGTGATGAGGTGAGTGTGTGTGTGATGAGGTTAGTGTGTGTGTGATGAGGGGAGTATGTGTGTGTGTGTGATGAGGTGAGTGTGTGTGTGATGAGGTGAGTGTGTGTGTGATGAGGTTAGTGTGTGTGTGATGAGGTGAGTATGTGTGTGTGTGTGATGAGGTGAGTGTGTGTGTGATGAGGTGAGTGTGTGTGTGTGATGAGGTGTGTGTGTGTGTGTGACGAGGTGAGTGTGTGTGATGAGGTGAGTGTGTGTGTGTGACGAGGTGAGTGTGTGTGTGTGACGAGGTGAGTGTGTGTGTGTGATAAGGTTAGTGTGTGTGTGTGTGATGAGGTGAGTGTGTGTGTGATGAGGTTAGTGTGTGTGTGATGAGGAGAGTATGTGTGTGTGTGTGATGAGGTGAGTGTGTGTGTGATGAGGTGAGTGTGTGTGTGATGAGGTGAGTGTGTGTGTGATGAGGTGAGTATGTGTGTGTGTGTGATGAGGTGAGTGTGTGTGTGATGAGGTGAGTGTGTGTGTGATGAGGTGAGTGTCCGTGTGTGTGTGGTGGGGGGAACGGTAGCATACAATGCTACAAACCCGGCGTTCCAAGTTCGATTCGTGCTCACGAGGGATCTGTGTGTTCGCCCGCGTGACATTTTGCCCAGCGCATCACACACAGCGCATCACACCCAGCGCATTACACACAGTGCATCACACACAGCGCATCACACCCAGCGCATCACACCCAGCGCATTACACACAGCGCATCACACCCAGCGCATTACACACAGTGCATCACACACAGCGCATCACACCCAGCGCATCACACCCAGCGCATCACACCCAGCGCATTACACACAGTGCATCACACCCAGCGCATCACACCCAGCGCATTACACACAGCGCATCACACCCAGCGCATCACACCCAGCGCATCACACACAGCGCATCACACCCAGCGCATCACACCCAGCGCATTACACACAGCGCATCACACACAGCGCATCACACCCAGCGCATCACACACAGCGCATCACACCCAGCGCATCACACCCAGCGCATCACACCCAGCGCATCACACACAGCGCATCACACCCAGCGCATTACACACAGTGCATCACACACAGCGCATCACACCCAGCGCATCACACCCAGCGCATCACACCCAGCGCATTACACACAGTGCATCACACACAGCGCATCACACCCAGCGCATTACACCCAGCGCATCACACCCAGCGCATTACACCCAGCGCATCACACCCAGCGCATTACACCCAGCGCATCACACCCAGCGCATCACACCCAGCGCATCACACCCAGCGCATCACACCCAGCGCATCACACCCAGCGCATCACACCCAGCGCATCACACACAGCGCATCACACACAGCGCATCACACACAGCGCATCACACACAGCGCATCACACACAGTGCATCACACCCAGCGCATCACACCCAGCGCATTACACCCAGCGCATCACACCCAGCGCATTACACCCAGCGCATCACACCCAGCGCATCACACCCAGCGCATCACACCCAGCGCATCACACACAGCGCATCACACACAGCGCATCACACACAGCGCATCACACACAGCGCATCACACCCAGCGCATCACACCCAGCGCATCACACACAGCGCATCACACACAGCGCATCACACCCAGCGCATCACACCCAGCGCATCACACACAGCGCATCACACACAGCGCATCACACACAGTGCATCACACCCAGCGCATCACACCCAGCGCATTACACCCAGCGCATCACACCCAGCGCATCACACACAGCGCATCACACCCAGCGCATCACACCCAGCGCATTACACACAGTGCATTACACACAGCACATCACACCCAGCGCATCACACCCAGCGCATCACACACAGCGCATCACACCCAGCGCATCACACACAGCGCATTACACACAGCGCATCACACACAGTGCATCACACCCAGCGCATCACACCCAGCGCATTACACACAGTGCATCACACACAGCGCATCACACACAGCGCATCTCACACAGCGCATCACACACAGCGCATCACACACAGCGCATCACACACAGCGCATCACACCCAGCGCATCACACACAGCGCATCACACACAGCGCATCACACACAGCGCATTACACACAGTGCATCACACCCAGCGCATCACACACAGCGCATCACACACAGCGCATCACACCCAGCGCATCACACACAGCGCATCACACACAGCGCATCACACACAGCGCATCACACACAGCGCATCACACACAGCGCATCACACACAGTGCATCACACACAGCGCATCACACACAGCGCATCACACACAGTGCATCACACACAGCGCATCACACACAGCGCATCACACACAGTGCATCACACACAGCACATCACACACAGCGCATCACACACAGCGCATCACACACAGTGCATCACACACAGCGCATCACACACAGCGCATCACACACAGTGCATCACACACAGCGCATCACACACAGCGCATCACACACAGCGCATCACACACAGCGCATCACACACAGCGCATCACACACAGCGCATCACACACAGCGCATCACACACAGTGCATCACACACAGCGCATCACACACAGCGCATCACACACAGCGCATCACACACAGCGCATCACACACAGCGCATCACACACAGCGCATCACACACAGCGCATCACACACAGCGCATCACACACAGCGCATCACACACAGCGCATCACACACAGCGCATCACACACAGCGCATCACACACAGCGCATCACACACAGCGCATCACACACAGCGCATCACACACAGCGCATCACACACAGCGCATCACACCCAGCGCATCACACACAGCGCATCACACACAGCGCATCACACACAGCGCATCACACACAGCGCATCACACACAGTGCATCACACACAGCGCATCACACACAGCGCATCACACACAGCGCATCACACACAGCGCATCACACACAGCGCATCACACACAGCGCATCACACACAGCGCATCACACAGCGCATCACACACAGCGCATCACACAGCGCATCACACACAGCGCATCACACCCAGCGCATCACACACAGCGCATCACACACAGCGCATCACACACAGCGCATCACACCCAGCGCATCACACCCAGCGCATTACACACAGCGCATCACACACAGCGCATCACACACAGCGCATCACACACAGTGCATCACACACAGCGCATTACACACAGCGCATCACACACAGTGCATCACACACAGCGCATCACACACAGTGCATCACACCCAGCGCATCACACACAGCGCATCACACACAGCGCATCACACACAGCGCATCACACACAGCGCATCACACACAGTGCATCACACCCAGCGCATCACACACAGCGCATCACACACAGCGCATCACACACAGCGCATCACACACAGCGCATCACACACAGTGCATCACACACAGCGCATTACACACAGCGCATCACACACAGTGCATCACACACAGCGCATCACACACAGCGCATCACACACAGCGCATCACACCCAGCGCATCACACACAGCGCATCACACACAGCGCATCACACCCAGCGCATCACACACAGCGCATCACACACAGCGCATCACACACAGCGCATCACACACAGCGCATCACACCCAGCGCATCACACACAGCGCATCACACACAGCGCATCACACACAGCGCATCACACCCAGCGCATCACACACAGCGCATTACACACAGCGCATGCGATCCACAGCGATACACGCGGAATGTCCACGCGCTCTTCTCTCAATCCCATTGACACTACCCATTAAGGAAGCTCCCATCAAATGCATCGAAACGTCGGACATCATGCTGAGCAACACGCGGTACAACCATACAACGCAGCATGAAAGCTCCGCACAGCAGCAGCAGCCCCGCCGTGAACCCCCACGCAGAGGAATGTGTCGGTAAACTTGGGTGTGACTGCAAGACATTTTACTCTCGTTCGCTGTGGAACAGAACAGCTGATTCTACCCCCCCCCCCCCTGCTGCTGCTGTCACCATCCTAGAGTCTCACCACCCAGATCGAGAAGGACGCTGCTGCTGTTGCTGCTGCTGTGCCAACAAAGTGGAACAACACGGACGTTCAGAATCGACGCCTCTCATTCGAGACCCAAACACCATCACGGCACACATGTCAAACACCACAACGTCACACCGCCTCCTGCCTTTGACATTCCACCTCCTCGTAGACGCAGCTGGGGGAGCCACCAACAGCATCAACATGTCATCACCAGGCCGATGTGCGCACATCCCCTTCATGAATGTGAATTTAAGACACAAGCCACCGTAGGGCAATTGCGGTCAAGCAACCAAAAACCATGGCGACACATGGAGAGACAGAGAGGTAAATGGAGACACATCGAGACACACAGACGAAGTACGCAGAAATACGCACACGGGACGTAGAGACCCACGGGGATACGTAGAGACTCATCGACATGCCAGAAGTAGCGGTATTTCTCTCCTCTCTCTCTCGCACGACGCCTGTGGACCGCGCGGAACCGCGGCACGGGAGACGCGAGTCGTACCGCGTCGCGACATCAATGGACAAACACATCAATCGCAGAATCGCCAAACTGCGACCGTGGTGAAAGCCCGAAATCACCAAACTCATCACCGACTCGTGCCGCCATCCACGGCACACACCCTGGCGGCATCGCCGCGGTCCGTACGGCGTCTACCGCCGCCTCGGTTGGAGGACCTTGACATTCAACGATGACATCTACACAATGCGTTGCTGCGACCCCCCACCCCTCCATGCCATACGGTAGAAGAATAGAAATGCAGAGAGACCAACAGAGAGACCCATGACATTAAAGACACGCGCACAAGTAGTGCGCCTGTGGCCATGCCACCCACACTATGGACCACACAGTAAACTAATAGATACTCATAGAGACCCATAGAGACCCATAGAGATGCATTAAAGACACGCGCACAAACAGTGCGTCTGTGGCCATGCCACCCACTGTGGGCCACGCGGTAAATAAACGACTTTAGTCTCCGCTGCTTCATCGGAGGAAGAAGAGCAAAAGGACACGGACTCTCTCTCTCTCTGCAAGCCCTCGCGTCGTGACCAGCAGATTTAAAAATAATCGCTAATAAAGCCCGACGCGTTGAACAGATCTCGACATTATCCATAATAAAGCCCAACGTGTTCGACCGATCTCACACATTGACATATCGATCTCATGGCCAACTGTCGGGCGGCGTGGCCAGCGGGTGGGGGTGGGGAACTCTTTAACGTTCCTCTTGCAGCAGGAGGCGCGCTTCGGTAGTGACGGCGGGGTTCGTGGTGGCGGGTTCGTGGTGGCGGGGTTCGTGGTGGCGGCGAGCGCGGCGCGTGGACAGTGAACGTCGCGCCGGGCGCGGAGCGAGAGTCGCCCACGAGAGAGAGAGGGGCCAGGCGCTCAGCTCTCTCTCGCTCGCGCGCTCTCTTAATTAAAAATGTGAAATTACAACACGCGGAGCCCACTCCCATTACTACAACAACAACAGCGACAGTGGCAGCGGCGGCAGCCCCACGCGACACGCGGAGGCGCCTTGTTGACTTTACCTGGGGGCACCGAGAAGTCGCGAGAGCCGGAGCTGCTGCTGCTGCTACTACTTCTGCTGCTCCTGCTGCTGCTGCTCCTGCTGCTCCTGCTGCTACTGCTGCTGCTGCTACTTCTGCTGCTGTTGCTGCTGCTCCTGCTGCTGCTACTTCTGCTGCGGCTCAGCCAGGGGAAGCGCGGGATGGCCACATCACGTAGCGTGTGTGATGGGAGTGTGTGTGCGTGTGTGTGTGTGATGGGAGTGTGTGTGCGTGCATGTGTGTGATGGGAGGGTGTGTGTGATGGGAGTGTGTGTGCGTGTGTGTGTGTGATTGGAGACAAAGGCGGTCGGGCGTGGTGCTGGCCACCCACCCCCTCGTGTACCGTTCCGGCCTTCATAGGTGCTCGCTAACAGCACTTGCTCCTACAGTCTGTTAAGGCTATACGGGGGATCTTTGTCTTTGTGATGGGAGTGTGTGTGTGATGGGAGTGTGTGTGCGTGTGTGTGTGTGTGATGGGAGGGTGTGTGCGTGTGTGTGTGTGTGATGGGAGTGTCCGTGTATGTGTGTGATGGGAGTGTGTGTGATAGGAAAGTGTATATAATGATGGGAGTGTGTTGGTGTGTGATGGGTGTGAGTCTGTGCGTTGTGATAGTGGGACCATGGCCCAGTGGTTAACACACCGCGCTACGAACTCGGCGACCCGAGTTCGATTCCCGCTCACGACAGACATTCGTGAGCGAGCGATATCTGAACCGGTCCTGAGCCTCCTTTAGGTCGACTGAGCCTTAAACGATGTAAACACCGGCACTGAGACCAGGGCGGCCACGTGGTTCGCCTCGACAGCTCGGAGGAAACCGACGATGAGCTACGAATCTCGTGTTTCCACAGCAGGCGTCCAGTGTGGACGGGTGAGCGAGTTACAACAACGGGCGATGCAAAAAGGCGACAGAGCAACGGGCAGCAGCTCTGCCTTTGTGCGCGATGGGAGTGTCTGCGTGATGGGAATTCCTGGAAAGATCTGGACAGTCCCATCGGTGAGCTCCTGCGGTAGACTGCGCTGGCTGGGTCATGTAGCCCGCATGACAGGCGGGCTGGGGTGGTACAGAAGGATGTGGAGCTGAGTGAGCGGTTCCAGCGGTATCAAGATCGGCCTCTGTGGGAGCAAAGCTTGTCGAAGACGCTACTGGGCAGCTGATTGCAGCCGCCCTTCCAGCAACATCGGAGGGCGGCCGAGTGACGCTCACAACAACGAGCGCTCAGAGCGCCGGGCAGATAAAACGCAGAATGTTGTTGGCACAGTCAGTCAGTCAGCCCATGGCACCAGCAGGGTCTGACCTCCTACGAACAAGCATTCGATGTGATATCAAAGTGCACCTAGCTTGGCACTACTAAGCGCTGTGGTGATGTCACCGCCACTTAGTGACGAATGGCGGATGTCATTGTTGAATGGCGGATGTTTTACAGGAGGGGGTGGGGAGCGGCAGTGTAGTGGTTAGCGTTGCGCTGCGCTACGATCCCGAGTTCGATTCCTGGGGGGCTATGGCCAACACCGGTGACGATTATCTGAAACGATCTTGGGCCTCCGCTAGGTCGACTCAGCCTCAAACGAGTACCTGGTGCGGTGTGTAAACATCGCCACTGGGGAGACAAAGGCGGCCGAGCGTGGTGCTGGCCACCCACCCCCTCGTGTGCCACAGTGCCGGTAGCCTTCACAGGTGCTGCGACTCGCTACTAACAGCACTTGCCCCACAGCCTGTTCGAGGCGGCGAGGGACGATGCTGAGTTGGTGGTGGGTGGTGGGTCTAGGCTTGTTTGCCCCACGACTCGCTGACGGGGTGAGGCAGCGGGAGAGAGGGGGGGGGGCAGAGGGGGGGGGGCAGAGGGGGGGGGGGCAGAGGGGGGGGGGGCTGCGTCTCTGAGAAGTGTGTGATGTGTGATGTATGATAGGTGATGGGAGTTTGTGATGGGAGTGTGTGATGGGTGATGTATGATAGGTGATGGGTGATGGTAGTTTGTGATGTGTGATGGGAGTTTGTGATGTGTGATGGGAGTTTGTGATGGGTAATGGGAGTTTGTGATGGGTAATGGGAGTTTGTGATGTGTGATGGGAGTTTGAGATGCGTGTGTGTGTTTTGGGGGTGGGGTGTTGATGGAGGTGGGGGTTGGTGCCACGGGATGGACATCAACGGAGTCGCGTGGGGGAGGGGGGAGGGAGGGAGGGGAGGAGGGGGGAAGGAGGGAGGGGTGGGGGTCAATTCCCCGCCCGCACCCCCACCCCGCTCACCTCCCTGCCCCCGCCCTGTGCTCACCCATTGGTCAGCTCATTTGCATAATCTACCCCCCCCCTCACCCCTGTGTCGCTCTCTGGCCACGGGCCAATCACGCAGCATGTGCTGGGGGGGGGGGTGGTGGGGGGGGGGTGGGAGTTACGGAGCATTTGGGGTGGGGGAGGGGGCCTTTGGCCATATCACTGAGACCCCCCCCCACCACCACCGAGTTCACCCGCTCGCTAGTCACCCGGCAGCAGCAGCAGCAGCGTCACAAGGCAACTCCACACCCGCCTTTGTCTTCTCCCCTTCCCCCCCCTCCCCTCCTCCTCCTCTCCCGCCCTCACCGCCCCCACCCACCCACCGCCCGGGCCCCGCCCTGCTGCGCGGCCCGCTATGATTAATCACCGAGCGCGTTATTGATCTTCATAATCAGCCTGACATGCAAGCGGCGGCGGCGGTGGTGGTGGAGGTGGTGGCAGCAGCGGCAGCGGCCGCGCCGCGCGTCTCGACGTGACATTGTTTTCATTTTGGGCGAAAGTCGGAGACGGAGCGGCGCTCTTCCTCATGCTCGCCGACGCACGGCGCCCAACAGCAGCTACAGCAGCAACTGCAGCAGCTACAGCAGCTACAGCAGCAACTACAGCAGCAACTACAGCAGAAGCTACAGCTACAGCAGCAACTGCAGCAGCTACAGCAGCAGAAGCTACAGCAGAAGCTACAACAGCAGAAGCTGCAGCAGCTACAGCAGCTACAGCTACATCAACTACAGAAGCAGCTACAGCAGCTACAGCAACTACAGCAGCTACAGCAGCTACAGCAGCTAATACAGCTGCAGCTACAGCTACATCAACTACAGAAGCAGCTACAGCTAAAACAGCAGCAGCTACAGCAGCTACAGCTAGAACAGCAGCAGCTACAACAGCAGCTACAACAGCAGCTACAGCAGAAGCTACAGCTAATACAGCAGCTACAGCAGCAGCTAGAACAGCAGCAGCTCCAGCAGCAGCATGTCCCGGCGCAAGCAGCACAAGCCGCTGCAGCTGGTGCCGCACGTGGCGAGGCAGCGGGGCGGACGCGCCGCGCGTGGTAGGGCAACACCAGCAGCACTCACCACTCACTCACCACTCACTCACCACTCACTCACCACTCACTCACCACTCACCACTCACCCACCACTCACTCACTCACCACTCACTCACCACTCCACCCACCACTCACTCACTCACTCACCACTCACTCACCACTCACTCACCACTCACTCACTCACTCACCACTCACTCACCACTCACTCACCACTCACTCACTCACCACTCACTCACCACTCACTCACCACTCTACACTCACCACTCACTCACCACTCACCCACCACTCACCCACCACTCACTCACTCACCACTCACTCACCACTCTACACTCACCACTCACCCACCACTCACTCACCACTCACTCACCACTCACTCACCACTCTACACACACCACTCACTCACCACTCACTCACCACTCTACACACACCACTCACTCACCACTCACTCACCACTCTACACTCACTCACCACTCACTCACCACTCTACACTCACTCAACACTCTACACTCACCAACTCACTCACCACTCACTCACCACTCACTCACTCACCACTCATTCACCACTCACTCACCACTCACCACTCACTCACCACTCACCACTCACCACTCTACACTCACCAACTCACTCACCACTCACTCACCCACTCACTCACTCACCACTCATTCACCACTCACTCACTCACCACTCACTCACCACTCACTCACCACTCACCACTCACTCACTCACCACTCACTCACCACTCACTCACCACTCTACACTCACCACTCACTCACCACTCACCCACCCTCACCCACCACTCACTCACTCACTCACCACTCACTCACCACTCACTCACCACTCTACACTCACCACTCACTCACCACTCACTCGCCACTCACCCACCACTCACCCACCACTCACTCACTCACTCACCACTCACTCACCACTCACTCACCACTCTACACTCACCACTCACTCACCACTCATCCACCACTCACCCACCACTCACTCACTCACCACTCACTCACCACTCTACACTCACACTCACCCACCACTCACTCACCACTCACTCACTCACCACTCACTCACCACTCACTCACCACTCTACACACACCACTCACTCACCACTCACTCACCACTCTACACACCCACTCACTCACCACTTTACACTAACTCACCACTCACTCACCACTCTACACTCTACACTCACTCACCACTCTACACTCACCACTCACTCACTCACTCACCACTCACTCACCACTCACTCACCACTCACCACTCACTCACCACTCACCACTCACTCACCACTCACTCACCACTCTACACTCACAACTCTACACTCACCACTCACTCACCACTCACTCACCACTCACCACTCACTCACTCACCACTCACTCACCACTCACTCACACTCACTCACCACTCTACACTCACCACTCTACCACTCACCACTCACCACTCACTCACCACTCACCACCACTCACACTCACCACTCACTCACCACTCACCACTCACTCACACTCACACTCACCACTCACTCACCACTCACACTCACCACCACTCACCACTCACTCACACTCACCACTCACTCACCACTCACCACCACTCTACACTCACCACTCTACACTCACCACTCACTCACCACTCACTCACCACTCACCACTCACTCCACCACTCTACACTCACCACTCACACTCACCACACACTCACCACCACTCACCACTCACTCACACTCACCACCACTCACCCACCACTCTACACTCACCACTCACTCACCACTCACCACTCACTCACTCACTCACCACTCACTCACCACTCACTCACCACTCTACACTCACCACTCTACACTCACCACTCACTCACCACTCACCACTTACTCACTCACCACTCACTCACCACTCACCACTCACTCACCACTCACTCACTCACCACTCTACACTCACCACTCACTCACCACGCACCACTCACCACTCACTCACCACTCACTCACCACTCACTCACCACTCACTCACTCACCACTCGCCACTCTACACTCACCACTCACTCACTCACCACTCTACACTCACCACTCACTCACAACTCACTCACTCACCACTCACCACTCACTCACTCACCACTCACTCACTCACCAACTCACTCACTCACCACTCACTCACTCACCACTCACTCACTCACCACTCTACACTCACCACTCACCACTCACTAACCACTCACTCACCACTCACCACTCACTCACCACTCACTCACCACTCTACACTCACCACTCTACACTCACCACTCTACACTCACCACTCACTCACCACTCACCACTCACTCACCACTCACTCACCACTCTACACTCATCACTCTACACTCACCACTCTACACTCACCACTCTACACTCACCACTCTACACTCACCACTCACTCACCACTCACTCACCACTCACCACTCACTCACCACTCACTCACCACTCTACACTCACCACTCTACACTCACCACTCACTCACCACTCACTCACCACTCTACACTCACCACTCACTCACCACTCACCAACTCACCACTCACTCACCACTCACTCACCACTCACCACTCACTCACCACTCACCAACTCACCACTCACCAACTCACCACTCACTCACCACTCTACACTCACCACTCTACACTCACCACTCACTCACCACTCACCACTCACTCACCACTCACTCACCACTCACCCACCACTCTACACTCACCACTCACTCACCACTCACCACTCACTCACTCACCCACCACTCACTCACCACTCACTCACCACTCTACACTCACCACTCTACACTCACCACTCACTCACCACTCACCACTTACTCACTCACCACTCACTCACCACTCACCACTCACTCACCACTCACTCACTACTCACCACGCACCACTCACCACTCACTCACTCACCACTCACTCACCACTCACTCACTCACCACTCACTCACCACTCACTCACCACTCACTCACTCACCACTCTACACTCACCACTCACCCACCACTCACTCACTCACAACTCACTCACTCACCACTCACCACTCACTCACTCACTCACCACTCACTCACTCACCAACTCACTCACTCACCACTCACTCACTCACTCACCACTCACTCACCACTCTACTCTCACCACTCACCACTCACTAACCACTCACTCACCACTCACTCACCACTCACTCACCACTCTACACTCACCACTCTACACTCACCACTCTACACTCACCACTCACTCACCACTCACTCACCACTCTACACTCACCACTCACTCACCACTCACCAACTCACCACTCACTCACCACTCACTCACCACTCACTCACTCACCACTCACCAACTCACCACTCACCAACTCACTCACCACTCACTCACTCACTCACCACTCACCAATCACCAACTCACCAACTCACTCACCACTCACCAACTCACCACTCACCAACTCACCAACTCACTCACCACTCACCAACTCACCACTCACTCACCACTCACCAACTCACCACTCATTCACCACTCACTCACCACTCACCAACTCACCACGCACTCACCACTCACTCACCACTCACTTCTCACCCACTCACTCACCACTCACTCACCACTCACTCACCACTCACCAACTCACTACTCACTCACCACTCACTCACCAATCACTCACTCACCACTCAATCACCACTCACTCACCACTCACTACTCACTCACCACTCACTCACCACTCACCACTCACTCACCACTCACTCACCAATCACTCACTCACCACTCACTCACCACTCACCACTCTACGCTCACCACTCACTCACTCACCAACTCACTCACCACTCACTCACCAACTCACCACTCACCACTCTACACTCACCACTCACTCACCACTCTACACTCACCACTCACCACTCACCAACTCTACACTCACCACTCTACACTCACCACTCTACACTCTACATTCACCACTCTACACTCACCACTCTACACTCACCACTCTACACTCACCAACTCTACACTCACCGCTCTACACTCACCACTCTACACTCACCACTCACCACTCTACACTCACCACTCTACACTCACCACTCTACACTCACCACTCTACACTCACCACTCTACACTCACCACTCACTCACCACTCTACACTCACCACTCTACACTCACTCACCACTCTACACTCACCACTCTACACTCACCACTCTACACTCACCACTCACCACTCTACACTCACCACTCACCACTCTACACTCACCACTCTACACTCACCACTCACCACTCTACACTCACCACTCTACACTCACCACTCACCACTCTACACTCACCACTCAACACTCGCCAACTCTACACTCACCACTCTCCACTCACCACTCTACACTCACCACTTTATACACACCACTCACCACTCTACACTCACCACTCTACACTCACCACTCTACACTCACCACTCTACACTCTACACTCACCACTCTACACTCACCACTCTACACTCACCACTCTACACTCACCACTCTACACTCTACACTCACCACTCTACACTCACCACTCTACACTCACCACTCTACACTCACCACTCTACACTCACCACTCTACACTCGCCAACTCTACACTCACCACTCTACACTCACCACTCTACACTCACCACTCACCACTCTACACTCACCACTCTACACTCACCAACTCTACACTCACCAACTCGACACTCACCACTCTACACTCACCACTCACCACTCTACACTCACCACTCTACACTCACCACTCTACACTCACCACTCTACACTCACCACTCTACACTCACCACTCACTCACCACTCTACACTCACCACTCTACACTCACTCACCACTCTACACTCACCACTCTACACTCACCACTCTACACTCACCACTCACCACTCTACACTCACCACTCACCACTCTACACTCACCACTCTACACTCACCACTCACCACTCTACACTCACCACTCTACACTCACCACTCACCACTCTACACTCACCACTCAACACTCGCCAACTCTACACTCACCACTCTCCACTCACCACTCTACACTCACCACTTTATACACACCACTCACCACTCTACACTCACCACTCTACACTCACCACTCTACACTCACCACTCTACACTCTACACTCACCACTCTACACTCACCACTCTACACTCACCACTCTACACTCACCACTCTACACTCTACACTCACCACTCTACACTCACCACTCTACACTCACCACTCTACACTCACCACTCTACACTCACCACTCTACACTCGCCAACTCTACACTCACCACTCTACACTCACCACTCTACACTCACCACTCACCACTCTACACTCACCACTCTACACTCACCAACTCTACACTCACCAACTCGACACTCACCACTCTACACTCACCACTCTACACTCACCACTCTACACTCACCACTCTACACTCACCACTCTACACTCACCAACTCGACACTCACCAACTCGACACTCACCACTCTACACTCACCACTCTACACTCACCACTCTACACTCACCACTCTACACTCACCACTCTACACTCACCAACTCTACACTCACCAACTCTACACTCACCACTCGCCACTCTACACTCACCACTCTACACTCACCAACTCTACACTCACCACTCTACACTCGCCACTCTACACTCACCACTCTACACTCACCACTCTACACTCACCACTCTACACTCACCAACTCTATACTCACCACTCTACACTCACCACTCTACACTCACCAACTCGACACTCACCACTCTACACTCACCACTCTACACTCACCAACTCGACACTCACCACTCTACACTCACCACTCTACACTCACCAACTCTACACTCACCACTCTACACTCACCACTCTACACTCACCAACTCTACACTCACCACTCTACACTCACCACTCTACACTCACCAACTCTACACTCACCACTTTACACTCACCAACTCTACACTCACCACTCTACACTCACCACTCTACACTCACCAACTCGACACTCACCACTCTACACTCACTCACCACTCTACACTCACCAACTCTACACTCACCAACTCTACACTCACCACTCTACACTCACCACTCTACACTCACCAACTCGACACTCACCACTCTACACTCACTCACCGCTCTACACTCACCACTCACTCACCACTCACTCACCACTCTACACTCACCACTCTACACTCACCAACTCTACACTCACCACTCTACACTCACCACTCTACACTCACCACTCACCCACCACTCTACACTCACCAACTCTACACTCACCAACTCTACACTCACCACTCTACACTCACCACTCTACACTCACCACTCTACACTCACCACTCACCCACCACTCTACACTCACCAACTCTACACTCACCAACTCTACACTCACCACTCACCCACCACTCTACACTCACCGCTCTACACTCACCACTCTACACTCACCACTCACCCACCACTCTACACTCACCGCTCTACACTCACCACTCTACACTCACCAACTCGACACTCACCACTCTACACTCACCACTCTACACTCACCACTCACCCACCACTCTACACTCACCAACTCTACACTCACCAACTCTACACTCACCAACTCTACACTCACCACTCTACACTCACCACTCTACACTCACCACTCACCCACCACTCTACACTCACCAATTCTACACTCACCAACTCTACACTCACCGCTCTACACTCACCACTCTACACTCACCAACTCTACACTCACCACTCTACACTCACCACTCTACACTCACCACTCACCCACCACTCTACACTCACCAACTCTACACTCACCAACTCTACACTCACCACTCTACACTCACCACTCTACACTCACCACTCACCCACCACTCTACACTCACCAACTCTACACTCACCAACTCTACACTCACCACTCTACACTCACCACTCTACACTCACCGCTCTACACTCACCACTCTACACTCACCAACTCTACACTCACCACTCTACACTCACCACTCTACACTCACCACTCACCCACCACTCTACACTCACCAACTCTACACTCACCAACTCTACACTCACCACTCTACACTCACCACTCTACACTCACCAACTCTACACTCACCACTCACCACTCACCAACTCTACACTCACCAACTCTACACTCACCACTCTACACTCACCACTCACCAACTCTACACTCACCAACTCTACACTCACCAACTCTACACTCACCAACTCTACACTCACCACTCTACACTCACCACTCTACACTCACCACTCACCACTCTACACTCTACACTCACCACTCTACACTCACCACTCACCACTCTACACTCACCACTCACCACTCTACACTCACCACTCACCACTCTACACTCACCACTCTACACTCACCACTCTACACTCACCACTCTACACTCACCACTCACCACTCTACACTCACCACTCTACACTCACCACGCTACACTCACCACTCTACACTCACCACTCTACACTCACCACTCTACACTCACCAACTACAAACTCACCACTCTACACTCACCACTCTACACTCACCACTCACCCACCACTCTACACTCACCAACTCTACACTCACCAACTCTACACTCACCACTCTACACTCACCAACTCTACACTCACCACTCTACACTCACCACTCTACACTCACCACTCACTCACCACTCTACACTCACCAACTCTACACTCACCACTCTACACTCACCACTCTACACTCACCACACTACACTCACCACTCTACACTCACCAACTCTACACTCACCACTCTACACTCACCAACTCTACACTCACCACTCTACACTCACCACTCTACACTCACCAACTCTACACTCACCACTCTACACTCACCACTCTACACTCACCACTCTACACTCACCACTCTACACTCACCACTCTACACTCACCACTCTACACTCACCACTCACCACTCTACACTCACCACTCTACACTCACCACTCACCAACTCTACACTCACCACTCTACACTCACCACTCTACACTTACCATACCACAAACTCACCTGCAGACTCACACCCTACTACAAACACACCACAAACTCAGCTTTACGAACTCACAAGCAACAGATATGCTCACTTTACAGACGCGCAAGTGATACTGTCGTGAAAACACACGCACAGACGTGTTAGGCACCACGCTCACGTACACTCACACCACGCTCACCAACTGGGCACGACACCTATACTCACCTACAAACTCTAACTACTCACCACCGACGTATGCAACACTCGCGAAGCTCACCTCCAGACTCGCAGCACACTCGTACACACGCACAACTCACCCACAGACTCACACACTCACACACTCACCAAGAGACTCACACACTCACCAAGAGACTCACACACTCACCAAGAGACTCACACACTCACCCACAGACTCACACACTCACCCAGAGACTCACACACTCACCCACAGACTCACACACTCACCCACAGACTCACACACTCACCTAGAGACTCACACACTCACCTAGAGACTCACACACTCACCCAGAGACTCACACACTCACCTACAGACTCACACACTCACCCAGAGACTCACACACTCACCCACAGACTCACACACTCACCCAGAGACTCGCACACTCACCCACAGACTCACACACTCACCCACAGACTCACACACTCACCTACAGACTCACACACTCACCCAGAGACTCACACACTCACCCACAGACTCACACACTCACCTAGAGACTCACACACTCACCTAGAGACTCACACACTCACCCACAGACTCACCCACAGACTCACACACTCACCCACAGACTCACACACTCACCCAGAGACTCACACACTCACCCACAGACTCACACACTCACCCAGAGACTCGCACACTCACCCACAGACTCACACACTCACCCACAGACTCACACACTCACCTACAGACTCACACACTCACCCAGAGACTCACACACTCACCCACAGACTCACACACTCACCTAGAGACTCACACACTCACCTAGAGACTCACACACTCACCCACAGACTCACACACTCACCCACAGACTCACACACTCACCCACAGACTCACACACTCACCCAGAGACTCACACACTCACCCACAGACTCACACACTCACCCACAGACTCACACACTCACCCACAGACTCACACACTCACCCACAGACTCACACACTCACCCACAGACTCACACACTCACCCACAGACTCACACACTCACCCACAGACTCACACACTCACCCAGAGACTCACACACTCACCCAGAGACTCACACACTCACCCACAGACTCACACACTCACCCAGAGACTCACACACTCACCCACAGACTCACACACTCACCCAGAGACTCACACACTCACCCACAGACTCACACACTCACCCACAGACTCACACACTCACCCAGAGACTCACACACTCACCCAGAGACTCACACACTCACCCACAGACTCACACACTCACCCAGAGACTCACACACTCACCCACAGACTCACACACTCACCCAGAGACTCACACACTCACCCACAGACTCACACACTCACCCACAGACTCACACACTCACCCACAGACTCACACACTCACCCAGAGACTCACACACTCACCCACAGACTCACACACTCACCCAGAGACTCACACACTCACCCACAGACTCACACACTCACCCACAGACTCACACACTCACCCAGAGACTCACACACTCACCCACAGACTCACACACTCACCCACAGACTCACACACTCACCCACAGACTCACACACTCACCCACAGACTCACACACTCACCCAGAGACTCACACACTCACCCACAGACTCACACACTCACCCACAGACTCACACACTCACCCACAGACTCACACACTCACCCAGAGACTCACACACTCACCCACAGACTCACACACTCACCTACAGACTCACACACTCACCAAGAGACTCACACACTCACCCACAGACTCACACACTCACCCAGAGACTCACACACTCACCCACAGACTCACACACTCACCCAGAGACTCACACACTCACCCAGAGACTCACACACTCACCCACAGACTCACACACTCACCCAGAGACTCACACACTCACCCAGAGACTCACACACTCACCAAGAGACTCACACACTCACCCAGAGACTCACACACTCACCCACAGACTCACACACTCACCCAGAGACTCACACACTCACCCAGAGACTCACACACTCACCCACAGACTCACACACTCACCCAGAGACTCACACACTCACCCACAGACTCACACACTCGCCCACAAACTCACACACTCACCCAGAGACTCACACACTCACCCAGAGACTCACACACTCACCCAGAGACTCACACACTCACCCACAGACTCACACACTCACCCACAGACTCACACACTCACCCAGAGACTCACACACTCACCTAGAGACTCACACACTCACCCACAGACTCACACACTCACCCACAGACTCACACACTCACCCACAGACTCACACACTCACCTAGAGACTTACACACTCACCCAGAGACTCACACACTCACCCAGAGACTCACACACTCACCCAGAGACTCACACACTCACCCACAGACTCACACACTCACCCACAGACTCACACACTCACCCAGAGACTCGCACAACTCACCCACAGACTCACACACTCACCAAGAGACTCACACACTCACCCACAGACTCACACACTCACCCACAGACTGACACACTCACCCAGAGACTCGCACACTCACCTAGAGACTCACACACTCACCTAGAGACTGACACACTCACCCACAGACTCACACACTCACCCACAGACTCACACACTCACCCACAGACTCACACACTCACCCAGAGACTCACACACTCACCTAGAGACTCACACACTCACCCACAGACTCACACACTCACCCAGAGACTCACACACTCACCTAGAGTCTCACACACTCACCTAGAGACTGACACACTCACCCACAGACTCACACACTCACCCACAGACTCACACACTCACCCACAGACTCACACACTCACCCACAGACTCACACACTCACCCACAGACTCACACACTCACCCACAGACTCACACACTCACCCACAGACTCACACACTCACCCACAGACTCACACACTCACCCACAGACTCACACACTCACCTAGAGACTCACACACTCACCCACAGACTCACACACTCACCCACAGACTCACACACTCACCCACAGACTCACACACTCACCTAGAGATTGACACACTCACCCACAGACTCACACACTCACCCACAGACTCACACACTCACCTAGAGACTCACACACTCACCCACAGACTCACACACTCACCCACAGACTCACACACTCACCCACAGACTCACACACTCACCTAGAGACTGACACACTCACCCACAGACTCACACACTCACCCACAGACTCACACACTCAACCAGAGACTCACACACTCACCAAGAGACTCACACACTCACCCACATACTGACACACTCACCCAGAGACTCGCACACTCACCTAGAGACTCACACACTCACCTAGAGACTGACACACTCACCCACAGACTCACACACTCACCCACAGACTCACACACTCACCCACAGACTCACACACTCACCTAGAGTCTCACACACTCACCTAGAGACTGACACACTCACCCACAGACTCACACACTCACCCACAGACTCACACACTCACCCACAGACTCACACACTCACCCACAGACTCACACACTCACCTAGAGACTCACACACTCACCCACAGACTCACACACTCACCCACAGACTCACACACTCACCCACAGACTCACACACTCACCTAGAGACTGACACACTCACCCACAGACTCACACACTCACCCACAGACTCACACACTCACCTAGAGACTCACACACTCACCCACAGACTCACACACTCACCCAGAGACTCACACACTCACCCAGAGACTCACACACTCACCCAGAGACTCACACACTCACCCAGAGACTCACACACTCACCCACAGACTCACACACTCACCCACAGACTCACACACTCACCCAGAGACTCACACACTCACCTAGAGACTCACACACTCACCCACAGACTCACACACTCACCCACAGACTCACACACTCACCCACAGACTCACACACTCACCTAGAGACTTACACACTCACCCAGAGACTCACACACTCACCCAGAGACTCACACACTCACCCAGAGACTCACACACTCACCCACAGACTCACACACTCACCCACAGACTCACACACTCACCCAGAGACTCGCACAACTCACCCACAGACTCACACACTCACCAAGAGACTCACACACTCACCCACAGACTCACACACTCACCCACAGACTGACACACTCACCCAGAGACTCGCACACTCACCTAGAGACTCACACACTCACCTAGAGACTGACACACTCACCCACAGACTCACACACTCACCCACAGACTCACACACTCACCCACAGACTCACACACTCACCCAGAGACTCACACACTCACCTAGAGACTCACACACTCACCCACAGACTCACACACTCACCCAGAGACTCACACACTCACCTAGAGTCTCACACACTCACCTAGAGACTGACACACTCACCCACAGACTCACACACTCACCCACAGACTCACACACTCACCCACAGACTCACACACTCACCCACAGACTCACACACTCACCCACAGACTCACACACTCACCCACAGACTCACACACTCACCCACAGACTCACACACTCACCTAGAGACTCACACACTCACCCACAGACTCACACACTCACCCACAGACTCACACACTCACCCACAGACTCACACACTCACCTAGAGACTGACACACTCACCCACAGACTCACACACTCACCCACAGACTCACACACTCACCTAGAGACTCACACACTCACCCACAGACTCACACACTCACCCACAGACTCACACACTCACCCACAGACTCACACACTCACCTAGAGACTGACACACTCACCCACAGACTCACACACTCACCCACAGACTCACACACTCACCCACAGACTCACACACTCACCCAGAGACTCACACACTCACCAAGAGACTCACACACTCACCCACAGACTGACACACTCACCCAGAGACTCGCACACTCACCTAGAGACTCACACACTCACCTAGAGACTGACACACTCACCCACAGACTCACACACTCACCCAAAGACTCACACACTCACCCACAGACTCACACACTCACCTAGAGTCTCACACACTCACCTAGAGACTGACACACTCACCCACAGACTCACACACTCACCCACAGACTCACACACTCACCCACAGACTCACACACTCACCCACAGACTCACACACTCACCTAGAGACTCACACACTCACCCACAGACTCACACACTCACCCACAGACTCACACACTCACCCACAGACTCACACACTCACCTAGAGACTGACACACTCACCCACAGACTCACACACTCACCCACAGACTCACACACTCACCTAGAGACTCACACACTCACCCACAGACTCACACACTCACCCACAGACTCACACACTCACCCACAGACTCACACACTCACCTAGAGACTGACACACTCACCCACAGACTCACACACTCACCCACAGACTCACACACTCACCCACAGACTCACACACTCACCTAGAGACTCACACACTCACCTAGAGACTGACACACTCACCCACAGACTCACACACTCACCCACAGACTCACACACTCACCCACAGACTCACACACTCACCCACAGACTCACACACTCACCCAGAGACTCGCACACTCACCTAGAGACTCACACACTCACCCACAGACTCACACACTCACCCAGAGACTCACACACTCACCCACAGACTCACACACTCACCCACAGACTCACACACTCACCCACAGACTCACACACTCACCCAAAGACTCACACACTCACCCACAGACTCACACACTCACCTACAGACTCACACACTCACCCACAGACTCACACACTCACCCAGAGACTCACACACTCACCTACAGACTCACACACTCACCTACAGACTCACACACTCACCTACAGACTCACACACTCACCTAGAGACTCACACACTCACCTTCAAACTCATACACTCACCCACGGACTCACACACTCACCTACAGACTCACTCACTCACCCACAGACTCACACACTCACCCACAGACTCACACACTCACCCACAGACTCACACACTCACATACAGACTCACACACTCACCCAGAGACTCACACACTCACCCACAGACTCACACACTCACCCACAGACTCACACACTCACCTAGAGACTCACACACTTACCTACAGACTCACACACTCACCCACAGACTCGCACACTCACCTAGAGACTCACACACTCACCTACAGACTCACACACTCAGCTAGAGACTCACACACTCACCCACAGACTCACACACTCACCCACAGACTCACACACTCACCTACAGACTCACACACTCACCTACAGACTCACACACTCACCTAAAGACTCACACACTCACCTAGAGACTCACACACTCACCTAGAGACTTACACACTCACCCACAGACTCACACACTCACCCACAGACTCACACACTCACCTAGAGACTCACACACTCACCCACAGACTCACACACTCACCCAGAGACTCACACACTCACCCACAGACTCACACACTCACCCACAGACTCACACACTCACCTACAGACTCACACACTCACCCACATACTCACACACTCACCTACAGACTCACACACTCACCCAGAGACTCACACACTCACCCAGAGACTCACACACTCACCTACAGACTCACACACTCACCTACATACTCACACACTCACCTACAGACTCACACACTCACCTGAAGACTCACACACTCACCTACAGACTCACACACTCACCTAGAGACTCACACACTCACCTTCAAACTCACACACTCACCCACAGACTCACACACTCACTCACAGACTCACTCACTCACTCACTCACCCACAGACTCACACACTCACCCACAGACTCACACACTCACCCACATACTCACACACTCACCCACAGACTCACACACTCACCTACAGACTCACACACTCACCTACAGACTCACACACTCACCCAGAGGCTCACACACTCACCTACAGACTCACACACTCACCCACAGACTCACACACTCACCCACAGACTCACACACTCACCTACAGACTCACACACTTACCTACAGACTCACACACTCACCCACAGACTCACACACTCACCTAGAGACTCACACACTCACCTACAGACTCACACACTCAGCTAGAGACTCACACACTCACCCACAGACTCACACACTCACCTACAGACTCACACACTCACCCACAGACTCACACACTCACCCAGAGACTCACACACTCACCTACAGACTCACACACTCACCTACAGACTCACACACTCACCTACAGACTCACACACTCACCTAGAGACTCACACACTCACCTTCAAACTCATACACTCACCCACGGACTCACACACTCACCTACAGACTCACTCACTCACCCACAGACTCACACACTCACCCACAGACTCACACACTCACCCACAGACTCACACACTCACCCACAGACTCACACACTCACCTACAGACTCACACACTTACCTACAGACTCACGCACTCACCCACAGACTCACACACTCACCTAGAGACTCACACACTCACCCACAGACTCACACACTCACCTAGAGACTCACACACTCACCCACAGACTCACACACTCACCCAGAGACTCACACACTCACCTACAGACTCACACACTCACCTACATACTCACACACTCAGCTACAGACTCACACACTCACCTAGAGACTCACACACTCACCTACAGACTCACACACTCACCTAGAGACTCACACACTCACCTTCAAACTCACATACTCACCCACAGACTCACACACTCACCTACAGACTCACTCACTCACCCACAGACTCACACACTCACCCACAGACTCACACACTCACCCACAGACTCACACACTCACATACAGACTCACACACTCACCCAGAGACTCACACACTCACCTACAGACTCACACACTCACCCACAGATTCACACACTCACCTACAGACTCACACACTCACCCACAGACTCACACACTCACATAGAGACTCACACACTCACCCACAGATTCACACATAGCCACTCATACACCCCACAGTCACACGCGTTCAAAGTTCCAACGTCCCCGACTCTCACTTAACACACGCGCGAAAACACTCGTACACACTCATACACAGTCATACACACCACACTCTTACATACATACAGATTAATACACACTCACACAGTCATACACACACACCCACGAGCACACACACCCCACACTGCACTCACACATACACACACTCATATTCGCTCATTCACACTCATGCACACTCGTACACACTCATACACCCCGCACTCATACACACTCATGCACGGTCATACACACCGAACTCTTACATACATACAGATTAATACACACTCACACCCACGAGCACACACACACACCACACTGCGCTCATACACACACACACTTATATTCGCTCATACACACTCATACACACTCGTACATTCTCACTACAGACTCACATACACAATAATGCATACTCATACACAATTATACACACTCATACACACTCATACACACTCGTACATTCTCACTACAGACTCACATACACAATAATGCATACTCATACACAATTATACACACTCATACACACTCATACACACTCGTACATTCTCACCTACAGACTCACATACACAATAATGCATACTCATACACAATTATACACACTCATACACACTCATACACACTCGTACATTCTCACTACAGACTCACATACACAATAATGCATACTCATACACAATTATACACACTCATACACACTCATACACACTCGTACATTCTCACCTACAGACTCACATACACAATAATGTATACTCATACACAGTTATACACACTCGTGCATACACCTCCATACACACCGCACGCATACGTACACACTCATTTATGTACACACTTATACACACTCATATGTACACACTTATACACACTCATATGTACACACTTATACACACTCATATGTACACACGAACTTATGCACACTCGTACACGATCGTACACACACACACTAGCTGCCTGTCAAGCACACACTCACCGCACTTACACGCACAGACGAACACTCGTAAATAAACTCTCATAGACATACACACAACGCATGGAGTTGTATTTTATACTTACATTCATGTAGAGACACCTATGATTTGCGTACACTCGCAAACACAAGTGAACTCACGGTGCATGCACACAACCGCCTGTGACGCACACACGCACGTGTACTTGTTGACATACATGTCACAGGGAATACACAAACGTACCTGTGCACACATGTGTACACACGTGTGTGTGTGTGCACACGTATGTGTACACAGGTGTGTATGTGCACACGTGTGTATGTGCACACGTGTGTGTGTGCACACGTGTGTGTACACGTGTGTGTGTGTGCACACGTGTGTGGGTGCACACGTGTGTGTACACGTGTGTGTCCACGTGTGTGTGTGTGCACACGTGTGTGGGTGCACACGTGTGTGGGTGCACACGTGTGTGTACACGTGTGTGTACACGTGTGTGTGTGTGCACACGTGTGTGTGTGTGCACACGTGTGTGTGTACACGTCGGAGACACGTGCATTCGGGCCTGCACTGGCACGACATGCACACGTAGACATGTACAGGGCTGCACTCACACGTAGACTTAGCACGTGTAAACACACACGCGTGTCCTCACACTCACTCACACGTAAACTTAGCACGTGTAAACACACACGCGTGTCCTCACACTCACACGTAGACTTAGCACGTGTAAACACACACGCGTGTCCTCACACTCACACGTAGACTTAGCACGCAGAGTTCTGCATCCGGCGCACGACGGCATGGATGGTTGTGTAACCAGCATCACGCCTGGCCGCCTTTGTCTTCCCCAGTACTGATGTTTGATACATCGCACTCGGGCACTCATTTAAGGCGGAGTCGACCTAGGGGGTGAGGGGGGGGTCACTCACAGGACCGGTTGAGATATTCACGAACACACAAAGACACAGACGTGCACACACACACAACACACTTGCCATACACGCTCACACCTTCACACAGACTTAAACATGAACACTTACACTCACATCCACGCGCGCGTACACCTGGACACAAATACGAAGATTCCCCCGTAGAGGCTGAATATAACTTTGAAGCAAGTGCTGTTAGCAATCGGCTATGAAGGGCTGCACGACACACGAGGGGGTGGGTGACCAGCACTGCGCCCGGACACACACACACACACATCCACACGGGTGGCGGGTCACGTGGTGGGGCACGTGGTGGACACCATGAGGTCACGTGGTGGGGCACGTGGTGGACACCGTGAGGTCACGTGGTGGACACCGTGGGGTCACGTGGTGGGGCACGTGGTGGACACCGTGGGGTCACGTGGCGGGGCACGTGGTGGGGCACGTAGTGGACACCGTGGGGTCACGTGGTGGGGCACGTGGTGGACACCTTGGGGTCACGTGGTGGACACCGTGGGGTCACGTGGTGGGGCACGTGGTGGACACCGTGGGGTCACGCGCGCCACATGCCACCGGTGCGCGCCGTGGAGGTTGCCCGAGCGGCGGCGCTCCTCCTCCGACGCCGCGATGCGCGATGCGCGATGCGACCCCAACCGCCTCGTGCCGCGCTCGGCGCCGCGCGCGCCGCGTCCCACGAAGACGCGCGGTGGTGGTTGGTGGTGGTGGTGGGGGGGTTGGTGGTGGTGGTGGGGGGGTTGGTGGTGGTGGGGGGGTTGGTGGTGGTGGTTGTTGGTGGGTGTGAGGTGGTGGGGGGGGGGTTCTCCTTGCAACTCTGCAGCCGTTCTAGAGCTGGGTTCGACCCGTGCCGGTGGTGCGCGTTCGCCCCAGAGTGAGGGAATCGGTCGAGAAGGGAGACAGAGAGAAAGCGAGCGAGTGAGCGAGCGAGTGAATGAGCGAGGGGAGCCTCGCTTCTCCCGAGATGTGCGCGAGGTGACGTAGCGGCCGTCTCCGCCTGTGCGCGCCGCGTGCGAAGCGCGGCTCCGACCGCTCCGGCGGTGCCGCTCGCGACGGCCACCCCCACGGGGCCCCGGCCACCCCCACGGGGCCCCGGCCACCCCCACGGGGCCCCGGCCACCCCCACGGGGCCCCGGCCACCCCCACGGGGTCCGGGCGCGCCAGGGACGCAGCGGCAGCGATGTCCCTGCCAACCCCCCCCCCCCCCCCGCGAGAAAACGCGAGACGTCGTCGCGGACTTTGATATCCCCGCTCCCCCCCTCTCTCCTCTGTCTCTCTTCGTGAGCCGCGTCCTTTCCCGAGACGTGCGCGAACGTGGCCTTGCCGGCGTTCAGCCTGTGCCCGTCATCTCGAGTCAAGAACGCCGCGTTAGACGCCCGCTGCTCCGCACCTTGCAAGCTGCCCGACGGGGGAAGTTGTCTCGTGGCGGCGCGTGCGAGCGAGTCCCAGGCTGTCGCTCCGTCTCCACCCGTGTGAGCGCGGCGAGTCACGGCTTGTGGGGGGGGGGAGACGTCGCGTGGCGGGCAGCGCACCGCGCTACGAATCAATAACAGTGGCGGATTTCTAAAGCGTCCCTGGGCCCTCCCCTAGGTCGACTCAGACCTAAATGGGTACCCGGTGTGTAAACATCAACATTGGGGGAGACAAAAGCGGCCGGGCGTGGTGCTGCCCACCCACCACCACCTCGTGTGCCGTGCAGCGGCGCCCCAACAGTCTGCCCAGGCGATACGAGGGGGGGGGGGGTGGTGGTGGGGTGGGAGAATCTTTGTCTTCGTCGTGATCTCCCTGGCGGTGTCTCGCACAGTCGCAGCGCGGAGCGAGCGGCCGACGCGGGGAGGTCGCGAGCCGCGTAGACGGCGACTCCGCGAGCCGCGTGCGTGGAGACTGGGGAGGGAGCCGCGTGGGGACTGGGGAGGGAGGGAGCCGCGTGCGAGCTCCGAGGGAGGGAGCCCAGAGGGGACGCCGCCGTGCCAGGTTCGTCTCGGCGACTGCTTCGCACCGGACACGAGGGGGACGGGGAGGAGGCGTCGGGGCGCGCGCGAGTGGTGATGGTGATGATGGTGATGATGATGGTGGTGGTGATGGTGGTGATGGTGATGATGGTGGTGATGGTGGTGGTAGTGATGATGATGGTGGTGATGGTACTGATGGTGGTGGTGATGATGGTGGTGATGGTGGTAGTGGTGGTGATGGTGATGATGGTGGTGGTAGTGATGATGATGATGATGGTGGTAGTGATGATGATGGTGGTGATGGTGGTAGTGGTGGTGATGATGATGATGATGGTGGTAGTCGTGGTGATGATGGTGATGATGGCGGTAATGGTGGTAGTGGTGGTGATGATGGTGATGATGGTGATGATGGTGGTAGTGGTGGTGATGATGGTGATGATGGTGATGATGGTGGTAGTGATGGTGGTGATGGTGGTAGTGATGGTGGTGATGGTGGTAGTGGTGGTGATGATGGTGGTAGTGGTGGTGATGATGGTGGTAGTGGTGGTGATGATGGTGATGATGGTGGTGATGATGATGATGATGATGGTGATGATGGTGGTAGTGGTGGTGATGATGGTGATGATGATGGTGGTGGTGGTGATGATGGTGATGATGGTGATGATGGTGGTGATGGTGGTAGTGGTGGTGATGGTGATGATGGTGGTAGTGGTGGTGATGATGGTGGTGATGATGATGATGGTGATGATGGTGGTAGTGATGATGGTGATGATGATGGTGGTGGTGGTGGTGATGATGATGGTGATGATGGTGATGCTGCTGGGCAGCTCTCGACGCCACTCGCACCGCGCCGTGAGGACCGCGGCCGCCCTTTCGCCCCCCCCCCCACGCCGCTCGCCCTGTAAACTCGCTCCCTGCCTCTCTCCCTGCCTCTCTCTCTCTCCATGTAAACTCGCTCCCTGCCTCTCTCTCTCTCTCCCTGTAAACTCGCTCCCTGCCTCTCACTCCCTGTAAACTCGCTCCCCGTCTCTCTCTCTCTCTCCCTGTAAACTCGCTCCCTGCCTCTCTCTCCCCGTCTCTCTCCCTGTAAACTCGCTCCCCGTCTCTCTCTCTCTCCCTGTAAACTCGCACCCTGCCTCTCTCTCCCTGCCTCTCTCTCTCTCCCTGTAAACTCGCTCCCTGCCTCTCTCTCTCTCCCTGTAAACTCGCTCCCTGCCTCTCTCTCTGCGCAAGGATGACACGCAAATTCGTGAAGCGTTCTCTCTCCCCGTCTCTCTCTCTCCCCGTCTCTCTCTCCCTGTAAACTCGCTCCCTGCCTCTCTCTCTCTCCCTGTAAACTCGCTCCCTGCCTCTCTCTCCCCGTCTCTCTCTCCCCGTCTCTCTCTCCCCGTCTCTCTCTCTCCCTGTAAACTCGCTCCCTGCCTCTCTCTCTCTCTCGCTCTCTCCCCGCCGCGCACAGCAGTGCCGCGCGTGCTATGGTGAGACGCGGTGCTGTGAGCTCGCACGCGTGAACTACTGCTGCTGCTGCTATCGCTGCTGCTGCTGCTGCTGTCGCTGCTGCTGCTGCTGTCTCTGCTGCTCCGCAGCTTCGGCGGTTACCGGCAGCGGCGATGCCGGAGCAAGGTGGGTGACGAGCTGCTCGCGCGAGTGGGTGGGTGGGTGAGCGACTGGGTGGGTGGGTGAGCGACTGGGTGGGTGGGTGAGCGACTGGGTGGGTGGGTGAGCGACTGGGTGAGCCATTGGACGGATGAGTCCGTGGGTGAGCGAGTGAGCGGTGTTTTACACGAGTGGTCGGTTCGCTTGGGCGAGTTTGTAGTTGGTTAAGCGAGTGATTTGGTGAGTGAGTGATTGAGTGAGTGAGTGATTGAGTGAGTGATTGAGTGAGTTAGTGTCGTGGGTAAATGAGTGGGTGAGCGGTGGTTGAATGCGGTGAGTGGTTGATTGATTGGGCGGGTGTGTGTGTGTGATTGATGCAGCGAGTGGTTTTGGTGAGTGAGTGATTGAGCGAGTGGGGGATTGAGCGAGTAGGTGAGTGAGTGGATGAGTTGTGCGGCGTGTGTGTGGTTGGTCCAATGAGTGGTTTTAGTGAGTGAGTGAGTGGTTAAGTGGGTGGGTGATTGAGTGATAGAGTGAGTGGTTGATTGAGCGAGTAGGTGAGTGAGTGGGCTGCGTTGCATTCCTTGCCAATGTGTGGCACGCGCGTTCCGCAGCGCGTGAGGGCGAGTGATGTCGTGGTGAGCGTCGTGGCGGTGAGCGCTGTGGTGGTGAGTGGTGTAGTGGTGAGTGTTGTGGTGAGTGTTGTGGTGGTGAGCGGTGCTGCGAGGTGGTGAGCGTCGTGGTGGTGAGCGCTGCTCGTTCGCGAGAGAACCGCGCCGCGTCCATCGCTCCTCTGGTGCAGCGCCGTGTCAGCGGAGCGCAGCGCCGTGTCAGCGGAGCGCAGCGCCGTGTCTGCGGAGCGCAGCGCCGTGTCTGCGGTGGGCAGCGCGGTGTCTGCGTAGCGCAGTGCGGTGTCTGCGTAGTGCAGTGCAGTGTCTGCATTTTGTTTGCCGGTCGCTCCGCCAATTCACGCAGCACGTGAGCGCGCATCGCGACGCTGATGATCGTGGTGACGACGACGATGATGACGACGACAATGATGTTGATGGCGGTGACGATGGCATTGTAGCGCCTTGGGTAGGGTGTTGCTCCCCCGATTCGCGAGCGAGGCGGCTAACAGGGGGCACGAACGACAGTACAAAGTGTGTCGCGTGAACACAGACCACGTGTTCACTCACAGTACACAGACCACGTGTTCACTCACAGTACACAGATCACGTGTCCACTCACAGTACACAGACCACGTGTTCACTCACAGTACACAGCCTGTCACGTGAACACAGACCACATGTTCACTCACAGTACACATCGTGTCACGTGAACACAGATCACGTGCTCACTCGCAGTACACATCGTGTCACGTGAACACAGACCACGTGTTCACTCACAGTACACAGACTCACGTGAACACAGATCACGTGTTCACTCACAGAACACAGGCTGTCACGTGAACACAGACCACGTGTTCACTCACAGTACACAGACTCACGTGAACACAGACCACGTGTTCACTCGCAGTACACAGACTCAGTACACAGCGTGAACACAGATCACGTGATGACACACACACTCAGTACACAGGCTGTCGTGTGAACACACACCAGTTGTTTTGACACACACACTCAGTACACAGGCTGTCGTGTTAACACACACACTCAGTACACAGGCTGTACGGTTAACACACCACGTGTTAACACACACACACAGTGTTAACACACACACACTCAGTACACAGGCTGTCGTGTTAACACTCACCACGTGTTAACACACACCAGTTGTGTTGACACACACACTCAGTACTCAGCCTGTCGTGTTAACAATGTGTGCTGAGTGCGTACCTTGTTCACTATGTATGTGCTGCGTGTGGTTCTGCGTGTACTGACTTTGTGAGTGGTTGTCACTGTGTGTGTGTCACTGTGTGTGTGTGTCACTGTGTGTGAGTGTCACTGTGTGTGTGTGTGATTGTCACTGTGTGTGTGTGTGTGATTGTCACTGTGTGTGTGATTGTCACTGTGTGTGTGTGTCACTGTGTGTGAGTGTCACTGTGTGTGTGTGTGATTGTCACTGTGTGTGTGTGTGTGTGATTGTCACTGTGTATGTGATTGTCACTGTGTGTGTGTCTGTGTATGTGTGTGAGATTGTGTCACTGTGTGTGTGTGTGTGATTGTGTCACTGCGTGTGTGTGTGTCACTGTGTGTGTGTCACTGTGTGTGTGTGATTGTCACTGTGTGTGTGTGTGAGTGTGTCACTGTGTGTGTGTGTGTCACTGTGTGTGTGTGTGATTGTCACTGTGTGTGTGTGCACGTGTTTTTTGTCTTTAGCGTGATTTGTGTGGAGCAGCAGTTATAGTTCGATTCCCGCTCACGGCCAACACCAGTGACGATTATCTGAACCGGCCCTGGGCCTCCCCTAGGTCGACTCAGCCTCCAATGAGTACCTGGTGCGTTGTGTAAACATCGCCACTGGGGAGACAAACGCGGCCGGAAGTGGTGCCGGCACTCAATACATCTGTGCAAGATAACAGCACTTGCCCCAACAGTCTGTGGAAGCTATGAGTGATATTTGTGTCTTTGTGTGTGTGACTTTCCTTGTGGTTGTGTATACGACTACATGTGTGTGTGTGATTGTCCATTATTCGAATAAAAGTTGTTTGGAAAGTCGACAGGACACGTATGGGTGCTTCCAAACACTCAAATTAACTCTATACTTACGAACATGATCACCTCGTATTCTTCATTCATATATGTACATATGCTTAGTGAACGCAGCTGCATGCAACCGTGGCCGCCACTCCAGACACGCGCCGCCTTTCATCTCGATCGTGTGTCCTACTTGCTGTGTCACGTGTCTGTGACGTCACGTGTCTGTGACGTCACGTGTCTGTGACGTCACGTGTCTGTGACGTCACGTGTCTGTGACGTCACGTGTCTGTGACGTCACGTGTCTGTGACGTCACGTGTCTGTGGCGTCACGTGTCTGTGGCGTCACGTGTCTGTGGCGTCACGTGTCTGTGGCGTCACCTGTCTGTGTCACGTGTCTGTGCACTCTTCGCAAAGCGCGGCACAGCGTCGATGAGTGCTGTTTGCTGCTGGCCGCTTGACGTCACCCCCCCCCATCTTTCTGTCACTCGGGAGCGTTTCCAATCGGTGATATCAGCAACAACAACAGCAGCAACAACAACAGCATCAACAACAACAATCTACACACATCGCCCAACTCGTAACGCACGTTCTGTTGACGTGACGAACCTTACTAATTAGATGTGTCGGCTGGTGGCGGGTTTAACGGCACCACATTTATATATTGTCGCGATCTAACCCAACAACAACAGCAGCCCTGCCACCAATCATCGCACGCCTCCCCCTGGCTTTGAGGTTCCTCCTCGGCCGACGCCGGTGTCGCCTGATGAAGCTAGTTGTAATTACTGGCGAAACGTCGTACTCAGTTTATAAATGTTGTGGCTTGGCTCTCCAACACACCGGTGTGCTACACTATACACTACACTATACACTACACTACTATACACCACACTATACACTACACTACTATACACTTCTATACACTAAACTAATATACACTACACTACTATACACCACACTATACACTACACTACTATACACTACTATACACTACACTAATATACACTACACTACTATACACCGCACTATACACTACACTACTGTACACTACTATACACTACACTACTATGCACTACTATACACTACACTACTATACACTACACTACTATACACTACACTACTATACACTACACTACTATACACTTCACTACTATACACTACACTTTACACTACACCAGGGGTCCTCAAACTTTTTAAACAGGGGGCCAGTTCACTGTCCCTCAGACCGTTGGAGGGCCGGACTATAGTTAAAATAACTATGAACAAATTCCTATGCACACTGCATATATCTTATTTTGAAGTGAAGAAACAAAACGGGAACAAATACAATATTTAAAATGAAGAACAAGTAAAGTTAAATCAACAAACTTGCCAGTATTTCAATGGGAACTATGGGCCTGCTTTTGGCTAATGAGATGGTCAATGTCCGGTTCCATATTTGTCACTGCTAGTCGTAACAAGTGATGCAAGTGTGCATCCGTTAGTCTAGATCTGGTTGGAGATTTCAAATGTTTCATTCTGGAAAAAGTCTGTTCACAGACATAAGTGCTGCCAAAGATGGTTGCCATTTTGAGTGCATGGTTCCTGAGATGAGGATATGTCTCAGAGGGGAGAGATGCATTGAAATTATGAAGGCTGCTTGACTTGAGTGCGTCTTTCAGAGAGTCACAATTCTGCAGTTCAGCCAGTTCCATTTGGTAAATTGTATCCACATTTTCAATGTCAATAGAAAATGGGTTACGGAAAAGCTGTATGTCCTGTTCATGGAGATGAAGCTCTGTAAATCTAAATTGGAACTCCTTTTGCAATTTTTCCAGTGAATCCACACATGTTTTGTTTGGGAATGCAACCAATGGTTTTTCCGCTAACAGATTTTGAGCTGTGGGGAGATGGCAGAAGTTTTCCTCCTTCACTTGTTTGATGAGGAGGCCTAATTTTACTTCAAATGCTTTAACATGTGATTGCATATCACAGATGAGCTTCCCCTTTCCTTGAAGTTGCACATTGAAACTGTTGAGTAGCTCTGTTACATCTGTCAGAAAGGCAAGGTGCCATTTCCATTCTGCATCATTGAGCTCTGGTACTTCTTTGTTTTTTGAAAGCAGAAAAGCTGTAATCTGTGGAAGTAAGTCATAGAAACGTTTCAAAACTCTCCCTCGACTCAGCCAACGGACTTCTGTGTGGTACAGAACATCTTCATAGTCAACATTTAGCTCAGACAGAAATTCCTGAAATTGTCTGTGGTTTAGTGCATGAGCTCTAATGAAGTTAACACAAGATACCACAATTTTCATAACAGAGTCCCACTTCAGTGATGAGGCAGTGTATGGCTATTGGATGAGAATGGTTGTTTGTCCATCTCTTGGTTAAAGCGAGCAATTACTCCTTTCTTAGACCCCACCATGCTAGGAGCACCATCAGTTGTCACACTGGCTAGTTTAGCCCAGTTCAGCTCCAAACCATTCACAGTTTGGCAAACCTTTTCATAGATATCCTCTCCTGTAGTTGTTCCTTTGATGCTTTGCAGTGCAGCAAGCTCTTCTGTGACTTCGAAATAGTCATTCGTCCCACGAATAAAAATTAGAAGTTGTGCAGAATCACGAACATCATTGCTTTCGTCGAGTGCCAAGGAAAAATAGGAAAGTTTTTTTGTGGAGTTTTGCAAATGCTGATGCAAATTGCCTCCCATTTCTTCAATCCTCCGTGTAATTGTAGGTCCTGAAAGACTCACTGTACTAAATAAATCGGCCTTCTCTGGACACATCTCTTTGGCAACAGAAAGAAGGCATTCTTTAACAAATTCTCCCTCCACGAATGGTCTGCCAGTGCACGCTATTAGCTTGGCAACTTGCAAACTTGCTCGCAGTGATGAAATATTTAGCTGTTTCCGCTTCACAAAAGTATTTTGCCGAGTTGTTAATGTATTCTTCAGTTTTAATATTTTATCTTTGCTCACTTCTCCGACCAAACAATCATATTTATCTTTATGTTGAGTTTCGTAGTGTCGATGTAAATTGTATTCTTTGAACACAGACACTATATTCTGGCATATCAGACACACAGCTCTTTCCTTGTACTGCATGAAAAAGTAATCATAAGTCCACTGTTCTTTGAATATCCTACACTCCGAGTAAATTTTTCTCTTTCTTGACATCATTGTTTCCTAGGGAGTCAAAATTGCTATTAGTAAAATACCAATATATATACAGCGCTACAAAAACAATATACCAGCAATAACTTTGCCCACACAGAGACATACAGACTGCACTGCCCATCAATGCAGTCTGATTGGGGGAACTCCGCTTTTACCCCAGGCTCACAATGGTGCGGGTGCCATTAAAAAGTTAATTACACCTGCAGTTTTGTTCACAGATCGCAGTGCGATCTGCGAACTCGCAATCGGCGGCGGCCGCCCCCTCTCCCTCTTCCACCAATGACCCTCCTTCTCATGAAGAAAAAAAGTAACAGACAGGCAGCGGCGGCAAAAACACCCGGCGGGCCGGATAAATGTCCTCGGCGGGCCGCATGTGCCCCACGGGGCGTAGTTTGAGGACCCCTGCACTACACTATACATTACGCTATACACTCCACTACACTATACACTCCACTACACACTATACTACTATACACTACACTACTATACACTACACTATACACTACACTACTATACTATGCACTACACTATACACTACACTACTATACTATAGACTACACTACTATACACTACACTACTATACACTACACTACTATACACTACACTACTATACACTACACTACACACTATACACTACACTATACACTACACTATACACTACACTACTATACACTACACTACACTACTATAGACTACACTACTATACACTACACTACTATACACTACACTACTATACACTACACTACTATACACTACACTACACACTATACACTACACTATACACTACACTATACACTACACTACTATAAGGCTATACGGGGTATCTTTGTCTTTGGGTGCATCTGCCAGCCATCTCGGTCAGTGAATCCATGGCACCGAGGTCTGTCCCGTGATCTCCTGCCAGCGAGCCTTCGACACGTCACCTGGCCTCGAAGTGCACCTAGCCTGGCACGAGCGGCATGTTGACGTCACCGCCACTTAGTGTGCGTGTTAAAATCAATCTGTCTCAGGCTGATTATAAATCCTTAGGAGTGGAAGATCCCTCGCTGGTAGACAGCGTGTATCGCTGTACTGCGATCCACGTCGTCTTCAGGCTCACGGTCGCCTTCGAAGCCCGCAGAAGTCACGACGCGCACACACAAAGACAAAGATCCCCCGTATAGCCTTAACAGGGCCAAGTGCTGTTAGCGAGCACCTATGAAGGCCGGCACGGCACACGAGGGAGTGTGTGGCCAACGTCACGCCCGGCCGCCTTTGTCTCCCCAGTGGCTATGTTCAACACACCGCACCGGGTACTTATTCGAGGCTGAGTCGACCTAGGGGAGGAGGCGAGCGGGAATCGAACTCGGGCCGCAGGGTTCGTAACGCAGTGAGCGGACCGCCTCGCGACCGCGTGCAGCACATTGGGCGAACGCGTCCTGAGTGGCGGTGCGAGAGCGCGGTTGGCTACGTACGGCGCGAAAGAAGTTCAGCAGACACGCGTGCTGGACACGCCCCCTTGTCGAGCCGATGGAAAGCCGCTCGTTTGTACCGTTTCGTTTTATTGTTTCACGACCATCGCTCGTCAACTTTCCCAAGGCGTTCGAGCGTGCTCGTGACCACCGCAGCGTAAACTTAGAAACTCAGAGCAGGAGCGTGCACTGCAGTACGGCCACTGGGTAGCCGATCCACACACACACGGATGGAGGAGGAGGTGGAGGAGGCATCGTGGCCACAGCGGCGATGATGAATCGCCACTCCGCTCCTCGCCACGCGATCATCTGCCTCGTCAGATCGCCCCGCGGTGACAATCCACCCACTTGAGCCACGCGCACGAGACGAGCGCACGCTCGGTTCGATGTGGGGCAAGTGCTGCTGGGGGGGGGGAGGTGGCCAGCACCATCCGCGTCCGCCTTTGTCCCCCCCCAGGGCTGACGTTCACACACGGCAACGGGTTCTTATCGCCTCGGGGCTGAGTCGTCTCGGGTGAAAGGGGGGGGGGGGGATTGGGGGGGGATCACGCACGGACCTCGATCTGGCAAAGCCGCACCGGGACGCGGCTGTAAGCTGCTGGACGGCGCCTCGCTCCGCGCGGGGGAGGTTGGGGGGGGGTCGATGCGTCCAGTTTGGGGTGGCGCTGACAGCCACAAGGACAAAGCCCCCCCCCCCCCCCGTGTAGCCGTGCAGAATGGAGGTGCAAGAGCAGTGAGCGGGGGTTTGCCCCACAGAGTGAGTGAGGCTCGCTCGGCACTTGACGCGGGGAAGTGGCCAGAACCACGCGCTGACGCTGCACGTTGCGCAACTCGGGTGGACTGATTCGGGAGGCGCCATTGATGGTCACGGAACTCGCTTCCCCGCTCCGCTCTCGCACTGTCGCGCCGACAAAGACAAAGATCCCCCGTGCAGCCTCAACAGACTTTTGGGGGCAAGTGCTGTTAGCGAGCACCTCGATGTATGAAGGCCCGGCACGGCACACGGTGGGGTGGGGAGCCAGCAACACGCCGGGCGGCCTTTGTCTCCCGCGTGATGAAGTTTACGCATTGCACCAGGTACCCATTTGAGGCTGAGTCTACCTATGGAGGCGCAGAACCAGTTCAGAGAATCGTCAGTGGTATTGGCCGGGAATCGAACTGGCGCGGCGGTGGCGAGATGTTGACTCCCTCGCCTGGTGTACAGGAGGTCGTGGGTGCGATCCCGACCCTGACGCCTGCTGCTGTATATGTGGAGTTTGCGTGTCTCTCTCATCATCATCATCACTGTGACTAGGAGATGTTAACTACCTCGCCTGTTGTGCAGGAGGTCGTGGGTGCGATCCCGACCCTGACGCCTGCTGCTGTATATGTGGAGTTTGCGTGTCTCTCTCCCCTTGGTCGCGTGGATTTTTCTCTGGGTCCTCCGTTTTTTTTTCTCTCCACGTTTATAAACGCGCATTTGGAGTATTTGGCTGCGAAACATTTCCACGCGATAAGCCACTTACTTATCTTGGGCCATCGTTTTTTAGTTTAACTCGGGGACGCCCGGTTCGTACCACAGCGCGAACAGCTACCACGACGGATGCCTCACCCAGTCACCACGTGTCTCGAGACGTGAGCGGTGCACGTGGCGAGGCAGGCGGCCCTGAGAGAGAGGCCTGCGTGAGAGATTCTAGCCAACTCCGAGTGGGGCTGTGTGGGAGTTAGTCGAGCGCTGTTGTTGGTTTACGCCGAGATCACGGGTCCCGGGAGCTCCTCTCTCTCTGTCTGTCTGTCTCGCTACGCGCACATTCACTCGGAGAGCACACGCCCAGCACTCAAGACACACACACAGTCAAAACAAAGAGCCCCCCCCCATATAGTACTCTACAGAATGTTGGCGCAAGTATGGGGGGGCTAACGGCTGGGGTGGGTGGGCAATACCACGCGCAGTGGCCTATGTATACCCCGCTGCTGATGTTGACACACCGCGAGAGATTCACGTTTGAGGCTAAATCGACCAGGGGGAGGCCCAGACCCGGTTCAGATGGTCGCGTCTCTGATATCAGCCGTGTGCGGGAATCGAACTCGGCCGGACGGGTTCGCGGCGCAGTGCGCTAGACGCTGCGTAGGCGCTCCCCACGCTGACACTCGCACAGACATCGACTACGAACAAGTATCTGTACGCAATGAGTCGCGTACGTAAATAAAGACCCCCCCCGTATAGCCCTTTGCAGACTTGCGATAAGTGTTGTTAGCGAGCACCTGTATATATAGAGTACATACACACGTACGTTTAGGTTTTTCGGTGAAGTCACGTAGGTAAAAAATAATAATAAAAATGTTATATTTATAAATAATAGAAATAAAATAATAAATCACATGATTTTTTTATTTTATTATTATTTTTATTTTTTTTACTTATTATTTTACCCACGTGACTTTACCGAAAAACCTAAGAGTATTAATCCTTTTAAATTTATTATTTTATCTTTAGACGTGACTTAACCGAAAGAAACAAATAATAATTCCTGCAGTCACGAAAGTTCTAAAATTAAGATTAATCCTTTTCTAGATGTGAAGCTTTCGTGACTGCAAGGATTCGTATTCTTAGGTTTTTTCGGTAAAGTCACCATGTAGGTAAAAAATTAAAATTAATAAAAGTAAAATAAAATTAAAAATCACGACGTTTCGGAGGCAACACAAGCTTCCGTCTTCAGGTGGAACCGTCACAGCCACGACAGCTGTATCAAGTAAATGAGAGATTGCAAGAGCTACCACTCCGTATGTATAATGGTTGGAGAGGGGGGAAGGGCCAAGTACGGCACACTTTTTATTCATATGGTAAGGTGAGGCTTAAGAGGGTGAGCCTTTGTTATGGAGAGGTACGGTTTGTGACTAAACCTGGCCTACATAACAATAGTGTGAAAAGGAGAAAACAACTAAACATGGTAAAACAAGCCTGGCTGTCTATCAATAACCTGTAATATTTGTCTGTCAAATAGGATTGGCCAAATAAGTGTAGTTAAATCTTTTTTGCATGGTTAATCACATCTTTCCAATGATTACTCAGTTTGTAACCATCATCACGTTTGAAATTATGTCTGTGTTTGTATATTTGTATGGCTTCGTGTACAAACCTTGCAGTCACGAAAGCTTCAAATCTAGAGTACACACACACACGCACAGCAGCAGCAGACACACGACTCGTCACGTCTGCCATGTGGCGGTGATAATAGGTGCTCGCTAACAGCAGGTCTCGCTCCGACCTCTCAATCGCTCTCATTTGCTCAGCGCTGTGTTGGCGGTGACCTCAGTACGTCGTGGGGACCAAAACGCAGGTGGCTCTTTAGGATCTCAAGGCGGGGTTTGTTGTTGTTGTTGTTGACGTGTTTGCTGTACGCGCTTGTGTCATTCTCGTTGTGCGGGACACGGACACGCCGTGGCTGACGCGTAGCACGCGTTACACTTTACACGTGTCGCGTATCGCGTGTGTAACGCGTTACACTTTGTGGGTGTCGCGTGTGTAACGCGTTACACTTTGTGTGTGTGTAACGCGTTACACTTTGTGGGTGTCGCGTTACACACTTTGTGTGTGTCGCGTTACACTTTGTGTGTGTCGCGTTACACACTTTGTGTGTGTAACGCGTTACACTTTGTGTGTGTCGCGTGTGTAACACGTTACACTTTGTGGGTGTCGCGTGTGTAACGCGTTACAGTTTGTGTGTGTCGCGTTACACACTTTGTGTGTGTCGCGTTACAGTTTGTGTGTGTCGCGTTACACACTTTGTGTGTGTCGCGTTACACTTTGTGTGTGTCGCGTTACACACTTTGTGTGTGTAACGCGTTACACTTTGTGGGTGTCGCGTTACACACTTTGTGTGTGTCGCGTTACACTTTGTGTGTGTCGCGTTACACACTTTGTGTGTGTAACGCGTTACACTTTGTGGGTGTCGCGTGTGTAACGCGTTACAGTTTGTGTGTGTCGCGTTACACACTTTGTGTGTGTCGCGTTACACTATGTGTGTGTCGCGTGTGTAACGCGTTACACTATGTGTGTGTAACGCGTTACACTTTGTGTGTGTAACGCGTTACACTTTGTGTGTAACGCGCTACACGTGGCGCGAGTCGTCTCGCAGTGAGGAGTGGCTTAGCCCCGCGTCTGGGTCTGGCGACTCCGCGGCTGCGAGGCGAGTCGCGGGGTGCGGCTGAATCACCACTGCGCCCCCCCCCCCCCCCCCCGTTGGTCGTGTGCTCGATGTCTGCGTGAATATCGCGTCTCTGGCCACGCGCCACAACTCGGATGTTGTTGTTGTTGTTGTCCTCTCGCGAGAGCCGCGCCGAGTCGCGGGACTCTTTGGCGGAAGGATCCTGCCGCTACATTGGGGGTTTGTTCATTTATTGTGTGTAGCTGTAAGACGTTGCCCGGACAATTAACGACGACGAGTCGTGTCGATTAGAACTCACGCGGGGAGGAGGAGGAGGAGGAAACCCCACGCCTCGCGCCAGGAAAGTGGGAAACATCGCGACTCCATCCCCCTACAGAGTGGCGCTGCTGCCTTTCCCTGGCGAGCCGGGCTCTGCCACCTCCTCGACGGCCACGGCTAGAAGGGAGTTTCAACAACGCCGTCTGTGCGGTGACCCACCAACCCTCGCTGCTGTCTCCACAGCGCTGGGTCGCGGGCAGCAGACGCGCGCATAGCCACCGCCACCGCTCGACAGCGATGGTTCTCAGCAGACGTGCGTGTGTGTTGTGTGCGTGTGTGTTGTGTGTTGTGTGCGTGTGTGTTGTGTGCGTGTGTGTTGTGTGTTGTGTGCGTGTGTGTTGTGTGCGTGTGTGTTGTGTGCGTGTGTGTTGTGTGCGTGTGTGTTGTGTGTTGTGTGCGTGTGTGTTGTGTGCGTGTGTGTTGTGTGTTGTGTGCGTGTGTACGCGTGTGTGTTGTGTGCGTGTGTTGTATGTACGTGTGTGTGTACGTGTGCGTGTGTGTTGTGTGCGTGTGTGTTGTGTGCGTGTGTACGCGTGTGTGTTGTGTGCGTGTGTACGCGTGTGTGTTGTGTGCGTGTGTACGCGTGTATGTACGCGTGTGTGTGTACTCGCTAACAGCACTTGCCCCTACAGTCTGTTAAGGCTATACGGAGGATCTTTGTCTCTGTGTGTGTACGCGTGTACGTGTGCGTGTACGCGTGTGTGTACGTGTGGGGAGCGGTGGCGCAGTGGTTAGCACGCTGCGCTACGAACCTGGCGGCCCGCACCAGGAACTCAAACGAGTACCTGGTGCGGTGTGTAAATATCGCCAGTGGGGAGACAAAGGCGGCCGGGCGTGGTTGCTGGCCACCCACCCCCTCGTGTGCCGTTCCCACCTTCACAGGTGCTGCTCGCGAGTGTTGTGCCACTCTGCGGCTGCTGCTGCTGCTGCCGCGATATCCGCGCGCGCGCGTCTTAGCGTGGCGGGGCCACCACGAGACGGCTCCCGGCACCCTGGCGCGCGCGCGCGGACCACGTGGCACGCAGTGGCGGTGTTGGGGCCACGTGGCACGCGGTGGCGGTGTTGGGGCCACGTGGCACGCGGTGGCGGTGTTGGGGCCACGTGGCACGCGGTGGCGGCCCGGTGATTGGGGTCGTCGTGGTGCCGTGATAAACTCGAGAGGTCTCCCGAGCACTCTCGGGTCCTGCCGAGCGTTTGTTCGGCGCTGACGTTCGACGTTTCGCTCCGCGTACCGGGAGGACATTTCATGAGCTGCTTCCAGCAGCCGCACGCGGTGGGAGACGTTCGGGAGACGTTGCGGCGAGCGCACGGCGCTGATGACGATGATGACGACCATGACGATGATGACGACCATGACGATGATGACTATGATGACGATGATGACTATGATGACGATGATGACGACCATGACGACGATGACGACGATGATGACGACCATGACGACGATGACGACGATGATGACTATGACGACTATGACGACGATGATGACGACCATGACGACGATGACGACGATGACGATGATTAACACGATGGTGATGATGACGACGATGACGACGATGATGACGATGATGACGACCATGACGACCATGACGATGATGACGACGATTAACACGATGGTGATGATGCAATGAGCGCTGGTGCAGGCCATTGACGTCTCTGCGTGCATTGCGACCGTCGCCGTGAAGTGCGCGGCCCGCTATGTCTCCCCCCTCGCTCACGGCGCACTCCACAAACACCACAGCGCTCCCCCACACAGCGCTCCCCCACACAGCGCTCCCCCACACAGCGCTCCCCCACACAGCGCTCCCCCACACAGCGCTCCCCCACACAGCGCTCCCCCACACAGCGCTCCCCCACACAGCCATGGGCAGACTGTCGGGGCAAGTGCCGTTGTCAGCTGACGTTTTCACACCGCGTCAGCGACTCGACCTGGGAGGGGGGGGGGTGAGGGGGGGGAGTGCAGAACCGGTGGGGGGGAGGGGGGGGGTTGAACTTGTGTGACCGGGGTCGTAGCGCAGTGCGCTAACCGCTGCGCCACCGCTCCTCCACTGGCCGCGGCTGAGACGCGTCTCCTCCCTGCCTCTGCGCGCCTCGTGCAGCGCGCGCGTGAGTGAGGCTGCTGCCCACATCCTCCAGCGAGCGCAGTGACTGACAGAAAGTGCCGTGTGTGTGTGTCTGTGTGTGTGTGTGTTTGTGTGTGTGTGTCTCTGTGTGTGTTTGTGTGTGTGTGTGTCTGTGTGTGTGTCTCTGTGTGTGTGAGAGTCTCTGTGTGTGTGTCTCTGTGTGTGTGTGTGAGTGTCTGTGTGTGTGTGTCTCTGTGTGTGTCTCTGTGTCTCTGTGTGTGTGTGTGTGAGTGTCTCTGTGTGTGTGTCTCTGTGTGTGTGTGTGTCTCTGTGTGTGTGTGTGTCTCTCTGTGTGTGTGTCTCTGTGTGTGTGTGAGTGTCTCTCTGTGTGTGTGTCTGTGTGTGTCTCTGTGTGTGTGAGTGTCTCTCTGTGTGTGTCTCTCTGTGTGTGTCTCCGTGTGTGTGTCTCTGTGTGTGTCTCTCTGTGTGAGTGTCTCTGTGTGTGTGTGAGTGTCTGTGTGTGTGTGTCTCTGTGTGTGTCTCTGTGTGTGTGTGTGTGTGAGTGTCTCTGTGTGTGTGTCTCTGTGTGTGTGTGTGTCTCTCTGTGTGTGTGTCTCTGTGTGTGTGTGAGTGTCTCTCTGTGTGTGTGTCTCTGTGTGTGTGTGTGTCTCTCTGTGTGTGTGAGTGTCTCTCTGCGTGTGTGAGTGTCTCTCTGTCTCTGTGTGTGAGTGTCTCTGTGTGTGTGTCTCTGTGTCTCTGTGTGTGTGTGAGTCTCTGTGTGTGTGTCTCTGTGTGTGTCTGTGTGTGTCTCTGTGTGTGTGTCTCTGTGTGTGTCTCTCTGTGTGAGTGTCTCTGTGTGTGTGTGTGTCTCTGTGTGTGTGAGTGTCTCGGTGTGTGTGTGTCTGTGTCTGTGTGAGTGTCTCTGTTTGTGTGTGTCTGTGTCTGTGTGAGTGTCTCTGTATGTGTGTGTCTGTGTGAGTGTCTCTGTGTGTGTGTGAGTGTCTCTCTGTGTGCACGATGTTCAACTTGCGGCCGGCAAACCGCACTGCCAGCCCAGGCCGGGGTGGGCGCGTTAACTCGCATCGTGTCACGTGTTTGCCTCTTGGTCGTGTACGCATGGAGACACGGCGCGCGTGCACGTGGGGCACGGCGCGCGTGCACGTGGGGCACGGCGCGCGTGCACGTGGGGCACGGCGCGCGTGCACGTGGGGCACGGCGCGCGTGCACGTGGGGCACGTGGGGCACGGCGCGTGTAGGGGAATCGCTCCGACCTCGGCCCCGGCCACGACCACAAAACGATCGCTTAACCCCCCAGAGCGAGACCCCTCGGGGACCCCCACTCACACCCCCCCCCCCTCCACACATCCCCTTCACACTCCTACACACCCCATCCACACTCTCACATCTCACACCCTCACACCAACACAGGCTCAACCCCCCCCCCCCTAGACGAAGACCCCCACCCACCAGCAACACAAACCTCCCTCCCTCACACGCCCAAAACCTCCCTCCCTCCACCCCCTCTGCTGCCCCCAATGGCCGAAATTCCCTCCCCCCCACCACCAACCCCCCCACCCTTCCTTTGTGGCCGTGCGATGAGCGCGGACTCCCCCCCCCCCCCCCAGAGACCCCCACCCCCCCGCCTCTCCCCCACCCCTCGAGGGGTTAAACAATGAGGGGGTGGGGGCACGGTAGGGGAGGGGTCCGCGCCGCAGAAATCCGCGGAAGCTCCCCCCGCCCCTCCCCCCCCCGTCTCACACAAGTCGACACCGCGCGCCACGGGATAAATGTACCCCCCCGCCCCCCCGTGCGAGCCATCGCCTCTGCCCCCATCGTCGTTCCGAGCCGCGTGTTGTCGTGCACGGCGCTGCGCGTGCGTGATGGCAGCGGCTGGGCTCTCGGGCCAAGCCCAGGGAGGCCTCTCGTGGTGCGCTGTGTGGCACGCGCTGAGATCTCTCGCCACCGAGAGGCTGAGCTCGTTTCGTGGTGGGGAAGACGTAGTCTCAGTGGCGGCGCGGATGACGTAACCTGTACCGTCACATCACGGGGGGAGACGCAGTTGAGGGTGGAGGCTCGGAGGTTCCGAACTCCGGTTCGCCCCCCGTCCGAGGAACGGCGATGTGTGTCGATCCACTGCTGGGCGAAGGCCTCCCACGTGCCCCATTGGGTGCTCGCGTGGCCATACTTCACCACGTTGGTCAGCGCTGGTTGAGTGAAGGCCGAGGGGGGGGGGGGGGGTCGCAAAAGCCCAAACAGTTATCACTCGTCACTGATGTGAGTCGTGGGCGGGAGTTCAGCGTCGCTGTGCGCCCACCACTCGCGACCATCCACGGGCTCCTTGCAGGAGCGCCACCGTTTCTGTTGCCATCTACTTGGTGGTAGTTCGCAAACGTGAGGCTATGGATGTGACGTGTATGACTATGGCTATGACACGTGATGATATGGCCGTGACGTGCATGGCTATGACACGTGAGGCTATGGCTGTGACACGTGCTCACAATGGGGAGCTTGTGTGAGTGATGACATCACCTGCCCATGATCCCCTGGGGAGCCCTCTGGCTCTTGGCCTTCGCGGAAGAGAGATAGCCCGCCTCCTACCCACACTCATCCCTCCACGTAGAAGTCGTTTTTGCTTTACACATCCCATCAGTCACACGGCATAATGGGAGTGAATCATTTCGCGGCATTTTGTTCAACACGGGCAAACCAGTGGGCCGGTTTCGACTTTCGGTGTCTCGTCAGCAGAGTCAGCCGCAGTGAAAGCGATGCTGGTGAACTGCCAGATGTGAATAGCCAAAGCAATAATCGATGTCCACTGTAATTTGTATGAATACATTACCCCCCCCCACTCCTCCGCTTCCCAACCATGGCACCGCGGTGGCTAGGAGATGTTAGCTACCTCGCTTGGTACACAGGAGGTCGTGGGTTTGTTCCCGACCCTGACGCCTGCTGCTGTATATTCGAGGTTTGTTTGTCTCTCTCATCATCATCACGGTGGCTAGGAGATGTTAGCTACCTCGCCTGGTCTACAGGAGGTCGTGGGTTTGTTCCCAACCCTGACGCCTGCTGCTGTATTTTTGGAGTTTGCATGTTCTCCCCGTGGTCGCGTGGAATTTTCTCCGGGTCCTCCAGTTGTTTTCTTCGCATTTAGTCTCAACATCACGCGTCTAGAATGTTTGGCTGCGATACATTTCCACTTGAAAAGCCACTTCGTTGAGCTATCATTTGTGGGCAGGTCGCTTCTGGTAAAGTAAAAATATCTAGTTTCATTGAAAAGTTGCAAGTCGCCCCGCCGTCCCTGCAGGGGATATGCCGAGGGCAACCTTCCCCTGTGCGGAGTGCGCTCTGCGCCACCTGCAGCGTCGTTGTCAGGAAGAGTCGACGTTAGGTGCCAGCGTTGTCGCGGCATGCACCTCCCCATGTCGAACAATCGAACCGCCCTGCTGCGTCCCCTGCGGGCTAGGCGGCTCGCTCCGCCTCCCGTGAGCGAGCCCTCCCTGACCGCCGAGTCACGCGGCCACCGCAGATACCGCTCGTCCCCGCAGATACCGCTGGTCCCATCCCCGTCACTGGAATGTGGAATTTTCCACCGCTGGATCTGCACCTCTCCCCAGTCAGAATCGGCCAACATCCAGCCAGCGCCGGCGTGCGGTCGGGGACCCCTTTGGCGCGCGCGTTGAATCGCGGCGTCGCCGAAGACGGCGAGCGAAACGTGGCGAGGCTCCGGTGCAGCGTCGCGTCGATTAATCGGCGACGGACCGACCACCCCGTGGGATCCGGAGTGGTTCGGTGCCCGCGAGAGGCAGAGAAGGTTCGTGGTGAGGATTGGGGCCGCGGGGGCAGCGGTGGCGGTTGGGGGGCTCGCACCCTCCCGGTTGTTGCCGTTCGGCTGGAGCCACGATCCGATTCACGCCTCATTGTCCCACCACTCCAGACAAACTATCGGCGGCTCTTGATCCGCTGGGTGGTGCGTGGTCGTGAGCCGCCGATGGTGTCAGCTGCCCTCGTTCTCAAAAGTGGTCGTAACCGTCTTCCATCAGACGCCCGCAATCAGCGGTGGACATTCCACGTTCCTATGGCGGGGAGCAGTCCGCCCAGCGGGGTATGATTGTTACCTCCCCAGTTGGAGCTCACGCGACCGATCGGACGGCCGATTGATGGGTCGCGTCTCGCGGTCAGGAGTCACGCGCCGCCAGCCACCGGGGGATTGTGAGTGTAGATGGGTGGCAGGGATGTGACTGTGTGCGTTACGCACACCATGACACCCCTTGCATCTTACGTGTAATCGCACACTCGCACACGTTCACACGCACACACGTGTGTCAACGTGTGAACGTGTGATGTGTGCAGTTGAGATCTGAGGAATCGCGTTCGAGTTGGGATGAAGTCGAGGTCACCCAACCGGTCAATCCCAGCTCGGGTCAAACGCAATTTGGTGGACGGCGAGCGGACGCCACCCTCTCCCATTGGCTACTGGTGCCGTCGGCCCGGTGGGAAAGATCCACCCACATTGCGACCTCCTAAATTCTCACACGAACTCTCTCTCTCGCTCGCTCGCTCTGTCTCTCGGGCACCGAACCGCTCCGGATCCCACGGAGTGGTCGGTCGATCGCCGATTCATTGACGTGCGTCCGTTATGTACGAGCTCCGTAGTGATAGAGGAGAGGCCCGGTCGACGGTCGTTACGTGAAATCAAATCGGGGTCGAGAGGTCACCCCTCAACCACCGCCGCGTGAACTCGCACGGGGCGATGCCGCTGATGCGGGCGCCCAGCGGAGGTGGTGTCGCGGTGGGGGAGGGGGGGTATGGGAGAGGGGGGGCATGGGGGGAGGGGGGGCATGGGGAGAGGGGGGCAGCGTTATGCGACAAGGGGGGGTACCTAATCAACAGATACAAAAGTACAAAAATGGAAAGTTTTTTTATTCATATAAATTTTACCTTCGGTCTACCATGGCCCAATCCCGATTATTAACGCATCTGGCTGTCGTATCAATCGAGCAGCAGAAAGCTGCGTGATCCACACCCCCTTTGAGGAAATCCGAGCGATAGGACCGGCATGAAAGCAAGATGCATAACTTCATTGCGAGTATTGTACCTTTACATACTTTCATTAACACTGTCACCCTGAGACTGTCTTACTCTCAACCCAATACACGGTGCAGCAACTTGAACATAGATAAAGTTGTATCCTACATATTATTGCTATGTGGGGTTAAAAACAATCCGTGGCTATTTCAGTAACAGTGAGTCAAGAGAAAGGAGTTGGGGGGGGCACAGTCGTGGGTCTTGCATAGCCCCCCCCCCCCTCCGTTCATCTCGCTTGTCGCTGCGCACCTGGGCCGTGCGGATGCGACCAGGAGGCTACCGAGAAAAAACTCCTCCACCACCAAACACCTCCACCACCAGCACCTCCACCACCAAACACCTCCACCACCAAACACCTCCACCACCAAACACCTCCACCACCAGCACCTCCACCACCTCCACCACCAAACACCTCCACCACAAACACCTCCACCACAAACACCTCCACCTCCAAACACCTCCACCACCAAACACCTCCACCACCAAACACCTCCACCACAAACACCTCCACCACAAACACCTACACCACCAAACTCCTCCACCCCCAAACACCTCCACCACCAAACTCCTCCACCACCAACACCTCCACCACCAAACACCTCCACCACCAAACACCTCCACCACCAAACACCTCAAGCACCTCCACCACCAGCACCTCCACCACCAGCACCTCCACCACAAACACCTCCACCACAAACTCCTCCACCACCAAACACCTCCACCACAAACACTTCCACCACCAAACTCCTCCACCACCAAACTCCTCCACCACCAAACTCCTCCACCACCAGCACCTCCACCACCAAACACCTCCACCACCAAACACCTCCACCACAAACACCTCCACCACCAAACACCTCCAGCACCTCCACCACCAGCACCTCCACCACCAAACACCTCCACCACCAAACTCCTCCACCACCAAATACCTCCACCACCAAACACCTCCACCACCAAACACCTCCACCACCAAACTCTTCCACCACCAAACACCTCCACCACCAAACACCTCCACCACCAAACACCTCCACCACCAAATACCTCCACCACCAGCACCTCCACCAACAGCACCTCCACCACCAGCACCTCCACCACGAAACACCTCCACCACCAAACACCTCCACCACCAAACACCTCCACCACCAAATACATCCACCACCAAACACCTCCACCACCAGCACCTCCACCACCAAACACCTCCACCACAAACACATCCACCACCAAACACCTCCACCACCAAACACCTCCACCACCAAACATCTCCACCACCAAACTCCTCCACCACCAACACCTCCACCACCAAACTCCTCCACCACCAAACACCTCCACCACCAAACTCCTCCACCACCAACACCTCCACCACCAAACTCCTCCACCACCAAACTCCTCCACCACCAAACTCCTTCACCACCAAACTCCTCCACCACAAACACCTCCACCACCAAACTCCTTCACCACCAAACTCCTCCACCACAAACACCTCCACCACCAAACTCCTACCTTCACCAAATACCTCCACCACCAGACACCTCCACCACCAAACACCTCCACTACAAACACCTCCACCACCAAACACCTCCACCACCAAACACCTCCACCATCAAACTCCTCCACCACCAAACTCCTCCACCACAAACACCTCCACCACCAGACACCTCCACCACTAAACACCTCCACCACAAACACCTCCACCACCAAACACCTCCACCACCAGACACCTCCACCACCAAATACCTCCACTACCAAACACCTCCACCACAAACACCTCCACCACCAAACACCTCCACCACCAGACCCCTCCACCACCAAATACCTCCACCACCAAACTCCTCCACCACCAAACACCTCCACCACCAGACACCTCCACCACCAAATACCTCCACTACCAAACACCTCCACCACAAACACCTCCACCACCAAACACCTCCACCACCAGACCCCTCCACCACCAAATACCTCCACCACCAAACTCCTCCACCACCAAACACCTCCACCACCACTACGTGCATTTATGTATTTCTCGTTCCGCTTTTATCATCGTGACGCTCGTTTACCCAGCAGAGCATCACTGAGTCTCGTGACTCTGGTTCCTGCTACCATTGTGTGAGCGCACCACGTGACTGAGTGCGCTCTGCACGTCACACCACGTGACTGAGTGGACGTCACACCACGTGACTGAGTGTACTCTGCACGTCACACCACGTGACTGAGTGGACGTCACACCACGTGACTGAGTGGACGTCACACCACGTGACTGAGTGGACGTCACACCACGTGACTGAGTGTACTCTGCACGTCACACCACGTGACTGAGTGGACGTCACACCACGTGACTGAGTGGACTCAGCGGACGAAGGAAGCCCCCCCCCGCCCTCTCTCCCTCCGACTCTGGAGTCTCGCTCACGTGGCCCTCCCTCTCTGTCCACAGACGCTCGACTCACGAGTGCCGCTGGCCACATCACACTCGTGCGATCCTTGTCTTCTCAGGGAAGCCACGCCGGGTCCGGAGACTCTTGTTTCAGGAGGGTCCTGCACTGGGGATGTTTGTCCGACATCAATTAGAGGGATTTCTTTTTAGCTCTGGGAGGAAGCCAGAGAGCGGGGAGGAAGCCCCACGCGTGTAAACGGCACGCAAACGGTGCTCTAGTCGGGAATCGAACCCAGGTGCTTCGTGCTGTGAGAGTTACCGCTCCGCTGCCCCACCTCCCTAACCCCCCTCCCTTCCTCTCCCACAGCTCACCTCGTTTCTCTATCGCCCAATCTCCTCCTCTTCTCTCCCCTCGCCCCTCCACGCATTCCCCGTCCCTACCCTCTCGTGATCCCCTCGAAGCACCCCTCTCTGTCGCCGCCACACATTCCTCTAAGCCCGCAGCACGCTGGCCCGTGCCACCGCGTTGCAAGCCGCGTTCGAGCGCCTTGCGTCGAAGGCGCTCGCTCCCTCTCCCTAAACATCAATTCGACTCGATTGTCCCTCTCCCTTGTGAACTATCGCCCGGCCCTCGCAGCTGAACTCGTGCGAGTTCAACTCGGGTCGCCGCAACGTCGCGAATCGCCCGAGCGCTCGCTCCACGTGCCCCAAGTCTCCGCTCGGCTCGACATCGTGACCCGCGCGGGGTCGCGGGCGCGAGTCTTCGACGGCGGTCGCGTTGCGGGCTGTGGCCGTGAAGCCGGCGGATGGGACTCGCCCCTCGCGAAGTGCCCCCAGCTGCCAAGAGAAACAGACGAAACATAACAACACAGCAGTTTCTAGAGAATTGAGTTTTCAATCGAGATTTAAAAGTGCACAGCTCAACGTGGCTTGCTAATTACAATTGTATCGGATGCTCAGCGATGGTGGGTGCGGTGGGTGGAGATGTGGGGGGGGGGGGGTGTCAGCGATGGTGGGTGGGGTGGGTGGAGATGTGGGGGGGGGTGTCAGCGATGGTGGGTGGGGTGGGTGGAGATGTGGGGGGGGGGTGTCAGCGATGGTGGGTGGGGTGGGTGGAGATGTGGGGGGGGTGTCAGGATCGCTCTCCGTGGAGGAGGCTCGTGAAGGACGCCCCCGAGCTCAGAGTCTGTATTGATACTGCGGGAGGAATCCGATGAGCTATGAAGCTCTTTTTCAGAGATGTGTCCAGTCAAGATGATGCCGATCGCCCCCCAGTCGCGGTGGGCAGAGGAGCGACGCTCACAGTGGGCAGCGTAGCTGCTGCCCTTCGCCCGCCTGCTCGGTCTGTCGAACGCGGTGGTGTTCAGCTGGGGGCAGGCGAGCCTCTGGGGGGGCCGCGTGCCAATATCCCATGGGGGGGGGGGGGGCACGTGGGGTGATTTATGAACATGTGAAATTCTGTCGAGCGTGAGAGTCACCGGTGAAGAATCATATTGTACCAGTCTGCCGATATAAAACAACTACGATAGAATTTAAATCCTCATGTTAACTATATATAGGAGACCTTTGTAAACTCCTTGTTGGTATAACCAACGTGGTGACTCCAAGAGTAACCAGCGAGCTTGACCGCATCACGTCACGCGTGCAGAGCGTCCCGGGATTTTACTTCTTCGCGTTCGCTTGCGGGTCACTCAGCTCGTCAGGGATACCTCTCAAAACGGACAATTGGTTACAACATCGATGGTCATCGATTCATACATCGATTTCTCAGAATCCGTGTTGGGTCAGGCAAGGGCATGGGGCTACACTCGGCTGTAACAACATTCAACAAGGCGGCGGGGGGGGGGGTGGAACACAGTCGCCAAACAGAGGTCGAGCAGCACCGCGTTGAGCCGTGGCACCCAGGCCGCTCCCCCGTGAGCCTTCGCCAACTCGTTTGGCCTCGAGGGGCACCTCCCGTGGGGCGCGCGCCCTGAGAGGGGGGCCCGTCGGGGCTCGCTGGAGAGCGGCGGCGACTCCCCGAAGCGACGTGAGTTTGTGCGCACGAGGTCCGCGCGCGTGTCCCTCGTGTGCGGTGCTCATGTTGGCTACTGCCTCATCAGGTCCCGCGGGTGGACGGTGCTTTGTGTGGGTTGTTGTGTGTCGGCGTATACGCAAGGTTGTGTGTGAGAGGGTGTGTAGGGAGGGTGTGTGGTGTGTGGGTGGTGTGTGTGTGTGGTGTGTGTGTGGTGTGTGTGTGGTGTGTGTGTGGTGTATGGTGTGTCTGTGTGTGGTGTGTGTGGTGTGTGTGGTGTGTGTGTGGTGTGTGTGTGGTGTAAGGTGTGTGTGCGGTGTGTGTGGTGTGTGTGTGGTGTGGGGTGTGTGGTGTGTGTGGTGTGTGTGGTGTGTGTTTGTGGTGTGTGGGTGGTGTATGGGTGTGGAGTGTGTGTGTGGTGTGTGTGGTGTGTGTGGTGTGTGTGGAGTGTGTGGGTGGTGTGGTGTGTGGGTGGTGTGGGTGTGTGGTGTGTGGGTGGTGTGGGTGTATGGTGTGTGTGAGAGGGTTTGCGGTTGTGTGTGGGGAGCGGTGGGTGTAGTGGTTAGCGCTGCGCTGCGTATCCGGCGACACGAGCTGGAATCCCACTCACGGCGAACACCGGTGACGATTATCTGAACCGGTCCTGGGCCTCCCCTAGGTCGACTCAGCCTCAAATTAGTACCTAGTGCGGTGTGTAAACATCGCCACTGGGGAGACAAAGGCGGTCGGGCGTGGAGCTGGCGAACGACTCCCTCGTGTGCCATAATAGGTGCTAGCCAACAGCGCTTAACCACTGCAATCTATTCAAGGAATATATTGGGGGGGGGGGGTCTGTGTCTTTGTCTTGTTGGCGTGTAGTTTGTGGGCAGTGTGCATAGAGAGGGTTTGTGTAGCGTGTGTGTCGTGTGTGTGTGTATGTAGAGTGTGTGTGTAGTGTGTGTGTCGTGTATGTAGTGTGTGTGTGTGTCGTGTGTGTATGTAGTGTGTGTGTGTGTACTATGTGTGTGTACTGTGTGTGTGGTGTGTGTGTGTAGTGTGTGTGTGATGTGTGTGTGTGTAGTGTGTGTGTACTGTGTGTGTGTACTGTGTGTGTAGTGTGTGTGTGTAGAGAGAGAGTATGTGGTGTGTGTGTGTGCGGTGTGTGTACTGTGTGTGTGTGTAGTGTGTGTGTGTAGTGTGTAGTGTGTGTAGTGTGTGTGGTGTGTGTGACGAGTTCAGTGAGTGTGTGTGAGTGGTGTGTGTGTGTGTGGTGTGTGTAACGAGTGCAGTAAGTGAGTCTGAGTATGGAGTGTGAGTGAAGTGTGTGTGTGGTGTGTGTAACCAGTGCAGTGAGTGAGTGTGTGTGGTGTGTGTGTGTAGGGTGTGTGTGTAGGGTGTATAGTGTGTAGTGTGTGTGGTGTGTGTAACGAGTGCAGTGAGTGAGTGTGTGTGAGTGTGAGTATGGAGTGTGAGTGGAGTGTGAGTGGAGCGTGTGTGTGGTGTGTGTAAAGAGTGAGTGTGAGTTGAGATTGTGAGTGGAGTGTGTGGTGTGTGTAACAAGTGCAGTGAGTGAGTGTAAGTGTGTGTGGTGTGTGTGTGGTGTGTGTAACGAGTGCAGTGAGTGAGTGTAAGTGTGTGTGGTGTGTGTGTGGTGTGTGTAACGAGTGCAGTGAGTGAGTGTAAGTGTGTGTGGTGTGTGTGTGGTGTGTGTAACGAGTGCAGTGAGTGAGTGAGTGTGTGGTGTGTGAGTGTGTGTGAGTGTGTGTGTGGTGTGTGTAACGATTGCAGTGAGTGAGTGTGTGTGAGTGTGGAGTGTGAGTGGAGTGTGTGTGTGGTGTGTGGTGTGTGTAACGAGTGCAGTGTGTGAGTGTGAGAGTGGTGTGTGGTGTGTGTAACGAGTGCAGTGTGTGAGTGTGAGAGTGGTGTGGTGTGTGTAACGAGTGCAGTGTGTGAGTGTGAGAGTGGTGTGTGGTGTGTGTAACGAGTGCAGTGTGTGAGTGTGAGAGTGGTGTGTGGTGTGTGTAACGAGTGCAGTGAGTGGAGTGTGTGTGTGGTGTGTGTAAAGAGTGAGTGTGAGTACGGAGTGTGAGTGGAGTGTGTGGTGTGTGTGACGAGTGTGTGGTGTGTGTAAAGAGTGAGTGTGAGTACGGAGTGTGAGTGGAGTGTGTGGTGTGTGTGACGAGTGTGTGGTGTGTGGTCCCACGCGGCGCTGGGGGCTGCCACCCCCACGGAGCGCTTAGCAGCGGGGTCATCCGGTGGGGGAATCACAAAAACAGCGGGGGGCGGGGGAGGGGGGCGGGGGGAGATCACACGGCCAGCTGTGTCCACGCAGCGCGCGGAGTGACAGCACAGAGCCGCAGTACAGACACAGCACAGATGCAGCAGGCGCAGCACAGACACATTAGACACAGCACAGACACATTAGACACAGCACAGATGCAGACACAAGTCGACTGTTTCACCGAGTCAAGAGACCTGTCTGAGTGATTTGTGCGAGCGGCCTGGAGAATGTTTGCTGCCCGCAGGCGGCAACAACAATAATTATTGCCGCTGTGCGGAATCCCCCGTTGAGTCATTTGCGTCGTTTATTTTTCGAATTTGTCAAATTTGAAGCTTGAAGACGGCACGCAACCACCGCCTCTGCTCTTGCAAGTGACGTCAGGGACGCGTGGTTAAGCATTACCTGGTGCGGTCATTGCACCCTCCGTATTAACCGGGGCGGCCGCTAGGATCGAACCGCGTAAACCTATTTGCAACGAGCGGCGACCGCGCTGCCACTGGGCCGCTTCACCGCCCGCGAGCGCCGCCGCCGCGTCACCGATATTTCCCGTCAAATGCTACGGCAGTTGTGCCCGCGTTTGTATGTGACCCCTACGATGTTGAACGTCTTTGGCCACCGCAAGTAGCCCACCCGTGCCAACCGGAGGTGCAGTGGCGCTGCTGCAGGAGTCCCAGCCCTGCCCCCCCCCCCCCCCCCCCCCCGCTTGCAGCTCACGAAGCCCCATCGCCTCTCGCTTTAGCGAATTGGCTGAGGCTTGACGCGACGGAACGATCGACGCTAGCTCGTTCGGAGGCAATCGCTGAATCGCGTCGAGTCGTTGGATCATTCGCCCCTCTTGCTTCGGGGTGGAAACTCGCCGGTAGTTTGCAGAGTGGGGGGGGCGAGGCGACGAGCGGGATTCAAGCGAGCCCGCTGACCCTGCTGATGAGAGCGCTGCGTGTGGAAACCGGTCCACAGATTTGCTTGCAATTGAAGCGACGCGGCTGAACTGATGAGCTCACGGAAGGGGGCCGTGCGGCCGATGAGCTGCAGGAAGGAGCAGCGTCATCGGCCGCACAGCTATCAGGAGTCATGCTCTCATGATGAATAACAACACAACGTGTGGCTCGCGCCGAGTTGTTACAACTCGTGTGCAGCAGCAGCAGTAGGGCTGAGATCCCGTGCGCTGTCCAAGCAGCTGCTGGTACTGAGACCAGTAGAACTCACGTTGAGAGCCCTCCGATGCACCATTTGGTGAGCGCTTGGCCAGAGAGCTAAAACGTCGAGCGGCCAGCAGTAAACAGCACTACTGCGTCTTGACTGGGAGCGAGGTTCTTGTCGTGAGAGCTTGGGGAAAAGACGGTGGGAGGAGGGGATTCCGAAATGGAGCAGTGCTCGGGAAGAGGCAGCAAGAGAAGCGAGGTGACCCACAGCGTGGTGAGTGAGTGTGGTGAGTGAGTGGGGTGAGTGAGTGAGCTGTTGTGACCTGCAGTGTGGTGAGTGAGTGGGGTGAGTGGGTGAGTTGTTGTGACCTGCAGTGTGGTGAGTGAGTGGGGTGAGTGGATGAGTTGTTGTGACCTGCAGTGTGGTGAGTGAGTGGGGTGAGTGGATGAGTTGTTGTGACCTGCAGTGTGGTGAGTGAGTGGGGTGAGTGAGTGAGTTGTTGTGACATGTTGAGTGAGTGGGGTGAGTGCGAGTGTGTTCTTATGACCCACAGTGTGATGACTGAGTGAGTGGGTAGGTGAGTGGGTAGGTGTGGTGGCTAGGTGAGTGGGTAGGTGAGTGGCTAGGTGAGTGGGTAGGTGAGTGGCTAGGTGAGTGGCTAGGTGAGTGCGTTGTTGTGACCTATAGTGTGGTGTTTGAACGTGGTGTAGATGAGACCCCCCCGCATGGTGTGTACGTGTTGTGCGTGTTAGTGACGTTTCATGTTTAACGTTTAAAATTTTGAGATGTCAGAGCCCAATTTTGTATCTTTTTTTCTCACTTTAAACGAATTACATTTCTATAGATTCAACAACCAATGAACCATTTTCACTTTCATCGCTCTCATCGAGTGGCATTTGTTTCATTGTTTAAGAGTTTGTTCTGTAAAAACAATCATTTTCATTTGAGTTTTCAATATTTGTATATCTTTAAAATTAAAAAAATTTCATTATTAAAATGTAATCATTAAAGGCGATTTTTTTTTATTAAATAAATATTGTTATAACAATTGTAAAATACTGTATACTAATTATATTATTAACAATGCCCTTTATTTAGCCACGAGCACCTCACTGATGTGTACGGAGTAAACTCACTCACGAGGGATGAAGTCTCAAGACCCTCATCCCTGTCGAGTCCTCTTAGTGGGGGCGATGCTGCTGCTTTGCGTGATCCCAATTCAGTCATTTGCAGGCACTTCCGTCGTTGCGCTGGGCTGTTGTGGACAACGCCGCCAGCCACACGGCGTGTTGTTATTTAGCGATGGGAGGAAACCGGAGAACTCGGAGGGAACCCATGCAGAACAGGGGGGGGGGGTGTGGAGAACATACACACCGCACACGGACAGACGCCCCAATTGGGAATCAACCCCAGGCACGTCTTGCTGCGAGGCACGATCGTTAACTACCAAAGAGGTGCGGCAAGTCGGCAAGTGGTTCGCTCCGTCGGTCTCCTTCCCGTTCTGTTCCCCGGACCGAGGACGTGCGGGAGAGAGCGAGATTCTCCGCGGGCTGCCGTGAGCGCAGCTGCCGCGTGACTGACGGTGGAGTCGCTCTCCGATCTGACCGGGGCCAAAAAAGAGGTTTGCGCTGCGTGGGGAGGAGGGCCGATGGGAGACGGGCAAATGGAGTGGCCATCCCTCCACGGTTCAAGCGACCAGGGGGGGGGGGGGGGCGAAGGCTTAGCAGCGGGTGGTGGGGGTCTGTGAGCCCAGATCTCGGTGGTTCGCGCCCAGCAGCTGGAGGAGCTGGCGGAGGGCCGAGCGCGTTGCTCGCGAGGGGAGGAGCTGCGGTGGCGGTGGTGGCGTCAATGGCTCTGACCACCACGACCGCGACGCCGCCGTGATCTTGCGTTTGGTTTTATTCCCGATTTGCGATGATCGTCTTTTGGCGTTCGGTGGCGCTTGCGGCACCAAGCGCGTCGACGGCGCGCGGGCCGCCGCCGCCTCCTCCTCCTCCTCGTGGCGCGCGTGGCCCTGCCGCGTGCGGCGCGCTGAGCGCGGCACGGGGGCCGGGGGTCGCCTCCCTGGAGCCGCGGCTAATTTGCTCCTCTGGCACGGAACACAATGGCACCCTGCCGCGGGGCGAGCAGATGGCGCGGTGTTCTGATTGCGTTAAACTATTAAACTTACTATTCTTGGGTCTATCGGCAAAGTCACGTAGATAGGTTCAAAGAAAATAACAAACAAATAGTTGTTGCTTTCTCCTGATGAGGACTCTTTGCGTTGCGATCGAAATGTCGTAGTTTTTCGTTCTTTTTTTGTTATTTTCTTTGAACCTATCTACGTGACTTTACCGAAAGACCCAAGAATAGGAATCCCCGCAGTCACGGAAGCTTTAAAGTCAAGATGAAACTTGTTTTTATTTTACCAGGCAAGGCCCACTGAGGCTAGAAAGATTTTATTTTTCAAAAGCGACCTGGCCACAAAAGATAGAGCAACGAAGTGGGCTTATCACGTGGACATTTATAGCAGCCACATCCTCTAAATGCGTAATTTTAATTCTAAATGTGGAGGGAAAACCCGGAGGACCTGGAGAAAAATCCACGCGAACACGGGGAGAACATGCAAACTTCAAATACACAATAGGTGTCAGGGTCGGGATCGAACCCACGACCTCCTGCATACCAGGCGGGGTAGTTAACATCTCGCCACGGTTAAACTTCATGACGCCGTCCCCGCACCGCCGATGAGAATGCCACGCGATCAGCTCTGACGCAGCCGTCGCGTCTAAACGCCGAGGCGTCGTGCCCTCTTCTACGGTCAGGATTCCTGCATCCTCTGCGTAGACTGGGAATGTGGACATTCCAAGTTCCCATGACGGGGTTATCCCGAGGATGTGGGCATCCTACTCCATCGGTATGTGTAAGGATTTCACGAGCAATATTATGATTCATAAACTAGACTGGGAATGTGGACATTCCAAGTTCCCATGACGAGACTATCCAGAGGATGTATGAATTTTACTGTACGTATAAGGATTTCACGACCAATATTATGATTTACAAATTAGAGTTAGATTGTGTGGGTGTAATGTCAGTCTTTAACTATAAACTTTCACCATCCGACAATGGGCCTTAGCCGGTAAGATACAAACAATAGTTTAGATGAATTTGTATTTATATTTAAGTGATTTGTTTACCTTTCCTATACTGTGGACTCCGATCGTTCTGACCCCGTACCCGACTGGACATCTGTGAAAAAGAGCTTTATAGCTCATCGGATTCCTCCAGTATCAATAATCATTCTGATTCTGAAGTTGTCACGTCGTGGGCAAATATAATAATAATTTACTTTTGTAAGGCGCATTTCATCTGAGGATCTCAATGCACCGTGCATAGAAAGCAGGAAACAAGACAGAGCCAGTGGTAAACGACCACAACTATGGGGAAGAGGCCATTTTATAGAGGGGAGTTTTCAGGGCAAGATTTAAATAGCTCTAAAGATTCTCATCATCTTATTGTCAGAGGCCAACTCGTTCCATAAGTCTTGGAGCTGCACTGGCAAAAAGCCCCGATCACCGCCAGGAACGGAGGCCTTGACCTTGGAACAAACACTCAGGAGAAGAAGATCTGAGTTTATTGGGGTTATCAGCAAAAAGTAGAAGGATCAATGTTCAAAATCAAGTTTAGAAAAAAAGTGACAACGTTTCGTGTCGTTATGAACGACGTTTCGCTGGCGATTACAGCCAGCACCATCATCTCTCCTCGCACGAAGGCGCTTTCTTGATCCGGGTCCTTGAGAGGTGCCCGTGACGTCACCAGGGCAGCCGTGTCCAGGTGACACTTTAACAATCCGTGTGCAGGTGACACTTTAACAATCCGTGTTCAGGTGACACTTTAACAATCCGTGTCCAGGTGACACTTTAACAATCCGTGACCAGGTGACACTTTAACAATCCGTGTCCAGGTGACACTTTAACACTCCGTGTGCAGGTGACACTTTAACAATCCGTGTGCAGGTGACACTTTAACAATCCGTGACCAGGTGACACTTTAACAATCCGTGTCCAGGTGACACTTTAACACTCCGTGTGCAGGTGACACTTTAACAATCCGTGTCCAGGTGACACTTTAACAATCCGTGTGCAGGTGACACTTTAACAATCCGTGTGCAGGTGACACTTTAACAATCCGTGTTCAGGTGACACTTTAACAATCCGTGTCCAGGTGACACTTTAACAATCCGTGTCCAGGTGACACTTTAACAATCCGTGTCCATGTGACACTTTAACAATCCGTGTTCAGGTGACACTTTAACAATCCGTGTGCAGGTGACACTTTAACAATCCGTGTCCATGTGACACTTTAACAATCCGTGACCAGGTGACACTTTAACAATCCGTGTCCAGGTGACACTTTAACAATCCGTGACCAGGTGACACTTTAACAATCCGTGACCAGGTGACACTTTAACAATCCGTGTGCAGGTGACACTTTAACAATCCGTGACCAGGTGACACTTTAACAATCCGTGACCAGGTGACACTTTAACAATCCGTGTCCAGGTGACACTTTAACAATCCGTGTGCAGGTGACACTTTAACAATCCGTGTCCAGGTGACACTTTAACAATCCGTGACCAGGTGACACTTTAACAATCCGTGACCAGGTGACACTTTAACAATCCGTGTCCAGGTGACACTTTAACAATCCGTGACCAGGTGACACTTTAACAATCCGTGTCCAGGTGACACTTTAACAATCCGTGTGCAGGTGACACTTTAACAATCCGTGTCCAGGTGACACTTTAACAATCCGTGTCCATGTGACACTTTAACAATCCGTGTTCAGGTGACACTTTAACAATCCGTGTGCAGGTGACACTTTAACAATCCGTGTCCAGGTGACACTTTAACAATCCGTGTCCAGGTGACACTTTAACAATCCGTGTCCAGGTGACACTTTAACAATCCGTGTCCATGTGACACTTTAACAATCCGTGACCAGGTGACACTTTAACAATCCGTGTCCAGGTGACACTTTAACAATCCGTGACCAGGTGACACTTTAACAATCCGTGTCCAGGTGACACTTTAACAATCCGTGTGCAGGTGACACTTTAACAATCCGTGTCCAGGTGACCGCTTTAATAATCCGAGTGCATTGCTCGCTGACGATTGCTTGTGATTTGGCAGGGGGTACGTTCGCGTAATAAACGTGAATCTATTTCGCGGTTAGTGACAATCGGCTTTTCTTTTTAATATATTAAGGTGCGTTATCGTGTTGGTAATGAAGCTGGGGTTTCAATGCTATTGTGATTCTAGTTAAGCGTTGATTGATTAATGGGGCTCGTTGATATCATGCGGATTAGCACTTTGAGGAATTGGGCGATACGGGTTGATTGGAGAGATCGTTGGCGTTGCATTGTTCTTCGTCTCGCGTTTGTTATTAGAGGTCGATATCCCAGTCGCTCATCCACTTGATGGCCACTCCGTCCCAATCAATCGTCCTTGAATCCCATTTGTGCGCCATGGTGCCGAGATGTTAGCTACTTCGCCAGGTCTACAGGAGGTCGTAGTATATTTGGAGTGTGCATGTCTCTCTATCCCTCCCTGTGGTCGTGTTGATTTTTCTCCGGGTCCTCCGCTTTTTCCCTCCACATTTAGAAACACGCGATTAGAGTATTTGGCCGCTATACATTTCCACGTGATGAGCCACTTCGTTGATTTATCATTTGTGGCCAGGTCGCTTCTGAAAAAAGAGCTATATAGCTCAGTGGGCTGTACCTGGTAATTTTAGTTTTTATGGTTTAGTTTATCCATCGCAAGGCACAGCCCTCACTCAACTCTATGGCACGGCCGTCATGCAGGGCAACTCTGCACTCCGAAGTCGTCGGAGTAGCTGTGCACGCGATGAGCCAATTAAAACTATTAAAGCAATTTTTTTTTATTTTACCAATTATGGTGACCTGGCTACGAATGATAGCTCAACGAAGTGGCGTATCAACATGTGGAAATGTAGAGCAGACAAATACTTTAAACGCGTGGATGTTGATGCAAAATGTGGAGGGAAACCCCGGAGGACCCGGAGAAAAATCCACACGACCACGGGGAGAACATGCAAACTCCACATCATGGAACCTCCCGTGCCAGTATCATGCATGTTCACCACAAGTATGTGTGGTTAATGCAGACATGATGCCTTGTAAAAGGTTTCAATTTGGTGTTTTAACATCTGAACACAACTTTTTTATTTTCAGAAAGGGTAAAACCAATTCTCATACAAACTCCAAATATATAGCAGGCATCAGGGTCGGGATAGAACCCACGACCACCTTGCATACCAGGCGAGGTAGTTATCTCGCAACCGCTCATCTCGTTGCATTTGAGAGGGCACCCCCAGTGATATCCGTGCCTGTACGGCACAAGTAGGCTCGGCACCGGCCTGCAACTGGGCGTTTGTTTGCCGGCACGGGGCGACGATGACTGTGACCTGTAACCCCGATTGAGTCGTTTTTTGGGGTCTTTTTTCGAATTTGCCAAGTGTGGACCGTGACGCCGGCACACAATGGCCTCCTCCTGGGAGTTACATCAGGGAGAGGGGGTGGTCTGTATTATTATTATAATAACCAGGTCGTCTGCTGGGATTGGAACCGTGACAAGCGGCGAACGCGCTACCCGCTGGGCCCCGTCGCCGCGTTCGAGCGTGGCACGCTGCCCCACGTGGGGGTCCCCGACATTCCCGCGGCCACACGCCCCGCCCGTCGAGTCCCGGTCCCCACCACGAAGTGGACATCGCCGGTGTGCCGATAGCCGGTTGTCCGCGTTAATATTCCGTCTGCGGATCTGCAGTCCTCTTGATCGACGGGGGCCGAGGGCTCTGGACGGAGCCCGGCATCGCTGCGTTTCTGGCTCAAATCCCCGGTCCCCTCCCGAGATTAACATCGCCGCGGTCTCGAGGTTAACGGACGAAAAAAATGCACTCGCGGTGCAGTGATTGGTTTTCCACTTACAGTGTTTCGAGTGAAGCCCAACTCTTATCGGATTATTTAGCCGACACGTGGGGGACCTCTCATCTCGACAGCTGTAGACAGCGCGAGCCCGTGGGAGTGTCCGATAGGCCAGCAAAGGATCACCAGGACCGCGTGTCCGATGTCACTTGCTACGTGTTGTATGTTTGTATGTAGAACGTCTTTCGCAACGTAACTAACCGTGCGGGTTTGTACACACACTGCATCTGGATGCGAGGAGCCCCGGATTGTGTGCCGTGCCGGCCTTCATAGGCCCTCGCTAACAGCACTTGCCCCACCAGTCTGTTAAGACTATACGGGGGTCTTTGCCCTTATTGTCTTTGTGTATATGTTCTTGTGTATATGTGTTTGTGTTGAAGTTAGCACACTGCGCTACGAACCAGTCCACCGGATGCAATTCCCGCTCACGACCAATATCAGTGGCGAATATCTGAGCCGGTCCTAAGCCTCTCCTAGGTCGACTCAACCTCAGATGTCTAAACATCGCCTCTCGGGAGACAAAGGCGGCCGGGCGTGGTGCTGGCCATCCACCGACTCACGTGGCGTTACCGCCTTTATCGGTGCTACTCGCTAAAAGCACTTGCCCCGGCAGTGTGTTCAGCCTATACGGGGCATCTTTGCCGCGTGTGCGTTGCCTCGATGCGCCGTGCCGCGTTGCCGTCTTGATGCCACTCTGCTGCTGCTGCCGCCGCTGGCCACGCTCGCGTGACGCAGGCAGCAGCGGTGGAGGACACACGAACACAACGGGCCCCCCCCCCCCCCCGTGTACGCGACCTTTGTGATCAGGGGGCCGTGCCTGGCCGGCCTGGCCGGCCCACCCGGGCCAGAGGCGACGGGGCACGGGGGCCACGTCGTTCGGTGACAGACGCCGTCGGGTTACGCGCCACAGGGCGGGGAAGGGGACTTGCTCGCCGCGGATAAAATCGTTCGCACCCACAAACAAACAACAACAAAGCCAACAACAACAACAACAACGACGCACTCGAGCCCCAATTCAAACGCACAAAGGCCGCGAGCGGCACCGCGCTCCGCGGAGTCGCCTCCGCCTCGTCCCCCTCCCACGAGCTGCTCGGGTGGCGTCATCGAAGTTGGAATTCCGTGCCCGGGAGCTGCGATCTTCTTTGTCGCTGGCTGGGGGGTGATGGCCGCGCATCGCTCGGCCCTGACCCGTGGGTGGTTCCAGTCGGCAAAGAAGCTCTCGGGGGTTGTTGACTCCATTCTCTTCTGCGGCTTCTTGTCGTGCGGGTGGAGGAGGAGGAGGTGCGGCGTGGGTATTGGGGGTGATGAGATTGGGTGGGGGGCACGGGGTGTGTGTGTGTGGGGGGGGGGGTGTCAGCAGGCGGGCCAGCGCTTGCCCACCCACGGGGCGCGCAGTCTAATCCCAGAGACAATGCCCCTCCTAATTACGGACGGACGGGGTCTTTTTTTTTAGGGAATTTTTGTTTTTTGTGAGACAGATTTCACGGGAAGCGAAAAAAAAGAAAAAAGGAATCCCGTTAAACACGACCTGGCGGCCTGCTGCTGCTGCTGCGCGCCTGGAATGTTACAGCGGAGCTTTATTGGCCCTGCCCGCGGTGCTGTGACTTATTTAAATATTAATTTATTGCCCCCTTAAAGAGAAGAATGAAAATGAGTGCAGAAAAGATGTTGCTTTTGAACAGAGGGGGGGGGGGGGGGGGAGAAAGACCGAGATCTCCTCGACTTATGCCTTTAATTTAAACTTTGTCACTTAACTGCCAAGCGAGTTGGAGGTCAAACTCCGAGGCAGACTTGGAGCACGCGACGATGTTGGATGATGGAGCAGCAGCGGCGCTGCGGCATTGTGGGTCGCAGGGATGAGGGGCAGCAGTGATGGGAGAGCGATGGGCCACGAGAGGGTGGCATGAGGGTCGGCCGATCCGAACTCGGACCCCTCTGTGGATATCGCGGCAATTACAGCGAGGGGCCTGGCACACGCTGGAGTTTTCCGATCTCGTTTTTAACGAAACCCCAAAAACAAGTTAACGACTGTGGAGAGGAGGGAGGCGACCCGGGGGTTGTTGTTGGGCTTTGGTGCTGGGGGCTGCGCTCAGAAGCCCCCAGGAAGTGGCTTCAGGAATGGCCTTTGTTGCTTCTCCATTCCCCAACAGTTTGTCACTAAACTCGTAAAATAAAAAAGATCCGAGGGGAAGAAGCGGTGGGGTGAGTGGGGGTGGGGTTGAAACGCCGTGATTGAAGATGCGAGACTCATTTGGTTCGCATGACAGCCCATACACGCGGGGGGAGGTATCTATGTGCGCGTTCAGTGTGTGCCCATTCATACGACACGCGGGGGGAGGTATCTATGTGCGCGTTCAGTGTGTGCCCATTCATACGACACGCGGGGGAGGTATCTATGTGCGCGTTCAGTGTGTGCCCATTCACACGACACGCGGGGGGAGGTATCTATGTGCGCGTTCAGTGTGTGCCCATTCACACGACACGCGGGGGAGGTATCTATGTGCGCGTTCAGTGTGTGCCCATTCACACGACACGCGGGGGGAGGTATCTATGTGCGCGTTCAGTGTGTGCCCATTCACACGACACGCGGGGGAGGTATCTATGTGCGCGTTCAGTGTGTGCCCATTCATACGACACGCGGGGGAGGTATCTATGTGCGCGTTCAGTGTGTGCCCATTCACACGACACGCGGGGGGAGGTATCTATGTGCGCGTTCAGTGTGTGCCCATTCATACGACACGCGGGGGGAGGTATCTATGTGCGCGTTCAGTGTGTGCCCATTCACACGACACGCGGGGGGAGGTATCTATGTGCGCGTTCAGTGTGTGCCCATTCATACGACACGCGGGGGGAGGTATCTATGTGCGCGTTCAGTGTGTGCCCATTCACACGACACGCGGGGGGAGGTATCTATGTGCGCGTTCAGTGTGTGCCCATTCACACGACACGCGGGGGGAGGTTGCGGGAGGAGGCGCAGTGGCTCTCTGCTGCTGCTGCTGTGGCGGCGGGCGCTGCTCTGGGAGCGGTGTCCGTGGGGTGGTTTTGTTGCTGCTGCTGCTGCCGGCAGAGCTCCGACGCATTAGAGGCAGGGGAAGTGGCCACCACCACCGGCGGCGGTTATCTCGGCAAACAAACAGAGAGACCGAGAGGTGGAGCGCCACGACTCTCATCCGCGCTCACACCACTCGCATCCGGCCCAGCGAGAGATGGGGGGGGGGAGATGGGTGGGTGGAGATGGGGGGGAGATGGGGGGTGGAGATGGGGGGGGGAATGGGGGTGGAGATGGGGGGGAAGATGGGGGGGGGGGAGATGGGGGGGGAGATGGGGGGTGGAGATGGGGGGGGTGGAGATGGGGGGGGAGATGGGGGGGCGACAGTCGCCATCTCTCGGCCTGAAATAGGAGGCGGTGTTTGTTTGTTTTGTGCGCGAGTGCCTACTGAGTGTGGGGGCGCCGGAGGATGTGCACGTGTGTGTGTGCGTGTTTGTGTGTGTGTACGTGTTAAGTGCGTGTTCAGTGCATGTGTGTGTTAAGTGTGTGTGTGTTCGCGTGTGAAGTTAGGAGCGGTGGTGTAGCGGTTAGCGCGCTGCGCTATGAACCCGCCGACCCGGGCTCGATTCCTGCTCACGACCAATTCCGCGGTGACGATTATCTGAACCGGTACTGGGTCTCCCCTAGGTCGGCTCAGCCTCAAATGAGTACCGAGTGTGATGTGTAAACATCGCCACTTGGGAGACAAAGGCGATTGGGCGTGGTGCTGGCCACCCACCCCTCGTGTGCCGTTGCGGCCTTCATAGGTGCTCGCTAACAGCACTTGCCCCTACAGTCTGTCACAGGCTATACGGGGGATAGCTGCCTGTGTGTGTGACCCAGGTTCAATTCCTGCTCCTGATTACATCCCCGTAGCGTGTGATATCAAGTCTCTCGGCCTTTAATGATGACCCGGTGCAGTTCAGAAGAAGGGCTGAGTGGAGCCTGTATGATCTCCCCCTTTCCTGCAGTGAGTGGAGTTTGTATGATCTCCCCCTGTCCTGCAGAGTGAGTGGAGTTTGTATGATCTCCCCCTGTCCTGCAGAGTGAGTGGAGTTTGTGTGATCTCCTATCTTACAGAGTCACTGGAGTTTGTCTGATCTCCCGGTGTCCTGCAGTGATAGTGAGTGGAGTTTGTATGATCTTCCCCTATCCTACAGAGTGAGTGAGTGGAGTTTGTGTGATCTCCCCCTGTCCTACAGAGTGAGTGGAGTTTGTATGATCTCCCCCTGTCCTGCAGAGTGAGAAGAGTGGAGTTTGTATGATCTCCCCCTGTCCTACAGTGATAGTGAGTGGAGTTTGTATGATCTCCGCTGTCCTACAGAGTGAGTGAGTAGAGTTTGTGTGATATCCCCCTGTCCTACAGAGTGAGTGGAGTTTGTGTGATCTCCCCCTGTCCTGCAGTGATAGTGAGTGGAGTTTGTATGATCTCCGCTGTCCTACAGAGTGAGTGGAGTCTGTATGATCTCCCCCTGTCCTCCAGAGTGAGTGGAGTTTGTGTGATCTCCCCCTGTCCTGCAGAGTGAGTGGCGTTTGTATGATCTCTCCCTGTCCTGCAGAATGAGAGTGAGTGGAGTTTGTATGATCTCCCCTGTCCTACAGACTGAGTGGAGTTTGTATGATCTCCCACCGTCCTACAAAGTGAGTGGAGTCTGTATGATCTACAGAGTGAGTGGAGTCTGTATGATCTCCCCCTGTCCTCCAGAGTGAGTGGAGTTTGTGTGATCTCCCCCTGTCCTGCAGAGTGAGTGGCGTTTGTATGATCTCTCCCTGTCCTGCAGAATGAGAGTGAGTGGAGTTTGTATGATCTCCCCTGTCCTACAGACTGAGTGGAGTTTGTATGATCTCCCACCGTCCTACAGAGTGAGTGGAGTCTGTATGATCTCCCCCTGTCCTACAGAGTGAGTGGAGTCTGTATGATCTCCCCCTGTCCTCCAGAGTGAGTGGAGTTTGTGTGATCTCCCCCTGTCCTGCAGAGTGAGTGGAGTTTGTATGATCTCCCCTGTCCTACAGAGTGAGTGGAGTTTGTATGATCTCCCCCTGTCCTACAGAGTGAGTGGAGTTTGTATGATCTCCCCCTGTCCTACAGAGTGAGTGGAGTTTGTATGATCTCCCCCTGTCCTACAGACTGAGTGGAGTTTGTATGATCTCCCCCTGTCCTACAGAGTGAGTGGAGTTTGTATGATCTCCCCCTGTCCTACAGAGTGAGTGGAGTTTGTATGATCTCTCCCTGTCCTACAGACTGAGTGGAGTTTGTATGATCTCCACCTGTCCTACAGAGTGAGTGGAGTTTGTATGATCTCCCCTTGTCCTACAGAGTGAGTGGAGTTTGTATGATCTCCCCCTGTCCTACAGACTGAGTGGAGTTTGTATGATCTCCCCCTGTCCTACAGAGTGAGTGGAGGTTGTATGATCTCCCCCTGTCCTACAGACTGAGTGGAGTTTGTATGATCTCCCCCTGTCCTACAGAGTGAGTGGAGTTTGTATGATCTCCCCCTGTCCTACAGAGTGAGAGGAGTTTGTATGATCTCCCCCTGTCCTACAGAGTGAGTGGAGTTTGTATGATCTCCCCCTGTCCTACAGACTGAGTGGAGTTTGTATGATCTCCCCCTGTCCTACAGAGTGAGTGGAGTTTGTATGATCTCCACCTGTCCTACAGAGTGAGTGGAGTTTGTATGATCTCCCCCTGTCCTACAGAGTGAGTGGAGTTTGTATGATCTCCCCCTGTCCTACAGAGTGAGTGGAGTTTGTATGATCTCCCCCTGTCCTACAGAGTGAGTGGAGTTTGTATGATCTCCACCTGTCCTACAGAGTGAGTGGAGTTTGTACGATCTCCCCCTGTCCTACAGAGTGAGTGGAGTTTGTATGATCTCCCCCTGTCCTACAGAGTGAGAGGAGTTTGTATGATCTCCCCCTGTCCTACAGAGTGAGTGGAGTTTGTATGATCTCCCCCTGTCCTACAGACTGAGTGGAGTTTGTATGATCTCCCCCTGTCCTACAGAGTGAGTGGAGTTTGTATGATCTCCACCTGTCCTACAGAGTGAGTGGAGTTTGTATGATCTCCCCCTGTTCTACAGAGTGAGTGGAGTTTGTATGATCTCCCCCTGTCCTACAGACTGAGTGGAGTTTGTATGATCTCCCCCTGTCCTACAGACTGAGTGGAGTTTGTATGATCTCCCCCTGTCCTACAGAGTGAGTGGAGTTTGTATGATCTCCCCCTGTCCTACAGAGTGAGTGGAGTTTGTATGATCTCCCCCTGTCCTACAGAGTGAGTGGAGTTTGTATGATCTCCCCCTGTCCTACAGACTGAGTGGAGTTTGTATGATCTCCCCCTGTCCTACAGAGTGAGTGGAGTTTGTATGATCTCCACCTGTCCTACAGAGTGAGTGGAGTTTGTATGATCTCCCCCTGTCCTACAGAGTGAGTGGAGTTTGTATGATCTCCCCCTGTCCTACAGAGTGAGTGGAGTTTGTATGATCTCCCCCTGTCCTACAGAGTGAGTGGAGTTTGTATGATCTCCACCTGTCCTACAGAGTGAGTGGAGTTTGTATGATCTCCCCCTGTCCTACAGAGTGAGTGGAGTTTGTATGATCTCCCCCTGTCCTACAGAGTGAGAGGAGTTTGTATGATCTCCCCCTGTCCTACAGAGTGAGTGGAGTTTGTATGATCTCCCCCTGTCCTACAGACTGAGTGGAGTTTGTATGATCTCCCCCTGTCCTACAGAGTGAGTGGAATTTGTATGATCTCCACCTGTCCTACAGAGTGAGTGGAGTTTGTATGATCTCCCCCTGTCCTACAGAGTGAGTGGAGTTTGTATGATCTCCCCCTGTCCTACAGACTGAGTGGAGTTTGTATGATCTCCCCCTGTCCTACAGACTGAGTGGAGTTTGTATGATCTCCCCCCTCGCTCAGTGATCGGCAACCTGCGGCTCCGTAAGCCGCGTGCGGCTCTTGAACGACTTCTTTGTGACTTTTTTCAACGAAGGAACTCACCGCAGTGCATTGTAGCTCTTGAAATATTGAGGGTTTTTTTACCGAATTCGAAAATAAATATCTTCTTGTTATTTTGGTTGCAGACCCCCCCCCCAGCCCTATAGCTAAACAAAGCGCTCAATGCAACGGGAATGGGCAAACATCGAGACGCTTAAACATTGAAGCGCCAGTGACTTCCCTGTGATCACCACGCAGCAGCAGCAGCAGCATCGCCCCGACGGTCACGAGCTGGCAACCCCCTCCCGCGAAGTCACGTGTCGACATAGGGGGAGACAAAGGCGGCCGAGTAAGCTCACTCACAGCCATTCTCCAAACATAGCCCGTGCTCTAGGGGAGGGGGGACGGGGGGGGAGCAAGGTGATTATGGGATTGCGTGGTTGGCTACCCTGTGTGTGTGTACCGATGGCGTGTGCGTGGTGTGTGTGGTGTGTGTACCGATGGCGTGTGCGTGGTGTGTGCGTGGTGTGTGTACCGATGGCGTGTGTGTGGTGTGCGTGGTGAGTGTGGGGTGTGTACCGATGGCGTGTGCGTGGTGTGTGTACCGATGGCGTGTGCGTGGTGTGTGGATGCCGTTGTGCGTGTGCGTGGTGTGCGTGGTGTGCGTGGTGTGCGTGGTGTGCGTGGTGTGCGTGGTGTGCGTGGTGTGCGTGGTGTGCGTGGTGTGCGTGGTGTGCGTGGTGTGCGTGGTGTGCGTGGTGTGCGTGGTGTGCGTGGTGAGTGTACCGATGTGGTGTGCGTGGTGAGTGTACCGATGGCGTGTGCGAGAGAGAGGGTTCAGAGTGGATTCGACGGAAATAAAGATCCCCCGTGTAGCCTTGACCAGACTGTTGTGGCAAATGCTGTTCGCATTCACCGATGAACGCCGGAACGGCGCCCCTATGGGATGGGTGGCCAGCACTCCTCTGTCTCTCCAATGCTGATGTTTACACACCGTACCTGGGTATTCATTTAAGTCTGAGTCGACCTAGGGGAGGTCCAGGACCGGTTCAGATTTTCGTCACCCGATGTTGGCCATAAGCGGGATTCTAACTCTGGTCGCGAGGGTTGGTAGCGCTGTCCCCCAAACGGACACACACTCACGTGCATACACGTGCACACACACACACGTGCACACACACACACGTGCACACACGTGCACACACTCACGTGCACACACACACGTGCACACACACTCACGTGCACAAACACACGTGCACACACACTCACACGTGCACACACACACTCACGTGCACACACGTACACACACACGTGCACACACGTACACACACACACGTGCACACATACACGTGCACACACACACTCACGAGCACACACCCACACTCACGTGCACACACGTACACACACACGTACACATACACACGTGCGCACACTCACACACACGTGCACACACACCTGCACACACACGTGCACACACACGTGCACACACACTCACGTGCACACACACATTCACGTGCACACACGTACACACGCACACACACGTACACACACTCACGTGCACACACACGTGCACACACACGTGCACACACACGTGCACACACACGTGCACACACACGTGCACACACACGTGCACACGTGTGTACGGACGCACGCGGCAGAGTGTTCACCCACCAGTCCATTGTCTCTGTAGATTGCGACCACATTCCTGCCTCGTTTACCGGAGCGAACCGGAGCCCGCGACTCACATTTATCCCCTTTGTCGTTCCTTCGTTTGCCATTCGCGGCTTTTGGTAGCTTCGCGGCTTGTAAATGCCCGCTTCGCGTGGCATTGTTTTCTGTCGGGCGGTGATGACGATGCGGTCTGGTCTCGACGCCGGTGTCGAGAGAGTCGAGTTTTCATCATCTACAGGGTGAAGGCGATGACCAAGTGACCGCAGGTGATGCGCCGATCGATCGGGTTACTCCACCAAACAAAGCCGCAGCGATCCTGGGGCTACGAATCCAGGCGGCCACATCAGACTGTGTGTATGTTGTAATATATTTATACTGGAGGAATCCGATGAACTCCAAAGCTCTTTGTGATGGGTCCGTCATTGGACTGTGCTGCTTACGTCTCGGGTACAAATGGCACAAGTGGAAACTGGGGCAAAACGGCGCAATGACTTTTAACAGTTCTAAGTTCTGTGCTATCAATTATAGAAACTGTACTAAAAGTTAGAAGTACTGTACTAACAGTTAAATAGAGATCCGAATGAAAGGGGCTATTAACCTTCACCATCGGTCATCATTTGCCGTGCCATTTCTCCCGAGTGTCGTGCCGGATTCACCGGCAAACGCGCCAGCTCCGTGCGCCCAGGAATATCAGCGGCAGCGGAGCAGCAGATGATCACACAAAGCGATGATTCATTTAGCTAGAGCGGTGGAGGGCGGGCAGCAGCAGGCATAAAGAACACGCTCTAAAAATGTCATTTATGGCCGTCGTTAGCAGATGCAACTGCCTTGCGCTCTAATTGTTTAACGGATCGGCTGGATAATAACGAGACCCATTCGGCGGTCACATGCCGGGCAGAGATAAGACGTGTCGGGTGTTGTGTTTTCACGCGCGGCCTATCTTGTGTGTACAGTGGCCACTACGCAACACGCGGGGCCACCGCGGGAGTGGCGAGCGGAGGCCGCGCATCCATCCATCCCACCCATCCCACCCATCCATCTCGTCTGGGCCGCACCGTCCGTCACGGGCAGGGCGTTCTCATGTCGCGCGCGCGCCGTGCCCGAGTTAAACGGGAAAGGCAAATACGCGGTGTGGGGTTCTATGGTGGAAGTGGCCGTTGATTATTATAAAAAACAAAATTCTAAACTGCGGTGTCATTTAGCCCCGGGGTTTAACTGGAACTGTCCCCGTGGGGCACTTGCGGGAGCGCCGGTGGTGGATGAGAGCGATCGGGCTGGTGGGGGGGATGCGGACCGCGTGGGGGTCCAGGGAGGCGAGCGAGGCGCCCACTTCGGGGTGCCCCCCCCCCCCCCCCACGGTGCTCACCGCCGCGGCGAACCAGCGGCCAGTTGCGAGATGGCCGAGGGTTGTTTTTTAATTGCCGAGGGGCGAACTTGTTCTTGCCGCTCAAGCAGCTCGCTTAGAAGGCGAACGGGGCATCGCCGGGGTAGAGGTCAATCTGCGCGGCCGCACAAAACAACGGCGGAGATCCCCCGTGGAGCCTCTTTAACAGCCCGTTGGGGGCAAGCGCTGTTAGCGAGGAGCGCCTGTGAAGTCCGGCACTGTGGCCCACGAGGGGGTGGGTGGCCAGCACCACGTCCGGCCGCCTTTGTCTCCTGAGTAGCAACGTTTATACACCGAATCAGGAATTTATTTGAGGCTGAGTCGACCTAGGGGAGGCCCAAGACCGGTTCAGATAATTGTTACTGGTGTTGGCCGTGAGCGGGAATCGAACACGGGTCCCGCATCGCACCCTACAACCTCCCGCTCATACATCACGCACACAAAGACAAACATCCCGCGCGTCGTCTTAGTACTTGGGGCAAGTGCAGTAAGGGCATGTGCGCGCACACGCACAAACATATACTCGTGCAAAGCCACGTTCGCGCAACTCGTGGCGCGGCTCGCTAACCACTGCGCCACTGTTCCCCACACAAAAAAGACAAAGATCCCCCGCGTAGCCTTAACAGACTGTTGGGGCAAGTGCTGTTAGCGAGCACCTATGAAGGACGGCACGGCACACGAGGGGGTGGGTGGCCAGCACCACGCCCGACCGCCTTTGTCTCCCTAGTGGCGATGTTAACACACTGCACCGGGTACTCATTTGAGGCTGAGTCGACCTGGGGGAGGCCCAGAACCGGTTGAAATAATCGTGAACGGGTGTCTGCCGTGAGCGGGAATCGAACTCGGGTCTCTTGGTTCGTAGCGCAGCGTAGCGCTAACCGCTACACCACCGCTCCCCAAACTCACACGCTCACATCCACACTCACACACACACTCAAACACACACACTCACACAAGTTCACACACACACTCACACACACTCACACACACACACTCACACACTCACATATGCTCACACACACACACACTCTCACACACGCTCACACACTCTCACACACTCACACAACCACACTCACTCATGCAAAGCCACGGACGCACAGATCACTCTTCTAATGGCCCGCGCGCTCTCTCTCTCTCTCTTCGATTCCGAGTCATTAATAGGCGAGCGGAGATGCGGGCCAGGGGTGGAGGAGGAGGTGGAGGAGGAGGAGGTGGAATCCGTAACAAACCGAGGAGGGCCGAGTCGCGCTTCCAGAAATGACTCCTAATTGAGCCACCGCCACCACCGCCGCCGCCGCTCCGCGTGAACCCGCGCGCGCCACTTGGGCCGCGCGAATCGAAGGCAGCGCGATCGGCCGCTTTGCCGGGCCGCTTAATGAGCCGATCGAAGGCGCTGATTGTCGCGGGCGCACGCCCCGAAAACTCGCAATCGATGCGGTGACCAGGGGGGGGGGGAGGGGGGTTGAAGGGGGGGGGGCACAAACGCATGGGGAGCTGCTGGGAGCGGCTCACTGCCGCTGCGAGAGATGAAGCAGCACGGGGAGTAGCGAGTGGGGAGGTGGTGCTGGTGGTGGTGCTGGTGGTGGTGGTGGTGCAGGTGGTGGTGCTAGTGGTGCTGGTGGTGGTGCTGGTGGTGCTGGTGGTGTTGGTGGTGGTGCTGGTGGTGGTGCTGGTGGTGGTGCTGGTGGTGCTGGTGGTGTTGGTGGTGGTGCTGGTGGTGGTGCTGGTGGTGGTGCTGGTGGTGGTGCTAGTGGTGCTGGTGGTGTTGGTGGTGGTGCTGGTGGTGGTGGTGGAGGTCGTGCTGGTGGTGGTGCTGGTGGTGGTGCTAGTGGTGATGGTGATGGTGGTGCTGGTGATAGTGATGGTGCTGGTGGTGTTGCTGGTGGTGGTGGTGGTGCTGGTGGTGGTGGTGGTGCTGGTGGTGGTGGTGCTGGTGGTGGTGCTGGTGGTGGTGCTGTTGGTGCTGGTGGTGGTGGTGGTGCTGGTGAGAAGGGAGAGCGGCAGCTGCAGGCTGTGACGGAGCGGACCGCGCGTCTTCACGGCGCGTGTCTTCACGGCGCGCGTCTTGCCGGGCGTCGCTCTGCTGAGCTCGACTCTGCGGTCGTGCCCGCTCATCTTGCCCGAGCCGACTTGCGCTGCGGGAGAGTTGCATTGTCGAGCCTTGGTTCACGTCCGTGGAATATTTTCCGCTTTTTTCACGCGCCGACGCCGACGTTGTTTTTGCACCGATTTCCATTTCGCTCCGTCGCCGCGCCGAGCCACGCCGCTCGTACGTGTTGAACTTCTTTCGCACCGTACGAAGCGAGACTCGGCCCTCCTCGCTTCGTTGCAGATTCCTCCTCCACCTCTGCCCACACCCCCCGCCGCCCCATTGATGCCTCTCGCTCGTTGCGAACGGGACTCCGTTCTGCCCCCCCCCCCCCCCCCCCCGAGTCCCCCGCTAACGCAGAAGCCTCCGTCAAAACGCAGCGGCCACAACATTGACTCCTCCACGTGCACCACCGCGTGTGACCACCACACACCTCGTAGCGGAACGAGCGTGGGGGTAGGGGGGGTAGGGGGGTAGGGGGGGTAGGGGGGGCCTTATCCCCCACCTCCCCCCCCCTGCTGGCCAAAGCTTCGAGTCGAAGGCCGCCTTGACAACCACCACGCGATATGTTTTCAACAGCAGCAGCAGCAGCAGTGTCAAAGAACAACAACTTGTTTTGCGAAGACGGAGTGCCCCGACAGCGGTAAATGCTCGAGACCGTGAGCGTAATGGGGACGCGATTAGGCAAGAGCAGCCGCGATCTATAACAGCCTCCAGGTGCGGCCGTGCGAGACATCAAATATTGAGAACCCCCACCTGACCAATGATACCGCACCAACCTGAGCTTATAATGTCGTTACTACGCCACTGATGATGTAGTTACTACACCACTGAGAATGTAGTTACTACACCACTGATAATGTAGTTACTACACCACTGATAATGTAGTTACTACACCACTGATAATGTAGTTACTACACCAGTGATAATGTAGTTACTACGCCACTGATAATGTAGTTACTACACCACTGATAATGTAGTTACTAGACCACTGATAATGTAGTTACTACACCACTGATAATGTAGTTACTACACCACTGATAATGTAGTTACTACGCCACTGATAGTGTAGTTACTACACCACTGAGAATGTAGTTACTACACCACTGATAATGTAGTTACGACGCCACTGATAATGTAGTTACTACACCACTGATAATGTAGTTACTACACCACTGATAATGTAGTTACTACGCCACTGATAATGTAGTCACTACACCACTGATAATGTAGTTACTACACCACTGATAATGTAGTTACTACACCACTGATAATGTAGTTACTACGCCACTGATAATGTAGTTACTACACCACTGAGAATGTAGTTACTACACCACTGATAATGTAGTTACTACGCCACTGATAATGTAGTTACTACGCCACTGAAAATGTAGTTACTACGCCACTGATAATGTAGTTACTACGCCACTGATAATGTAGTTACTACACCACTGATAATGTAGTTACTAAACCACTGATAATGTAGTCACTACACCACTGATAATGTAGTCACTACACCACTGATAATGTAGTTACTACACCACTGATAATGTAGTTACTAAACCACTGATAATGTAGTCACTACACCACTGATAATGTAGTTACTACACCACTGATAATGTAGTTACTAAACCACTGATAATGTAGTCACTACGCCACTGATAATGTAGTCACTACACCACTGATAATGTAGTTACTACACCACTGATAATGTAGTTACTAAACCACTGATAATGTAGTCACTACACCACTGATAATGTAGTTACTACACCACTGATAATGTAGTTACTACGCCACTGATAATGTAGTTACTACGCCACTGAGAATGTAGTTACTACACCACTGATAATGTAGTTTCTACTCACTGATAATGTAGTTACTACACCACTGATAATGTCGTTACTACACCACTGATAATGTAGTACTACGCCACTGATAATGTAGTTACTACACCACTGAGAATGTAGTTACTACACCACTGATAATGTAGTTTACTACACCACTGATAATGTAGTCACTACACCACTGATAATGTATATTACTACACCACTGATAATGTAGTTACTACACCACTGATAATGTAGTTACTACACCACTGATAATGTAGTTACTACACCACTGATAATGTAGTTTCTACTCACTGATAATGTAGTTACTACACCACTGATAATGTATATTACTACACCACTGATAATGTAGTTACTACACCACTGATAATGTAGTTACTACACCACTGATAATGTAGTTACTACGCCACTGATAATGTAGTTACTACACCACTGAGAATGTAGTTACTACACCACTGATAATGTAGTTACTACGCCACTGATAATGTAGTTACTACGCCACTGAAAATGTAGTTACTACGCCACTGATAATGTAGTTACTACGCCACTGATAATGTAGTTACTACACCACTGATAATGTAGTTACTACACCACTGATAATGTAGTTACTACACCACTGATAATGTAGTTTCTACTCACTGATAATGTAGTTACTACACCACTGATAATGTATATTACTACACCACTGATAATGTAGTTACTACACCACTGATAATGTAGTTACTACACCACTGATAATGTAGTTACTACGCCACTGATAATGTAGTTACTACACCACTGAGAATGTAGTTACTACACCACTGATAATGTAGTTACTACGCCACTGATAATGTAGTTACTACGCCACTGAAAATGTAGTTACTACGCCACTGATAATGTAGTTACTACGCCACTGATAATGTAGTTACTACACCACTGATAATGTAGTTACTAAACCACTGATAATGTAGTCACTACACCACTGATAATGTAGTCACTACACCACTGATAATGTAGTTACTACACCACTGATAATGTAGTTACTAAACCACTGATAATGTAGTCACTACACCACTGATAATGTAGTTACTACACCACTGATAATGTAGTTACTAAACCACTGATAATGTAGTCACTACGCCACTGATAATGTAGTCACTACACCACTGATAATGTAGTTACTACACCACTGATAATGTAGTTACTAAACCACTGATAATGTAGTCACTACACCACTGATAATGTAGTTACTACACCACTGATAATGTAGTTACTACGCCACTGATAATGTAGTTACTACGCCACTGAGAATGTAGTTACTACACCACTGATAATGTAGTTTCTACTCACTGATAATGTAGTTACTACACCACTGATAATGTCGTTACTACACCACTGATAATGTAGTACTACGCCACTGATAATGTAGTTACTACACCACTGAGAATGTAGTTACTACACCACTGATAATGTAGTTTACTACACCACTGATAATGTAGTCACTACACCACTGATAATGTATATTACTACACCACTGATAATGTAGTTACTACACCACTGATAATGTAGTTACTACACCACTGATAATGTAGTTACTACACCACTGATAATGTAGTTTCTACTCACTGATAATGTAGTTACTACACCACTGATAATGTATATTACTACACCACTGATAATGTAGTTACTACACCACTGATAATGTAGTTTCTACTCACTGATAATGTAGTTACTACACCACTGATAATGTAGTTTACTACACCACTGATAATGTAGTTACTACACCACTGATAATGTATATTACTACACCACTGATAATGTAGTTACTTCACCACTGATAATGTAGTTACTACACCACTGATAATGTAGTTTCTACTCACTGATAATGTAGTTACTACACCACTGATAATGTATATTACTACACCACTGATAATGTAGTTACTACACCACTGATAATGTCGTTACTACACCACTGATAATGTAGTTACTACGCCACTGATAATGTAGTTACTACACCACTGAGAATGTAGTTACTACACCACTGATAATGTAGTTACTACACCACTGAGAATGTAGTTACTACACCACTGATAATGTAGTTACTACGCCACTGAAAATGTAGTTACTACGCCACTGATAATGTAGTTACTACACCACTGATAATGTAGTTACTACACCACTGATAATGTAGTCACTACACCACTGATAATGTAGTCACTACACCACTGATAATGTAGTTACTACACCACTGATAATGTAGTCACTACACCACTGATAATGTAGTCACTACACCACTGATAATGTAGTCACTACACCACTGATAATGTAGTTACTACACCACTGATAATGTAGTTACTACACCACTGATAATGTAGTTTCTACTCACTGATAGTGTAGTTACTACACCACTGATAATGTATATTACTACACCACTGATAATGTAGTTACTACACCACTGATAATGTAGTTACTACACCACTGATAATGTAGTTACTACACCGCTGATAATGTAGTTTACTACACCACTGATAATGTAGTTACTACACCACTGATAATGTAGTTACTACACCACTGATAATGTAGTTACTACACCACTGATAATGTAGTTACTACACCACTGATAATCTAGTTTACTATACCACTGGTAATGTAGTTTACTACGCCGCTGCTGCTCCTACGGTGGGGTGACTGTCAGCACCCTGGACTTCCGATGCACAGCTCGCCAGTTCGATTCCATCTGAAATCGATGGAGGGATGTTTTTTTCATGTTTTACTGTCCTCACCTCTGTCCATTTAGTTAGTAAAACTTGGGTCGGTCCCGTGTGGTGGGGTAAAGTGCGGGTACACCCACCTCTCCTTCCAGGACACCTGGCCACCGTGGAAGCAAGAAGGCCCAATAGCTGCTATCGCTCCTCCCTCGCAGAAGGCTAGAGGGGCTCTCTCTGGGGCTTCCTCTCGTTGGAGGTCATTCCGGCGAGAACGGCCTGAGCGATACATTGATGTACATGGCCGCACCTTTGACATTTTATCGCAGAAGTGAAGGGCCACACAGGGGAGTGGCGTTTAACCGCGATGGAGAGAGCGTCGCGCAGAGAACGTCGCTGCGGCGCGCGGCACGGAGCGGCTGCTCCTTGTCGACGTTTGCCCAAAGTGCACGGAGATCCGGAGATGTGGGGGGCATTCGCAGCTCTCCGTGATTGCGTGGAATTCAGGTCGCGTGGGGTTTTATGGTGACAATGCCAAGGGGGGAAGCTCCGTTGGAGTAATAATTGACAGCCGAATTTTGCACGGTGGCCCGGTGCACAGAGAGTTAGGAAACAAGCCCCACGTGGCAATTGCACCATCTCAACTAAACAATTTTTTTTATTTTACAGCTCTTTCTGGGAAGGGACCTGGCCACAATTGATATTTCAACGAAGTGGCTTATCACGTGGACATTTCTAAACTCTAAACGCACGTCGATTCTTAATGTGGAAGGACAAACCGGAGGACCTGGAGAAAAATCCACGCGGCCACGGGGAGGGAGAGAGAAACATACAAACTCCAAATATACCACGGGCGTCAGGGCTGTAATCGAACCCACGACCTCCTGTACCCGGGCGAGATAGCTAACATCTCGCCAATGCGGCTCAAACACTACAACGTGAACCTGGCTCGGTCCGCCCTTCGGTCGACTCGGCCGAGAGTGTGGAACCACCCCGCGGCCGTCGTCGTGAGCAGGCCACCGCGTGCCGCCGCGTCCTTGGCTGGGCTCGCGAACAGCGCTGGGGTGCAACGCGCGCCGCCCTGAGGATGCACTTTATCGAAGATCGTTCGTCATGCGCACTTTCATTTGTTTATTGCGCCATTTATTTTTTTGGATTGCCCAATAATTGACCTGGGATGATGGGGCAAGTGTGTCTGAGTGTAGGGTAATGAGAAAAAAATATATGGATCAATTGCCCTTTATTTATCAAATTTGAAACCATCGATCCGTTGGCGCATGTTTAAGCAATTAGGAAAAGATATTAACAGGCGATGTTAGTAAAATATATTGACAGATGTGTCACTAACCTTCATCTGGGCCGTAATGGTAAGCCTGATTAGATTATTTTCATTATTAAAGGTTAATACATTTCTTAAAACGTTAACAGCTGGTGCGACATCACGGATGATGACCTGGGACAGAGTAATGGGGATGGAATGAGCCGCGTGCCGACGGCCACTGGCACCTGTACGACGCGCTCCACACCAGCGCAGCGCGGTGATGAAGCCAGATGGCTGCCTGGCTCCCCGGTGGCTCCCCTGTGGCTCCCCGGTGGCTCCCCTGTGGCTCCCAAGTGGTTCTGCTATTTCCCCATGAACTGCAATCCACTATTCCCTACAACAGGACATTGACTCTTGTCCAAATCTCCTCTAAGCTTGCTAAATCCAAGCAATACGTTAACAGTGCTGCCTGTTGCTGGTCGCTCGACGTTCAGTGCTGTGCACGTGAACGAGTGGCTGATCGTGAGCCCTGTGCATCAGTGAGTGTTGCGTCGGTGAGCACTGCATCAGTGAGTGTTGCGTCGGTGAGCGGTGCGACGGTGAGCGGTGAGTCGGTGAGCGTTGCGTTGGATGAAAGCCTCCCAAAGCAGCAATGGTGACAGAGTGAGAGTTATGACGACGGCATTGATCATCGCCATCATCCACCACCGCGCTCACGCTCCCCGTGCCGTCGCTGTGCCGCAGATGTGGTGATGGAGGACGACCCTCCGTCGTCGTCGTCGCCGCTCCCGCCGCCGCCGCCGCCATCGCTGTGCGGCGCCGCTTCGGAACCGGCGGCGGCGGCAGCGCCGGCGGTGGCGGCGCCGGTGCTGGGGGGCGGCGGCGGCGGTGCCCATGCGTGCGGGGCGTGCGGCACGGAGATCGCCGACCTCTCCGACTTCCTGCGCCACCGCCTGGCCTGCTCGGCCTCGCGCCGCCCGCCCCCCACGGAGGCTCCGCCCGGCCCTGACGCCGCCCTCGCTGAGGCCCTCGGCGGCCAGGCCACGGCGGCAGGGGCGGCACCCGGCCGCGGTGAAACAGGCGGTCCAGACGACGAGGAGGAGGAGGAGGAGCGGAAGGGCGGCGGCGACGAGGACGACGGGTGCGGGGAGGAGGAGGAGGAGGAAGAGGAGGGGGAGGAGGGGGAGGGGCGCGACGACGAGCTGGAGGAGACTGACGACGGCGAGGGGCGGGGGGGCGACGCGGAGGAGAAGATGGAGGTGGACGGAGGAGCGGAGGTGACGGCGCCGCCGGCGGCGCCAGCGTCGGCGTCCAGACGTGGGGCCGGCGGCGGCGGCGGCGTCACCCTGGAGGCACTGCTGGGCACGAGGGTGGCGGTGGCGCAGATCTCGGAGCCGTGCGCCGGCGAGACGGACTCCGCCGACGAGGACGCGGACCGCGGCGTCGCATCGGCCGCGGCCGCCGGCCCCGGCGCCACCATGACGTTCCCACTCATCCTGGAACAGCTGACCGCCCTGCAGCAGCAGCAGATGCACCAGCTGCACCTGCTGGAGCAGCTGAGAGGCCAGCTGGCGCTGCTGGCGCCGCACAGCGTGTTCGGGTCGCTGCACGTGGGTCCCGTCATGGCGCTGTCGTCGCAGATCAGCCGGCGGCTCTCGGACTCGCAGGCGCTGGCCGGCCACGTGGCCCTGGCCTCCGAGCTGCTGGGCCGGCGGCCCTCCGAGTCGCTCGGCCTCGCGGCCCACGCGTCCCCGGCGTCGCACCCGGGCCGGCGCGTGTCGGAGGCGCACGCCGTGGCGAGCCAGCACGCCAGCTTCCCCAGCTCCCGGCAGCCGGCGCCTCGGAGCGTCGGCGCCGCCGACGGCGCGGGCCCCGGGGCGGCGACACCGCAGAGCGCCCGGTCGCGCCGCGCCGGCTCGCCGGTCGGCACGAGCAGCAGCGCCGGCGGCGGCGGCGGCGCGGCCTCCTCGCGGCCCCTGAGCCCCCGCGCGGGCCTCGCCTCCGCGGCCTCCCTCGGCCACGGACTCGGCCTGTTCGGCGCCTCCTCCGGCCTGGGCCTGTTCGGCCCCCAGCTGACGCGGTCCTTCGCGAACTCGGGCGCGATCTTCCCCAGCCCGCTCAGCGGCATGGCGGCGGTGGCGATGGTCACCGACAACTCGCTGTCAAAGCTCGTTGGCAACGCCAAGGCCCCCGCGGTGGCCGTCAAGGGCTCGGCGGAGGCGAAGGCTGCGGCGGAGGAGAGCTTCTTCCGCCACAAGTGCAAGTTCTGCTCGAAGGTGTTCGGCAGCGAGAGCGCACTGCAGATCCACCTGCGCTCGCACACGGGCGAGCGCCCCTTCAAGTGCAACATCTGCGGCAACCGCTTCTCCACCAAGGGCAACCTCAAGGTCCACTTCCAGCGGCACAAGGATCGCTACCCGCACATCCAGATGAACCCCTTCCCCGTGCCCGAGCACCTGGATGGCGTGCAGACGAGCACGGGCATCCCCTACGGGATGTCCGTGCCGCCCGAGCCGCCCTCTGGCAGCTCCTCCTCGTCCTCCCCGTCGCTCTGGCTGGCGGAGACCAAGCTGGGCCCGCCGCCGCTGCAGCAGCAGCAGCAGCAGGACCGGCCCGGCTCCCCTGGCACCCGCGGCGGCTGCCCCCGCACGCTCTCCCCTCCCGTGAGCGACGCGGCCACGGGCCTCGATTCGCCACCGCGGGGCGGCGACCGGGCTTCGGGGTCGCCGGGCCGCCGCGGTCAGGAATCAGACGCGGCGCGGCACGACGACGAGGAGGAGGACGACCCGCCGGGCATGCCGCCGGGAGGCCCCGCGGCCGCAAGGCCGGCCCGCGACGAGCCGTCGGCCGCCGCCCGCTTCCTGTCCGTCTCGTCAGAGGCGTTCGAATGCAAGTTTCCGTTCGTGAGCGAGAGCTACCTGGACGCGGCGCACGCCTCGGAGACGTCCAAGCTGCAGAGGCTCGTGGAGACCATCGACCGCGAGGC